>NC_141685.1:2002889095-2004089095 GCF_964263255.1 Lissotriton vulgaris | reverse complement strand
AAGATAGGATTTAGCCCAGTTGATAATCAGGCCCGAGTTTTTACGGAAGGAAGTCAAAACGTCACACAAAACTATCAGAGACTTCCTAGGGGAAGTAAAGCAGGATGTTGTCTGCATATAGGGAGATGCGATCTTCGTACTCCGGAGACCAGTAAATACCCATCATGGAGGGCTCCCAACGGATCCACGCAGCGAGGGGCTCCAGGGCCAGTGCGAACAAAAGGGGGGAGAGCGGGCAACCCTGACGGGTACCCTGTCCAAGACAAAACGGAGCCGAAACGAAACCGTTAACCACAATCTGAGCGAGGGGGTCCGCATAAAGAAGCCAAACCTAACCGATAAAATCCAATCCAAAACGGAATTTAGCCAGCACCGCCCACAAATACGGCCATTCCGCAGTATCGAACGCCATAGTGGCGTCCAAAGACTGTCGGGCCAGCAGAGTGTCCAACCAGTCGGCCACCACCTCGGGCTTATCAAAGAAATGAACCCGTTCGCTGTATTCGATCCTCAGCTTGGCCGAGAAAAGCATGGCATATTTGAGTCCCATATCTCGTAGTCTTCTTTTTACCCCCAGAAAACTGAGCCTCTGTTTCTGGACCGTCTGCGTGAAGTCCGGGTAGAAACTGATAGAAGAGTTCTCAAACTTCAAGGGTCCACCCGCCCTCGAAGCCTGTAGGATAGCATCTCTGTCCCGAAAGTTGAAAATCCGTGCTATCATAGGCCTCGGCGGGGCTCCCACCTTCGGTCTGTTACCCGTGATCCTATGGGCCCGTTCCACCGTAAAAAACTTGCTCAGTCCCTTGGGGGCTAGATGTTTGACGATAAGGTCCTCAACAAAAAGGTCAGCTGCTTGTTCCTCCGCCTGTTCCGAACACCAATTATGCGGACATTGTTCCGACGAGCACTCCATTCAAATTCCTCCAGGCGACGGATAGCAATGTCATTGGAGGATTTCAGGTTACGGACCTCGGTCTGCAGGTCAATGACATCAGCTGTTAAGCTCGACGTTTTTATGTCCAAAGATTTGACCTTTTCATTGGTTTTTGTAAGGTCCGTACGGATCAAATTTACATCGATCGCCACTGTATCCAACTTATGAGCAAGGGTCTCCATTTGCTTTCCGAGGGAAGACTTGATACCATCGATGGCGGCCATCACATCCTGCAAAGTAGGTTCCGTTGCCGGAGTCGATGAACCCCCCGCTTCCTCCAGCGGTCGGCTAGGTCCACTGGGCGACCCCTTAACCTGAGCGTAGCGATCCATCACGTTGGTTTGGGTATAGCCACCTCGTCTGGTGGTTTTCAACCTCTGTTTGTCCCCTTCCGATTTGTAATCCCAGGTATTATCCAAACAAGAGCAGGGGGGGGGGGGACACAAGCAGGCCAACCAGAAAGCGGTAGACAGCACCCAACTGTCAGAGATGTTGACCAAGATGCTAGAGCAGCATGGAGTCAAGAACGCAAAAGTTCAAAATGGCCCTCAGGCAAAGGGACAAAAATGGACAAAAAGACAATTTATGGTGCAGTCCAAGGCCAAAACTCCAAATATTGTTCGGCACGCCCAAGTATCGCTCAGGATACAAGCTTTCGAAGCGGTTGAGGCGTCCTTAGGCCCGGGATCCAACCCAGATGACAAAAAACGAAAGCGAAAGTGGAACCAGACCGACTGCCTCAGATGCCTTAGGCCGTTGTTGTTCAACTGCGCCCTGGGCACCGTGCCAACTCGGGCGTCGGGGATCCAAGAGGCGAAGGCCGCGAACTTTCCAGCGCCTGAACTCCGGTCTCCGTGATCCGATCTGGAAATACATTTCAGTTTTCGCTTCTCCTGTGGTTCATCCACACAAAGACGTCAACAGCGAACAGGATTAGTGACAGGATATATTCGGGAGGTTACGTGGGTCTCCGGAGCCCTGTGCTCACGCGACCATCTTGGTTGCGTGCGAAGCTCCTCCTCCGTGAGGCGTACCTTTTAATATGTCTGATACAAGTGGTATTGTACATCTATTTAAGACCATAGGGTCAGGATTTCTTAGCACCTTTCAGACAATCCTCAGTTATTCCAAACTTTATACAGTCCGTATTTAGAAGCATTTTTGGAGGTCTACCTCTGATCCTGCTATCAATAGGGGGAATCCTGATTGTCATTTATCTGCTACGCAGTCGACGGCCCAATTACCAACGAGATGGCAAAAACGCTCCTGGAGCGGAAATACCATGAACGCATGGTACAGTATCTGGGCACACCTTGCCTACAGGAATTGAGCACCTCTTGGTTCCTATCGTTTAGACCAGTCTGGATGGACTGCATCTTACCTGTTCTTCAATGCCTGTTTTGCGGTGACGTATGCGTGTTGGACTTCTGTCTGACACTTGCAACGGACACGCCTGAGTACTTGAATACCAAGCTGGAACCCTTGAAATCTCATGCTTGGCAATGTCCCCAGCGTATTTCTATAACGAGAACCGGTAGGTTTACAACTGGGTTGAGCATCAGCTCTACCACCAGAACCACTAGCACCCAGGTATCGACTACAGCACCAACTGCCTTTACACCTTTACACCAGCTATTGGCGGTGCTAAATATCATCTGTGCTCAACTGACGTACTCTGCGAGGTGTTACAAGGAAAGTCCCCTGCAGCAGCAAGCATTGATGATGTTGCGTCTCCCAGGCAGGACTTTTAATCTATAATTGGCTCATTGTGTGCTGGGAAAGAATTTGGATTTTCATTTCTTCTAAACGTAACTAAATGTAGAACATTTCCTAAAATTGACACTCTCTCGCTGAAAAGCATGGCCTTTTGAGGCTTGTAGAAATTCAACTTATATAAACAAACTGAATTAGGACTGTGGCTTAAATGACGATTCCAAACAACTGATTTTGGTTGTAAAAAAACATTTCCTCTCCCCGCTTTCTTTTTTAATCTGTTTTTAAAATGATGTTAAAACCAGGGTTTTACAAAAGCTTGTTGATGAAGGTTTTATGCACTACTATCTAGTAAAGAGAATAGTTCACTAGCATTTTTATCATTATTTTTTTAAAACTCTTTTTATTAACAGTGCTCATTTCATTTGACATGTCAATCCATTAGTTACATTGCATCAGACAAATAAAGAGTGTACAGTGCACAGGTTAGTCACTTTCGATCATGAACAGAACGTTCAGAGTAAAAGCCATTACCCCAGGCCACCCCCCATTCCCCTGTATCTTCTCCAGGGCCCCCAAATCATCTTCCACTTTTTCGGGCACCCCTTACTTTTGTAAATGGTTTCCTCCGCCCTCTGACACCAATCCAGGTCCCGCTCCCACTGGTCCCACTGTGAAGGGGCCGACGACCCCAGGCCCTGGCAATGTTCAGTTTTGCAACTCCCACCACCATTGCCAGCCAGAGTTCTCTGTACCTGGTTCAATAAGTGGGCCCTTCAATCATTAAGAGTAACCATCTGGGCTGACTCGGGACCGGAGAGCCCACCACCTCTGACATTATATCTGTGACCTTGGTCCAATAGGGGACAATCTCTGGGCAATCCCACAGTATGTGGTAGAATGATCTTTCCCCCCCACACCCACGCGTGCACAAGGCAGACTGACACCCACCCCAGGAATGCAGTAGGGGGCAAGGGTAGTACTGTTCGGAAGAGAAGTGGGTGTTATGTTTCATATAGGTACCCTAATATAAGCCCGGGTAACATCATACCCCTTCACCTACATTACCTCCCCTACCCTACACTGTAACAAGCCACTTAGGATTGAACCTTTACCTAGTTCTAGTCCTGGATGCAAAAGGAGGGTTTCTCCTAAACAATAGATTCCTATAACTCCATCAATTGACTAACACAGTATGAATGAATGTTTATAAGGGTTCTTAGAAACCAGGCTGGGGCTACACAATCTTCCTCCCCATATCTATGAACACGGTTCATCCCATACGTCATCCTCAAATCCAACAATGGCTAATACAAGCAACAATGGAGCCCTAGATATTTTCTGTATAAATATAGCACCTCTTGCTAGGGTTAGATAGAGGGAACCGAGACTTCCAGGTCGACACACTGACCAGAGTCAGTGTGTCGGCCCCTGCTAAGGCTCCTGCATGCAGACACTCCAACTGACAGTGGTCTGAACCTCCCTCGCTGGGTGTCAAACTCGAGACCAAGAAGGGCTTCTACATTCTCACACTTCATGTAGTGGGTTTCGACTAAATCCTAGAGGGATTCTTGGCTTCACACCTACTCACATGCTAGGTACATCTAGATAGGCACTGTAGGAGTATGAGCACTTTTATCATGCATTTTATATTCGTGCATTTTTTCATGCTTAATGCAAGATGGTAGAACTGTACTATCCTTTTATATTCACTGTACTGCTAATCATATATCTTTGCTACTTACCAATGGTTGTTGCAGCTCATATATTTTACGCGAGAATAACAACTGTTCAATAAACCCTTATTGAAACACCCAGACTGTTTATTCTGTGTATCTCTGAGATAAGCTAAATGAGCACCAGTGACTGAGCGAAAAGTAGTACATTATTTCCACGATCCTGTGGGATCAGGATAGTCATGTTCTAAGGTTGCCAGAAACTATGCCCTCCCCGATAAGAGGAGAAAATAGTGACACTGTGAGCTAGCTAATGCAAACAGGCTAACCTTTCTCGGTGGGGATGTACGGAATCAGTCTGCCACAAATCCCACAGTTTATGTTATCCAAATGCACAGGTCCTGCAGCTGTACTATAGGAACTACATGACACTGGTCATCGGTATGCTTTTCCACCTTTTATGATTTCAAGTGTCATGACACAGGCAGGCATCAGCAAGCCAAGCTGGTATTCGAGAGCCATGCTGCAGATTTCAGGTATGGTCTGTTTCTTCTGGAATGACTTGGGATACGCTGAATTTATATCCTCTGCCTCACACAGGTGATTAAACCATTAGGACAACCACATCCCATGCTTTGACTTAGTCCATGGAGAATTTCAGGCCGCAATGGAAAGTCAAGAGACTTTTTGAACTCATAATACAGACACCAAGAGATGCTATAAATCTGTACGGGCCAGTTGGTTAACAAGGTTGCAGTTCCTTTGGGACAGAAATAGTGAACATCATCAATGTTCTTGCTGAATAAGCATATTTGAGCCTCGCATATCACCCTGTTAATTCCCACACATCAGCAATTTCAGCAGGTCAAGTTCCCATTGCGGAACAAGCAATAAAAGAGCATCCCTAATCAGGAAATTGTTGAAACGAAGCTTGCATGTCGTCTTTGTGCAATGTTAATAAGTTTGTGAAGTTTTTAGAGAACTGACCTGACAATTCCGACTTATGCCTCAACTAATTATGTTGCTGTGTTAAATGTTCTATCGCAGAATTGCGGACATGTAGCTTTTAGACCTGGAGCATAGTTGTTTATGCCATATGGGTGTCATTTGTGACTGCTAGACAGAGACAAAGACATTCACAAGATCTATCTCTTTCTAGAAAACAAAGATGGATTGCACAACGCTAGCCCCTCCTCCGGATCGCCCCTATGCACTCTGGTATTCGTAGTGCGTGAAGTATGAAGAGTTGACACAAAGTTCGTAAGTGGTACACCAAGGTTGGTGTAAGTAAGTACTTATTGTTCCCAAGATCTCAAGACCCGAGGCATGGCCCGGGTTTTGGGATAGTTTCCCTCATCAGGACAGAAAGTATTTGGGGTGGATGAGAAGGCCGCCAAGTAACCGTCACAAGCCTCGTTGCCTTTTCCGGCACGCAGGTGCGTCTCCAAAAGCTCGTCAGCTTGGAGGTTCATGGGAGCCCTTAAGTAGAAAACAAAGATGGATCGCACACCGCTAGCCCCTCCTCCGGATCGCCCCTAGGCACTCTGGTATTCGTAGTGCGTGAAGTATGAAGAGTTGACACAAAGTTCGTAAGTGGTACACCAAGGTCGGTGTAAGTAAGTACTTATTGTTCCCAAGATCTCTAGACCCGAGGCATGACCCGGGTTTCGGGATAGTTTCCCTCATCAGTAGAGAAAGTATTTGGGGTGGATGAGAAAGCCGCCAAGTAACCGTTACAGGCCTCATTGCCTTTTCCGGCTCGCAGGTGCGTCTCCAGAAGCTCGTCAGCTTGGAGGCTCATGGGAGCCCTTAAGTAGAAAACAAAGATGGATCGCACACCGCTAGCCCCTCCCCTGGATCGCCCCTATGCACTCTGGTATTCGTAGTGCGTGAAGTATGAAGAGTTGGCACAAAGTTCGTAAGTGGTACACCAAGGTTGGTGTAAGTAAGTACTTATTGTTCCCAAGATCTCTAGACCCGAGGCATGGCCCGGGTTTCGGGATAGTTTCCCTCATCAGTAGAGAAAGTATTTAGGGTGGATAAAAAAGGCCGCCAAGTAACCGTCACAGTCCTCGTTGCCTTTTCCGGCACGCAGGTGCGTCTCCAAAAGCTCGTCAGCTTGGAGGCTCATGGTAGCCATTAAGTAGAAAACAAAGATGGATCGCACACCGCTAGCCCCTCCTCCGGATTGCCCCTAGTTTTCCTGAAGAAAACTAAGCTGTGGAGTCTCTGCTGTATTAAGAGTATGAAAATAGAATATGGAATTTAGGTCTAGAGGTGCTTCTCAGGTTCTGATTTCACAGTGAGAACTTCTGCACCGTGTCTACAGCCACACTTTGACAAAACGTTCATTACTGCAGCAAGATTTAATGTGAACAGGTTTTCAGCTCTTTCAGTCCGGGAAGCTATTGCTACCAAGTTGGTTTTGGCAGGAGTCCCTCCGGAAGACATCCTGATCGCAGCGGATTGATTGTAGGAGTCAAATTTTAAGTGATTTTCTTTGAAGACCATTCTTTTCATGATATTACAAGTGGAATCCAAGTTTGAACCAGTATAATGTTGGCCTCCGGCCCTGTCATAGAATGTAATCCTATATTTGACATCTTCCCCACCCTTTATGGTGAATATGAATGTGGAGTCCTGTATGGAGATTTACAAATATGTTATCCTTCTAGGTAATGCAGGTAAACAAGATCATACAGGAAAATTAGACCTAGCAACAAGGGAGAGGTCAAGTCAAGGAATCTGTTGATTGAACCAACTTGGTCATATGTTTTGTAGCTTTTACTTATGCTTGTTATGGTTTGTTGTATTTTACTCTTGTTTTGATACGAAGCAGCTGTAGAAAAAGCAAAGGGATGTATAGCATAATCCCTGCCACAGTGTCCTTAATGGAATTAATATTTTCAGATGCAAAAGCTAGGAAATTATGCATTCTCTTATGAACATGCTGTCTTTTTTCATGCAACCATATTGCATCAAAACTGTGCTTCAACTTTTTCTTACTCATCTGCAGTCATACAGTAACTGGAATGTAATTAAGTTCTGCATATAGAGCATCTTTTTGTCATTCTTAACATTACATCTTTCTCACTTTGCTGCACATCGCAGTATTGCAAAGACAGTATGATCCCTTGTGCCCATGCAATACTATCATCACAATTTACATATATACTCTGCGTCGTGAGGATGAGCCCAAGGGGAGGGTGCTCAGGACTAAATAATATCCTAAAATAACAAACAAGGAATACAGGTTGCATGTCTCCCTGTGGAAAAGACAGTTGAGATTTACTTACTTGTTACTATGCAAAATCTTAGTTTGCAGAGTTTTCCATGATGGTGGATCCTACCTGGAATGCGACAGATTTAAGTTTTTCCTGTAGGAGTTCCTATTTTGGTCCAAAAGCTCTCTTTGGGCTGATCCCCTGTTGAGAAAGTACACTTGTCTGGAGTGCTTCTTTCCTCTAAAATTGTCCCAGGAAGGAAAAGATAGAGTTAACAGGGTGCACCTGCACTATCCTTCCCTGTATCCTCTCAAGACTGGTTAAATTTTATCTGTCTTCTCTCGGAGTAGGGTGACCTACTGGCATGGGTGCAAATTCAGGACAGTGAGTGTAAAAATTCAGGACGAAGGGTCAAAATTCAGGAAAATAATTGAGGACAGGAGGTCAAATTCAGGACTAATTTGGGAGACAAAAGGTAAGTTTTACAGACACATCAGGGAAGGTCGTGCAGTGGTATATAAGTAAGTAAACAGACAACCACTTAAGTACAAGTCAAAATGAGTTTATATTAGGTTGGGACAATCGTGCACATCAGAAAGGTCTGCTCGTATAGACATTGTGAGATTTAAAATGGCACGCATAGGATTCAGCTAATTCGGACCTGCAGTGCTGGACTAGAGTTTAGTCCTCCGAGTGGCCAGCTTTATGTGTCATATCACTTCAAGCATTCCATTTCTGTTCAGCTGGTGATTACTGGTATAGAGACTGGTCTAGTACTGAGTGATAGATAAAACCCATAGCGGAGAGTTCTTGTATAAGGGTAAAAGCATTAAGCGGGAAAAGGGAATTATTAACCAGATCTCCAGAGCTATAATTGGCTGCACACTGATGAGTGTTATGGTATTATTGTAGGTCAGAACTGTTTAATAGGAGTTAACATTACTATATAATGCCCTGGCTAGCCATACATCAGCTCCCCTTATTTTATCTGTAAATTGGAAATAGTATACTGATTCCACTGTTTCATTTCTGTGAGCTCTCAACTGCAGATTCTCATTTAAGCACAAAAGTGTGCTACAGACTAGATAGAAACTGTAAACGCTGTTGAGGCATTATTGTAGGACAGAAGGAGGCACTGCATTACACAAACAGAATATTTTCTATTGAAATGGAAGCAAAATGCCATCATGCAGTTTTACTGATAAAACTATATGGCGCACAAATACAAATGTGTGGAAATGTGGTTTCAGAAAATAGGTATCATTTGAACATCACTAAGTAAAGTCTTGAATGGTTTGATCCTATTAAAATTCTGTTTCCAGCCCACTTCTGAATTACACACAAGTGGTACATTTGTGGGGGGCACTAGAGGGGGCACAATAAGATGGCCGCTCACTAGAGCAGCTCTGTCGGTCGAGCCCATTATTCATAAAATTTTGCAGTCCTACTGAAGAAAACGGCCTCAAACTGGGGAATCCGAGTGTCAAAGGTTTTTGGGCACTTGGCGACTGAGAAAGATTTGCTGCACGGGCTGATTTGGCGATGGCTGCTGAGGTTGAGCGTCCATGCCTGTTACTCCCTGTTGGCGGGCTGCGCCCCATCCTGAGAACACTGCTAGACTGTGCAACGTGTGTGCTCCCCCTGCGGTACATGGGGCGGGAGCACGGATCCAGCCGGACACTACCTGGGATAACACTGAAGCACGGAGCACGGAGCGAGGTGCGTGGACCCAACTGTGCAGCTGACGCTGGCCCGAAAAAAACCCATCTGCGGCCTACATCACATCGGATGTCCTGAGCGGGCGCCCGGCATCATTGTTCCCCACGTCACAAGATATTGGCAAAGAAGCACTAAGGTGCTCTGCAGCATAAACGCAATATTTTTCCAATGCAATAGGCCCGATATTTGCAGAGGGCACAGGCGAGCACTGGAGAGGCCTGAGGAGTCGTCAGGGAGCCTTGGTGGTGCGAACTCCATTCACATGTCGGCCTACTTTGGAGCGAGACGGATCCATTGATTGTGTGCTACGGTGCTCATTGCACCATCAGGATTCAAGCAAACCGGGCCGAAGACGGCTGTAATGCCAGAAACCGGTCCCCGGGAGCTTGTTTCCTTCCCAGTGTAAGAATTGGCTTTTGTAGTTTGGTTTGCCCTGTTCCCATCATGCACTGGGACAGGAACAGACTAATTTGCATACAGCCAGGTTCTGAAACTGGGATGGTGCAGTGAGCTAAAAAACGGTGTTGGATCTAGCCCTGATCTCTTGACTGGGTGAGAGCTTTCTGCTTAATTCAGAGACTCTGTCCCTCACCACCCCTTGTTGTAAATATTTTTGTCCACCCTAAGCGTGGAAGGGTATTCTCAGATGTGAGACCCTTGCTCATTGCACCATCAGGATTCAAGCAAACCGGGCCGAAGACGGCTGTAATGCCAGAAATCGGTCCCCGGGAGCTTGTTTCCTTCCCAGTGTAAGAATTGGCTTTTGTAGTTTGGTTTGCCCTGTTCCCATCATGCACTGGGACAGGAACAGACTAATTTGCATACAGCGAGGTTCTGAAACTGGGATGGTGCAGTGAGCTAAAAAACGGTGTTGGATCTAGCCCTGATCTCTTGACTGGGTGAGAGCTTTCTGCTTAATTCAGAGACTCTGTCCCTCACCACCCCTTGTTGTAAATATTTTTGTCCACCCTAAGCGTGGAAGGGTATTCTCAGATGTGAGACCCTTGCTCATTGCACCATCAGGAATCAAGCAAACCGGGCCGAAGACGGCTGTAATGCCAGAAACCGGTCCCCGGGAGCTTGTTTCCTTCCCAGTGTAAGAATTGGCTTTTGTAGTTTGGTTTGCCCTGTTCCCATCATGCACTGGGACAGGAACAGACTAATTTGCATACAGCCAGGTTCTGAAACTGGGATGGTGCAGTGAGCTAAAAAACGGTGTTGGATCTAACCCTGATCTCTTGACTGGGTGAGAGCTTTCTGCTTAATTCAGAGACTCTGTCCCTCACCACCCCTTGTTGTAAATATTTTTGTCCACCCTAAGCGTGGAAGGGTATTCTCAGATGTGAGACCCTTGCTCATTGCACCATCAGGATTCAAGCAAACCGGGCCGAAGACGGCTGTAATGCCAGAAACCGGTCCCCGGGAGCTTGTTTCCTTCCCAGTGTAAGAATTGGCTTTTGTAGTTTGGTTTGCCCTGTTCCCATCATGCACTGGGACAGGAACAGACTAATTTGCATACAGCCAGGTTCTGAAACTGGGATGGTGCAGTGAGCTGAAAAACGGTGTTGGATCTAGCCCTGATCTCTTGACTGGGTGAGAGCTTTCTGCTTAATTCAGAGACTCTGTCCCTCACCACCCCTTGTTGTAAATATACGGTGCGGTGACGGCAGCTGTGCATTCCCACCGGGCTGCTTGCCATGTTTGAACTAACCGCCTCACTGTTCATAGACGAGGCCAAGGCCCCAATTTCTCTGACGAGCATTGATAGTCCCGCCGTGACAACCAACACCGCCCTGACCTGCTGGCTCCCTGCTATTATTTATTATCAACAAAAGAGCGCCAATACGACACGAGTGAAACCCTATGTCACAGTGAAAAAAGGTGAAACCTACCTAAATGTGAATGGTCATTAAGCAATGAGAGAGGCAGTGAAGATAGAAAAATTATTTATTTTCTAAAAGAACCCTCACTCACCCTAGAGGTGACATGCTTCATCATGGGGTTCGGTCACAGGTGGGGCCGACTATCCCCACCTGTGTGCTACCACGCCTGCAAGTGCAGCGGAGCTGGTATGTGTGAAGGGAGTGATCAGTGAAAAAGGTGTGTTGTAAAAGATCACAACTGTGCCTCAACAAACTTTATTAAGGGCCAGTTGTTCACATTAAAAACTGTGGAGTCACTGGAATTTATAATTTTAATCCAGGGACTTTAAAAAGTGCATGGTCAACATGTTTCTGCTGGTAGTGCTATAGTCAGCTCAGCTTTCTTCAGGACCATATTATAAAAAAAAAGGAAACAAATCCTACGGGGGTCCAAGCACGCTAAGGCCTGCCCACACCGTTAGGAACAAAAGAGAAGATAAAGTAATTTTTACTCTCCTCAAACCAACTCACGGTTTTACCCGTCCTTAGGACTCCTGCTAATCGTCAGGTGGAGTTTCTGTAAATAAACAGACATTTCAATTCTTATAACGTGCATCCCTTTTGAAATGCATGACCAATACAAAGCATGTTCATTTTGTCTTATATTAGAATTGTCCCCTCAACTACTTACAAGACAATTCATGTTTGTGAAATTCAATATTTTTTTAAAAGTTAAAGGTGATTGGAATATACATTTCCATATATCTATTCATTTCTGAATTATTTAATTTCAGCAAGATTCAAAAATACATTTTATTCAGAAGGTGATAATATCAGCATAACATTCTTAGAACTTAGGTCTCAAGATCCCTTAATAGGGGCCAGATAGCCACTAGAAGTATTAGACTTAGCCATTGATAGGGAATATGTTGCACTTACGTTGCTTCAAGGTGCAACACGCTTCATGGGCTCAAAGGGTTAGGCATATTTTCACTTCAAGTCAAACCTGTTTGGACCCAAAGCACGAGCTGGTTAGGTAAAGTATAGTTTTTTACCAGCCATCTAAGTTAGTTTTTTCAAAATAAATATAGAGAGTAAAACCCTCTTGAGGGGCCAACTCTACTTCGCGTCGCATAACTCACTTGCTGCTGGAAGGCTCGCCGCTTGTTCACCTAATCATATCACCCCTACGGCCCGGATCGTGGTATCTTTGCGTTCCCGGTCCGTTATTATTACTTACGTGTATTGGACGCGGAACGTAATGCGTCACGGAACGTAACGTAAACACGTGACACTCGGGGATTGGTATTCATTTACTTTGAATTGTACTCGAATAGGTTCTCTTAATTTTCTATATTCTGTTAAAAGCCAACATTATTATACCTAATTTTGTTAAAGGGGACATCTGGCTTGATTTGGTAATGAAGTCAAATGCTAGCGTATATACACTTCCGGTCGCTAGCGTGTATACACTTCCGGTCTGTTTCTATTCACCGCTAGTGCGTTAACCTTAAGCCAATCAAACGGATGGTATAAGAATATATAGGGCGCCTTGTTAGTGGTTAAGCCCTTGAAGTGTATTGATGGAACATGACATCTAATCTTTCTTGTTTCTTTAGAATGAAAGAAAGTATCTCTAGGAATATATTTGTGGATATGTTTAAGGACCCATTTTGCTGAAACACAATAACTGTGGAACAAAAAATGGAGTAGAGTGGGGCATAGAGTCAACTTCAGATTGTTTAAACATTGATAGTATACAAAGTCCTCAATGTTAACATCGATTTTAATCGATTTTAGACTGATAGTGGGGTTGTTTCTAATGTAAAAAACAGCATCATTTCAAAACACTACCCCAGGGGATGTCATCATTCAGTCCCACTTGGTGGGATGACAATCGGTATATCCATCTTTGTTCCAGCTCGAATAACCTTTGTTCACTGGCACCTTGTAGATGTTCTATTACAGTCCAGTGGAAATTGTCCGGGGAATGTTTCTGCTCTAAAAAGTGAGAAATCATTTTTGAGTTGCTCTTGCCACAGCGTATGCTGCTTCTATGTTCACACCATTCTCCTCATCATTCCCACATATTTCAGACCACATGGGCAAGTTATTAAATATACCACATTGGCTGTGTTGCAGTTCGTATGGTTTCTTTGTTCCCAGATTTTATCGGGTTCCAAAGTCAGTGTTTTTGAAGTACTTGTGAGTGGGCAAACACTACAATTTCCACACGGATAGTGGTCTACTACTGGTGGTAAACCCCACATATTTAGGACATTCTGAGTGGGTTCTTGTCTCTTTCTAGGGCGGGTGTGTACTAAAGCATCCTTGAGGCTTTTAGCCCTTTTGTAAGAGAATAAGGGTTTTTCCCAACTGCAGGAATTAGATGTAAGAATCCTCCAGTGTTTGGAAATGCTGCGTGCCACCATATTTGAGGCTGTGTTGAATGTCGTTACACAGGTAAGTGGTACCTCGTTGTTCTCAGCTTGGGGTTTCTCCTCCAAGAGGGCATCTCGATTTTGATTCCGAGCCCTTTTGCAGCTGGTTGTTAGGAGATGTTTTGGATATCCCCTGACTTGCATCTTTTCTGTGAGATCTTGGGCCTGTGTTTTGTAATCATGTACATCTGAGCAGTTCCTCCGAATGCGGAGAAACTGCCCAAAAGGCAGATTCTCCCTTAGTGGGCGCGGATGGAAACTGGTATAATGCAACAGGTTGTTTTTACTGGTCGGTTTGTAGTTAGTTTTAGTTCTTAATTCATTTCCTACCTTCTCGATGGTCACATCCAGGAATACTACAGTAGATTCACTGTGCTCATGGGTGAATTTCAAATTAGGGTCACAATCGTTGACCCATCTGAAGAAAGTGATCAACCGTTCTTCACCACCTCTCCAGATCAAAAGCACATCATCTATGTACCTTTGCCATAGAATGATGTTTTCACGAAAGGGGTTGTCTGATGATAAATTATGTAGTTTTTCAAAATTGAAAACATACAGACCCGCTACACTAGGGGCAAAAGTGCTCCCCATGGAAGTTCCGGTAGCTTGTAAATATAACCGGTTTTCATATTGGAAGAAATTCCTTTTAAGGGCCAGGGAGGCACATTCCACTACAAAGGATTTAGATGTATTGTACTCCCATCTGTTGTTGTCAAATGTGTGGGCAATTACCTCTATGGTCGCATCTTGCGGAATGCAAGTGTAAAGGCTTTCTATATCTAGTGTGGCTAGAAAGCATTGTCCATTGCTATTATTGCCAGGACCTCCTCTCTGTCCAGTGTCCACTCTTCAGTCTTCCGAGCCTTCCCTAGCGGCACCCCACATCTCTAATATTTGCCCCGGCAGTTACGATCGCTGCAGACCCAGCATTCTCGCAACTTACCCTGTGCCAGCCTGGAGGCGCTGCCTAAGAGCTGCGAAGACCAGTATTTATCCAGCACTACGTTGTGATTGCACGGGAGATCTACTCTAGCTGCTTGGACTTTGGCTGTGTCATTCTACCTCACTCTGTGCACAGTGGCAGATTAGTCCATATAGCGGTCTCTTTTGCTGTACAGCCCTCATAAGCCCTGCTGTCTGCTGGAACAGTGCACACTTCCCCCTGACCCACAAGTGAGGTGTCAACATTACTGGAAACGGATTCTGCCGGGTGCGACTGGGTCCGTCTTCTATTCCAGGCCACTTGTGCTCTTGATCTGCACTGCTGCCCACAGAGTGACAGCTTCGGACACCCGCATTAACTTAGCGTTCCAAAATGGTGTAGCCAGATCAGATTCGACCACGTCTCACTTTTGGAACGCGGTGCAGCGGCAAGACGACTCAGCACGCTGCCTTAGACTCCGAGGCGGACACGCCCACCGACCAACTGTCTAATATAGATAAAACCCTGCTGGCAGTGCAGACTAGTCTGCAATCAATAGATGGGAAGATAGACCATCTCAACCTGCATATTGACCATATGCCCACAAAACTAGATGAACACGCCGTGGGACTGGAAGAGGCGGATGGTCAGCAGAGGATGAATTACAACAGGTCACAGCAAAGACAGCCTCCATGGAAAGGATGCTGGCGGTGATCCAAGCCCGCAATGAGGATTTGGAGGCTAGGTCCCAGCGCAACAAAATCTGTGTCATGGGCCTGCCAGAATCTGCAAATACCGGTCTGCTAAAAACCTACAAGGAACGACTCTTCCAAACAGTCTTTGGTGCGGAGAACCTGTCTCCCGTCCTAATAGTTGAAAGGTCCCATAGATCTCTTGCCGCCCATCCGCCTCCAGGAGCACCGCTGCGTCCCATCATTGCACGCTGGCTAGATTATAGAGACCAGGACACTGTCCTTCGGCTGGCGCGTGAAAAAGGCACCATCACACATGAAGGTAATACCCTCACATTCTATCCTGATTTTACAGCTGCTGTTCAGGAAGCAAGACGTGAATTCCAGTCGGTGAAGAAGCTCCTTATCGCGGACCAAATACCTTACATGATGTTATACCCAGCATGACTGTGTATCGAGGTTAACGGAAAACCGAGGATTTTCACCACCCCTAAGTCGGCGATGGACTTTGCCAAAACCCTCAAACATCTCAGTCGAGACTCTCCCAGCACAGCAGAAGATGAATGCAGAGGGGCCGGTGCAGTGGATAAGTGACGTTGCTGAGTGGCATTGACGGTTGAACTCTTTCTACTGCCCGATCTCCGCCGCACTCCGACTGGTTCCCCACCCTGCATTTGACAGAGGATCGAGACAGTCATGATGCAGACCGCTACAGGACACTTGCAGTGTTCAGATAACATTTTATGTTTTCATTCTAGTTTACACTGTGTTTGAGACTACTTATGCCGCTATATATTACGTTTGAATGGTGCAAACTGACAGCTTATCCTTTGCTGGTTAGACCACCACTTATGCCCTAACACTGTATTAGTATCTCTTAGAAACCGGGGTGACCGTATTTTGGTTTCTTACGTTTTAATTGCACAGGCAAGACTATAAAAACTTTTAGGCTCGACCACCTGCCATAGAAATGTGAGGAGATGTATGCTCCAGTGTCTCCCACATGGGTGTTCCCCAATCTGGTTTATGCTTTCTGGAACTGTTATGGGTTGCTTGGGTTGGCTTTGGCGAGTTGGGGATGCCGAAGTGGGTGGGGGGCTTTGGCAGGAGGGAGGGATGGGAGGGGTACGGTTTTTGCTTAAGATGTACTATGTTGGTGATTATGGATCACATACATTTTTTTCAGGCACTCACAAAATCCCACGTTTTATATATGTTCCGCCTGAATACATCCTATTGACAGTGCAGTAATAACATGCCTCACTTGGAATGTCGGGGGCCTGAATTCACCCAAAAAGGTCTGTCAAGTCCTAGTATATCTCGATCGCTACGAAATCCATATTGCCCTTATCCAGGAAACACACTTAACCACACAAACAGATGCACACATTGGGGGGCGATGAGCCGGTTATCGCCTGACCTCCTCCTACTCTTCCTACTCCCGTGGTTTTTCACATTTGTTAGACAAAATCTCTCTTTCACCATGATCCACATGTGTGTGGACAACGATGGACGATATGCCATGGTACATGAAAAGTTAGAAGGCAGGCTCATCACTATAGTCAACACATACTGCCCCAATATCGACGACCCAGGCCTCTACGAACGTATACTTTCCACTTTACATGACTGGCCCGTAATTCGGTGGGTTGGAGATTTAAATACTTACCTTGACCCCATTAAAGACAAATCGAGTGCACGAGACGGGCAATCCCCTAGGGCTGCTGCGGTTATTCGGGAGGGAATGAGGGGCTGGGCCTACTAGACATCTGGCGACATTGCAAAAAACACACACTGCAGGGTACACGTTTCCACAGAGCATAGCAGCTGGTCCCGCCTTGATTATTGGTTACTTAGCGAGCATGCGGGAGGCTGGGTAACAGACATAGATAGCTTACCCCGCACCCTATCGTACCATAACCCGGAGCTCGTCACCCTACAGATCCTGAGGGCTGTGCCCTGCTCCTTTATGTGGCGCTTTCACCCAGAGGCATTACTTGACCCGCTCTATAACACAACCATCCGAGAAGCAATTGTACACTACTTTAATACGAATAATGGCTCTGTAGATCGTGTCATGACCCTTTGGGAGGCGTTCAAGGCCACCATTCGTGGCACTTGTATCAGCACGACGGCTGGCATCCTTGGTGATCTACGCGGACAGCTAACCAGGATAGAGACTACGCTGCATAAACTTGAGAGGGACTATGAGCTTTCTCCATCTGCCCTGCTTCTTGCCCCTATTTGAAAATCTGTGATCGAATATAACACCCTCACTAAGGAAGAAACGCGCTATATACATAGACCTTCTATGGCCCGCGCATACGGTGAAGGTGGACGCCCGGGACGTCATCTAGCTGCCAAGATCGCACTGCGCACACATAAACATATTATCACCAAAGTAACAGATGACGATGAACGCGATCATTACACCACCCCAGACATTGCTGCGCAATTTCGCCATACATAAGCCACTCTGTACACATCACACAGGGAGGTGGATCCTCATGAGCTTGACGAGTACCTTTCGGACGTGGCCCACAGACACGAGCGGGACTACCTTAGTCAACCGATTACAGAAGAGGAAGTGCGAGATGCCATCAAGACACTCCCCAATAAAAAAGCTCCGGGACCTGACGGATTCCCCAGCGAGTTCTATAAAAAGTACGCCACAGAACTCACGTCATACATCTTGAAAATGTATGCCGAAGCCTATGACTCTGGTATTCTGCCCCCTACCTTGCGGGAAGCCCTCATCATTACCCTACTTAAAAAAGAAAAGCCACAGTCCTGTTGAATTGAATTGAATTGAATTGAAATTACACTTGTATAGCGTTATCTACCCGGAGGCCTCGTAGCGCTTATGACTGAAAACTTACTTAGCGCGGGCTCAGGGCAGATCAGCAGGATTTAGCATACAAGTGAGTTTTCAGGGCTTTCCTGAAGGAGAGATGATTAGTAGTTCCTCGAAGGGATAAAGGGAGAGTGTTCCAGAGCTTAGCCGCAGTATGTGAGAAAAAGCGGCCTCCCCAGCGGGCTTTCCTAACTCTGATGGAGGTAGCCAGCTGGAGGGTACAGGAACGGAGGGAACGGGGCGGGACATAGGGAGTGACCAAGGGCTGTAAAATTGCAGGGCCGATGCGATGCAAGGTGTAGTAATGCGAGACAACGTTGGGTTCAAACTGAGATTCTTTATTATCTCATAAAGCATAATGGACTGCCGTCAGCTTGTCAAATTCAAAGCCTGGGTCACTGTGTCAACATTCCACAGCGAGCGCCCGGCTGACACTTGGAAGATACCAACATTCATAAAAGAGGAGGGGGAAAAGGGGAGGGGTAGGGTTAGGGTGAAACAAGTTCCCAGTTACAACACATCATCCCCCTTAAGGGAAATTGGAAACAATATAAGAACATGCATAGAGATGGCTGGGAGCTGAAGCCTGCCTGCAAGTCTACCTCATTATGTACTGTTTGTGCCATTGTGGGAATGTCCTGAGTCTATCGCTCGTTCTGTGTTGTCTTATGTTTTCTCTTACATCATTACCTCCTACCCTTCTCATTTCTGACCCCTGTTCTCTTCTTTCTGCCGGAACCACTCGATCATGGCTCCACAACCTTCCATCTTCCAGAACCACCGAATTTTTATTGGGTCTGCGGATGGTCTTTGAGGCATAGAACTTGTCGCCTCCTCTCCATTCTCTCTCCGGTTTCTTGACGTAGACTCCTTGTCCTTCCTGAAGTTTTCTTTCTTTCACTCCCCACTTCTTATCGTACCATTCCTTGTACTTGCGTTGGCTGGCTTCTATCCTTCTCTTGACTTCACTGTGCTCAACTTCCGTTGTCTGTTTTCTCCCCATCCATCCTGGGGTGAGTTTGGTGCCTGCTTTTCTTCCTCTCAGTAGCTCAAACGGTGTTTTTCCAGTAGTGGACTTTGGCGTGGTGTGATACGCCCACAGCATGTCCCTTATGGCATCTTCTACTTTCTCTCCTGCACGGTTGGCCAACTGAATACATTCCTTTAACATCCTGTTTACTCTTTCCACTTTCCCGTTGGCTTTGGGACAGTACAGAGGTGTGCGAATGTGATTCACCGAACAGTCTTTGAGGAAGTCTTTCATCTCTTCTGACACCAGTTGGACACCGTTGTCGGTGACCAATGTTGAGGGGATGCCTTCCTGTGTAAACGCCTCTTTGAGGAACTCAACGATAACCTTAGTGCTCACACTGTGTACTGACTTACAGGTTATCCAGCTTGAGAAATAGTCTACTAGGACCAATAAATAACAGTCTTGCAGGCCTCTGCCATGGATAGGACCTGCAATGTCAAATCCCAACTTGCTCCACGGCACTTCTGGTACTTCTACTGGTGCCAGTGGTGCTCTTCTTATGATTTTGTTTTTATCGCTCACCGCGCATGCGTAACAATCCCGCACCTTGTCTTCCATCTCTCTGTCCATGGTAGGAAACCAGTAGTCTGCACGAAGTCTGGCCTTGCACAAGCTTCTCCCCAGATGTCCTTCATGAGCTAGTTCCACTACTTGGTTTCTCAGAGCTTCTGGTGGGACCAATCTTCCTGATTTCATTATGAGATCCCCTTCCACCGATAGCTCCTCCCTCACATTCCAAAAGGGTTGGATCTCTGTCTCCACGTCTTTGCATTTCTTGGGCCATCCTGCCAAGATATACCTCTTCACCTTCTTCAAGTCTTCGTCTTGTTCCATTTGTGTTTCCCATGACTCTTTTTCTACAGCTGCCATTCGCACTTCCAAGATCGAGTTACCCTTCTCCTCTTCTTCTACATCTCCCTCTGTGGGTGCTCTGGACAAGAAGTCTGCGACTCTGTTTTGTTGCCCAGGAATGTATGATACAGAGAAGTTATAGGCTTGTAAGCCTACTGCCCATTTGGCAATCCTGGGTGTCATGCTTTCCATGTCTTTTTTTGTGAACAAGGCTACCAATGGTTTATGATCCGTGCGTACTTCAAATGTGGTACCCCAAATGAAGAATTTGTAGTGGCGTATGGCCCAATACACTGCTAGGGCCTCCTTCTCAATGGTTGAGTAGTTCTTCTCTGCCACGGTGAGGGTTCTGGATGCGAAAGCTATGACATTTATCTTGCCTCCTTCTTCCTGTGATAGGGTCGCCCCAATGCCTCTGTTGCTCGCATCTGTGGAGACGATGGTTACACCATTGGGGTCAAACTTCCCTATAAAAGGAGCTTCGATGATGGCTTTCTTGATACTCTTCATGGACAGCTCTTGTTCCTTGCCCCATTCGAACACACTGTCCTTCCTTATGAGGTCCCTCAAGGGCTGCGAAACTATAGCGAAGTCCTTGATAAATTTGGCCATGTATTCTGCCAGACCCAGGAAAGACAATATGTCCTCTTTACTTTTCGGATTAGGAGCATCCTCCACTGCCCTCACCAAGTCCAGTTTAGGTTTTATTCCCTCCTCAGATAACGTGTGTCCCAAGTAGTCTACTGAACTTACTCCCAATCTGCATTTCGAAGGTTTAGTGGTGAATCCCACCTCTCTTAGTTTTTCCAATACTCTCCTAGCCATTTTGTTGTGTTCTTCTTCCCCACTTCCATAGATAAGTATGTCGTCTTGAAAGCAGAGAGTGTTCTTGCAGTCCTTTAATGCATGTTGCATAACCCTTTGGAAGGCAGCCGCCGCTGATGCCAATCCGAATGGCATTCTCTGAAACTTGAAGTTTCCAAATGGGGTGGTAAATGCTGTGAGGATTTGGGAGTCTGGATGTAGTTTGATCTGATAATAGGCTGATGATAAATCCAGCACACTGAAATACTTGGCCCCCTTTATGGTGCTTAGCATCTCCCCTATTCTAGGGAGGGGAAACCTGTCGACAAGGATGTTTGCATTCAGGTCTCTTAGGTCTACACAGAGTCTTATACTGTTTCCTTTATCCTTGGCCATGATGACGATGGGTGCTAGCCATTCAGAACTCTCGATTTCTGTGATGACCCCTTCACTGACTAATCTCTTGAGTTCTTGCTGGAGGGGGTCCCTCATGCGTAAAGGTATGGACCTAGTCTTGTGCACCACAGGCACCGCCCCCTCCTTTAACACAATTTTATGCATATAGTTCTTGAAAACCCCCAATCTATCGCTGAACACTTCCTTAAATTCTTTGGTGAGGTCCTCAGATATTCCTTCTGGTTCAATTAGCAACACCTGCTCTCTATTGTTGGGGTCAAGGGTGATTCCCAGCTGCTTCTGATGCCTCCAGCTCAATAGTGTGGAACCCCTAGTGGAAACATAAATCTTCCCAACCGTGTGCCTATTCTTGAAGGATATTCTCATGATCGCCATTCCCTCAAGAGGAATCCTCCCCTCATTGTAACCCTTAGGACTTATATCAGGTGGTAGCAATTTAACAGGGTGGTTGGAAAATTTATCCTCGAACACTTTCTTGTCTACTAGGGTATATGGGGAGCATGAATCGGCATACATACAAAACTTGACCCCATCAAGTAAAACATCACATTTAGGATACACATCATCATTATTGTCCTCATCCCCCACTTGAAATACATACGACTTTTCCCTTTCCTCATCCAGTGGTGTCTCCTCTATGACATGTACAGCTTTCCCAGAGGCCTTACACACTTTGGAAAAATGACCCCACCTATTGCATTTTCTGCACTGTACATTCCTTGCCGGACATTTCCAATTATTGGCCATATGGTTGGGACTACCACATTTATAACACACTGAAGCAGTAGGCTTGCTGCGAGTGATCTCTTTTGCCTTTTCACCTATTTTACACACTGTTTCACTCTCTGTACTAGATTTTCCATCAACCCTTTCTCTATTGGCGCCCTCTGATACCTTCATTTCTCTCATGCAGCGCGCCGTGTGTTCTAGGCCCTTGGCTATGTTAATCGCTTCCTCTAGATTGGGGTTTTTAGTCAGTAACTCCTCCTGTATTTTAGTGTCATTAGTGCACCTGACGAGTTGATCTCTTATTAATGAGTCTGTGAGCTGCCCAAATTCGCATGTAGCTGACAGACCTCTCCACACAGCTATATAATTGCTCACTTTCTCTTCCCTCTTCTGCACTCTCTTGAAGAACTTATGCCTTTCCATTACAACATTTATTTTTTCCTTGAAATGAGCTGCTAGTTCTCTCAGGGTGCTTTCATATACATTAACACCTTCCTCTACCACCTCTTCCTCATCCTCAATCAGTCTACCTGTAATGTCCTCGTATATTTTCCTGCCATGTGTACCTAAGTTATGTAACAGTATATGTTGTTTGCGCACATTAGTGTAGTTACTACCTCCAATCGCTATCAGGTATGATTTAAATATTCCTTCCCACCTTCTCCAAGGAATAACTGGTTCACCCAACTCGTTGAGGAAAGGAGGAGGTTGGCTCATTCCTGCTCCTGCCATGGCCATATAACTCACCACTTATAGCTAGACGTGATAAAAAACAAAATTCTATTTCTTTTCCTGTCAGGATGAATGTACATACATAAGCTTTAACCACTTCACTTTTTCTCCCTTTACTTTTAGCTAAACTCAGTTTCCAGATCAAAAGCAGTCTATTGCATTGCACAATCGAGAGTGTAGTCCCCTTTCTGCCTCTACTGGTGTACTGTAACTCTCCTATCGAGTTTCTGCTTCCCCTAGGCTGGCGTTAGCTTCCTGTTCTGAGAGCTTCACTCATCGAGTTCCTGTGTGAGGAAATTTCCTCTGACGGCTGGGTTATGTCCAAAGGGAATTGCTCCTCAGAGAAGCGACGAGCCCCGCAGTCACTCCCGCCGAGATCCACAACATTCACGCTCTGCGCGCTCAAGTGAACCGATGGTGAGTGCACCGCTGGCGAGAACGAGAGAACGAGAGCGTTAAGTTAGAGCTCGACCGCCCGGTCTTTGTTAGCGCCTCACGCTGGAACGCTTTAATGTGCTCCGAGGAACCACAGTAAGAGGCGAAGGACAGTTCTCCTCAGAGTCGACACTGAGAGAGGCGAAAGTCACTTTCCCTCATAGTCGATGCTTGCGCACGCTTTCCCTCGCGTCTACAGTGTAAAGGTGCGTTGGGAGATATCTTCTACAACCGCCCTCACACTACATGCGCTGCAAGACGCTCTTTCCCTCAGCTGTCCACGATGCCCGATTAGACACCCGAAAACAGCAACCAAGCTTCTACACCAACCGCTACCATCACCCTCACACTCGTGGCACTTCCGCAACAATCCACGCGATGTCCGATGTGACACCCGATTCACTCCGACATAAATCAAAAGGGCTGCACCACGCTGGAGTAGCTTAATTGAATGGCCTTACTTGCTACGGCTTTTTCTTACTTCTTCCAGTGGAGCGGTAACCTCCTCGCTCGACACTGGTGACAGGCGCCCGATGGGTTCCTCTGGATGACAAGCACTCACGGTTCCAGGGAAACGGCAGTCACTGTCCCTGGCTCAGTTTCCTCCTCCTCGTCGCCAGGAAATTGTAGTAATGCGAGACAACGTTGGGTTCAAACTGAGATTCTTTATTATCTCATAAAGCATAATGGACTGCCGTCAGCTTGTCAAATTCAAAGCCTGGGTCACTGTGTCACCATTCCACAGCGAGCGCCCGGCTGACACTTGGAAGATACCAACATTCATAAAAGAGGAGGGGGAAAAGGGGAGGGGTAGGGTTAGGGTGAAACAAGATCCCAGTTACAACACAAGGCTTTGTGTAAAATACACATGGCTTTGAATTGTACTCTGGCCGCTATGGGGAGCCAGTGGAGCTCCCTTAGGGCATTCCTTGCTGACTGCCAGCGGAGAAGATTGTAGAGTAGGCGGGCCGCACTGTTTTGGGTGACTTGGAGCTTCTGGGTGGCAAAGGAGGGGGCTCCCATATAGAGGACGTTCCCGTAGTCCAGGCGAGATAGTATAAGAGCCTGGACCAGGATCCTCCTTGCCTGGAATGGAAGCAGGGGGAGCACCTTCCGCAACATCCTCATCAACCCAAAACAGGTAGCTGCAGTCTTTGTGGCTTGGACCGAGAAGTTCAAGGCTGAATCGAACCAAATCCCCAAGCTTTTTATTTGGGACTTGGGAACGGGGGGCGGGCCCAGACATGGTGGCCAGATGGATGCAAAGACAGAGGGAGAAGGATTACCCAATAAGATGACATCTGTCTTCTCCCCGTTAAGTTTTAAACAGGAAGATTGCATCCATCTGGCAACAGCCTCCAGACAGGGGCCTAAGGTGTGGGACGATCCCTCCGAGTGGTCTAAGGAGACCACCAGTTGGGTATCGTCCACGTAGGTGACAATACGCACACCGAAGGGATGGACTATCCTGTCTAGGGGTTCCATGTAGGCATTAAACAGGGTGGGGCTCAGGGAGGAGCCCTGAGGAACCCCACACCTGAGAGGATGTTTAGGGGACACCGCCTCACCCTCAAAGACCTGGAAGAAACGGTCAGCCAGGAAGGAAGTAAGCCATTCCAGGGCCGCGCCCGACACGCCCATGTCCGCCAGTCGTTGTAACAGCGTGACATGGTTGACCGTGTCGAACGCGGCGCTAAGGTCTAATAGGATGATGGCGACTTTTCCGCCCCGGTCCAACACTGCTCTTGCTTCCTCCGATACCGCTAGGAGAGCGGTTTCAGTCCCATGTAAAGGACGAAACCCTGTCTGAGAGGCACGCAGAAGGCTATTTGACTCCAAATAGTTCATCAAGATGTTGTTTACGTGCCTCTCAAGCAGTTTGCTCAACCAAGGGAGCAAGGAAATAGGACGATAATTCGCCAAGTTGGTCTGGTCGAGATTGGGCTTCTTCAACAAGGCCCTCACCATCGCGCACTTCCATGAAGGAGGTACGGATTTAGAGGAGATGGAAGTGTTGAAAACGTCCAATATGACCGGGCGGATCACTTCCATAGCCTTAATGAGGGTCTGAGGGGGTGCTGGATCGTTGGGAGAGCCGGAGGTAATTTTGGAGATAAGTCTGTCTAAGACCGGAATGTCTAAGAGTGGAATTATGTCAAGCCTACAAGGAACAGAGGCATCAGAGGTTGTGGGGGCGGGAAGTTCTAAATCATTGTTAACATCCCTGAATGAGGAGTATATAGTCTTTATTTTTTGAGAGAAGAAAACAGCCAAATCATTGCAACGGTTTTGGGCGCCATCAGCAGAAGGGCATTCCACAGGGGGTGAGATGAGTGATTTAACAATTTTAAAAATTGCCCTTGGGGCGTTGGCGGCTGCATTAATTTTGCTACCGTAAAAAGAAGCTTGTGCCGCCTTTATCTCCTGTTTATAAAGCCTAATAGCAGCTCTATATTCATCCTTCCTAAGTTGGGAGTAGTCCTGTCTCCAGGCTCTCTCATATTTACGACAGGCTAATTTCATAGTCTTGAGGGTAGGAGTAAACCATGGGGCAGCCTTGGGTCTTTTCGTGAGGTTACCGGCCTGTACGGGGAGGACTATATCAAGTGTGGAGGAGATCCAGTCATCGAAGTTGTTGGCTGCTGTATTGGCATTCAATGCCTTCCTAGGTGGATCTCTAGCCAGGGCGACTTCCCAAGCAGGGAGGGGGAGTGAGGACCATTTCCTACCTCGGTGTTTAGCAAGGCCGTGAGTGGAGGGGGGGGGATTTGTACGCCAGATTAAGGGTATCAAAAAGTGGTCAGTCCAAGGTAATGGAATAGGGGGCTCAACCATGAAATCATCAATATTGCTATAGATGTGGTCAAGCAGTTGTCCTCTATTGTGAGTTACATGAAAGCCCTTTTGATGTAGATCGAGCGCTTGAAGGTTGGAACAAAGAGTATTGGCTGCAGTATCGTGAGGATCATCTAAGTGTAGGTTGAGATCCCCCAACAAGGTGAAATTAGGTGAGGATAACACGATACTTGCAGCAAGATCCGTTATTTTAATAATGAAATTGTTAAGAGCGCCAGGAGGACGGTAGGCTAGGATGCCAGAGAAGGTGGTAGTGGGGGAGAATTCTAGCGAAAAGTGAAAACTTTCGCAAGTTGGTGAAGTGGTGGGGGTGATTCGGCATTTATAGCTGTCTCGATAAACAATGGCCAATCCCCCACCTCTCCCAGTCTGGCAATCCAATCTCTTTAACGTAAATCCTTGTGGAATGGCCCAGACAATAGCTGGATCATTATCTGTAGGAAGCCATGTTTCCGTTAGGAAGAGAGCGTGAGGATTAAGCTCTTCAATCAGTATGTGTAGTTCGGTATGATGTTTACAGACGGACCTACAATTTAGAAGAAACATTCTCCATTCCTGAGCAGAAGGTAAAGGGCAGGTATGAAGGAGAGATGGGCTCCAGTTACAGTTGTTACAGACATAATCAGTGTAGGATGGAAGGAACGTGTGATCACATGTCAGACTAATGGAGGGACGAAGGGCAAGAAGCGATGGAAAATCATAGGAAAGAGGAGGTCCTACCATAGCGAGCGAACCTGGCTACCAGTCAGCAGGAAGCGTCTGGACGCGGACTGGCGCAGACTGGCTTCTCTTTGGCGCCTCTTCGGCGCGTCTACGGCGCTACCGCTGCGCGTCACCGCTGCGCGGCAGAGAGGGGACTATAAAGATTAAGCAAAGGGGTAGACTAGCGCGTCAACCCTCCTAAGATGGCTGCCTCTGAAGGAACAACCAGGAAGTGGTACCGCTTGCCTCCCTCCACAACAAACAGCACAGGTTGCTGCGGTGGACCGGGGAGTGAGCGACCACAATGCAAGTAAGGATACACAGTTGTGATTTGTACAGGCCACTGTCACTTATAAACACTGATGTTAAAATTCTGGCCAAAATATTAGCTACCAGACTGCAACCCCTTGTGCCTCTACTCGTTCTTCCAGATCAGTCAAGTGTTATTCCTACCAGATCAACCTCTCACAAACTGCAAATGATTTTCGCCATGTTTCATATACTCGATCCTGATTTACAGGCAGCGGTGGTGATGCTCGATGCAGCCAAAGCCTTTGATTCGATTGAATGGGGATATTTATTCCACATTCTGAGGCGCATGGAGTTTCCTCCGCTATTTATTGGGTGGATACGTTTATTATACACTGACCCTGCAGCCCGAATTCGCGTGGCGGGTTACACATCAGACCCCATCAAAATCACCAAAGGCATGAGACAGGGTTGCCCTCTCTCCCCACTTCTATTTGTGCTAACGCTTGAACCGTCGGCCTGTATCGTTCAACAACGCCATAGAGCTTCGGCCCTCCGATTTGTTCACCGTTCTCCATGTATGCAGATGATATGTTGCTTTTTGTCAGAGAGCCACAAACATATCTGACGGCCATCTTGCAGGAATATATTCAATGTGGTTGTTTTTCCGGCCTGCTAATTAACTGGGCCAAATCGGTGGTGGTGTCGTTGACTGCATGCACTCAGCCTCACGATCTGGAGTTCCCGCTCGTGTGGGCCACTGGCCCCATGAAATATTTGGAAGTGTGGGTACACCGTAACCCAGAAATAGTTATCCGAGAAAACCATGGCGTGGCATACACGGTCCTAGAACAACAGGTTACCAGATGGGTTAAACTTCCATTATCCCTAGCTGACCGTATAACACTAGTAAAGATGGTCGTACTGCCCACATTTTTATACCTGTTTTGTAACATACCAATCACACTTAATCAGCATTATTTTCAAACCTTGCACTCCTTCCTTATTCAACTGATCTGGGGGGGGCCAACAGGCCCGGGTCAACTGGAACACACTTACTCTAAGTTACAAAGAGGGCGGTTTTAACGTGCTTTACCTGTATATATATTATTTATGCTCGCATGTCCACTATGCAAGTTATTGGCTTGGTATGCATGACTTTATACCCCATATTGCGGTTGAAGGAGGGGATGCACATCTATACTCTCTCACAACCATAGACATACCCCCTGCACTGAGATTAATACCATTGTCACTACCGTAACAGCATGGCACACGATGGGCCGCTTAGCTGGGAAACTTCCATTATACTCGCCATTGTTGCAAATTGCTTATCATTCGGCCCTTTGGGTCACACATGACAAAGGGACATTACACACTGTAAAACTAGCCGGGATTACCCACATGCGTGACTTATACGTGAATGGTACCTTCGTCTCAGATGCTGACTTCAACTATATACAGAACAAAGCCCCTCTATTTCACTTCGCTCTTCATAGACTTAAAAAAGCGTTACAGGCCTTTTTTTCTACCTTTCCAGCCAAACCACCTACATTATAGACACTGCATACACTATTCATCACTCCTACGCGTCACAAACTCATCACTAAATTATATCAAAATGCCAGAGCTGAAAAACTTGCCCCCCCCCCCCCCTAGCAGAAGCCTGTAAAAATGGAATACATATTTATCTCCCCAGATGACGCAGTCGGACTGGGAATATTGCTGCCAACTAACGGGAGGCTTGACTTCCAATGGGAACCTATGCATCATTCATTTCAAATACCTGCATCAGAGCTATCACACCCCACAGAGATTATTACACTATGGACTGTGAGATGCCGATATGTGTAAAAGATGCCGGGGCACAGGACCTGAATTTTGGCACTTAGCCTGGGCATGCAGAGTTTGGGGCTGAGGTTATGAGTAAACTGTCCAAAATGGTCAATGTGACCGTGCAATGCACCCCGCACATTTGTCTTCTGGGCTTGGTGCCATTTCTGAAGGGAGTAGTGAGCAAGTTTGTAAAAGTGGCTCTGCTTCTTGCAAAACGGCGAGTGGCCCTTTCCTGGGACAGTATGGTAAAACCCCAAAGTGTCCTCTGGTTTAAAGATTTAATTTATTGCTATGACAACCTAGTACTCTACGCAGAGGATCTACCATCTTGCTCTAGACTCCGTGACAAATGGGAACCTCTGTTACAATATCTGAGATCTGTGGAACACTGTGAGACTAATGAAGTACCGGAATAATGAGTTTAGATTGTCTCTATTTTAATGGTGTAACACCTTTTATGATATAGTATCCGCATATTCACCACTGTCATGTATATGTGATCAATGTTGCAACTCTTGCTTAATCACATTGTATACTGCTGTGCCAACATACTGTATACTGTTGAGGAAACCCAATAAAAAAAATTGGTACATTTGTGGTTTCCTAACTGCTGATATGTTTTGAAACATTTGCACAGTTTATTTACGGATATCTAAAAGTTGTTGTGTGTAACAAACAAACTGACAGCATACAGCCTCTATTTTCGCAACCCCAAGAAAATTTGAGAAAACATAGTGCATTCTACAACACATTTGTCATTATATATCAATTGAATTAACTTCTAAAGAATAGTAAATAATTACTTAACTGTACATAAGATACACTAATTTTGATGTGGCTATTCAATTATTCCCTCACTATCACCAACAGTGTCTCTCATCTCTCCACAGCCCCTCTCTCGCATGTATTTCATTTATTTTATAGCACTTCTCATACAAGTATGTCGGAGCACTTTACATAACACACAGACATAGACAATGAATTATACATATGTAAATCAGTGTAAAGAACATGTTACATAAGACAAAGGGCACTACAAGGTGTAGGATGCACAAGTCACCTATACTGGTAGGAATTTTATTTTTAGAGTGCTTGGTATGAAGAAGCACAAATTCAGGATTCAGAATATAGCACCACGGTTAGGGTTAACGTTAATGAAAATAATTTATTCTTACCCTAACAAACCTTTTTTAATAACACCAGGATAAGGAAAGACAGAGAAGAAAACATAACTTTGTAACCTGCACCATGCAGCTTGCATGAAGCTCTTTGATGGCTGTTCATAGCTCACTGTGCTAGATTACTTATGTAATTTATGAACTGCACAATAACAAAAGAATCTCAGTGATAAAAGTAGTAACCCACTGAGACCTGCACATAAAATACTATTCTTCGATATGCATGGTGCACATTCTTTGTAGCAGGCATATTAACCCTCTGGGCTACATTAGATGATTCAAAACTCCCATCTTGCTCCAGCAGGTACATTAGTCACCAGACACTGGTGAATTATACCTGAATATGAGTGAGGCCGCTTTTATTGTTGCCTGAAAACTGCTGAAAATACAATTAACTTTGTAGTGCCAGCCCCCAGTAACAAAACCGTCCCACTCCTCACCTTTCCAGCCTCCCAGGTAAATGCCTGATGCCTGGTCCAGCCAGTATGGCCTGGCTACCACCCTCCAATGGTGCCCCTCATCTTCACATAGACCCTATCTCTTGTGTATTTAATTTCATTTATAGTGCTATTATCCCAAGTATGTAGGGCAGGGTGTCGGACAGCGTTACATCACACACACATTATACAGAGACAAGGACTCATATAATTGTGAAAGTCAATGTATATCCATCCGTACAATCATCCATCCACTCTTCCACCCAACATCTATTCAATCATCCTCCTTGCCATTTAGCCTTTCACCCATCCAGCCTTCCATTCACTTACTCATCCATGCACCCAGTCACTCATCCCTCCACCCATTCATCCTTTCAATCATCCATCCATCCTCCCTTTCTCTCTCCATCCCTTTTTCACTCAGCCATCCATTGTTCCATCCACCCAGCTACCCATCTACCCATCAACTCATGAATCAATTTATTGACCCTATCACTCATCCAACCTTTCTCTCATCCATCCACCCTTTCACTCCTTCACTCATCTATACATCCTTTTGTCCATCTACCCTCCCATTCACTCACTCATTCATCCTTACATCCACCCTTTCACTCATCTATCCACCATTCACCCTTTCACTTATGAATTCAATCCTCCAACATTTCACTCATCCATCCACCCATTCACTTGCCCATCATCCACCATTTCCATCCATCCATTCACCCTTTCACTTATCAATTCATCCGTCTATCCATGATTTCACTCATCTATCCACCTGGTCACTCGCCCATCATCCATCCTTTCAATCATTCATCCATCCTTTCACTCATCCATCCACCCTTTTACAAATCCATCGACCCTTCTACCCATACATCGATCTATTTACCTTTTCTTTAATACATCCTTCCACTCACTCATCCATCCTTTCTCTTATTATCCATCCATTCCCCCTTTCACTAATCCATCCAATCATCCCTTCACTTACTGACTCACTCACCCACCTTTTCACATTAATTATGAGCGGACGCTTTGTCTGCAGAGTTGCAGACAGAAGAGACCCATCAAGAACTCCACCCTCGCTGTAGTTCCTAAAGCAAGGGGTGGGGTGGGGGAGGGTTCACTAAGGCCCTGCACATAGGCAATCTGATTAAGTTGAAGTCATTGTCATGTATGATGCACAGTGCCAGGTCCTGAGGTGACTGTGACATGGTGTTTTTTCCAGGGCTTTTAAAGGGGATCAAAAAACTGAGGGGTCTTTCCAAAGGGGGTGTTCAATGTAATTAAGGGATGGCTTAAGACACCTAAGCTAAAAACCTGTGCTTAGCATAGTGTGCTGCCCGACTCGTATTTTGCTGCTTCTGTCATTGCAGCCACCGATATATTCTATAACAAGTAACATTACACCTACAAAAAGCCAGAACTATTGGCTTTGTCAATGGTTGTTAGTTTCCCAACAACAAGTAGAACTGGGGGTCTAGAATCGACAGTATAGCCGACTGACTTCCAATAATCCAAACCGTGAGTAAAAAGAGGAGTCACAGAAAAATAAGAAGTAGAAACAAGGTGAGAAACCAACGTGGAGTTAGAAACGATTAATCAATAGTGAGATCCTGGAGCAGCTATTTGGATTCCCATCAATATTAACATTGTGATCAATCTTATCATTTGGTAATCCACCTGTGCGGATGGTGTGTCTCTTGATCATAGAGACTATCTATCATCCATAGGAAGTTCTCTCAATTGGATCAAACCAAACTAGAGAACAGATAGTACATTCCCAATTTCACAGACCACAAGGGAATAAAGGGCAGTGCAAAAAACTGTAAAGGTGGTCATTACTCATACAAGGGATTCCTGCCTCATCAGACACCCATACCACATGATATAGTCAAACTGCTGTTAAATTAGCAAATCTCTACCCTGAATCTACAAACTCATTCTCTGGATACTGATCTGAAGCTGTTCTCCAACCAGGGCTTGCACACCGTCTGAGTACTGGTTTATAACTCACTGTCCCACTCCTGATTTGTAACTGACATTGTCAGCGTTTATGTTTCTATTTTCTATTTATTGAGCTATCTGTAAAGCGCTCTGATACCCTTCTAGGGTCAGGTTCGCGCTATATAAAACTTTATAAATAAAATAAATAAGTATAAAATCTCTATAAAAATCCCCCAGCTCCCTCCAACCTTCTGTTTTTCCCTTGTCTCACTTGATGTGAGGCGCGCGTACAAGCTCTGGCCGTTTGCGGTGCTGCAGGTTTCCTGGATTACTTTGTACATCGGATATGGTTGTATTAGGCATGGCGGGCCGGCTGGGTCGACAGGGAGCTTTCCCTCGCTGCTTCTGGGCTCACGGTGCGCTCTTGGCAGCAGAAATAGTCTGGATGACAGTCATTGGCTCGGCGTAGTTGGGGTCAACTTCCAGGTTAAAGGCCGGAATGTGAAACGGCAGCAAATGGGACAGCGCAGCTCCTCTGCTGTCTGTTTCTTGATTACATGACACATCATGGGCCTCGAAAAAGGCTGTTTTCAATCATTTTGGCAGTCATGGGTGTAATCTTTGGATTGTATCTTTGTTTTACTGTTGCTTATTGGAGGCTAGGGTTTCTTCCCAGTTTGTGAATACTGTTCTGGTTGGTCTTTCATGGGGGGCGTTATACCTCTATCTAGGTGTCTCTCTGCTAGTTTTTTTGGCTGTGTCTCATTATGGTTGGGACTGAGGATTTAAGTGCGAGCATGTCCTGGCCTCTTCTTCTGACGATGATGAGCCCATTCCTGCTCGCTGGAGTAGGTCATTGGGTCCTGTGGATTCTTCTGCCCTACTCTTGGCTTCTGAGGTTCAGGCTATGATTGAGGCTGCTGTGGTTCATGCTCTGGAGTCCAGGGTTCCGTCCAAAAGCAGGGGTGCTTGTTCTGTGGTGGGTCCAGTGGACTCACCCTCTGAAGATTCCTCGGCTTCTGAAAGTAGCCGTCCAACTCCCTCTATGGAAAAATTTGTACATAGAGGTGGAGGTTCTGGATATTCTACAACATATCCGGGAGAACTTGGGATTCATGCCTTTTTCTTCTTCTTCTTCGGGGACAGAAGGCATTTTTCCCCACTATGTTAAACCCCTCTGTTTTTGCTATGCAGTTTCTTGGCCGGATCAAGGACTTGAGAGCTGGTGAATGGTGTGATCTGGAACGCTCTTCAGTTCCACGCTTTCAACAAAACCTGTACTCTCTCGAGGAGGGGGAAGGACTCACTTCCTCACTCTGTTAAGTAGGGGAAGAACTCTTCCTCACTTTGATAAGGTGGACGCCATGTTGGGTACTCCAATTAGTTGTATGGCAATCAATCCGGGGGACTATTCTCCTATGGATGCTACAAACAAGAAAGTTGATAGGGCTCTGAAGAAGGCTTTCTCTGCACCGAATTTGACTTCAAAGGCAGGTATCTGCTCTGCTTATTCTGCTCAGTCCTTAGTATCGGACTTTGGCCATGGCTATTCAGGAAGAGACTGATTGCTCTGACTTACTGGTTCACATGGAACAACAGGCACAATTATTGGCAGACATCTCTTCGGATGTCCTCAAATCGTCTGCCATGGCTTCTGGTTCCATGATTTTGGCACGGAGAATCTATGGATGTGAGACTGGAAGGCAGATTTCTCAGAAAATCTTTTCTCTTTAAAAAATGTGTTTGAGGGTAAAATGCTGTTTGGGGAGCAGCAGGATAGCATAATACCAAAGGTTTCAAAGATCAAAAGCATGCTCTTCCCTACAAGGGGAAGACGTGTCTTCCTACTGCAGTCGCTTTTGGAACCTTCCTTCTTCCTCTTCCTTTCATTTCTCCTGTCAGTCTTCCAAGCCCTTTTCGGACCACTGGCGAAAGTTCCAGCCCAAGAAGGCCTCTCCCTTTGCAAGCGCCAAAGATCAACCTGATTCCTTACAGCGGAAGTCCTGACAATGATTCCGGGGCAACATCAAGGCCTGTGGGTGGGAGGCTGTCGTATTTTCTGAAGGCTTGGAGTCGTGATGTGAGGGGTCATTGGGCTTTGAGTGTTGTCAGGAGCGGTTATCATATAGACTTTGTTGCTCTGCCTCCCACTTGGGGCACCATCTGTACCCCTTTCCCCAGGGATCTGGGAAAGATGTGGGGTCTTTTTGACGGGTTTGTTTGGGTTTGTTTATCAGTAAACTGTGCGATTACTTAAATCTTTACAGTGTAAGATACAATGAACTGCAATAAAAGGGAATTTTGACGGGGTTCAGGCTCCTCTAGAAAAGGAGGCGATTGTTCCTGTCCCCCTGGAGGAGCATGAAAAGGGTTGCTAATCCATTCTTTTTCTGGTTCAGAAGGTGTTCGGGGGATTGAGGCCAGTTCTGGACCTAAAGAGAGCGAATGGGTGGATCAAGACAGTTCACTTCAAGATGGTGACTTTATAGTCCATAATTCCATTGGTAGGGGTTTGGGACATTATGATGTCCATAGACCTTCAGGACACTTATCTCCATGTTCCCATTCGGGCAGAAGTCCGCTCCATGGGTCTTCACAAAACTGATGGCTCCTTTGTTGGCTTTGGCTCACAGTCAGGGGATTTTTCTCCATCCCTACTCAGACGACAGGTTGGTTCACGCTCCCTCATTCACGTTGGCTCGCAGTCACACAAGGTGGTTCTGGACATTTTAAATTAGCAGTTTTCTTATCAATGGCGAAAAATCCTGCCTTATTCCGTTCCAGGAACATCGCTTTATTGGAGACAGATTTATTGCAGATTTGAGGGTAGTCACTTCGCCCAAGGCGCGGGTGTCTAAGATATAGTCTTAAATATTGGCTCTATTGTCCAAGCAGGTCTTCGTTTGTTGGCTCCAGGTTCATGGGGTTCTGGCGGCCACTGTGTTTCTAGTTTCATGGGCGTGGTTTCATTTGCACCAGTTATGGCACACATTCTGGCGCATTGGTCTCCCCATTGTCTCCTCCTCTCTTCTCCGACACCGGTGGCCCCTCAGATCAGGAAGGATCTGGGTTCGTGGCTGATTCGGGATCATCTGCTGCGGGGTGTCTCTCTTCCCGCCTGCACCTTTTAGTGGTCAACACAGATGCCAGCCTCTCGGGGTGGGAGGCCTGGATGGGGGTTCATCGGATCACAGGATTCTAGTCCCCCTCTCAGAGCAGGAGGTCTTCAAATTTGATGGAGTTGATACTGTTCAATTGGCTCTGAGGGCCTTCTAGCGGTTGCTGAGGGGTTCGGTTGTTCTTATAAAGACAGACAACATCACAACCATGGCTTACATGAACAGACAGAGGGACCAAGTCCCCTTCTCTGGCGGCGGTGAAGCTGTTCTGTTGGGCGGAGTCCCAACTGTTGGTGCTCTCGGTGACTCATATCTAGGGGTGTCCAATTCTCTGGCGGATTTTCTCAGCAGAGTTAACCCATCATCAGTGTATTTTTGCCTCTGTCCTGAGTTCTTTGTGGAGCTGACTGTGCGTTGGGGTGTTCCGGTGGTGGACCTTTTTGTTGTCCATGCCAAAGTGCCCAAAGTCAGAAGAATTTGGCTTGGGCTGTGGACGCTCTCTCCTGCCCATGGCCTCTGGGTCTTCTTTAAGTGTTTCCTCCTTTTCTGCTGCTTATTCGGTTCCTTCTCCGGGTCCGGTCCTTGAGGGCGTCGCTAGTCCTGATTGCCCAAACTTGGCCTCGGGCCTTGTGGTTTCCTCTTCTGGTGGACACGAGGTCGGAGTTGGAGTGGTTACTACCACAGACTCCCTCGCCTTTGATGTTACCTGTGTTACAGCAGAATTTCTGTCTTGGATGGGCTTGGTGGCCTGGAGGTTGAATACATAGTGCTGCTGCATAATGGGGGTCCAGTAGGTTTGACCTTGACTCTGCAGGCGGCTAGGTGTTCTTCTACCAACAAATCTTATTTAAGGCACTGGTGTTCTTTCAATAGGTGGTGTCATAGTAAGGGTTTGGATCCTGCTTTCTCTACCTTGTTTGAGGTGATGTTATTTCTCCATGATGGGGCTTCTTTGGGGGTGAAGGTTACCTCCCTTAGTCTACAGCGGGCTGCGATTAAGGCTTTCCGGAGTTCTTGGGACAATCTATCTCTTATGTTGATGGTCTGATTGGAAGGCTTTTCAAGGGGTTGAGTAATGTTCTGCCTGCCCCTTGGAAGCACTTTCCATCTTGGGATCTGTCTTTGGTTTTGGAGGCCATGATATCTCCTCCATTTGAGCCTCTGGTTTCCTTGGATTTGCGTTTCTTGTCTGTTAAGACCTTCTGTTTGGTGGTGATTTCTGCTGCTCACTGTTTAAGTGAACTGGGTGCTTTATCTTTCTAGCATCCGTTTCGTAAGGTTTTTGATGACAGGATCATTTTACAGCCAGTCCTCTCCTTTTGTCTAAGATGGATTCCCAGTTTCATCAGAACAAGGAATTGATCCTGCCTTCTTTTTTTGATTTGTCTTCTTCGGAATCTGAACTGCGGCTACACTATGTGGATGTCAGGAGGGCTCTCCTAATCTATCTGGAACGTGTTGCTTTCTTTCCTCTTTCTGATTCCCTTTTTGTGAACTTTGGGTCTGTGAAGCAGGAGTTACGTCCTTTCTCTTCTTCCTTGACACTTTGGGTTCGGTCTCTGATTTCTCTGGCTTACAAGTCAGCTGGGCACATTTCTCCCTTGGGGGTTCAGTGTCGTTCCACTAGGTTCATGGTGGCATTCTGTGCTGAGATCCAGTGGGCTTACATTTTTTAGATCTGTCGATCTGCCATGTGGGCATCCCTTTTGAGTTTTGTCTGTCATTACGGATTGGCTAGGAGGTAGACCGATCTAAGGTTTTTGGTTCCAGGGTTCTTTCCACTATGGTTCCTGAATAGCTGTGCGTCCTTGTTGGCTGTATTCTTCTATTACGTAAAGAACAATTGATGGCAATAATACGGAACAATGTCATACGTTGACCTCAGTACCTAGATCTGGTCCCAGGATGCTTGTTTCTGATCCAGGGCGGACCAGGCTTAGAAGTTCGGTCCGGACTGTTCCCATGATGCACTGTTGTATAGCGTTTTAGGATCCGAGCAAAATTTACTGATTCATGCCCTTATATAGCTACAATTCACATTGCCCATATATAGGCATAGAAATCATAACCATATTTAGACATAGCCCATGCAGTTCAACTACAGGCATGGCTACTTCCACTCGTTTCAAAAAGCCTCAACGATTTCTTGGAAAAATCGGCTTAAGCAGTCAGGGTCATCCCCTTACTTGAATATTGATTTGTCCAAGAACTCATGAAGTTTTCAAAGAACTCCCATTCCCTTAGGGTTCTTTGATGACGTTATTATGTCCGACTTTACGTTAAACTAGGCACCTTCAAGGTATAAATATGCCTTCACTTGCTCTAGCAAACACACAGTGGTTCGTAGCAGCTCGACTATCTACTTGCGCGATGCAGCTCGCTCCAGCAAGTGCAGAAGGAAGCCGACCCTCCAGCTGACGCACTGATCGAGAGGCTGCATTTCTCTCTGCGAAAATCCAGCTCCAGTGTTTCCAAGCTCCCCTTGTGGGGTGTTGGGAAATCGAGTCCAGAGACAGAGATACCAGACCTCCTTCTTTCTAAAACCAAGGTACGGAGCTGATTAGACCCTAAGAGAAATCTTGGTTAGATTCTTTGGCAAAGAAAAAGTAAACCTATGCTACACTTCACCTACTTCTTCCCACGTACTAGACTTAGGTTAGGTACATTAGGGTAGGCGTATTTTAGAAGCACCAGTTGAGAACTTTTAGCCTTTGTTATTTATGTATGTATTTATCTATGGTTTAGAAACCATACAATGCTTTTACAGTATTTTTTTTAAAATACTCTTCTTACTGTACGCATTATACTTTGCAACCAGTATTACGATTGTAGCAGTTCACTTTACTTGCATGAGAAAATCCTTTTATTGAAAAAGCCCGTCTATTTCTCTGCACCTCTGATGAAACAAAGCATGCACGAGTGACTGAGTAAAATATCTATCTATTGTTTCCACGACTCTGAAAATACGTTTTATTCTTGGGGAAACAAAGTTGTCATGTTTATGCGGTTGTCAGAAACTAATTCCTTTTTGTGAATTTGAGTTTCTAGTGACCTCTGAGCTAGCTGGCACTCACAATTAAGTCTAATATATTCGATAGAGACCTAGTCGACATAAGTCCTACATCAAATTTATAGGATATATTATTTCAATGCGCAGAGTCTATTGGGAATATAGGAACTACACTACAGCACAGGGGCAAGACTGTTTGGCATATGGCTGGGTCTAAACTGGGGTGTCATGATGAGCAAAATAACAATGGATTTAACCCAGATCTATTGATTGGGGTGAATGTTTTATTAGCTCTGCATTCCATCCATCATCTTTGTGTCTTTTGCTGTCGTGCCTTAAGTGCGCCTGGTATGGCCAGATGTGGTTCCCGGGCTCACTGCTACTGGGGTGTCTAAGGGCAGCCATGCGCTCTATCAAGAATCAATTAATAATAATAATAATTAAAACTAGCCTGGCTGATGAGGGATGATGCCCCAAAACCGGTCACAGGATGCTTGTTTCCTGTCCAGAGAGAACCTGTCTTGACAGTTCGGTCTGGACTGTTCTCATGAGGCACAGGGGCAAAGCTGATTTCCATATGGCTGGGTCTAAACTTGGTGTCATGGTGAGCAAAATAACAATGGAATTACCCAGAACTATGGATTGGGGTGAATGTTTGATTAGCTCTGCATTCCATCCATCATCTGTGTGTCGTTTGCTTTCTCGCCTTAAGTGCGCCGGGTATGGCCAAATGTGGGTACCGGGCTCACTGTGCCACTGGATTAAAGCTATCCTGGCTGATGAGTGATGACGTCCCGAAACAAGTCCCAGGATGCTTGTTTCCGGTCCCGGGAGGACCTGGCTTGGCAGTTCGGTTTTGACTGTTCCCATGCGTCCAGGGCCTGACTGGGAACCAAAACCGGCCCTGGCAAAGAGCTCAACGACCCCCCCCCCCCCCCACACCCCTGGGTGCAGTCCAGCTGTTTGCCAGGGCGGGTTTCGGCTGATTTTGTTACAGGGGCAAATTTTGCAGCTATGCTGCAAAAACTGCCCTTTAACACAAACAGCCCCCAGGGGCCATAAATCGTCCCCCTCCCTGGCGGCCCACCAGGGAAATGCCTGGTGCCCGCTACTGCCAGTCCGGCCCTGCATGCAGCACAGAGTCAAGACTGATTTGCATATGGCTGGGTCTAAAATGGCGTGGCATGGTGGGCAAAAGAAAGATGGATTAAACCCAGATCTATTGACTCGGGGTGAATGCTTGATTTACTCTGCATTCCATCTATTATCTGTGTATCTTTTGCTTTCTTGCCCTAAGTGTGCAGGGTATGTCCAGACGTGGGTCCCGGGCTCACTGTGCCACTGGATTAAAGATTAATGCCCGAAACCAGTCCCAGGATGCTTATTTCGTTAATTCATTTGATAACTTTATTTCGGTCAAAGACCATAAAAGTGCAGATAAAATACATACAAGGCACAAGTGGTTAAGACAATAAATAGCAGCAAGTTGATAAAAATGAATTAAACTCAAGAGTTATCAAAAAGCAACAATATAAAATTCATACTCAATCACATACATTATACAAAGATTTGCCTTCTACGCCACATACCGAATAGGAAGCGCGATACAGCAAAAACAATAGGGGGATGGGTATCAGAAATTAAAACCCGACAGGCCGGCGCAAAATGTCGAAATCCAATGTTTCTACATAACGGGGTTAACCAACATTTCCTTATTATTGCATACGCAGGACAGAAAAACATAACATGGGGGACGTCTTCTCTTTTATAATTACAAGCAGGACAGGCTTCCCTATCTGATTTTGTCCATTTGCAGGTAAATGCCCTGACTGGTAGGCAGCCATGCCTTAGCTGGAGATACAATTTCCTCGCTAGGGGTGGTTGTATTGCGTCTAAGAATTCCTCGAATCGAGATTCCGTTTTTACTAAGAGGAACTCAGCAGACAGCCTACCCAGGGTTACTGAGCTCAGCAGGGCTAATAAATTCTGTCTCCTCAACTGGGTTTGTAATTCCAATTTAGACATCCCCGGGCAACACAACTCAGGTGTCTCCCAGAGCTGTGGCAAGCCTATCCGCGTGCTAAGAGCCCTAATATGAAGCAACCATGGGATATGTTTGCCTTTTAGGAAAGGCCAGACCTCCAAGAACTCCGCTATATAGGAGGCCAGTTCAGGAACTGACCACAGCCTCTTCCAATAGAGCAAGGGCCATGCAGCTACAAGCTCCTTTATTGACTCCAACCCCAAATCAAAGCGCAGAGGAATAAGTGGTGTACTTGGTGGAAAACCTACCAAATTTCTCATAAAATTTTGCTCCACCCTCAAGAGGTTAGATGTATTTTTGTGGCCCCAAAGTTCAGCACCATAAATTGTGGCCGTTCTGGCTTGGAGTCGATAAATTTCAAGAGCCGGAGCTGCCGGTTTGAGTTCAGATATTCTATGGATTTTACTAATACCCCTGGTTACTTGAGATAGCTTAAGAGCAGATTTGGAAATTTGGAAACCCCAATCAAAGTTCCCCGTTATGGTAATGCTGAGATAAACAAAGGTCTTGACCCTCTCCAGGGGAATAACATTAAGGATAGGGTTTGGGTGTGTCTGCTTCGGGGGATTGCAGATAAAGAACTTGGTTTTATCCAAGTTTATCTCCAATCCCCGCGAAGCACAAAACGCTGCAAAACCATCCACGATACGCTGAATGCCCGATGATGTTTTGGATAACAACAAAGAGTCATCTGCGAACATCAGAGCGGGCATTCTCCGAGTCACTAATCTAGGGGCGTCATTGTCTATTACACCAGATAAATGGTCTACAAGACCGTTGATGTAAAGACTAAATAACGTTGGGGCCAAAAAGCACCCCTGGCGTACTCCCTTCAGGACGGGAAAGCGTTTTGAGAGGTTCCTGTGCCTCCCACACCTAACCTGGGCATAATTGCCAGTGTGTAATCTGGTTAGTATAGCCAATAGGTAGGACAGGAGCCCCAAATCTGTCAGGACCTTCCACAGCTTATCCCTGGGCACAAGGTCGAAGGCAGCCCACAGGTCGACAAAGACAAGGTAGAGGCTGCCATCCTCCACACTTGCCGTTTTCCAGAATAGAACCTGCAGGCGGAATATTTGATCCAGAGTAGAAATGCCTGACCTAAATCCAGCCTGGAGTGTAGTCAATACTTCATTTTCCTCCATCCACCCCAGGATCCTATCCAGAATGATCCTGCCCATTACTTTTTGCGTTGTATCTGTAGGAGAGTAGGGTCTGCAATCCTATGATCACCCAGATTTTTTGCTTTTGTTTCACTGGTTTACGACTTTCTCTGGCTGTGGGCCTGCCAATCAGACCCACAGCCTGGCTGTTCTCTGTCTAAATTACGATATGTACCCTAGGTACATTTACCAATTGGTACTGGGCCACCTTATCAGACCCTGTAACTCAGGGCATAGGTGTACCCAGGGCCGCCAGGGGCTGCAGCATGTATTATGCCACCCCTGGCTGGCCTCCTAAATTTGACACAACTGGCTGCATGACAGCTGGGGCAAAGTTGTGTAATCACCCTTTGCTTTAGGTATAGTAGCTCTATATCTAACCATACAATGGACACCCGAGTTCCTATCAGTCACTCCTATGGCAGGCCTTGACAATCCTGAAGGCAGAGTGCGTGGGCTCGTGTGAACTGTGTTCTGGCCCGAGCCGAGCCCGGTTGCAGCTTGCGGAATCAAGACCCAATGGCTGTTCCATGATAACGCGTACCATATCGGTAACTTCGGTATCGCGTTATCAAGACATGTCGAGTAAGGTGTCATACGAATCGGGATGCTGCCCTCTCACCAATTCTGGCGACGAGGTTAGCATTCCGCCCTTCTAGAGGGACACGACATGTACGTAACTGTGAACGCCGGTTAAAGTTAACTGAAGCCTCAGCTCCACAAAATGGATGCTGCCACCACAGACACGAGTCTGACCTCCTGCTGCTGGGAGTCCTTCCAGCGAGGAGCGCTTGGACAAAGGGTTTCCTGTCAAGGGCGGTGTTCGCACCGTCCCAGACAGGGTTTGTGTATTCTGGGTAGGTAGGGCTTTTGCGAGAAGGTGACTGCGGAGTGGCACCCCGGTGCTCACTACGCATCTGCCGGTCAGAACCAGTTCCAGGGGCGCCAGCCCTGGCCTGGGGAAAGTCCGGCAGGGGAGAGGGGTGTAACTACCCCCCTTCCTGGTCCCACCCTTAGGGCAGGACCTAGTCATGTACCCACCCCTTTCTTTAGGATAAAGGCCGGAGCGGGGACCCTTCCAAATTAGATCATCTTTGAATCAAGAACTACTTTCTACGAAAGGACATTCAAGACTCTTCTCAAGATTTCTCCCTTGTGACTAAGGAGTAGTCACCCTGCATCAGCGGGCACCATCTAAGAACTCTGCGGTTTGCTGCAAGTCCTTCCTCAAGGATCCGACGGCCCAGCTCGACGAGAACCGGCTTCCCTGGCACCTCTGACCTCTACCCACGTCATCAGCTCAGCTGTGATCTGTGGGTGCGACGAGACCTCGAGGGACCGGCCATCATCAAAACCTGCACGCTTTCTTAAACCAGCACGACCATCGAAGCAATTCTCTGGTGAGTGCTCTGGGGTCCGAGAAGCCCCGACCCTGAGCCGCTCCAGCACCGAAGTGCAGTCTCCCAGCATCTCCACGATCTGCGTGGGGCCCTTCTGCTCGCTGCTCAGCACGTTGTCTGGTCACTAGCCGCTGGCTTGTGCCCTCCTGTGACGACATCCGACAATCAACGCCGCTGGTCTGGTTGCTCCAGACCGGCCCTTGCTCCCCTTTGCCGAGAGGAGCACCCCGGACCCTCCTGGTCCATTCAAGACGCCATCTTAGGCCTACCACGTGGCCCTGAGATCTGCCAAGGCTTGTTGCCCCAATCCTGGGCCCAGCGACGCCGACAGCATCATCCTTCGTGGGACAGCTCGCACCTCCATCCTGGTCGCCGACAACGCCTCCTGGTCCGTGAGACTGCAGAGCCTAGCGTCGCCCACTCACCTGGTCGAGGTGACGGCCAACCGGTGCCTTCCTGGTACCCTCTGACTACTGGCTAGTAGTACGAACTTGGTTCCCTCTGCTTTCAGGTATCATCGATCTCTGATCCAGGCTTGGATCTCTACGAACTAATCATCACTGGTCGCCGGCCAGCAACTCCTTTTCTTCCGGCTCCTGGCTCGTCAGCGAAGACCCCGACGCCTGTAAGACTTGTGCAGCCGCAGCCCTCGTGGCTAGGTAACTCGGCATTTCGGTGCCTGCATAGCCTCTTTACTCTAGGGTCCCGAGTCCCTCGCTTCCGACTTGCCTTATCGGGTCCGCCCGAGACCACTAAACTTTCCGTGTCCTCGGACACTTGTTTAATTGTGCACTTGAAGTATTTTCCTAAGAGATTTGGTTTGTGCTTAGAGTACAGGGCTGTTGTGAATCTTAATAAATATCCTGTTTATTTTCATAACACTTGTGTGGTGTCCTTTCACTTGGTGTTCAAGGGGTACATGTGTGGTAAACAGCTGGCTTAACACGCCCTCTCGAGTCTTTAGCCTTAGACTGCTCGTATCCACGCTACTAGGATAGCTGGTCTATAGGTTGACTTACAACCAATCACCATAAGGGTCGTTTGGAACGATACATAGCGGTCGCTAGAATAGCGAACGCTGCATATCGGGCCAACTTCTCACATTGGTGGCAGCGGTGGGATTTGAGCTTGCTGTTGTTTTACCACACGTATCCTAAGAATATCTTTTTGAAAGATCACATAAGTACTGTTAGTACATATAACTAAAGCTTAGAATACTCTGAGTTCTACTGAACCAGCTGTTGCAGCTCCTCAAGGCTTAGCACACCTTGGCTGCAACTCTTAGCAAGTAGGTAAACACATAGTGTAGGTAGGTGCATCACTTACACCACACTAGAAACAGTATGTCGGACAAAGGAGGAAACTCTGAGTCTCCCCTTGTGTCAGTTGACCCTCCACAGGTCATCCCTTCAAGATATACTGTGCTTAGCTTCCGCGAGTTGCGACAAGTATGTAACTCTAGGAAGATTAAGCAAGGGGCTAACCCCACCACCTCCTTTCTGATTGGTCTCCTAGAGACTTATGATGCCAGAAAGGCTGAGAAGCTTCTTAGCCATTCTAATCCAGAAGGAGACATGCCTCCCCTCGAGGGAACCAGAGACGATCCTGACCTCATCCACCTCTCAACTGAGACTGAAGATGTAGAGGATGATGAGAATGAGGATCCCTCTGGGGATGAGGCAGATAAGGGACAGGTAGAAGTCGTTAGACTAAACAGGTCCAACTTAAGCAAACATGACAGTGGTACTGGGGGACCCCTGGGGCCACTATCAGGTCAGCTTAACATTGGGAATGGACGAGCCAGATCTCTGTCAAGAGACTCTGGCAGATCCCTTCAAACCAATGGCTCTCACAACTCGTCTCAAAGAGGGATGACGTCCCCTCAGAGGAGAGTGTACGAAGCTAAGGAAAGGGCAGCTAATCTGAGGATTGAAAGGGAAGAACTTGCCCTGGCCAAAGAAAGGCTTGCCTTTGCTAGAGAGCAACAGTTAAGTGGGGTAGTCCCCACTGGTGGCAGCATTGTACCTAGCAATAGGGAAAGGAGTTTTGATACAAAACACCTTGGTAAGATAGTGCCCCCCTTTAAACAAGGGGACGACATCCACAAATGGATTACTGCTTTGGAGAGGGCCTGCACTGTGCAAGGTGTTCCCCAGAGTCAGTGGGCAGCTATCTTGTGGCTCTCCTTTGAAGGTAAAGGAAGAGACAAGCTCCTCACCACAAGGGTAGAGGATGCTAATAATTACCACGTCTTGAAGAATACACTGGTTGAAGGGTTCGGCCTAACCACTGAGCAGTACAGGGTGCTGTTCAGGGATACCCAGAAAACGCAGTCTCAAGATTGGTCTGACTTTGTCGATTGTGCCACTAAGGCTTTTGAGGGCTGGTTGCTGGGCAGTAAGGTTACTGATTACCAAGGATTGTATAATTTGATGATGAGAGAACAAATTTTAAACAATTGTCAGAACCAGTTGTTGCATCAGCATCTTGTCGACTCGGATCTGACCTCTCCCCAAGAATTGGGAAAGAAGGTAGACAGATGGGTTCGTAAAAGAGTTAAACAGAACCAGGGCCAGAATCAAGGTGGTCAGAAGAAAGCAGACCAGAAGGGTAAAGATTCTAAGGGGGAACAAAATGACCAGAAGTCTTCGACAGGTCCCCACCAACCCAAAGAGGGTGGGGGTCAGGCTCCCCAAAAGAAGAAAGAAGGCCAATCCAAAAGATGGTGCCAGTACTGTAAAAGTAAATCTCACTGGTTTAGTGAGTGCACCAAGAAAGGAGGAGGGCAGACTCCTGCCACTGCAGCCCCTAAGGCACCTGTGCCCCCTAGTACAGCCAGCAGTGGTAGTGCACCTCCCAAGGGTTTAGTAGGGTTAACCCTGGGTTCTGAGGGGCGTGACAACTTAGTTGGTACACTCACTCAGGCTGTCCTTGTCAGTACAGGGGATGTGGATATGTCCCCTGACGTAAGTCCCAATACTTTGGGCAAATACAGACAGACACCTTTCATAAATGGAAAAATGGCTCAGGCCTATAGGGACACTTGTGCCAGTGTCACCATGGTGACACCTAACTTTGTGGACCCTGGACAGATCATGCCAGGTACAGAATTCCTGGTGACCAATGCAAGCAATGTCACTACCAATCACAGTATGGCAATTGTAGCTTTCTCCTGGGGAGGGGTAACTGGCCAAAAGAAGGTTGTAGTTAGTTCAGACCTCCCAGTGGATTGTTTGTTGGGCAATGATTTGGAGTCATCACAATGGTCAGAAGTGGAGCACCGGACTCACATGGAAATGTTAGGCTTGCCAGCACATGTGTTCGCTGTGACCAGGTCACAGGTCAGGAAATGCCCCACTGAACAGGTGCTGGATCCTGGAACAACGGACCAGACACCTCCCAAGAAAAAGAGCGGTAGGGTTAAGGCTGCGCCTTCCCCCTTGCCCCAGGTCGTGGATCAAGTCTCAGAGGAGGCTGACCTACAGGAATTGAGGGAAACTGAGCCTAGAGAGTTCGAACTTGATCAAGTTGAATTCTTGGGTTCAGGGGGACCCTCAAGGGAAGACCTGGGGAAGGACCAGTTAGACTGCCCTTCTCTTGAACCCCTCAGACAGCAGGCTGCTGCTGAGGCTGCTGGGAACGCCACAGGTACCCACAAGGTATACTGGGAAGATGGACTCCTGTACACTGAGTCAAGAGACCCCAAGCCTGGCATGACCAGGAGGCTGGTTGTACCCTTGTCTCAGCGAGGTTTCCTACTTACCTTGGCCCACGAGATTCCCTTAGCAGGTCACTTAGGCCAGACGAAGACGTGGGACAGGCTTGTCTCACACTTTCACTGGCCTCATATGAACGAAGATACGAAGGAGTTTTGCCGCTCCTGTGTCACTTGCCAAGCCAGTGGTAAGTCAGGTGGCACGACAAAGGCCCCCCTTATACCAATGCCTGTGGTGGGGGTGCCCTTTGAACGGGTGGGGATTGACATCGTCGGTCCCATGGAACCACCAACAGCATCAGGGCACAAGTTTATACTGGTGGTAGTGGATCATGCCACCAGGTATCCTGAAGCTATTCCCCTTAGGACCACTACAGCGCCTGTTGTGGCAAGAGCCCTAGTTGGAGTATTCTCCAGAGTGGGCTTCCCTAAGGAGGTCGTCTCCGACAGAGGTGCAAACTTTATGTCGAGCTACTTAACTGCTATGTGGAAGGAATGTGGTGTCAACTACAAGTTCACTACACCCTATCATCCACAATGCAATGGGCTTGTTGAGAGATTCAACAGGACCCTGAAAGGGATGATTCATGGACTACCTGAAAAGCTTCGGCGTAGATGGGACGTCCTGATCCCCTGCCTTTTGTTCGCCTACAGAGAAGTCCCACAGAAGGGGGTTGGCTACAGCCCTTTTGAACTTTTGTACGGGCATCCTGTAAGAGGACCCCTGTGTTTGGTGAAGGAAGGATGGGAGAGACCTCTCAAAAAGCCTGCAGCCAGCATAGTGGACTATGTGCTTGGCCTCCGCTCGCGGATGGCTGAATACATGGAGAAGGCATCAGAAAACCTTAAGGCCAGCCAAGAACTCCAGAAAGCTTAGCATGACCAAAAGGCTGTCTTGACTGTTTACCAGCCCGGACAGAAGGTGTGGGTGTTGGAGCCAGTGGCCCCAGCAGCACTCAAGGACAAATGGTCCGGGCCCTACACCATCCTGGAGAAAAAGGGAGAGGTCACCTACCTGGTCGACCTGGGAACTCCCCGGAGCCCCCACAGGGTGCTTCATGTCAACAGGCTCAAGGCATATGTCGACAGGAAGGACATGAGTTTGCTCATGGCCCTAGACGAGGGGCAGGAGGAGGAGAGTGACCCTCTCCCCGACCTGCTCACTCAGAATCCTGACGATGGATCGGTAGATGGTGTTGTCTTTTGTGGCAGCCTCTCCGAACATCAACAGAAAGACTGTAAACAGGTTCTTCAGTCTTTCAGACATATGTTCTCTCTAACACCCAGTCAGACCGATTGGTGCACCCATGAGGTTGACACTGGTGACAGCTTGCCCGTCAAGAGTAAAATCTACCGGCAGCCTGATCACGTTAGAGACTGCATCAAGAGTGAAGTGCAGAAAATGTTGGAGCTGGGAGTCATTGAACCCTCGGATAGCCCTTGGGCTAGTCCCGTAGTTCTAGTGCCGAAACCTCACACCCCGGGCGGTAAGAAAGAGATGAGGTTCTGCGTAGACTACAGGGGTCTCAATGCAGTCACTAAGACTGACGCCCACCCAATACCAAGGGCAGACGAGCTTATCGATAGATTGGCTTCGGCCAACTACTTAAGTACGTTTGACCTGACAGCTGGGTATTGGCAAATCAGGTTAGCTGAGGACGCCAAGCCTAAGACCGCATTTTCTACCCCTGGTGGGCATTATCAGTTCGTGGTGATGCCCTTTGGTCTGAAAAATGCACCTGCCACCTTCCAAAGGTTGGTGAATCAAGTCCTTACTGGGCTGGATGACTTCTGTGCGGCATATCTAGACGATATTGCTGTCTTTAGCTCCACCTGGGAGGATCACCTGGTCCACCTGCGGAAAGTGTTAGAGGCTCTGCAAGCAGCAGGCCTCACTATCAAGGCCACCAAGTGCCAGATAGGGCAGACACAGGTTGTATACCTGGGCCACCTTGTAGGTGGAGGCCAGGTTCAGCCACTGGAGAGCAAAATACAGTCAATCAGGGACTGGGCTCCTCCAACCACCCAGACTCAGGTTCGAGCTTTCTTGGGCCTGACTGGATACTGCCGAAAGTTTGTCAGGAACTATGGTTCCATCGTGACACCATTAAACGAACTGACAAGTAAGAAAATGCCAAAAAAGGTTCAGTGGACAGCGAGCTGTCAAAAAGCATTCGATGACCTAAAGCAGGCCATGTGCACGGCGCCTATCCTTAAGAGTCCAGACTACTCCAAACCATTCATTGTCCAGACAGACGCTTCGGAGTTGGGTGTGGGAGCTGTTCTTTCTCAACTGAATTTTGATGGTCAAGACCAGCCCATTGCTTTTATAAGCAGAAGGCTGACCCCTAGAGAGAAGAATTGGTCCGCTATTGAGAGGGAGGCCTTTGCTGTGGTTTGGGCCCTGAAGAAGCTGAGGCCATACTTGTTTGGCACTCACTTCAAGATTCAGACCGACCATAAGCCCCTCTTGTGGCTAAATCAGATGAAGGGTGAAAACCCCAAACTGCTTAGGTGGTCCATTTCCCTACAGGGGATGGACTTTACAGTGGAACATAGACCTGGTACTGATCATGGCAATGCCGATGGGCTCTCCAGATATTTCCACTTAGAACAAGAAGACTCACCTGGTCAAGGTTAGCTTATTGTTCCGACGTTTGGGGGGGGGTCATGTAGGAGAGTAGGGTCTGCAATCCTATGATCACCCAGATTTTTTGCTTTTGTTTCACTGGTTTACGACTTTCTCTGGCTGTGGGCCTGCCAATCAGACCCACAGCCTGGCTGTTCTCTGTCTAAATTACGATATGTACCCTAGGTACATTTACCAATTGGTACTGGGCCACCTTATCAGACCCTGTAACTCAGGGCATAGGTGTACCCAGGGCCGCCAGGGGCTGCAGCATGTATTATGCCACCCCTGGCTGGCCTCCTAAATTTGACACAACTGGCTGCATGACAGCTGGGGCAAAGTTGTGTAATCACCCTTTGCTTTAGGTATAGTAGCTCTATATCTAACCATACAATGGACACCCGAGTTCCTATCAGTCACTCCTATGGCAGGCCTTGACAATCCTGAAGGCAGAGTGCGTGGGCTCGTGTGAACTGTGTTCTGGCCCGAGCCGAGCCCGGTTGCAGCTTGCGGAATCAAGACCCAATGGCTGTTCCATGATAACGCGTACCATATCGGTAACTTCGGTATCGCGTTATCAAGACATGTCGAGTAAGGTGTCATACGAATCGGGATGCTGCCCTCTCACCAATTCTGGCGACGAGGTTAGCATTCCGCCCTTCTAGAGGGACACGACATGTACGTAACTGTGAACGCCGGTTAAAGTTAACTGAAGCCTCAGCTCCACAAAATGGATGCTGCCACCACAGACACGAGTCTGACCTCCTGCTGCTGGGAGTCCTTCCAGCGAGGAGCGCTTGGACAAAGGGTTTCCTGTCAAGGGCGGTGTTCGCACCGTCCCAGACAGGGTTTGTGTATTCTGGGTAGGTAGGGCTTTTGCGAGAAGGTGACTGCGGAGTGGCACCCCGGTGCTCACTACGCATCTGCCGGTCAGAACCAGTTCCAGGGGCGCCAGCCCTGGCCTGGGGAAAGTCCGGCAGGGGAGAGGGGTGTAACTACCCCCCTTCCTGGTCCCACCCTTAGGGCAGGACCTAGTCATGTACCCACCCCTTTCTTTAGGATAAAGGCCGGAGCGGGGACCCTTCCAAATTAGATCATCTTTGAATCAAGAACTACTTTCTACGAAAGGACATTCAAGACTCTTCTCAAGATTTCTCCCTTGTGACTAAGGAGTAGTCACCCTGCATCAGCGGGCACCATCTAAGAACTCTGCGGTTTGCTGCAAGTCCTTCCTCAAGGATCCGACGGCCCAGCTCGACGAGAACCGGCTTCCCTGGCACCTCTGACCTCTACCCACGTCATCAGCTCAGCTGTGATCTGTGGGTGCGACGAGACCTCGAGGGACCGGCCATCATCAAAACCTGCACGCTTTCTTAAACCAGCACGACCATCGAAGCAATTCTCTGGTGAGTGCTCTGGGGTCCGAGAAGCCCCGACCCTGAGCCGCTCCAGCACCGAAGTGCAGTCTCCCAGCATCTCCACGATCTGCGTGGGGCCCTTCTGCTCGCTGCTCAGCACGTTGTCTGGTCACTAGCCGCTGGCTTGTGCCCTCCTGTGACGACATCCGACAATCAACGCCGCTGGTCTGGTTGCTCCAGACCGGCCCTTGCTCCCCTTTGCCGAGAGGAGCACCCCGGACCCTCCTGGTCCATTCAAGACGCCATCTTAGGCCTACCACGTGGCCCTGAGATCTGCCAAGGCTTGTTGCCCCAATCCTGGGCCCAGCGACGCCGACAGCATCATCCTTCGTGGGACAGCTCGCACCTCCATCCTGGTCGCCGACAACGCCTCCTGGTCCGTGAGACTGCAGAGCCTAGCGTCGCCCACTCACCTGGTCGAGGTGACGGCCAACCGGTGCCTTCCTGGTACCCTCTGACTACTGGCTAGTAGTACGAACTTGGTTCCCTCTGCTTTCAGGTATCATCGATCTCTGATCCAGGCTTGGATCTCTACGAACTAATCATCACTGGTCGCCGGCCAGCAACTCCTTTTCTTCCGGCTCCTGGCTCGTCAGCGAAGACCCCGACGCCTGTAAGACTTGTGCAGCCGCAGCCCTCGTGGCTAGGTAACTCGGCATTTCGGTGCCTGCATAGCCTCTTTACTCTAGGGTCCCGAGTCCCTCGCTTCCGACTTGCCTTATCGGGTCCGCCCGAGACCACTAAACTTTCCGTGTCCTCGGACACTTGTTTAATTGTGCACTTGAAGTATTTTCCTAAGAGATTTGGTTTGTGCTTAGAGTACAGGGCTGTTGTGAATCTTAATAAATATCCTGTTTATTTTCATAACACTTGTGTGGTGTCCTTTCACTTGGTGTTCAAGGGGTACATGTGTGGTAAACAGCTGGCTTAACACGCCCTCTCGAGTCTTTAGCCTTAGACTGCTCGTATCCACGCTACTAGGATAGCTGGTCTATAGGTTGACTTACAACCAATCACCATAAGGGTCGTTTGGAACGATACATAGCGGTCGCTAGAATAGCGAACGCTGCATATCGGGCCAACTTCTCACATTGGTGGCAGCGGTGGGATTTGAGCTTGCTGTTGTTTTACCACACGTATCCTAAGAATATCTTTTTGAAAGATCACATAAGTACTGTTAGTACATATAACTAAAGCTTAGAATACTCTGAGTTCTACTGAACCAGCTGTTGCAGCTCCTCAAGGCTTAGCACACCTTGGCTGCAACTCTTAGCAAGTAGGTAAACACATAGTGTAGGTAGGTGCATCACTTACACCACACTAGAAACAGTATGTCGGACAAAGGAGGAAACTCTGAGTCTCCCCTTGTGTCAGTTGACCCTCCACAGGTCATCCCTTCAAGATATACTGTGCTTAGCTTCCGCGAGTTGCGACAAGTATGTAACTCTAGGAAGATTAAGCAAGGGGCTAACCCCACCACCTCCTTTCTGATTGGTCTCCTAGAGACTTATGATGCCAGAAAGGCTGAGAAGCTTCTTAGCCATTCTAATCCAGAAGGAGACATGCCTCCCCTCGAGGGAACCAGAGACGATCCTGACCTCATCCACCTCTCAACTGAGACTGAAGATGTAGAGGATGATGAGAATGAGGATCCCTCTGGGGATGAGGCAGATAAGGGACAGGTAGAAGTCGTTAGACTAAACAGGTCCAACTTAAGCAAACATGACAGTGGTACTGGGGGACCCCTGGGGCCACTATCAGGTCAGCTTAACATTGGGAATGGACGAGCCAGATCTCTGTCAAGAGACTCTGGCAGATCCCTTCAAACCAATGGCTCTCACAACTCGTCTCAAAGAGGGATGACGTCCCCTCAGAGGAGAGTGTACGAAGCTAAGGAAAGGGCAGCTAATCTGAGGATTGAAAGGGAAGAACTTGCCCTGGCCAAAGAAAGGCTTGCCTTTGCTAGAGAGCAACAGTTAAGTGGGGTAGTCCCCACTGGTGGCAGCATTGTACCTAGCAATAGGGAAAGGAGTTTTGATACAAAACACCTTGGTAAGATAGTGCCCCCCTTTAAACAAGGGGACGACATCCACAAATGGATTACTGCTTTGGAGAGGGCCTGCACTGTGCAAGGTGTTCCCCAGAGTCAGTGGGCAGCTATCTTGTGGCTCTCCTTTGAAGGTAAAGGAAGAGACAAGCTCCTCACCACAAGGGTAGAGGATGCTAATAATTACCACGTCTTGAAGAATACACTGGTTGAAGGGTTCGGCCTAACCACTGAGCAGTACAGGGTGCTGTTCAGGGATACCCAGAAAACGCAGTCTCAAGATTGGTCTGACTTTGTCGATTGTGCCACTAAGGCTTTTGAGGGCTGGTTGCTGGGCAGTAAGGTTACTGATTACCAAGGATTGTATAATTTGATGATGAGAGAACAAATTTTAAACAATTGTCAGAACCAGTTGTTGCATCAGCATCTTGTCGACTCGGATCTGACCTCTCCCCAAGAATTGGGAAAGAAGGTAGACAGATGGGTTCGTACAAGAGTTAAACAGAACCAGGGCCAGAATCAAGGTGGTCAGAAGAAAGCAGACCAGAAGGGTAAAGATTCTAAGGGGGAACAAAATGACCAGAAGTCTTCGACAGGTCCCCACCAACCCAAAGAGGGTGGGGGTCAGGCTCCCCAAAAGAAGAAAGAAGGCCAATCCAAAAGATGGTGCCAGTACTGTAAAAGTAAATCTCACTGGTTTAGTGAGTGCACCAAGAAAGGAGGAGGGCAGACTCCTGCCACTGCAGCCCCTAAGGCACCTGTGCCCCCTAGTACAGCCAGCAGTGGTAGTGCACCTCCCAAGGGTTTAGTAGGGTTAACCCTGGGTTCTGAGGGGCGTGACAACTTAGTTGGTACACTCACTCAGGCTGTCCTTGTCAGTACAGGGGATGTGGATATGTCCCCTGACGTAAGTCCCAATACTTTGGGCAAATACAGACAGACACCTTTCATAAATGGAAAAATGGCTCAGGCCTATAGGGACACTTGTGCCAGTGTCACCATGGTGACACCTAACTTTGTGGACCCTGGACAGATCATGCCAGGTACAGAATTCCTGGTGACCAATGCAAGCAATGTCACTACCAATCACAGTATGGCAATTGTAGCTTTCTCCTGGGGAGGGGTAACTGGCCAAAAGAAGGTTGTAGTTAGTTCAGACCTCCCAGTGGATTGTTTGTTGGGCAATGATTTGGAGTCATCACAATGGTCAGAAGTGGAGCACCGGACTCACATGGAAATGTTAGGCTTGCCAGCACATGTGTTCGCTGTGACCAGGTCACAGGTCAGGAAATGCCCCACTGAACAGGTGCTGGATCCTGGAACAACGGACCAGACACCTCCCAAGAAAAAGAGCGGTAGGGTTAAGGCTGCGCCTTCCCCCTTGCCCCAGGTCGTGGATCAAGTCTCAGAGGAGGCTGACCTACAGGAATTGAGGGAAACTGAGCCTAGAGAGTTCGAACTTGATCAAGTTGAATTCTTGGGTTCAGGGGGACCCTCAAGGGAAGACCTGGGGAAGGACCAGTTAGACTGCCCTTCTCTTGAACCCCTCAGACAGCAGGCTGCTGCTGAGGCTGCTGGGAACGCCACAGGTACCCACAAGGTATACTGGGAAGATGGACTCCTGTACACTGAGTCAAGAGACCCCAAGCCTGGCATGACCAGGAGGCTGGTTGTACCCTTGTCTCAGCGAGGTTTCCTACTTACCTTGGCCCACGAGATTCCCTTAGCAGGTCACTTAGGCCAGACGAAGACGTGGGACAGGCTTGTCTCACACTTTCACTGGCCTCATATGAACGAAGATACGAAGGAGTTTTGCCGCTCCTGTGTCACTTGCCAAGCCAGTGGTAAGTCAGGTGGCACGACAAAGGCCCCCCTTATACCAATGCCTGTGGTGGGGGTGCCCTTTGAACGGGTGGGGATTGACATCGTCGGTCCCATGGAACCACCAACAGCATCAGGGCACAAGTTTATACTGGTGGTAGTGGATCATGCCACCAGGTATCCTGAAGCTATTCCCCTTAGGACCACTACAGCGCCTGTTGTGGCAAGAGCCCTAGTTGGAGTATTCTCCAGAGTGGGCTTCCCTAAGGAGGTCGTCTCCGACAGAGGTGCAAACTTTATGTCGAGCTACTTAACTGCTATGTGGAAGGAATGTGGTGTCAACTACAAGTTCACTACACCCTATCATCCACAATGCAATGGGCTTGTTGAGAGATTCAACAGGACCCTGAAAGGGATGATTCATGGACTACCTGAAAAGCTTCGGCGTAGATGGGACGTCCTGATCCCCTGCCTTTTGTTCGCCTACAGAGAAGTCCCACAGAAGGGGGTTGGCTACAGCCCTTTTGAACTTTTGTACGGGCATCCTGTAAGAGGACCCCTGTGTTTGGTGAAGGAAGGATGGGAGAGACCTCTCAAAAAGCCTGCAGCCAGCATAGTGGACTATGTGCTTGGCCTCCGCTCGCGGATGGCTGAATACATGGAGAAGGCATCAGAAAACCTTAAGGCCAGCCAAGAACTCCAGAAAGCTTGGCATGACCAAAAGGCTGTCTTGACTGTTTACCAGCCCGGACAGAAGGTGTGGGTGTTGGAGCCAGTGGCCCCAGCAGCACTCAAGGACAAATGGTCCGGGCCCTACACCATCCTGGAGAAAAAGGGAGAGGTCACCTACCTGGTCGACCTGGGAACTCCCCGGAGCCCCCACAGGGTGCTTCATGTCAACAGGCTCAAGGCATATGTCGACAGGAAGGACATGAGTTTGCTCATGGCCCTAGACGAGGGGCAGGAGGAGGAGAGTGACCCTCTCCCCGACCTGCTCACTCAGAATCCTGACGATGGATCGGTAGATGGTGTTGTCTTTTGTGGCAGCCTCTCCGAACATCAACAGAAAGACTGTAAACAGGTTCTTCAGTCTTTCAGACATATGTTCTCTCTAACACCCAGTCAGACCGATTGGTGCACCCATGAGGTTGACACTGGTGACAGCTTGCCCGTCAAGAGTAAAATCTACCGGCAGCCTGATCACGTTAGAGACTGCATCAAGAGTGAAGTGCAGAAAATGTTGGAGCTGGGAGTCATTGAACCCTCGGATAGCCCTTGGGCTAGTCCCGTAGTTCTAGTGCCGAAACCTCACACCCCGGGCGGTAAGAAAGAGATGAGGTTCTGCGTAGACTACAGGGGTCTCAATGCAGTCACTAAGACTGACGCCCACCCAATACCAAGGGCAGACGAGCTTATCGATAGATTGGCTTCGGCCAACTACTTAAGTACGTTTGACCTGACAGCTGGGTATTGGCAAATCAGGTTAGCTGAGGACGCCAAGCCTAAGACCGCATTTTCTACCCCTGGTGGGCATTATCAGTTCGTGGTGATGCCCTTTGGTCTGAAAAATGCACCTGCCACCTTCCAAAGGTTGGTGAATCAAGTCCTTACTGGGCTGGATGACTTCTGTGCGGCATATCTAGACGATATTGCTGTCTTTAGCTCCACCTGGGAGGATCACCTGGTCCACCTGCGGAAAGTGTTAGAGGCTCTGCAAGCAGCAGGCCTCACTATCAAGGCCACCAAGTGCCAGATAGGGCAGACACAGGTTGTATACCTGGGCCACCTTGTAGGTGGAGGCCAGGTTCAGCCACTGGAGAGCAAAATACAGTCAATCAGGGACTGGGCTCCTCCAACCACCCAGACTTAGGTTCGAGCTTTCTTGGGCCTGACTGGATACTGCCGAAAGTTTGTCAGGAACTATGGTTCCATCGTGACACCATTAAACGAACTGACAAGTAAGAAAATGCCAAAAAAGGTTCAGTGGACAGCGAGCTGTCAAAAAGCATTCGATGACCTAAAGCAGGCCATGTGCACGGCGCCTATCCTTAAGAGTCCAGACTACTCCAAACCATTCATTGTCCAGACAGACGCTTCGGAGTTGGGTGTGGGAGCTGTTCTTTCTCAACTGAATTTTGATGGTCAAGACCAGCCCATTGCTTTTATAAGCAGAAGGCTGACCCCTAGAGAGAAGAATTGGTCCGCTATTGAGAGGGAGGCCTTTGCTGTGGTTTGGGCCCTGAAGAAGCTGAGGCCATACTTGTTTGGCACTCACTTCAAGATTCAGACCGACCATAAGCCCCTCTTGTGGCTAAATCAGATGAAGGGTGAAAACCCCAAACTGCTTAGGTGGTCCATTTCCCTACAGGGGATGGACTTTACAGTGGAACATAGACCTGGTACTGATCATGGCAATGCCGATGGGCTCTCCAGATATTTCCACTTAGAACAAGAAGACTCACCTGGTCAAGGTTAGCTTATTGTTCCGACGTTTGGGGGGGGGGGTCATGTAGGAGAGTAGGGTCTGCAATCCTATGATCACCCAGATTTTTTGCTTTTGTTTCACTGGTTTACGACTTTCTCTGGCTGTGGGCCTGCCAATCAGACCCACAGCCTGGCTGTTCTCTGTCTAAATTACGATATGTACCCTAGGTACATTTACCAATTGGTACTGGGCCACCTTATCAGACCCTGTAACTCAGGGCATAGGTGTACCCAGGGCCGCCAGGGGCTGCAGCATGTATTATGCCACCCCTGGCTGGCCTCCTAAATTTGACACAACTGGCTGCATGACAGCTGGGGCAAAGTCGTGTAATCACCCTTTGCTTTAGGTATAGTAGCTCTATATCTAACCATACAATGGACACCCGAGTTCCTATCAGTCACTCCTATGGCAGGCCTTGACAATCCTGAAGGCAGAGTGCGTGGGCTCGTGTGAACTGTGTTCTGGCCCGAGCCGAGCCCGGTTGCAGCTTGCGGAATCAAGACCCAATGGCTGTTCCATGATAACGCGTACCATATCGGTAACTTCGGTATCGCGTTATCAAGACATGTCGAGTAAGGTGTCATACGAATCGGGATGCTGCCCTCTCACCAATTCTGGCGACGAGGTTAGCATTCCGCCCTTCTAGAGGGACACGACATGTACGTAACTGTGAACCCCGGTTAAAGTTAACTGAAGCCTCAGCTCCACAAAATGGATGCTGCCACCACAGACACGAGTCTGACCTCCTGCTGCTGGGAGTCCTTCCAGCGAGGAGCGCTTGGACAAAGGGTTTCCTGTCAAGGGCGGTGTTCGCACCGTCCCAGACAGGGTTTGTGTATTCTGGGTAGGTAGGGCTTTTGCGAGAAGGTGACTGCGGAGTGGCACCCCGGTGCTCACTACGCATCTGCCGGTCAGAACCAGTTCCAGGGGCGCCAGCCCTGGCCTGGGGAAAGTCCGGCAGGGGAGAGGGGTGTAACTACCCCCCTTCCTGGTCCCACCCTTAGGGCAGGACCTAGTCATGTACCCACCCCTTTCTTTAGGATAAAGGCCGGAGCGGGGACCCTTCCAAATTAGATCATCTTTGAATCAAGAACTACTTTCTACGAAAGGACATTCAAGACTCTTCTCAAGATTTCTCCCTTGTGACTAAGGAGTAGTCACCCTGCATCAGCGGGCACCATCTAAGAACTCTGCGGTTTGCTGCAAGTCCTTCCTCAAGGATCCGACGGCCCAGCTCGACGAGAACCGGCTTCCCTGGCACCTCTGACCTCTACCCACGTCATCAGCTCAGCTGTGATCTGTGGGTGCGACGAGACCTCGAGGGACCGGCCATCATCAAAACCTGCACGCTTTCTTAAACCAGCACGACCATCGAAGCAATTCTCTGGTGAGTGCTCTGGGGTCCGAGAAGCCCCAAACCTGAGCCGCTCCAGCACCGAAGTGCAGTCTCTCAGCATCTCCACGATCTGCGTGGGGCCCTTCTGCTCGCTGCTCAGCACGTTGTCTGGTCACTAGCCGCTGGCTTGTGCCCTCCTGTGACGACATCCGACAATCAACGCCGCTGGTCTGGTTGCTCCAGACCGGCCCTTGCTCCCCTTTGCCGAGAGGAGCACCCCGGACCCTCCTGGTCTATTCAAGACGCCATCTTAGGCCTACCACGTGGCCCTGAGATCTGCCAAGGCTTGTTGCCCCAATCCTGGGCCCAGCGACGCCGACAGCATCATCCTTCGTGGGACAGCTCGCACCTCCATCCTGGTCGCCGACAACGCCTAATGGTCCGTGAGACTGCAGAGCCTAGCTTCGCCCACTCACCTGGTCGAGGTGACGGCCAACCGGTGCCTTCCTGGTACCCTCTGACTACTGGCTAGTAGTACGAACTTGGTCCCCTCTGCTTTCAGGTATCATCGATCTCTGATCCAGGCTTGGATCTCTATGAACTAATCATCACTGGTCGCCGGCCAGCAACTCCTTTTCTTCCGGCTCCTGGCTCGTCAGCGAAGACCCCGACGCCTGTAAGACTTGTGCAGCCGCAGCCCTCGTGGCTAGGTAACTCGGCATTTCGGTGCCTGCATAGCCTCTTTACTCTAGGGTCCCGAGTCCCTCGCTTCCGACTTGCCTTATCGGGTCCGCCCGAGACCACTAAACTTTCCGTGTCCTCGGACACTTGTTTAATTGTGCACTTGAAGTATTTTCCTAAGAGATTTGGTTTGTGCTTAGTACCCTGTCCTCATAAAGAGTACAGGGCTGTTGTGAATCTTAATAAATATCCTGTTTATTTTCATAACACTTGTGTGGTGTCCTTTCACTTGGTGTTCAAGGGGTACATGTGTGGTAAACAGCTGGCTTAACACGCCCTCTCGAGTCTTTAGCCTTAGACTGCTCGTATCCACGCTACTAGGATAGCTGGTCTATAGGTTGACTTACAACCAATCACCATAAGGGTCGTTTGGAACGATACATAGCGGTCGCTAGAATAGCGAACGCTGCATATCGGGCCAACTTCTCACAGTATCTATAAGACTAATGGGCCTATAGTTGGATGGGGTTAACGGGCAACCTTTCCTATAAATGGGAACAATCTCAGCTCCGAGCCAAGTCCCTGGCAGATTATTCCCAAATAGGATCTCATTGAATAGGACAACCAAATATGGAGCCCATATTTTGGGCTGGGAGCGAAATAAATCCCCAGGCAATTTGTCCAAACCAGGGGCCTTATTAGGGGGTAACCTTCCTATTGCTTACTCTACCTCCTTCAGAGTGATAACCTCGTGCCATACCAGATGGCACACATCCCCAGCATCAGTGGAATCCCGCCTCCGCCGGTCGCCCAGTGTCCCCACCAGTCGATGCTCATGGTGGGAGCCCAGGGAAGCCGGCAGGGGAGGTACCCCAGCTTTCCCCTGAACCAGGTCAACCAACCCCAGCAATCCCGCCTCCTAGAGTGGTTTACAACTTGGATAGGTTATGATCTCTGGCTCAACACTAGCGTACAGTGCTCCAAAATGAGCCTCCCACACCGAGGATGCTATATTTGGGGCACATGCCAGGCCGCCCCCGTTCATACCCGTTGCAACAATGCCCCAAAATGACTTAAGGTCCCTGCGTTTAAGTGCGGATCCAAGCTCCTCCCACACCTTTTCCTCCCAATCCTTCTTACCCCCCATAATTGCCTTTTTATAAAGCAGTCGGGATTTCTTTATAGCTCCTCTATCTTATGGTTTGATTACAGCCAGCAGATCCTTTTTTGCCTTCCTACAAGAGGCGTCATACCAGGGGTGTGTCGTGGCCCGCGGTGGGTTTGCCACACCCGCAGGGCAAAACACAACTGCTAGCTCGACTGCCAACTGCTTGTGAATCTTCACAGCTCTACCCTGGGAGGCAACGTCCCCCATTTCAGAGATTAGTGGTATAGCTATCTTATATATTTCGGCCAGTTTAGTGGGAGAATCCTGGAAGTGAGGCCATTTTACCCTTTGCCTATTGTTAGCTATTATAAGAGGCAAGGTTACACTGGTTGCCCTCGGGCGGCGGGTTAGTCAGCCCAAAACTTCCAGGTTTCAATGTTAGTACAAGGGCGTTGTGGTCACTATCTTGTCTTGGGTGAAGCCTAAATTCCAGCAGCCTGTCCCAGTATTTAACTTCCATCATTATATAATCAATGATGGAAGTTAGGTATAGCCTGTTAAACGTAACCACCCGCCCATTGCACGCCCGCATGGACATTGTGAGTGAAAATGATTGTATTTGCAGAACCAATGGAGACCATGCCCTGACACAGGGGATCTGTGGATCGGGAACATGCCAGAACTGGTCTTCATCGTCCTGTTCACCCAGCTCTGGACTCACAAGGGGCTCAAACTGGCAATTGAAATCTCCTCCAATGACCAAGACAGTTGACGGATCAAGTGACTGTATAAAATTTTTTAGTGCATCAATTACATCAGACTCCCGCCCGCTCTTAGTAGGTCTTGAGTAAATATTTAACATAGCCACCTGTGGCATATTTTGGGGGGTTAGGAGTACACACTGAACATCTGGGGAATTGGTTGACATTTGTACAGCCCTGACACACAAGTGCGTACCCACCCATGTTGTGAGTTCGCCCAATGGTCTCCCCCATCCCCTGTTGTTGCCAAGATATCGAAGGCAGCAAAACCAGACATTGCACTCTCCTCTAGTGCCCAGGTTTCCTGCATCAAACAAATATCGTGCAGTGCCATGAAGGAGCCCCACTCAGGCTGGGGCAGTTTATTTTTCAGCCCAGCCACATTCCAGGACAAAATTTGAATGCATCCATCAGTTCTCCCAGGGCAGATTAATGCTCTGTCTATACCTATATTAGTCCCAGCGTTAAGAATTGGGATTCTAGACTCAAGTGTCCTTTCCCTTAACACACCACAAGATAATGTATCATTAGGGTCACTGTGCTCCGGATGTTGTTCGATTTCCCCCCATTCGGTCCTATCCTCAGGGATTTGATGGTGATCTGCGCTTATATTCATTTGAACAATGCTAACGCCATTACCCTCCAATTTATCATCTGACTTACCTATACCACTAACCATAGATGGTGTAAAGTTCTGACCCACCAGGCCTCAGTCCACCAGCTCCAGGGAACTGAACCTGTTTTTTTGAGGGAATAGAGAGAGTAGGGAAGTGTGCGGATAGGTGCCCTCCCAAGATGTAATCCCCTGATAGGTTCTATACGGGAATTTACTATGGGCCCCCTGTTGCTGGGGACTCACACCCCGACCAGTTCTTCTCTGGGGAGTGGGGTAGAAGTATGATAGGTGGAGGGGAAGAATTTGAGTATTTGACCAGATTGGCAACCCATTACATATATGTTCTACAGCACATGTATGCCTAAAGTTTATAATCACACAATTTCCTGCCATAGTTTTAGGTCCAGACCCAATTCAGTCTACTCTTCTAACAGATAATATTTCACCAGAGGAGCTAGAGCTACGAGTAGAAGGCCTGTTGGTATTAAGCCATTGTATGCATTTATTTTTAAGATCACTATGATCCTCACTTTTCCCATGTGCCAAAGGAGGAACCCCAGTAAGCACCACTACATATGGCAAGGACTCAGGGGGTAGGTCAATGGAGGGCAGCTTTATTGGAAAGCCCTTTGCTGGGCTATTTCTATTAGCTAGGGCTTGTCGGTCCGAATTGCTTGTCCCCGGTTTGGACCCCCCCTCTGCACTATATTTGCACCACCCACCGCTTTCCCCTCACTAGGCGGAGGTAAAGCCAAACCAGGGATTGAGTTACCTATTGCCTGAGAGGTTACAGCTACGATGTTATTACTGTCAGACAGGACCCTGGCACCCACAGTTAGATTAGTGATATCAGGAGTTGACTCGTCGGCAGGATTCCCATCTACGCCGTTATCAGTTCAGGTGGTAGGGTTGGCAATACTAAAATTCAATCTGTTAGCTTCGTTTACCGTTAGGCTCACAGGGTGGACCTTCCCTAAACCTATGTAGTTAATTGTGGAAACTAATCTGTCCAACTTAGATGCCAATGGTTTAATAAGTGAGCCAATGGTCTGTTCAATATGGGTCTGGAAGTCAAGAAATAGGTGAGTAACCCAAACAGGGGTTCCTACAGGGACTGGTAAAGGACAAGCAGCAACCGGTAAAGGTTCAAGAGGGGGCATGGATTTTTTAGTTGTTTTTTTTGGGATATACATTTCTTACTTCTCGGGCGGGGTTTGGGTACTTTTTTCACCGGAACTTGTGGAGGGGATTTAGCAGGAGGCGGGCTATCGAGGATACCAATAGCAGCCTGGGCACAGGGTAAATCAGCAAAAGAGGACGTGAGGAAAAAACTACAGTCGGGAGGATTAACTGTAGCTGCAGAAAAATCCCCCACTGGCTGTGGTACGGGGCCAGCTGCGGTGATTGATAAACGCCTCTCCGTATTTTCTATTGCTGTTGCCAACACCCCTATCGTTTTCTGGAGCATTTTATCGATGGCTGTTAGACTCGGAAGAGGTTGAGTCGTGGCAGCATGGTGCCTGGTCATTAGATAGGATTTATTATTTTTACCCATTTCAGCCATTATTGTTAGTTGGTTAATCTCAAAGGACAGATCTCACTATAAACGATGTACCCTAGCCACCCCACCAGAGAATTGTAAGCAGAGTAGAACGGGAAAAGGAACAGCTCTGCAGCCAATTACATATACCACAACACCCCCCTTTTTTCCTTTTCTTTTTTAAAGTACCTTTTGTATTACTTCACAGTCCAGGGCAAGGGTCCAGATGTTAGGGGGGTAGCCCAGCCTGGCCTCTTCCGGCCTAGGACGTCCGGCCCTTGTCCCGGGCTTCTCCAGGGCTTCTCCCGCCCACGTCCTCGTGAGACGAGAGACCAGGCGGGGCTTTATGCGCCTCCTGGCGCGCACTGATGCTGCGTCGTGCCCCGTGGAATCCTGGGGCTTGTAGGCAGCAGCGTTGTGACCGGCGGAGCAAAGCCCGGCCGGTCAGCGTCCAAACAGCTCCCTGGTAAGTGCAGAAACGGAGGAGCAGGGGGCGGAACCAAGGCCAGCCACGGGGGGAAAAACGGGTGAGTCAAGCTCCCGGGCCACACACAGTAAACCCGCAACAGCAAGAGACTCGGCCCCAGGCAGGGCTTTATGCGCCTCCTGGTGCGCACGGATGCTGCGTCGGGCCCTGTGGAATCCTGAGGTTTGTAGGCAGCAGCGTTGTGACCGGCGGAGCAAAGCCCGGCCGGTCAGCGTCCAAACAGCTCCCTGGTAAGTGCAGAAACGGAGGAGCAGGGGGGCGGAACCAAGGCCAGCCACGGGGGGGAAACGGGTGAGTCAAGGTCCAGAGCCACACACAGTAAACCCGCAACAGCAGGAGACTCGGCCCCAGGCGGGGCTTTATGGGCCTCCTGGTGTGCACTGATGCTGCGTCGTGTCCCGTGGAATCCTGGGGCTTGTAGGCAGCAGCGTTGTGACCGGCAGAGCTAAGCCCGGCCGGTCAGCGTCCAAACAGCTCCCTGGTATGTGCAGAAACGGAGGAGCAGGGGGGCGGAACCAAGGCCAGCCATGGGGGGAAAACGGGTGAGTCAAGGTCCAGGGCCACACACAGTAAACCCGCAACAGCAAGAGACTCGGCCCCAGGTGGGGCTGTATGCGCCTCCTGGCGCGCACTGATGCTGCGTCATGCCCCGTGGAATCCTGGGGCTTGTAGGCAGTAGCGTTGTGACCGGCAGAGCAAAGCCCGGCCGGTCAGAGTCCAAACAGCTCCCTGGTAAGTGCAGAAACGGAGGAGCAGGGGGGGCGGAACCAAGGCCAGACACGGGGGAAAAACGGGTGAGTCAAGGTCCAGGGCCACACACAGTAAACCCACAACAGCAAGAGACTCGGCCCCAGGCGGGGCTTTATGCGCCTCCTGGCGTGCACGGATGCTGCGGTGTGCCCCGTGGAATCCTGGGGCTTGTAGGCAGCAGAGTTGTGACTGGTGGAGCAAAGCCTGGCCGGTCAGCGTCCAAACAGCTCCCTGGTAAGTGCAGAAACGGAGGAGCAGGGGGGCGGAAACAAGGCCAGCCACGGGCGGAAAACGGGTGAGTCAAGGTCCAGTGCCACACACAGTAAACCCGCAACAGCAAGAGACTCGGCCCCAGGCAGGGCTTTATGCGCCTCCTGGCGCACACTGATGCTGCGTCGTGCCCCGTGGAATCCTGGGGCTTGTAGGCAGGAGCGTTGTGACCGGCGGAGCAAAGCCCGGCCGGTCAGCATCCAAACAGCTCCCTGGTAAGTGCAGAAACGGAGGAGCAGGGGGGCGGAACCAAGGCCAGCCACGGGGGGAAAACGGGTGAGTCAAGGTCTAGGGCCACACACAGTAAACCCGCAACAGCAAGAGACTCGGCCCCAGGCAGGGATTTATACGCCTCCTGGCGTGCACGGATGCTGCGTCGTGCCCCGTGGAATCCTGGGGCTTGTAAGTAGCAGCATTGTGACCGGCGGAGCAAAGCCCGGCCGGTCAGCATCCAAACAGCTCCCTGGTAAGTGCAGAAACGGAGGAGCAGGGGGGGCGGAACCAAGGCCAGCCACGGGAGGAAATGGGGTGAGTCATGGTCCAGGGCCACACACAGTAAACCCGCATTTCAGATCCAGGAGGACCTGGCTTGGTAGTTCGGTCTGGAGCATTCCCATGAGGCAAGGTGTCAAGTTTGATTAGCATATGGCGGAGACTAAACTGGGGAGGCATGGTGAGCAAAAGAACTACAAATTTTACCCAGATCTATTGACTGGGGGTGAATGTTTGATTTGCTCTGCATTCTGTCCATCATCTTTGTGTCTTATGCTTTCTTGCCCTAAGTGTGCCGGGTATGCCCAGATGTGGGTCTGGGCTCACTGTGCCACTGGATTAAAGCTAGCTTGGCTGATCAGGGATGATGCAACGAAACCGGTCCCATGATGCTTGTTTCCGGTCCAAGGAGGACTTGGTTTAGCAGTTCGGTCTGGACTGTTCCCATGAGGCACAGGTCCAAGACTGATTTGTATATGGCTGGGTCTAAACTAGGGTGGCATGGTGAGCAAAAGAAAAAGGGATTTATCCCAGGTCTATTGACTGGGGGTGAATGCCTTGATTACTTGAGGTAATCCCCATTACTCTTAGTCCTACTCGTTCTCGACCCAGTCATAACACATGAGGTATTCCACCCGACAGGAAACAAAACAGGAAACGCTTTTTAGACTCCACCCACCCTCCTGTCAGGTGCTATATTACACCTCACCATCAGAAGCAAATCCTGATGTACCAAGCACCAAAGGCCCAGCAAGGGAGGGCGAGCGGGTTGTATGACTGGGTCGAGGACGAGTAGGACTAAGAGTAATGGGGATTACCTCAAGTAATCAAGGCATTACCTCTACGTCCCTCGTCCTCGACCCAGTCATAACACATGAGGCATACCAAAGCAACCCCAAAAGGCCTTTGGCACACCACAACCAGAAAACAGAACAGACACAAATGCGTGCAGCAAGACAGAGTTTATTAAGAAACCAAATCAAACAAGTGGGGGAACCCCCACCGCACGCAGCACCCCAGAGCCCAAATTTTGGCGGCCCGAAAGAGCACAATTCAGGCGATAATGTCGCACAAAAGTGGACTCAGACGCCCAGGTCCCCGCCCTACAAATTTCATCAAGGGGAACCCCATGGAAAGCCGCCCATGAAGCAGACACACCCCTGGTAGATCTCGCCTGAACACCAGAAGGGCAAGGCAAACCAGAGCCCTGGTAAGCCAAGGAAATCACTGCCTTGATCCAACGACCCAAAGTAAGTCTAGAGGCAGCCTTACCCCTACCTGCCAGACCAAAGGTAACAAAGAGTGAGTCAGAGGACCGAAACTCAGCAGAACGATCAACATAAATAGACAAAGCCCGTCTCACATCCAAAGAATGGAGCAAGACGTCAGAGGGCGAGGAAGGAGAAGGACAGAGAGAAGGAAGAATCAATTCCTGGGAGGAATGGAACTTGGAACGAATCTTAGGTATAAACCCGGGGTCCAAAGCAAGGACCACCGCGTCGTCCAGAAACCTCAAGAAGGGGGGAGAACAGCGCAGCGCTGTAAGCTCGCCCAACCTCTGAGCAGAAGTAACCGCGACCAAAAAGGCCACCTTGAAGGACAGGAACTTCAAGTCCACGGATTCCAGAGGCTCAAATGGAGGCGACTGTAAGGCACCCAAAACCAAAGAAAGATCCCAGGGGGGAACCGGGGATCGGACCGTAGGAGCAAAAAGAGAAAAACTCCGAAACAAACGGGAAACCAACAACCCATCCGAAGGCAGAAGAGAAGCAGGATCCCGAAAGGCCCGGATAGCAGCCCACTGACCTTTCAAAGTGGACAAAGCAAAGTGTTTGTGAAACCCATCCAGAAAAAACTGAAGAATAGAAGAAACATCACAAGAGGCAGGGGACAGGCCCACGGAAGCACACCAAGAAGAAAAGGAAACCCAGTGCTTAGAATAGGAGGAAAGCGTGGACTTCCGACGGGAAGCCTGCATCACAGTGATGCGTTGATCGGGCAAACCCCGGACCCCAAGCGACAGCCGTTCAACCTCCAGACCGCCAAGGTGAGGGGCACCAACAGCGATGACGACTGGGAACTCAGAGGAGACGGGTAGTGGGGCAGGATCCAGGGAGGGCCCACCGCCAGCCGCAGCAGAAGGGGGAACCAAGAGCCGCCACTACCTGAGCCCCCACCCGCTGAACCTTCAGCAAGAAGGCAGGGATCAGAGGAAAGGGGGGGAATGCATAGAGTAACCAAGGAGGCCACAGGACAGTCAAAGCATCCACACCCCAAGCCCCCGCCTCCGGAGTCCTGGAGCAGAACAGGGGAAGCAGGGCGTCCTTCAGTGAGGCAAAGAGATCCAGCACCGGAGTCCCGAACCTCAGGCACAGAGACCGGAAAATCCGAGGTGACAGACACAGGGTGATAGAGGACGGGAACCTCCGACTCAAGGAATCTGCAACCACGTTGTCCACACCTTTGATGTGTTGAGCAGACAGGGCCACCAGATGACACTCGGCCCAACTCGCAATGGCACAGGCCACCAAGTTCAGGGAAAGGCAGCGGGTACTGCCCTGGTGGTTGATGTAGGCCACTGTCACCGTGTTGTCCGACCTCACCAACACGTTGCACCCCAGAAGACGATCCTTGAAAAGGCAAAGAGCTCTCTCCACCGCCGACAGTTCCCTCCAATTCGAAGACCGGTGCGACTCCGAAGGAAGCCAACGGGCCTGGAGTGCCCAAGGACCCAGAGTCGCCCCCCAACCGGAAGCAATGGCATTCGTCGTCAATACCAATGGGGGCGGAGGATGGAACCACATGCCCTTCGACAGATTGGAAGAATCCAGCCACCACTGGAGAGCAGACACCAACCCTGGGGACACCGGAACAGGAATCGAGAAGTCCAGGACAGGAAAGGGCACCCAACGCTGAACATGCCACAGCAGAGGCCGAAGATGAACCCTGGCCCAGGGCACCGTGAACACAGTAGCAGACATGTGTCCCTGGACTACCAACCACTGCAGGAGAGGAGCCGACCTCCTGGAAAGCAATGTCCTCAGCAAAGACTGTAGATGCAGAAGCCGGGACTCCGGGAGAAAAACCTTGCCCAGCACAGAGTCGAACACAGCCCCAATGAAGGTCCTCCGAGTAGACGGGTCCAGGTGACTTTTCGGCAGATTGACAAGGAAGCCATGGTCCTCAAGCGTACGCATGGTCAATGAAAGGTGGATGGACATGACCTCCGAAGACGGAGCCTGGAGCAGCCAATCGTCCAAGTAAGGAAACACGGACACCCCCAGGAGATGGAGATGGGCCACCAAAGGAGCAGCCACTTTGGTGAACACTCTGGGGGCGGACCGTAGACCGAAAGGAAGGACGCAGAACTGCCAATGACGACCATCCAGGTAGAAGCGCAGGAACTTCTGATCCTCCAACGCCATCGGGACATGCAGGTAGGCATCCTGGAGATCCAGCGACGTGAACACCCAGCCTTCCTGGATCAGGGGAATCACCTTCTGCAGCGTCTCCATTTTAAAAGGTATCTTCTGAACAAACAAGTTCAAGGCCCGAAGATTGATGACAACACGGAACCCCCCCCCCCCGTGATCTTTGGAACCACAAAGACAATCGAATAATTCCCCAGTCCCCGTTCCAGGGAGGGAACCGGGTCAATCGCCCGCTTGTCGAACAGTGACCCAACCCCCTGCAGCAACGCCCGACGGCGAGCAGGGTCTGCAGTTAAAGGGGTCACCACCACCCCCAAGGGTGGAGGAGGGGACAGGAACTCCATCCGGTAGCCCCGAGAAAGAACATCCAGCACCCACTGGTCCGATGTCGTCACCAGCCAAGCCTGGAGGAACAGCCGCAGTCTCCCACCAACCGCGGGCTGACCACCAGCGAGAACGGGCACTGGAACGGAATAGTCAGGAGCGAGGAGCCCCAGACCCACCATCCGGCTGGGGCTTCTTCTGGAACCTCCGAGGAAAGGACCTGCGAGCCCCACGCTGGCCCCTAAACGAGGACTGCTGGAACCTGGAAGGCTAAATGTAAAAACAAGGGAAACCCTACTCACAGCGGAACCAGGGCAGTACGTTTATATAGAAAAACAATGGTTCCTATGGCATACGATTTTGTATAACTTAATATTTATAACAGGCTCAATGGCAATGAAAACATTGGAGGGAGGGTGGCAAAAGAAAGAGAGACGCACACTTGTACCATGAAGGATATTTCCTTATATTTAAGAATTGATAATGAAAAATACATGTAAATAACTTGCGACATACAAATATTATACAAAGTGCAGTGTATCCCAAGTAAATATTAAGCAAACCAAGAAAGTGTATAACAAGGTGAACTATACAGGTTTCAGCTGTGAATATTTACAAAAAACAGGAAACTAGACTCTAAACCAATTATATCAACAAATGATTAGCCAGCTGCTATAAAATTATAGAAACTGTGTTGGTCTGATTTGTTTCCTAGGGCGTCGACGGCGTTTCGACCATTAGAATAAAGGTCTCATCAGGACTGGGCAGTGAGGGACATCTATCAAAATACAAAAATAAAAATAATTTGTAACTATTGGCAGTCGCCATGAATAGATAATATTCATGAATATAGTCAGGGAGGTTTTATACCTTGCACCAGGGTGTAAATAGCCCAAGCGTGTGAAAGTAAACTGAATTTACTTACAGTGAACCCGGCCGGGCACTGTCAGAAACAGGGAGAAACCAAGCGTCAATGCAATATATCTGAAAATGACTGAGTCATCAAAAGCGGGGGTGCTTAATTATAAATGCAACTTACCACTGTAGGCACAGTTGGTAGCGTGTCTTTATTTTGCACCGCAGTCGCATAAGGAAATCTGTTTTGACTGCACCTCTTGTTGCCCATTTCAAAGAATTAAACCATTCTGCGGATGAAATGAGGTGGCAAGTGGTAGATATCGCAACACTACCAGAAAGATATTCACAGCTGAAACCTGTATAGTTCACCTTGTTATACACTTTCTTGGTTTGCTTAATATTCACTTGGGATACACTGCACTTTGTATAATATTTGTATGTCGCAAGTTATTTACATGTATTTTTCATTATCAATTCTTAAATATAAGGAAATATCCTTCATGGTACAAGTGTGCGTCTCTCTTTCTTTTGCCACCCTCCCTCCAATGTTTTCATTGCCATTGAGCCTGTTATAAATATTAAGTTATACAAAATCGTATGCCATAGGAACCATTGTTTTTCTATATAAAGGAACCTGGAAGGCTGGCGAAAGGACCTGGCATTCGAGAAGGACGACCCCTTCTGAGAAGTAGTATGACGGAACGACAACGAATGCTTCCTCTCCTTGAAGACTTTATGTAGCTTGGTCTCCAGGGCGTCCCCAAAAAGATGGGTACCCGAGAATGGCAACCTCAAAGCCATAGAACGCTGCGCAGCATCCGTCTTCCAGCCTCTCAGAAGCAAGTTCCGATGGGCAGCCACCGAGGAACCACAAGACAATGCAGAAGCCCTGACAGAGTCAAAAGCGATGTTTGAAAGGAACTCAGATTGACGTTCCATCGACTCCAGCAACTCAGGACAACTGATCCCCTCCTGCATAGCAGAGAACAAAGTCTTGAAGTCAGCCAGCAAAGACTGCGCCACATAAGCCCCATAGACCCCCGACCGCAGGGCCAGGTGAGAGCCAGCATAGGATTTCTTAAGAGCAGAGTCAATCTTCTTGTCCACACCATCCTGCAGGATATTATCATCAGCCATGGAGGGTCAACCAACCAGGGAAGCAACCACAGAATCCACCTGCACCGAATCAGGCAGGGCAACCTCCAAATCCTGCAAAGGATACAGTTTAGACATGAATCTGGGCACAGAAATATGGTCCGGGTCCTTCCATTCCTTAAGGAGGACATCCATGACAAACGGGTGTACGGGCATAGAAGAAGACGCAGGCTTCCGAAACTGCGGCAAAACAATATCCTGGGAGGTACTGGGGACAGGCTCCACAGGGAACCCCATATTCTCCCGCACATGGCAAAGCAGATCAGGCATCAACTCCCTCGAAATTTACTTGCCCTGCAGATCCATCGCACCCAAAGTAGTCTCATCAGAGGATGCGGAGGAAGAAATATCCGAATACAGGGGAGCAGCCTCCCCAGAGCGACCTCCTGCACCCTTCTTGGAAGCCTTGAGACTGGACAGAGTCTCCAACAGCAGGCGCTTCAGGCGCCCAGAGCCCCTCGGACCAGCACACCGACCCGCAGGTGCAGAATCCCGACTGTCGGAGGAGGAAGAGGAGGAGGAAGAGGACCGAACAGGAGAGACATGCTTTCTCTTCCTATGGTGTTTCCCCATTACAAGCAACGTCTTCAAACACAGGAAAACAGCTACACGTGAAAACACAGCAACACCAAAGCGTCACAGTACAAACTGAACTCCAGGCAAATATATAGGCATGAAAAACACTCACCCCCGCAGCTGTAGCCACTTCAAATCCAAAAAGGAGGGGCAGAAAGCATCCTCCCAGCAGTGACCAATGAGGAAATCCAGTCACGACACACCCGCCGAAACGAGCCGATGACGTCATCAGGAAGCGCCATCCCGGCACATAGGAGATCGTCAGGGAACCCGGAGCCCACCCGGGCGCCCGACCATGCCAGATGAAGACAAACGCAAATGATGCGACATCCGGAAGCGTCCCGCTCCCCCACTCGGACTCTTCTCCCGTCCGAGGACTCCCGACCCACAGGCCGTAGTAAACACCACCTACCTGGCGCCCGCCAATCAGGGGCCGACAGGAGGGAAACCGAAGAGAGCGCGTCCCGCCCACAAACACCGGCAAGTGCGGGACGTGCGGGCAGCCGCCTGCCCCTCTCAGCAGCGGACCGCCCCTCCGGGATAGCAGAGGAAGAAACTGAAATCCACGGGGACCCGAGAAGCCCCGCAACCCAGGGTCCCCGTACGAAGGAAAGCACAGGAAGCCCAGCAGCCCGGCTATGTAAAGGTCCCACGTCGGTCCATGAGCACCCCCAAGGCCCCGCCAAGGAGGACACCACAGGACTCCAGAAGCAGGTAAGTGCTCGGCACTCACCCCAGCGTAACCCATCAGCATTCCGACCGACAGGAAACAAAACAGGATTTGCTTCTGGTGGTGAGGTGTAATATAGCACCTGACAGGAGGGTGGGTGGAGTCTAAAAAGCGTTTCCTGTTTTGTTTCCTGTCGGGTGGAATACCTCATGTGTTCTGACTGGGTCGAGGACGAGGGACGTAGAGGTAATGTTTGATTTGCTCTGCATTCCGTCCATCATCTGTGTGTCTTTTGTATTCTTCTATTAAACCTGTTTGTGTGCATATCCAATTTGGTTGTTCTGTTTGGCCTTTGTATCTCCTATGCGCAATGAAGACAAGCGAGGGAGGGACGAAGAGGTAATGCATCAATTACTTACAGGTTATTGCATTACTCCGAGTCCTACTCCCTTGCTTCTATTCATTACAACCCCCTACCTGGTACTCCAGGCCAACCTTTTGGTATGTTTTCAGTTTATGTGATAGTACAGGAGGTTGGAGGGGGCTTTTTATAAAGATGTTATATCACGTGATATGGGTGAGGCAGGGATGCGTAATGAATAGAAGCAAGAGAGTAGGACTCAGAGTAATGCAATTAAGTAATTGATGCATTACAAGGCGTTCGAGGAGGGTGCAATAAATGCCACCTCTTAAAACTTCTTGGTTCTTACAGCACCAAAATCTCTGTGTTGCAGTATTTATTGACATTTTCCCGTAGTTCAAATCGGGAAGGTTGACAAGTCCACATGTAACCAGCATGCAAACTATATCGTATCCAGTAATTACTTGGTACAATAACATATTTCCGACACCTGCACAAACAGGGATTTGCGCAGCCGTCTGAAAACATCGAGCCACTCATAATAAGGGATCAGTTCTTTTCTGACTCAACCAAGAAGGACCAAACTTATTTAGTCATTTTGCTATTGTCTGGATGTTCTGTACATTACAAAATACTGCTTTGAATCATAGCCAAAAAACAATGTGTTATTACTACATTCCAAACGTAGTAATCCAGCATTTGTAAAGCATTTACAGCCCAACAAAATGAGGATGTAAACTGCATTCTTATAATTGTGAAAAACTCAAAGAAACATTGTTTCAGCAAGTGATTTCCCTGTAGAGACAATGTCAGTAATTGCAGGATTACTGGATGCAGTAACCCAATGACATATTTCAGCTATTACTGTAAAAACAAGGTAACCTCTAAACGAAAGGGTTATCTCTAAGGCTAGTTATTCTACTGTGGGATGTAATTGTTCACTACATATTCATCAAACATGTACCTCCGACCTGGGTGCCTATCTGTTGGTGAAATTGGAAGGCCAACTTTTGTACTGGCGCTGGCGTCATGCTAACAGTGCTTGTGCGTACAGGCCAAGGCCTTTTAGTGACAATGCAAGGCCCAGGACCCATCAAGTGACTGGGAATGGCGCATCAAGCATGCTCTTATAGTGGACACAGAACTACTGTTCACCCTGGGTAAAACGCATAACTTGTTTTGGAACTCCTAAGTATGACTCAAAATGTGTATCTGTATTAGTGAGAGTGAGGCATACAGGCCCCTATCCCGTAAAAGTTTAAAACCATGAGCTGACATCTTGTGTGTATCTCAAGTGCCTGTGTGAGTATAGGATGCATATAGTACATGGAGAGTAGTAGGATTCGGTGTGCAGTCATGACCAAGAGTGCTGAAACCAGTGGGACCCATTTTGGATGGCCCAGGCTTAGAGAGGCACAAGGTGGAGAATGAAGACAGCTTCTATATGTAGTGGAAGTATATTGCCTGTACACCAGTAGCTGGAGGATGAATTGCCTGTACACCCGTGGCTGGGGGTGGAGATCCAGACACTGTAACATATTTCCAAGAAATCTTATAGCATAACCAATGTCAACATATCACCATCACTTCAACAAACCTAATACCCACATTCTTAGTTCAAGAGGCATTAATATATTCCCGTTCAAAAGATAAAATCCCATGACATAATACATTTAACAGTCAGAATACACATCTCAATATTGCACAAAATCCCAATAAGTCCACAATCACAAATTAAAAAACTTCTCAAAGTTTACTTGATATGAATAACTACATCATATCAGAAAAATCTTTTCTGTAACCGCATGATATACTTTACAATGGCAAATAATAAAACTAAGATCTTCGAGCCTAAAGTGATTAGTACCTACATTACTAGTTCTATTATTATGCAGCACCTCACTGGTAGAACTTACGACAGCAGACGATGAAGCTTCTGGCAGCTGTGGTACTCCCTCAGTTAATGAAGAGTACAGTCACTGGATGGTTGCTAGGGGAAATCGGTGTGACGGTACAGAATGCATGTAAAAACTCACTAGTCTGCAGGGTGAAAGTTGTCGGTTCACTCATCCTTCAAGCAGCAGAAGGATATACAGTTGCCCTTAGCATGGATAGCAAGACGCAGACCGCTGCAGGAAGTACGACTGGCGGGCCTGGCAATACAGGGGGCAGTGTGCCAGGAGAGTGCTGGGGGCTCTGAGACATCGCAGCTTTGAGGTTTTTCCTGTGACTACATATATTGCTTGCAAACCACACACTGCTGTAGTTGAAGTTGGCTGATTTGCTTATGGCCATGTCTGAACTGGGGTGGTGTGGAGTGCAAAAAAACGATGGATTTAGGCCCAGATCTCTGTACTTTGGTGAATGTATGACATTGTTCTGCATTCTGTCCATCAACTGCTGTTTTGCATTTTGTCACCCCGAGTGGGATGGGTATGCTCAGACGTGAGTCCCATGCTCTCCACACCACTGGAGTCAAGCTATCCTGGCTGAAGACGGCTGATAGCCAGAAACCAGTCCTATGTTGCTTGATTCCGGTCCAGGAAAGACATGGCTTGGCAGTTCGGGCTGGACTGTTCCCATGAGGCACAGGGTCAAGGCTGATTTGCATATGGCTATATCTGAACTGGGGTGGTGTGGAGTGCAAAAAAACGATGGATTTAGGCCCAGATCTCTGTACTAGGGTGAATGTATGACATTGTTCTGCATTCTGTCCATCAACTGTTGTTTTGCATTTTGTCACCCCGAGTATGCTCAGACGTGAGTCCCATGCTCTCCACACCACTGGAGTCAAGCTATCTTGGCTGAAGACGGCTGATAGCCAGAAACCGGTCCTAGGATGCTTGATTCCGGTCCAGGAAAGACATCGCTTGGCCGTTCGGGCTGGACTGTTCCCATGAGGCACAGGGTCAAGGCTGATTTGCATATGGCCATGTCTGAACTGGGGTGGTGTGGAATGCAAAAAAAAAATGGATTTAGACCCAGATCTCTGTACTGGGGTGAATGTATGACACTGTTCTGCATTCTGTCCATCAACTGTTGTTTTGCCCGTAGTTGAAAACTATTGCAGACCACTAGAAAATGTCAGGTATCCAAGGATAGTGGCAATGTTAAAAATTACATCTACTGAATTGCTCAATGGAAAAACAGTCCCCCCCCGCCCCCTGGGGACAGATAGCCTGATTTTTTGGGCGTTTCTGACCTCAAGGGGGGGCAGAAAAGCCCACTAGAGCCAGGGAATTATTATTTTTTTTTATTGGAAGCGACCCTTTGTGCAAGGGTGGCCTCCAGGGGCCACGGGGCAGTTCAGTTTGTTTAATGGGCCTTTCTTCCAGGGGGAGGGAGGGGGGCAGAAAACTCCACTAGACACCAGGGAGTGTTTTACATTTTAAATGGAAGCGATCCCTTGGGCAAGAGTCGCTTCCTTATGGGCCTAAATAATTTGTAAGACTTTTCTTCCCCCTCCTGGGGACAGACCACCTATATTTTTTGGCGTTTCTGGCCCGGGGGGGGGGGGGGGGGGAGGGGGCAGAAAAGCCCACTAGAGCCAGGGATTCAGAAATACATTTATTGGTTGCTTCCAGGGGACATATATTTGTTTATGTGTATTCAGCCCGTTTATTTGGCCTTTCTGCCCCAATTGGATAGTGACATAGCCTGTTATAATGTGAATTGTTTTTATTTCTTGTGCATTGTAATGCTATATTTCACCCTTTTTGTTCTAGTTCAAGGCTTTTGCTTTAAGACTGTTGCAGGTTGCGGTTTCGTTACTGGTGGTTCTGCTGTTTGTGTAGTTGCATGTGTTTGGTAAAAGACTTTTTTTGTACAATGTAAATGTGTTTTTTGCAAAGTGTGTAATAATACCAGTATGTTTGGCTTCTGTTTTTTGAGTGTCTAAAATATTTTGCATTTGTGCTTGATGTGTATTTTGTTTTCTTTAGATCAATTGTTATTTTTCCTTTCTAGTGGGATATTGTCGATTTTTGCTGTGTCTTTGCAGAGTAGGTGCTGGTGAGTGTAGTAGTCTCTTGTAAGTGAATTGTATAGTTTTTGAGTATATAGATCTTTGTGATGAAGGCACACATTTTTTTACTTACTTATTTTGCACAATGTTGGTTGTTGACTTGTTTGTGCAGTCTCCTTTCTTAGTAAGGATAATGGATAGCCGCAGGATTACTGCTCAGCAGGTTGTTGGTATGCTTTTTAATTCTTCCTCTGACCATGGTCCAGAGACTGACTCCGATTCTGAGGCAGAAGTGGGACGGGAAGATTCAGGCAGTGAGTTTTCTCTCCACATGGCATTATCCGATGGTGAAGATACTCTCAGTGCAGATGAAGCTACTCTTGGTGCGGATGAAGAGCCTGTGTTAGAGAAGAACAGTGATGTGCTGATAGTGCGGCAAGAGGCATCTGGGATGCAGCCTGGAGCTGCAAGACTTCATGTTGGTATAGTAAGGCAAGAGGTATCTGGGCTGCAGCCTGGGGTAGCAAGACTTCCCACTGGTATAGTGAGACAAGAGGCAGCTGGGCTGCAGCCTGGGGCTGCAAGGCTTCCCGTTGAAAGTGCTGACCTCTGGGTTGCCTCAGGCATGGTACAGCCGGCAATGCCAGACTTTACTGGTATTCCAGGATGTAGAGTGAATACTGAAAGCTTTTTGCCAATACATTTTTTTCAGTTGTTTGTGGACGATGTGTTTTTGGCAGATTGTTGAGCAGATTAATTTGTATGCCGAACAGTTTTTGAGGGACAACAGTGCCAGCCTTAAGCCCCACTCTAGAGCTACCAGGTGGACTCCCACAAATTTGGAAGAGATGAAGAAGTTCTCTGGTTTAACTTTTTTGATGGGCTTGCTAAGGAAGCCATCAATGGCTTCATATTGGTCTACTAGTCCCTTGATGGCAACTGCTATATTTCCGGCAGTCATGATTCATGATAGGTATTTGCTTCTGCTTTGGATGATGCATTTTGTCGATAATGGTTTAGCTTTGCCACGGGATCACCCTGATTGTGACCGTCTTTTTAAGATTCAGCCTGTCATTGATCACTTTGTTGATCGATTTTCTGAGATCTATGCTCCAGGGACAGAAATTGCAGTGGATCAGTCTTTGGTGTTGTTTAAGGGCCACTTGGTTTTTAGGCAATACATTCCTAGTAAGAGGTCATGTAATGGAATTAAGCTGTATATGCTGTGTGACATTGGGACTGGATATGTCTCTAATTTCAGGGTGTACACCGGTAAGGAATCCAGGATTAACCCCCCTGGTTGTCCATCCACTTTTGGAGTGACTGAGAAAATTGTGTGGGAACTTGGTAAAGGATTTTTTAACAAAGGCCACCATTTATATGTAGACAACTTCTACACTGGTGTGCGGTTGTTCGGGGAATTGGCCAAAGTTGACACTGTTGCTTGTGGCACTATCCGCTCTAACCGTAAAGGTTTCCCAAAAGAACTTGTTTGTCAAAATCTTGTGCGGGGACAGTGCAGTGCGTTGCGTTGCAAGGAAAAAATAAGTCATTTTGAAAAACGAATGATAATTCTCCTGCTAGTATGAGTATTTCCAATTTCTTAAATGTGCAAATATGTACTGTTTCTAAACTCTATAATTTGTTCCCATTTCAGAAATACATAGGTGTCTTTCATACCGATTTTTCCATGTATACATTTTCCCACAATAATTGCTATATACCCGGTACATAATAAAAAGCCTTTGCAAATTGCTGCTCTGTTTTTTATTCTCGGTTTGTCGGGTTCTTGGTGAACCTACAATTCTTAAATATCTCCACAACCAGGAAGGTCCAGCGGATGTAACAGTATATTGCTTTTAAAGAATTGTCATAATTAGAAGAAGTTACATGTGAAAACGTTGACACAAAAGGCTGTTTTTTTCAACTAATTTTCAATTTTTCCTAAATTTAACTGTTAGTTGAATTTTGATGGATCTACATAAATGACCCCTTGCTGAATTCTGAATTTTGTATACTATTCTAAAATGTATAGCTTTCCATGATCCATTATTACTTTCCCACCCATTTCTACCATTAAATGAAAAGAGGTTGAAAGCACAAAAAATAGCAAAAATAGGCTATGTCCCAGAAAAATGCCAAAACTGTGTAAAAATAGTTGGTTTTCTGACAAAAGTCTTTAATTTCTTAAAAGCTGGGGACATGTTGATTTCAGCCCCACAAACCCTTTTTTGATAACAATTGCAGGGAAAAACCCATACGCTTTCATTTGCAGCCCTTTTTCCCCATTTTTCCCCCCGAAAAACCCAACATCTTGCTGTATTTTGGCTAATTTCTGGGACCCCTCCATGGGAATCCACAAACCCTGGGTACCTTTAGAATCCCCATGGTGTTGGAAGAAAAGGACGCAAATTTGGCGTAGATACATTATGTGGTCAAAAGTTACAGGGGCGAAAGGATTAGATGGCCATTAGTATTCCATCACACACTTGATGATTTCAGCAAAGAGGAGTCAATGACTGAGTGTGCATTGACACCCTGTTACTCTTCCACCTCAACAGTGCGGGTAAATACTAACTGGCATGAACGCCTGACTCACACTAAGATGAAGAAAGTCTCCGTCCACCGGACTGTATTTAGTCGACTTGAAGTGACTGCTTATGTAGTCTTAAGACAAGTATAATAACGCTGTACCTTATGCCTTATTATGTTTTCTGTTTACCACACTTCTGAGACTCGCTGGTTATGCAAATTTTTGTGTGGGGTTACCATACTCGCATTTGCATTTTGGTATTCACTTGTATCGTCCAGTATTCAGTTGGCTTAGATCTGCGTATAAGGGACTAACTAAACAACACTTTATGTTCAAAGAGACCAATGCCCTCACGCTGTAGTATGTTTCCTGTCCTCTGCCTACCACAGTTTCCCTTTACCCTGACCTACAGTCACTCTCCTAAGCAGGCAAACATAGTGATGGATGTATTTATCACAGACATTGCTTGCAGTAATATTTCATGAATTCTGTTGATGAGTTTTAAGTCAAAGCTGTGAACAGCTTTATTGTTAAAAAAAAAATAAAGAAAGACGCTAGGCACCCCGTAGAGAACCTGCCTTGCCTATTGCCAATCTTGATTTAAGGTTGCACCAACATCAGTGCAAGCTATGTGACCTGGAATTGTTACTGCACATAATCCGCCCCCAAATGCTGTCAATGATTCAGCCATAACAAAGCACTTTTTTACAAAGAAATCCAGACTATCCAGCGAACTTCCCTCAATAATACTCTGTTTATCCACCATCATCAGGGATAGCCGCTGACAGTCGGACCCTTTACCTATGCCTGGCTGGGCATACACATTCCAAGCTACCTCTCTCACAGTGTTGTTTCCAAATTCTCCATAAATTATATTTTGGAAATGGTAATACCAAAGACCGCTCATAACTGGGCAGGCATACACCAAAAGTTCTGGCAGCTAATAACTTTTATTTATAGATCTGGGTTTTCTCAGTTTACACTTGAAAAGATGAATGGGCTGTGTTTTATTTGACCCTTGGTATCATCATCACACTGTAGTTTCACAGCACTGCAAACAACTTGTGGTATTACTGAACTCAATGGGACTTATTGTAGAAAGATGAAAGGCAAAGAAGACCCTTCCTAAGTGGTTACAAATCTACATAGCCACTTGGGATGTCACATTCTGCTGTAGCAATCCATACTCGCTATCGCTCTTCAGGGATGCCGAAACAGCCTCCTCTCCCTTCCTACATTTTTTTTATTCAATCAGCTAGTCCTCTTTTCACTTTCATTCTCCTCCACTGCATCCACGCTCTACCGCCTTATGTCCTTCCTTCCATCAGGTACTACTTCCTTACAATCACTTCATTCCTCTCTCCTTCCCTTCCTTCACTCTTTTCACTTTTTCTTAAATCTTGCCCTACTCTTCATTATTTACATCACCTCTACCCCACACTCTTCCTCTCATGTGCCCTCTAATTCTCGTTCACAAATTCCTTCTTTTCGCTCACAAAATCCATTCTGTTTCTTTTTTCCTTAAACCATCTCTCCATTCTTTCCTCCCTTTTAATCTCTTTCACTATCAACAACACAATTACAAAACACAACACATGCATACAATCCACATCATATAATTCCACATCACACCACAAAATCCAACAGCCCTCAACATAATTAAAGTCCACTACATAACATTCCACAACACAAAACACCATACCACATAATTACTCTCTACAACACACAAAATCCCGCTCTACATAATTTCAATGCACTACATAATTACTATCCACATAATTTCACTGCACACCATATACATCCACTCCTCAACACACAAGTAGAAAATATGAGACCTATTGCATTGCAAATGCTTGTTCTTGCTTCCTCCAGGTGACCTGACATTCCTAGTACACTTCTGATACAGTTATAGTAGTGCAAAGCGGGATGTGCGCACATGATTCTGAGAGCGGGGCTTGGTCACAGGACAGGCCTTTCGACCAACCCCTGCTGTGCATGCCCACAGCTGCACACTCAGATGTGTGGACACAATAAAGTAGTCAAACGTGTATTATCAAAAAAAACAAAAGTTCACTGTAAACATTGTTAATGGTAAGTTGTGATGTCTTCTCCTCATAAGACATTAAAGTATTTTTTTTAACTCTGAATATTCCCCTAAAAGTAAAGTTATGGTTACTAAGCAAAACTGAAAACACCCCCGAAATTGACATGTTATTAAGAAAACTATAAATGGCTCCCCCGCCAGGTAAACCATAACTCACAAAACCAAAGGCAAAATTAAAAGTAAGCCTCAACAATGCAGCATCATTAAATAAAAGTGCATTTCACCACAAAGAAATCATATTCCATCCATAGCGATGTCGTCAATAACGTCAATGTTAAGGTACCATGTAGTGTCATGGGTGAGGTCATGCGCATTGCATTTAGGAGAAAATTATTTAGTAGCATTGTCGGGTTTAGGTTTAATAAAGAAAATGCAGCTAGACTTAGCGGTGATAAAAAACAACGGGTTAGGGACTAGGTTGGTATGGACACAATTTGTTTTCAGGAAACATTGGAGGAATGCACGGAACCAAACCGCAATGGAGAAACCAAGGAAGAAACTGAACAGAGCAATGAAAATGTTTTGTGTTGGCATGGCTATTCAGGACATAGCACATGATAACATCGCTGGCAGAGAAGGCCATTTGTTTAGAGAAGATGGAGTACATCTAACTCAATTGGGAATGCCCTACTATATTCTTGAGATAAGAGACGTTGTCTAAAGAGTTGAATGTGGTTTTGTGGGTATCTTCAGGAGATGGAGAGGAATAAAAAAAAAATGAGACTATGACACGAAAAGTTTTGGGTGGGGTCAGGAAAAATCTGGGGGGTTTTCCTGAGTGGCGGAATAGGGGGAGGTCAATGTCTAGAGCGGACTTGATCGTCCTTCATGAGAGAGGGTGGGGGAGGATCAGGATGGGGAAAAGGAAAGGAAAAAGAAGGAAAAATTTAAATATGTTGGAAATATGGGGTGAATTCATGAAATGAAGCTTATGGATGGTTTTGGTCAAAACTGTTACAATGAAATAAAGTTTGAAATGAAATATAAGGTAGTGGAGAAGTGTGGCTCAGGGGTTAGAGGCGGCAGACCCAGAAGCTGAGATCGGCCCTGGACCAGGGTTCAATTCCCTGCCCCGACGGGGGTTGGGCTCAATAATTCCACGGACTCGATAATTCTCACTCCGGTGCCTACTCGACTCACGGGTTCACACTCTGCGACTCTGGGCAATAGCTTACTTAATCTCCACAACGGCCCCTCGCGGCAGGATGCCTGGCTTTCACCTTGTGGATACCCTGCCGGGGTATCTCACAGGGGAATACCAGGACGGGTTCCCTAAGCAAGCGCATAGATGCCTGCGATGTGGGCGATTTGCGCTATATAAACACATTTACATTTACATTTGGTATAAAGTTCAAATTGTACGGTTTCGAAGAAAATATAAAAACATGGGATAGTATTTATGATATTAGAAAAATTGCCTGATCTTATAAATAAAGTGGCCTTTTATGCTACAGTGATGTTGGTTGTTGTGGTCTAGATTATTTTGGGCGATGGGGTCCTCAGGGGGAGCAGAGCGCTAAGCGGTCTCCCCCTGGGGATTTTCGCCCGAATGGGACAGGCCAAGGGCGCTGATTGGTGAATAAGGTGGGGAACTGCGCGAGCCAGGTAGGTACGTCAGGTTAAGGTAGTCGGTGTGAGGAGGTTAGGAGTTTTTTGTGCGAGAAAAAAAACCCACCCACCCTAAAAAAAATTTAAAAAAAAAGAAGAATGAGAATGTTTAGTTAAAGTCAGAATGCCATTATAGGACTGGCAATTTGCTCTAATCTATAGTTTTCAGGCGGAATAGGGGGAGGTCAATGTCTAGAGCGGACTTGATCGTCCTTCATGAGAGAGGGTGGGGGAGGATCAGGATGGGGAAAAGGAAAGGAAAAAGAAAGAAAAATTTAAATATGTTGGAAATATGGGGTGAATTCATGAAATGAAGCTTATGGATGGTTTTGGGCAAAACAGTTACAACGAAATAAAGTTTGAAATGAAATATAAGGTTTTGGTATAAAGTTCAAATTGTACGGTTTCGAAGAAAATATCAAAACATGTGATAGTATTTATGATATTAGAAAATTTGCCTGATCTTATAAATAAATGGCCTTTTATGCTACAGTGATGTTGGTTGTTGTGGTCTGGATTATTTTGGGTGAGGGCTTTTGAACAATTCTAAGTCAGGATTCATGACCTGGGATGCATACTTCAGCCACGAGACAGCGGCTCACTTTCTAAAAACAACAATGAGAGTCGTACTGCACGCGCACCACAGAGGAGCAAGGGAGCACGGCAGCAACACAAACGCACGCTGCTGTGTGTGCTAGACACCGGTGGGAATGGGTGGAGCAAAGGTGGGACATGCGTCCGCCTTTGCCCAAGTGCGTGCTTTAATTAAAAAAAAACATGCGAAACCCAATGGCTGCCAGCGAGAGCAAAACCACACGTACGAGCGTGTGGTCAGCTTTCAAAACCCCCTTTCAAGAGGTCTGGTGCTGCGCAAGCAATACTCCGCACAGCAACGCTAAGCGTGAGACCTAAAAACTGTGTAATTTAAAACGCCAACAGCTCTAACTATCACAAATGCGAGTCTGATTGCATTGCAAATGCTTGTTTTATTTACTGATCCATTTTGGAACGGTAAATAAATTAAAACAAGTAGTAGTGCAAATGCGCTGTTTTAAACTATAACTTCTTTTTTTTTAATTAGATCTCCTTGTTTGTGGGAGAACGGAGGAGCAGGTGGGGAGGCGGGGGTATTACAGGATGGTGATTAATATGTGGCATTGGATATAAGCAGATAACAAGAGATAGCAACAAAGGGGATAGAGGGTGGAGACGCTCCCAGGATAAAACCAATACAAGTTTTGTCAAACCAAAGAAATGTAGAAGGGATTGCTGAAACAAAAAAGATGTTTTGATATGCAGTCTGTTGACAACACGCCAGAGGCGCAACTAGTGTCAAATTTGGGGCGGTGGGGGGAGGGGGGGGGGAGGGGAGTTGCTAATAGAAAATATCGGGGGGGGGGGCTGAATCTTTAGGCAATCGGAAACACGCACAGTAGAAGGAGTCTGATGCCAGACTTAACGTGATAAACGTAGTTCCAGACAAAGCGTATGGAATTAGCAATTGGGCCACGGGAAATTATAACAGAAGCACACCCCCAAAAAAAGTAATAGCCAATACAAACAGAGGAAAGCAAACTGGGAAGCACACAAACAAATAAGAAGTGAAGGCAGGATGTTAATTTCTTTTAATTTATATTAACAACAATAGATTTCACAAACACAATGCTAGCGAAACCTAAAATTGGTACGAGATAAAGGCTGGGAAAATCTAAAACATTGTGCTATGTACTTCTCTTTCAGTACCAGCCGTGTCTGAATAAAAGAAGACATAACATACCTAAACAAAATCAAGGTAAACGATCACTGAGGGTTGCTCACCATGTAAATCATATCGGCCGCTGTCGGAGTGGTTGTCGAACGGTATTTGTTGTGCGCGTCCACTACTTGTTTAATAAAGGCACGGTCCTTGTTATTTGGTATCAGAAAACAAGGACCGAAAAGTTCCAACAGTATAACACATACCGATAGTTGTCTGCTCTCCATTCTTTGCCAGTGACAACTTTCTCGACGTCTCTGTCAGCATTAAAATTAATTCCCGCCACTAAAACGATTGCGGTCTGACAGTTACGCAAGGGGTCCGGGTACGTCACAGGAACTGCAGATTAAAAACTGTCTGCATGATTTTACGAACTGAAAGCTATTTGAGAAGAATACAAGCAAACAGTTTTAAGCTGGCATGCTCCAAAGTGTAACGGCATATCTGTGTTACGACCGAGCGTAGTGCTATTGTTTAATGTTATCAGGTATTCCGGCGAATTTATTGAACGCTTTTTGCTCTTATGGAGTCTTAGCACGAGCCTAAATTTATTGTTTATTTCCTCTATTATGTGGTGCAATTTTTGTTATTCGTATTTCTGTGTAATACGTCAACACCAACGGATTCAGCGAAAGGTGTTTTTGCTTTGGATTCTGCTTATATGGCAACATTTTACAACAGGAAAGTGGGCGATTCAGAAAAAATCGGGCTAATATATTTCCCCCATTCACTTCTATTAAAGCGGGGACATTTTTAGTCAGGAGAGCGCTATCTTCGGGTCGATATATAAAAACTGCAATAATAAATAAAATAAAAAAAAAGGCCAGGATATCCTGGCTGCAATATAGTGACTCCCTTCACCTGCTGCTCAAGAGAGAAAGGAGACTGTGCGGAAGGCGCGCTGCTGCAGTTGCTCTGCCCCCTGCTGGAGCGCTCGTTGGTTAAATCTGGAGGGACGTTACTCGAGTGCCTCAGAACTCTCGGATTACTATCCTGGCATCATGGATACCTGTCGAGTCTGTTTCGTATTGTTGAATATTTTCGATGTTTCTTTGGTTGTGAAAGTGAAACCGCCGAGCTACACCGACCCTGCGTTTATAAAGAAAGTCCTTGACGATCACAACACGCTTCGCTCCAACGTGATTCCAGAAGCGAGCGACATGCTCTACATGGTGAGAGTGCATGAACTACGCAGTGGGGTAATTTATTGTGAAATAAACATGCGTTGTATTGCTGCCAAGCTTTAGGTGTGCACAAGTGGCAAATTTCTATGTTTAGCAATCTCTAGACCTGACATTTGCATACCTAGTGTGACACGCAAACAGAAAATGAATCTTTACTTCTGTTTTTTTCATTCAGTTATGTATTTACTGTGAAGATACCAAAACGACACTTACCGAGAATATAAGCCATAGATCCTGGTTGGAAAATACATTTAGGATTGAAATGATTGGTCGAGTACGGATTGGTGTCATGAGCACGAGTTAAACGGTTGGATTGCAGCTACAAATAGGCCAGGGCAACTAAAACAAAAAGCGTCCCACATTCACAGATCACAATCTTTCGCAATACACTAGGATTACGTTAATATCATGAAGTTAAATGTCAAACAACTGCAGTGATTGAAGTATTTTTGGGCATACAAGGCCAGTATTTGTACTAAAAAATACCATTCATATGGAACAAATATTCGTCGGAAGCTCAGAATATGAAAAATACTAGGAACTCTTTACATTGCTTTTTTATTATCCCTACGTTTGCTGTTGATGGTTTGATTAATGCCCTCTGGAAAACTGGCAATGGCACAGACCTAGACTGCCTTTTACACTCACCTGGGCTTCTTAGATATTCACTTGATTTTTTTACAGTATTTTTTAACTTGTTTTTATTGGCAGTGCAAAAAGGCATATAATACAATATACACAGCATATAAGGGCATGATTGATAACAAGTGATACAATTATAGTTGTGCCTTGATCATCACTTGACAAAGGCAACGTTCACAGTTCTAAATGAATATACATATGGCCCGTGTAGGGGACTAACCCACTAGGCAACACAGGTGTGGGTGTGTAGTGAACAATCATATGTAAAAGGAAGGCAAGTCAATTGCGAGTGATCTCCTCGCAGTGATCTGGTGTGTCAGGGTCCACCACCCGCAGCCAGTTCACAAAGGGACCTGAAATGTCTTTTGGCCTGGGCGCGAAGGGCATTAATTCCCAGAAAGCAGTGAGTTGTTCTTGACAGAACGTTACGTCCAGAATCCAATCCTTAAGCAGGGGAGAGCACGATCTACCCCATGTCATTGCAATCCTACGTTTTGCTAATAGTAACAACATGGCTAACAGTCTGCGAATCCCAACTGGCGCTTCCTTTAAATAACCCAATAATCCCATTAGTACCATGGGTTCTATGTGCATCATGAGTATGTTGCTATATTTTGAAATATCTCTTTCCAATACACCGCTATCTTGGGACAATACCAGGCTAGATGCAAGAAAGTTGCCTGATCTGTGTGAGATTTCCAGTACTCTGCATTGGGCCGGAGACCCATACGGAACAATTGCATAGGTGTTCTGTAGTATTGATTGAGGAATTCGAAGTGGATAAACCTAAATTTATAGTTTGGGGACAACTGTTCAAGCTGCGCACAGCAGAAATTCCAATCCTCTTCTGTTATGTGTGGGTGCAGCTCAACATTGCATTGCTCCCTATGTTTCGGTGTTATCACTGTATAGTGTGTTTGCATAGAGGAATAGAGTCTAGTAATGAGCTTTTGCGCTGATGAAGTAGGGAGGATATTCTCCAAGACCTGCAAACTAGGAGGGTGGGTCTGGAATTGCGCTGTGCATCTGGCTGCAGACAGCCCGTATATGATGATAAAGCAGTGCATCAGAAAATTAAGGAGGTGGTGTAACAGTTGGAGCCGGCGGTCCAAGGAATCCCTCCTCATGATATAGGTCCGCATAGCATAAGCAAAAACCTCTTAAAAGACCTATATTACTTTTGACAAGGCAATGAATCCTACAGATATTTTCACATACAAGGATGCTACAAATAGACAAAACTTTAAGATATTATAAACATATTATTTTATTTTATTTTTCTTTGTATTTTTTTATATCATTTTTCTTTTTGAAGGTTTATACAAATATGCATTACAACATCACATATAAAAAGTCATAAATAGTCCTAATACATTGACTAGATTGCCAATAGTGCAGTTAAATAAAGTGCAGAATAAAGAAGATTTTTTAAAGAGAAAATTTGCCCCTATAGCTAATATATCTTGCTAACATACAAACTTTCATGCATACCAGTCATGCAAACACATTCATAATTGTTTAAAACAAACAGAAGAAGGAACATGCAAACACACTAAATAGGATAGAATAACAACCCAAAGGTGCAGATGGTAATACAATTTCTACAGATGGTATAAAAATGAGAATTCCACCGGTTTTAAACGATGATCTGTGTGGTATTGATCATTTTTTGATACATTATCCAGATCTTGTTAGGATGTACGGCCTACGTACGTTTCGGTGAAACAATCACCTTCCTCAGGGCCAAGATGGTGAAACAGACAAAACTGATACAGGCAATAGGTAAACAAAGTATTAAAAAATAAGGGGCAGTAAGTTTTCCTTTTCTATTGCAATTCGCATCGGTGTGCAATAGAAGGGATATGGGTCATCACTTAAGACAATGATGGGATCTGCTATGGCTTTTGAGATGGATAATAGTGTTATTCCATGTTGTTCTATGTAGTTTTTAGACGAGTTTACACGCTTGCTAGGCCGGGAGGCAAGATGGCCGCCACAACGCTGTAGGGAGCAGTCGCACTCTGCTCTCTCTCCTGCCACATAGTATCATGTGCACAGAGCGAAGAAGATGAAGAGTGAAGAAAATGTTCTTGCTGGAAGGCTGGTTGACACAGTACAAGTCTGACGGAGGTAGAGGGAAAAGCCGCCTCGCATTGTTAGCTGTGGCAATCACACAGAAGTGGAAAAAGTGGATCAACGGAGTCCTGCAGCAAAGTCTAAAGATGTCCAATCGTAACAAGGAGAAGCAGAACGGGCCGAGCAAGGGGGCACCAGTAGCTTCAGCCACGGGCGCTATACCGAAAACGGCTGCCCCAGGCAAAAAGCAGACGCCGGCTCCAGGGATCGTGATATCTAAAGCTCAACAAAGGAAGAATGAGCTGGCTGGAAAGAAGGGACAAGCGGCGGATGGCGAGATGGATACGGAGATTCTAACTCAACAGAAGGAGACGCCGTCAGCTAAAGCGGCGATTGCCAGGGAGAAGGAGAAACATAGAGCGCACAGAATAAACCCACTCCCCCTCCCCTCCAAAGACGCGGCGGGTATGAGGCAGCCTACCTTGACGGAATCCTTCTCTGCCAAAACAAGCCACGTAGGCCAACAGCAACAGCAAACAGAGAACGAAGCAACCAGCGCTGAGCTCCACACTCCGAACGCGGAAGCGAAAGACGTCCTCGAGGACGCTAGCGGAACGGTTGCTGGGCAACCAGCGAAGCCCTCACAGTCTCACACGCATCAAGCGGGAACTGCCGGCATGGAAGGAAAAGAAGCAGTGGTGATTACGGTGAGCAGTGGAGAGTGTGGCGATGTGAATGGGGAGCTGGGGGCGCTTGAAAAGAGGAACAATATTCAGATGATGGATGCCTTACTTTCAGTTGAGGCTGGATTAAACGCGGAACTGAAAAGCAATGGCAAAGCTAATTGGGGCAGTTCTACGAGTCTGGACTCACAGCAGCAGGCTAAGTGCAGAGGTGCTAGAGGGGGGTCTCCAGAGTTTTACTCTGTTAATGAAGGGTCAGACTCAACAGACTTGAGTGAGCAGGAGGGGGGCAGCACTACTGAGGTCACTACATCCGGCTTAGATTCAGACAACTCTGGACACTCAAGGGATAAAAATAGCCAAAGAAAAAAGAAGTCAGGAGTAAGAAGAAGAAGCGGAGAAAGCAATAAAAACAAAAAACTGTCCTGGGACTATTCAGCGACCTCTGGGATATACCAAGAGTCTGGGGACGGAATTGGGGTTGGTAGTACACCCCAGAACATAACTATGGAAATGATGTTCAGTACCTTAAAACAAATACAGGTAGAGGCCAGGGTGGAAAGTCGGAGGGCAAGGAGGGATACAAAGAAAATACAGGCATCAATTAGGAAACTGAACAGGAAGTATGAGGTGGTGGAAGAGAGGGTGTCAGAAGTGGAACAGAGGACAGGAAGAATGGAGGACGAGATGACAGACTGGCAGGACTTTAAAAATGAACAAGGGAAGAAAATTGAAGATCTCCAATGGAAGATAGAAGATTTTGAAAACCGGCAAAGACGGAATAACATAAGGCTACTTGGAATTGAGGAAGGTTTGGAGGGGCAAGACCCTAGGGGCTATGTCATCAAACTATTGAAAGGAGCTTTTCCGGACTCCCAGTGGCAGTGGGAATCGGAAATCCAAAGAGCGCATAGATTCCCACTAATATTGAAGAAAAATCACAGAGCCCAGCAGAGTGCATTACCAAGAGCAATGCTTGTGTTCGTAGGAAACTTTCTTGCAAGACAGGAGATCATGGACAGAGCAAGACCAGATGCCAAGAAGACTTTTGATAATGTTACATTCTTTGCCAGACCTGACTTCTGTCATGTGACAGTCGAAAGAAGATGGAGGCTACGACAGCTGATTTCCCCCTTGCAAAATGTAGGCGCAGAGGCATATTTACTCTACCCAGCAAGGCTAAAGGTTGTTAATAAAGGGCAGATTAGGGTATTCACGTCAGAGATTAAAGCAGGAGAATATTTGGCTGAGCTCACGGAGCAGAGGGGGGGAAAGAAATAACAAAGAGAGAAATACACTGAAAACACCATAGAACATGATACTATTATACTACAGGTAACATGTAGGGGTAACAGGGAAGGGCAGGAGAGAGAGGCGATCCTACAGCTGAAGAGGCCACACATAGGTCAGGATTGACCTATTTGCCCGTAAAAGGGGGGGAGGGAGTCAGGGGGAGGGGGGAGAGCTGGGGGGGGTGAGGGGGGGGCAGGAAGAGGCTGACATATGGTTAAATACAACACGCAATAAGGAAACAAAGGAATACAATACATTTGAGGAAAGAGTACTGCAGGCTAAAGCTCATGAGAATAAAAAGTGGTGTCAAGTGATGGAAAAATATAAGATATGTCGATGGCTTTGAGGATCGCCTCTATAAATATATGTGGCCTTAATAATGGAGGGAAAAGGCAGAGAGTAGCAGCAATGCTAAGAATGCTAAAATTAGATATATGTCTCCAAGAGACACATATTGAAGGAAATAATAAATTTTTACTGGAGCAAATGGGTTTTGAGGTGTTAGCTTTTACCAGACAAGATACCAAAACTAAGGGAGTAGCTATATTAGCTAAGAAAGGGGTCTGTAAAATAAAAAGAAAAAAAGAAGATCAGAACGGGAGATGGGTTATACTTGAGGGTGAAACTAGTGCAGGATGCTGTACACTAGTGTCGATATATGGGTCTACAGAAGATGACCCTGAGGTTATTGAATATTTGGATCACGAATTGTCTCTTTGGCCAGAGCCAATTATTTGTTGTGGGGATTTGAATATAAATGGGTTGAACGGTTTGGGTAGGTCGGGTATGTCGGGTGGTGGGGCGTACGGGGGGAGGAAGAAGAAGGTGTGTAAGGCTGTATGTGATTTTATGAGACATAATGCGTTGATCGATCTATGGGCACAGAGCCACCCACCAGGTACGGGTAGTACATACTACTCAGCACCTCATCGTCTGGTTGTCAGATTAGATTATTTTCTGATTTCTAGCACATTAGTAGATGGTAGCCAATTAGAAAGACTGCCTAGGATGTTATCAGATCATAACCCGCTGGTACTGATGTTACCAAATAAAATGGCAGAGGAGAGGAAGAGCTATAACTGGACTTTTGAGAGAGGACTTCTGAAAGATGAGGGATATGTGAAAAGAATGGCAGCCTGGATTAAACAATTTTGGGAAACTAATAGAGGGACAGCAACCCCTGCTATGGTCTGGGATGCTTTTAAAGCAGGTATTAGGGGGGAAACTCTTTGCTTTACGTTGCAACGAACTAAAAAAGAGAGAGAGGAAATTGAAACAAGGATAAGGGAATTAAAAGATCTAGAAGACTCTCTAATATCAGCAATCAACATGCAGGAACCGTTGGAAGATTTATTGCTAAATATAGAGTTGAAAAAGGCAGAGGCAGGTGAAAGTGTAGCAAGGAGGGCTGCGGCTAGGTATTTAGCAAAAAGAGAGGAGGGATATGAGTACAACGAGAGAATTGGGCATCTCCTTGCTATTAGAACTAGGCAGAAGGCAGCGGCAGGAGAGATTAAGGAAATTAAAAACGAGGTAGGAGTAGTGGTAAATAAAGTAACAGATATACAGGACGTGTTTAAGAGATTCTATACGAAACTTTATGAGCAGGATATAATTAAAACAAAACCCGAGATCGTAGAATACTTGAACATGATAATGCACCCAGTACTGGAAGGGGATGAGAAGGAGAAATTGGACATGAGTTTTACAGTACAGGAGATCCAGGATGCTGTGAAAAGTCTACCCTGTGGGAAAGCTACTGGCCCAGACCAGATCCCGGCAGAATTTTATAAAATATTTTGGGATGTATTAGGGAAAGATATGCACGAGATTTTTATTCAAGCACAGAGGGGAGAGTCAATACCACACTCATGGGCAGGGGCTGATATCATTGCTATTTTAAAGAAAGATAAACCACCTTTAGAACCTGGGTCATATCGTCCTATAACACTTATGAATGCGGATGCCAAAATATACACAAAATCACTTGCACTTAGGTTAAGTAAAGTTATAGAGCACTTAGTTAGCACTTCGCAACATGGTTTTATTCCAGGGAAGGGCACTACACAGCACACAAGGCAAATGATCACGATTCTGGACGCTATGGAGGTTGCAGGAGATCCGGTCGCGGCTATATTTCTGGATGCAGAGAAGGCCTTCGACAGGGTCTCTTGGGACTATTTATGGGAGGTAATGGAGCAATATGGAGTGGGTAGAGGGTACATCAGAGCAATACAGGCTGTCTACTTCAACCCTACGGCCAGAATAAGAATAAATAAAGGGTATACTGAGACTGTACAGATACAACGAGGGACGCGTCAGGGCTGTCCAGCATCACCACTACTATTTGCCCTATATATAGACCCCATTTTACGGAGACTGGAAGAAAATAATAGGATACTCCCAATTGTTCTGCATGAGAATAGATATAAGGTATTTGCGTACGCAGATGATGTGGCTGTCATCACCAACAAGCCAGATATAGCAATTCCAGAGATAGAAAGAGAAGCATCAAACTTTGGAGAACTTTCAGGATATAAAATCAATAAAGGGAAGACCCAGATAGTACAGAATAACCAGATGATATTCCAGGATAGTAGAGTTGTGAAGGAAGCAACGTACTTAGGAATAAAAGTAACGGCAGATTTGGATGCGTTGGTAGACCTTAACATTAGACCATTATTAAGTAAAGTCAAAGAGAACACAGAAAGAATGCATAGATTACATTTGACATTGATGGGAAGAATAAATGTAATCAAAATGATAACATTCCCCAAATTTTTATACCTATTTAGGGCAATCCCGCTATATTTTGATCATAGTTGGTTCAATAAGATAGAAGCTACGGTGAATGCATTTATTTGGGCACAGGGCAAAACCAGAAGAGCATATAGACATCTTACAGTATCAAGAGAAAGAGGTGGGTGGGGGGCGCCTGATTTTAGATTTTATTATTGGGCGGTAGCTTTGCAGTACTTTCAGGGATTAATTGGTGGTGGTAACTCCGAACAAGGAGGTAGGGCACAAGGGTTTTTTAATGTTTACACGGTGTTGTTAGGGGATGGGGCAATAAATGGATTCTTGAATACAGTTGATTTCACATATTTCAAGCACACAAGATTTAAAACTCTCAAAGCTGCATATAATATCTGGAGGACGATATCAAAGAAAATAGGGATAGGAAGATACAACAGGTACACACGGCTGTATAATAACAGATCCCTCCCGGGGGAGATATTTGGAGATACAGTAATGAAGGGGTGGGAGGATAAAGGGATCAAGAGAATTGGGGATTTATTGGATCAACAGGGCGGAATTATGCAGTTTCATGAGATACAAAACATTTTTAGGGTAGGGAATAATAGTTTCTTTAAATATCTCCAGGTTAGAAGTTACCTTGCAAATAAACAAGGTGGATCTTTGGGTTTTGGTTCATGCTGTATAATGGATTATATAGAGAACAGTGATCATTGCACAATTCGTTGTCTATAAGCAGAATTGGGAAAGTATAAAAGTGATGATAGGGATAAATATGTGAGGAAGTGGGAGGGAAAAATTGGCTTAAAACCAGAGGGCTTTCAATTATCGCTTGATTTGGGCCGAACCACTTTATGCTCTACAACCTTACAGTCACAGCACTACAAAACTTTGTACTCATTGTATTATACTCCGGCAAGGATTGCACAATGGGGAGGTACAACAGGAACTACGTGTTCTAGGTGTGATGCTAAGGATGCAGATATAATTCATGTATTCTCAAAATGTCCGCAATTGTACTCTTTAAAAAATGATATTGAAAAATTTATTGATGTTTCATTAGGCTATAAAGTCAAGCTGACAGATGAATTATTGTTGCTGGGGGTGGTGACAGGGGAAGATGTTATACCTATTGAGTTTATGTTTATGGTAGCCGCGGTATTTCGTATATGTGTTGCAACATTATGGCTTGATAAAGCACCACCAACGTTTCAAATGTGGATTGCTAGACTATTGGCTACATATAATATGGAGAAAGCAATATATGACAGGAAAGGGAAAAAAGGTAGATCTCTGGGCAAGAGGATTTGGGACCCAATTGAGAATTGGAAAAATAGACCGATAAGGTAGGGAGGGGAGGAGGTTAGGAAGGCTTATAAAGTATAAGATAGTAGCTGGAAGGATTCGGAAAGCTGGAGATTATTGTTAGTATTGTTTATTTGAATTTGGATGTTTACCTTTTCTTCTTTTTTTTTTGTAGTGGGAAATGAAATATGTCAGTATTTGCGAACGTTTAATTGAATAATGCGTGTTGTAAATGTAACCGTGATTTTTGAAGAAAATAAAAAATTTTAAATATAAAAAAAAAAAAAAAAAAAGAAAACAACATCAGAGACCATAAAGCTGCTATGCTTTTTCAGTGTGCTCTGGTACCTCCAGTGATCTGTTTTAGTATTGCATCATTTATTTGTAAAGCAATCTGTATTAGGAAAAGAAAGTCTTCATTTTAAAAGCTAATTGGCTCCTGATACATTGTATTTTAGTGTTTATTTGTAAAGCAATCTGCATCAGGGAAAAAATATTTTAAGATTACTGGGTCTGTATTATTGATTTGAATACATTTTGAGCATTCTTTTTAATCATTAACTGTCTTTTGATGTATTGTATTTTATTGTTTGTACTAAGTCCATTTATGCCATATGCTGATAGTGCAAAATAAAGTTTCTTTGAACCTTAAAAAAAAAAAAAAAAAGAAGCAAGAAACTAGCAATAGATAAATGCTACCCGATGTTACCACATGAGGGACACGACTCAAAGGGTACATCCGAGAAAGATCCATTAATGTCCCATTTATTGAACTCACCACCCCCATATACATCAAGTGTTGTGGGACCCCCGAGACGTATTGTTATACTGCGCCCTGGCGCACGAAAAGCAGCTCTTGCACAAGCACCAGCTCCTCTTCAGCTGGTTCCTACTTCTCCGGCGCAGCCTTCTCAAGGGCCGCCGCCTTTGCTCCACACTCCATCTACTTCTACAACTTTGCCTACCGCTCCAACTATTAACTATGATACTACGTCTGCTACTGCTTCAACTTCCTCTGCTGTTGCTTCGATTTCCTCTTTACATCAGCCTGTCTTTTCTGGCGCATCTGCCTTGCCGCAAGCTTCTCCTTCTGTCAGACAGAGGGACAAGTACTGTCACTGGTCTATTCTCGCCTTTCTTCGGGTCGCCCAAAACGACCCCTAAAACAGAACGTAGACAGTTGCGTAGTCAACTACCCGACTACGAGGAGAGAGAAGTGCTGAACGAGTTAGCACGCAAATGGGTTACTGATACTGTAAGGCAGAGATCTTCAAACTTGTGGATGCTGAGACCCCCCTGTCAACAGTTTGAGGCGTGAGGACCCCCTCATGACAAAATTTTCTAAACCTATAAGCAGGGCTACTGGAGTTGAGGCATGGTGCATATTCTTTGTAGCAGGCACATTAACCCTCTGCACTGTGTGGGTGACAAGAGTCCCCATGTGATGCACGGTAAGCGATGCAACAGGGTGTGAGTAGGGTAGAGGAGTGACTTCCGGGTGAGTGAGGTGGCCGTATGAATTTGGATGCGAATACAAGTTCAGAATGGGACGAATGAATGTATGATTACTGACGGGCTTCTTTGAGTGAGTTGCATATTAAACAGTGAGGGGGACAGGTGAGTGAAGTGTCACATGAGTGCATGGCACTGACTCTCTACCTGGGGAGGTACAGCTTTGGTATCCTTTCTCAAGGGAGCTCTCTGCGGTTAGAATTATCCAGTAGAAGACCCAGGGGCATATTACCAAGCAATAGCGATAATTATCGCCATTGCTTGGTTAGAGACAAAAATGTATTGTCGACCTGCGGCGATTTTTATCACAGATAAACCTTGGTATTACCATAGTTTATCGCAAATGTGATAAAAATCGTCCGCAATGCATGAATATCACTGAAAAGTCCGCGATATTCAGGCATTACCGAGCAATGCTCTTAGCCATGTTATCCACCTCCCTTTGGATAACATGGCTAAGAACTGCTCAGGGCAGGTGTTAGCTTTTGGAGATATTTGCGCTCAGCGCGAATATCTCCAAAAGTTGGTAATAGGAGATTGCGAAGTTAGCGACTGTTTCCAGTCGCTAACATCTCTGACATGCAAAGTGGGGCCCAAGATGGTTGCTATCTCCTACTAGCTGTCGCTAACTGGTGTTAGCAACAGCTAGGCAATAGGGAGATAATTTTATTCCCACTTTCTTGGCTTTTAAAGCCAAAAAAGCGGAGATATACCCCCTTTATACTATGCCCCCTAGTTCCCTCACAACATTATTGCTCTTTCTGTAGGATACTCTGTCTGCAGATTCTTTACCTCCTCCCACCTCCCCGTTCTGTGGAATGGCCTATTTTTAACATCTGAAAAGATCCCATGTTGGAGATCAGCCCGCACGCATCTTTCATTGACTTCATGCAGCCCTTTCCTCATATAATTTCCTATCTTCCATTCTTCCTTTTAAAACTAACACATTTAAATTCCCTACTCCCTTCTCATTCTGCCTTCTCTCCCCTACTGCAAACTACCCCAGACTATTCATATTTTTCTAGCCTTTCTTCATTCTCAATTAAGTTAACCCCTATCTCTCTATCCCTTACCATCTGACTTCCTAGTAATCATTTGTTGAATAGTCACTGGGTCATTATAATCTTCTATTGGTAACATTTGGTTAATCGGATTTTCTCTTTGCCACAACACGGGATATTCAGCTCTTCAGTTCTGTGCACATTATACAAATGCTGAATATAAAGTGTATACGCCTATTGCCTTTTTCAAAGGATATTGGACATGCATGCAGCGCCTTTGAGCAGGTAAAACCAGGAATGAGAAGATATTAAATCAGCGTAAGCACTGTGAGCAGTGCAGTAAATACCAGCTGATTTCCTACATCTGACGGGACAGCATATGCAAATGGTCTTTAAAGACCTGTGAAAAACTCGGGCCTGCCGGAGCAAAGACTCTAGTCACTGCCCAGCTGAGGCCCCAGCAGCGCGAGCTGACACACAGGCCGGGGGAAGAGGGGGGCTGAAGACCTTGGCAGAAGTGTGACTGGGAGCGCAACCCCCTTTGCATCGCTCCACGGCCCCCCTGGGGGTCGCGCCCCACAGTTTGAAGACCCCTGCTGTAAGGTATGATGTTCAGTCTGTCATGAAAGTCTTCAGTCAGTGGGATCCGTCCACTCAGAGATATGTATTTGAGGAGATGTGCGTGTACCTCTGGGAAAATTTACAAGACAATGACCCAAAACGCAGAATGCAGGAACTAGCCCGCATGCGATTCAAATTTTACGAAGGCATGATTGTAGGTGCCGATGTTGAAAAAGCAATGGATCTGTTGTTATCTTATAGGAGTCAGGGAAACAGCTCTAGATCATTCGATGAGGATGATGTGTCTGGTAGGAAAAAGGCGCAACAATACCCCATGAGAGAGGTTCCTCCAGTATGGAGGGAAGGTGATGTGAATGCACAACCACCTGTTCCACCGCATTTCCAGCGAGTATGGGTACATGTCCCCTGGAAAAGATCCGAAGTTTTAGCACTCAAACAGACATTACCTGATCCACGTAAAAACCCAGCAGGATATTACAAGGAGTTGTCACAAACTGCCAGCTCATGTATAATGAATTTAGCAGATATAGACATGTTGTTTGGGAATGTTGTTCCGTATCCTTTATGGAGTAAAATTCGTCATGCAGATCACGATCAAGAACTAGGTGACTCATGGGCTAATATTACTGCTACTGATGCTAGACAAATTGGTGGTTCTAAACTCGAGCCCTTAATAGCAGACCTTCCCGGTAGGATTATCGCGTACATGAAAACGTTAATGCCTGAATTACGTGTAAATTGGGACAAGCTATCTGCGTGCAAGCAGAAGAAGGATGAGAATGTGTCTGACTTTTTCACGAGATTTGAGGAGACTTTCACTGATCATAGTGGTCAGGACATGGCTACCGAGGGTGGCCAAAGATTGTTTGTAGACAAATTTGTACATAATCTGCTTCCTGAACTGTGCAATAAATTGAAAGATTCAGAGAGTGCTTGGGCTGTCTCCACGTCAGCACAGATTTTAGCCACAGCCCAGTACTACGAAAATAGGCGCAAAGACGAGCTAGATAAGATAGAGAAGAAGACTAAAGAACTAAAGACTAAAGTTCTTCTCCAGCAAGCGTATCCGCCTCGCACTCCTAGTCAACCCAATTATCAGCAACCACAGCAGTATTCGAGAAACGCGCAAGGGAACGGGTTTTCCCACCAGCGTTCTCTGTATGGCCCGAATCAATGTGCATATTGCAAGGAAGAGGGTCATTTCAAAAGTAATTGTCAAGCTCTTGCGCGACGCTTAAGCGGTGTTTCCGGCGCAAGAGGTAAAGGTGTTCAACAGGTTCCTAGAGGTAGGGGCCGTGGAAATTTCTCCCAGAACACCACTTCTTTTCCGCCTCAGAATTCTATGAATAGCTTTGACCAACAGAATAATGCGTCTTCCAGGTCAGCTCAGTACTATGCAGATGACTATTACGCAGAAAACGAGAATGAGGGTAATAGTTGCTAGGACAGCCATGGACAAAGAGAGGGAGTTGTTTCAGTTCCAGTAGATCAGAATGGACCTTATGTCGAGGTGATTACATCCGGAGTGTCGGAGCCATTTCTGCTGGATACTGGTGCTACAAAAAGTTCGATTATGCACTCAAAACCTCCTGGCGGACCTTTGTCTGGCGAAATGAATGTTTCAGTAGGTTTTTCTGGCGCCCCTGTTAGAAACCCGATCTCCAGTCCCATGCCCCTTTCTGTTGGCCCATGCGAATTAGAAGCACCCCTCATTCTTACCACAGGTTGTGGCGAAAATTTGTTAGGTTTGGATTTACTGAAGAGACTATATGCGACCTTGTACTGTTCTCCTTCGGGAGTACAACTTACGCTTGGTAAGAGAGTGATTTCCCCGATGTATTTGTCAAAAGAAAGAATTTCGACTCAGTTGTCATCTCTTCCAGATGTACTTTGGGCGAATGGTTCTAATGATGTGGGTCATTTAGAGATAGCACCGTATGTCATAACATTAAAAGCTAATGTTAGGTTGCCACGTATTCCCCAATATAGAATATCAAACGAATGTGAAAAGGCTTTGTTAGCGATCGTCTATGATCTGATTGCGAAAGATGTCATCGAAGAAACTACAGGCAACATTTGTAACAGTCCTGTTTTGCCTGTCTTAAAGCGTACCAATCCTTCACAGCCCCCTGTGTACCGATTTGTGATGGATCTAAGGGAAGTGAATAAGATCGTTGTACCGCAGTTTCCAGTCGTTCCCGACATTACTGCCTTATTGACAATGGTTCCAGCCTCAGCCAATTGGTTTTCGGAGATTGACCTGAAGAATGCTTTCTTCAGCATCCCGATTGCCGAGGAGAGCAGAGATATCTTCGGCTTCAATCTAGGAGGACGAAGCATCCGCTTTAAACGCGCTCCTCAGGGCTATTGTGAGAGCCCATCAATATTCAGTCAAGCTCTGAAAACACAACTAGATACGATTATTCTACCTGGTGGCGCGACTCTGATCCAGTATGTAGACGATCTACTGATCGCTGCAGATACTGAAGAAATCTGCAAGCAAGCCACGTTGTCATTGTTGCGTCATTTATGTGACATGAAGCATTCCAAACTACAATTTTGCCGACAAGAAGTAACCTACTTAGGTCACATCTTATCGAAGGAGGGAAGGAGACTGACCCCAGAAAGAATACAGGCGATTGCAGAACTGAGTGCCCCAAGGACACAAAGAGAAGTGCGTGCCTTCTTGGGCATTACATCGTATTGTAGACAATGGATACCGAACTTCTCACTGTTGGCCAAACCTTTGCTGGCATTAATGCGTAAAGACACACCCAATCCTTTGCCTTGGTCTGTACGTGTCCACGGAAGAAAACATTGGGTGCACGGCGCCCACTGCAAAAGGGTCCCGTTGCCCCTTCCATACGACCGATGGGTCCAGCAAGGAGTCGCTGACTCCGAGACTGAAGTCGTACCACGTTTTGTCCCCTTCAGCGATGCACGATTAAAAGGAACTGGTACCAACAAAGAGAGCGATTGCATTCTGCAAAGATCTGTGCCACCGTCGATGCCGTTGGACATTACGGAACCAGAAACACTGTTTGAAGATGCGTGCCTGGAAAAGAACGATATAATCTAAGGTCAAGACCAAAGAACTGACATACTCGAACTAGTGCGATCTTCCCTTTCCCATGAACTAATTTTTCCACAGCTCTCTCGCCCAGGGAACTAGCTCATTTTTGATTTTCGAACTGCCATCCGGTTCTGCTGCTAAGGCCACGGTTGAAGTCCGAGGAGTGCAGCCGGGGACGCCTAGGTCAACGGTTCTGGTCAGTCTGAGGGAATCACCCCGGACTGGACAGTGCGCACATCTTGGCAGAAGCAACCCCCCACCGCGGGCAGCAACCAGAGGATGGAGTTTCCAGGGGTTGAGAGACCTGCTAGACACATGACCTTTGAAAAGAAAATATGTACAATAATGGCAAGAAAACGAACTCTAGTGTTAAGCATCTTAATGTTGTGTAGTATAATAATGTTTTTGACTGGTTTTGCTCTGTTCATCTTTCAAGTTCCATTCATACACAACACACAACCCGCACCTTCTCCCACTGATCCTACACACTCCTTTCACCCTCTACCTGAACACGAGTCTGCCAGAAGACTGGAATTCGCAAATAACTCCTTTGTCCAGCTCCTACACCAGCACCAGTCTATTATGAACACATCGAACTGTTGGATATGCGGACTCATGCCACACACTGCAGATAAGGGCATCCCTTATTTTGTCCTGCCATTTAGTTATTTCGGTTCCCTGTGGGCTTTCCAGACTATGTTCCTGTATTCCCTTGAACCCTACATTCGAGGGGAGAACTCAAACAATAAGGCACTAGTGGCAGGGATCCGAAATATGAGTAGAGATATTGACACGGTTAGAGCAACTCCCAAGGATGAGTTTACCCCATACAGCAGGTGGAACATCACCAAGTATGGGATTTCATTAAGTGAAATCCAGAAATCAACGAAATCCTCCCCAGTTTGAATAGTACCCCACCGAGGTCACTTATGTCTGCAAGGTATTGGCAGGGATCCCAAAGCGCAGTTGGGGAAGAGCCTATGTACGGAGACGTATGTGTTCGCCTCTCGAACTTCCCCTCCATTCTTGGCGGCTAAAGGCACCTATTTCGTCTGCCATGACAAGGCGTACACATGGTTGCCCCCTGATTTCTTGGGCACATGCTTTATCTCGTTTCTGCTGCCACCCACCTACACGGCCGGGGCAGATTACCATCGGACAAGGATAGTTAGGGGTGTCGTGAGTCAAGACGACACTGCGGGTCAAGAATTTGGAGACTTCGCAAAGGGTTTTCTGCCATTTTGGGGGCCCATGGTGAACAGCAGGAACATTAGACAACTGACGAGAATAGTTGAATCTGCCGTGACTGAAACGGCCGGTGCCCTTAGCAACTTAACAGCTGAGCTTCAGTCGGATCGACTTATGACCCTTCAGAACCGGGTTGCCCTAGATGTCATACTTGCAGACCGTGGTGGTGTATGTAAAGTGATCCAATCTAGTTGCTGCATTTTCATCCCCGATAATGCTCCGACAGTGTACCAGGCCATCTCCAAATTACACAAAATATCTGATTCCCTTCACACCGAAAAAGGGGATTGGTCTCTGCTAGGGTGGTTCTGGGAACTGATCTCTGCCTGGGGATGGAAAACCCTGATATTCATTGGGATGATCTTAGCCGTTCTGTTTATGTTCTGCCTGTTTGTGCAGTGCGCTCCTGCAATATGTGGCCTCTACGCCACCTCATGTGTAAGGAAGCCTGTGTCAAGGGACGAATTGAGCAACAGAATGATGCTACAGCAGCATCTCCGTGAATTCATCAATACAGACTTGGACTCAGATTAGTGTGGGTTATTGCCTAATATGAGGGCAAAAGGAGGGTCTGTGGTACTGCAGATTTGGACCCCGCTGTTTTACAGATATCGAGGTCCAACACTCGCGTCATAAAATGTCGTCGTACCATGACTAATTTGGTATCTACGAACCGGTAATGATCAGGACATTATCCCTATGTATTTGCGTCACGATTGAGTGATGCTAACACCCCTAAATCTTGGTTTCCGTCCCGAACCCTCGAACTCCATTTTGTAAACGGCATCCATCTTAGGGCTTGCCCTTATATAAGTCAATCGATTAAAGCCGATCTAAAGGACACGTCCTCTGTAGCTGACTTCCCCATGACCTGGCCGAAGCTGCCTCCACTGCCTCCAGCCAAGCCTGCTCGGGCAGCTCCTCGCCCAGTGGCCGAGCAAGATATCATCAAGGCACAACATGTCATAAACCATTCACCACATACAGACCCTGTTTTCCATACACACACACCTTGTTTATGACCCGTTTTATGATGGGAGGGTGCTCGACCTTATTGGCATTTCATCGATATCTGATGGGAGTTCTGGATTTGGCGGGGTAATCCATCACCAACCAGACATCTGAAATATGTGCTGACCAGCATGACTTCGCTCTTTGTATTGTTACCAAAATATGTGTATAGCCATATCATAAACTCAAGAATTCTTGCCTACAGCTATTATTTATGTATATAAGGAGAAGGCTGGTTCTGTAAAAACAAACAGTCTCCTGAGAACTTACGGCCCGTGTTGTCGTACTTCTAGGACGCATGTTACTTGGTTGCAGCCAATAAAACTCGATCATTGACTTCACCTAGAAGACTCTGTGTTTCTGTAAGTCCAGAACAGGGAGAACCTAGAGGTCTTCGGGGGTGATCCCCTGGCACCACCGGGTCTCTAAAAACCCGGCACCTCAGTAGGGGCAAGGTCAGTGACTCGAGAAGGTCGTGTACTAGCTGGCCGTGTTGAATCTTTGCACCATGCGACGTCAGGAACCCACGTTCACGCCACAATCTTCCAAAACTGTGGGCTACGCCAAAGGCGTACTGACTATCAGTGTACACATTCACTCGTTTTCCTTTCGCCAACACGCACGCTCTTGTGAGTGCGACTAACTCTGCTGCTTGCGCAGAATTGTGGGGGATGCGAGCTGTCTCTACAATCGTGTGTAATGTTGTCACGGCATATGCTGCAATCGTATCACCATTCGGCAACTTGAAACATGAACCATCAACCCATAAATTATCATTACATTCAGGGAGAGGAGTGTCCTGTAAGTCTACTCTCCCTTTTGTCTCTTCCTCTGTCCTAAAACAGCAATCATGTTTTTCGACCTCATCTGTTTTTGCTGGAATAGGTAATAACGTAGCGGGGTTGAGTGTATCACACCTTTTTATCTGAATGTGACTTGATAACAGGGTCAATTCATAGCTGGACAGTCGAGCACTAGTCAGATGTTGTGTCTTCGTTCTGTTTAGTAAAATATCTACTGCATGTGGGACCATAACGGTCAGAGTATTATTCATGACTAACCCAGCGGACTGTCGAATACAGACAGCCGCTGCGGCAGTGGCCCTCAAGCAACTCGGTAATGCCTTAGCTACGGGATCTAGAGTCGCGGAGAAATATGCACATGGGCGTTGTTTGTCCCCAAAGTGCTGCGTCAAGACTGATAATGCGCAACCTTCCTTCTCGTGGACGTATAATGTAAACGGCTTGCTGTAGTCGGGGTTGCCCAACACAGGAGCCGAACATAATGCCTCACGCAACTCATGGAAACTCGCCTGACAATCTTCAGACCAAGGCAAAGGATTGGGTGTGTCTTTACGCATTAATGCCAGCAAAGGTTTGGCCAACAGTGAGAAGTTCGGTATCCATTGTCTACAATACGATGTAATGCCCAAGAAAGCACGCACTTCTCTTTGTGTCCTTGGGATACTCAATTCTGCAATTGCCTGTATCCTTTCTGGGGTCAGTCACCTTCCCTCCTTCGATAAGATGTGACCTAAGTAGGTTACTTCTTGTCGGCAAAATTGAAGTTTGGAAAGCGAGACTTTGTGCTTCATGTCACATAAATGACGCAACAAGGACAGCGAGGCTTTCTTGCAAATTGCTTCAGTGTCTGCAGCGATCAGTAGATCGTCTACATACTGAATCAGAGTCGCGCCACCAGGTAGAACAATCGTGTCTAGTTGTGTTTTCAGGGCTTGACTGAATATTGATGGGCTCTCACAGTAGCCCTGGGGAGCGCGTCTAAAACGGAAACTTCGACCTCCTAAATTGAAGCCGAAAATGTCTCGGCTCTCTTCGGCGATCGGGATGCTGAAGAAGGCATTCTTCAGGTCGATCACTGAAAACCAATTGGCTGAGGCTGGAACCATTGTCAATAAGGCAGTGATGTCGGGGACGACTGGAAACTGCGGTACAACGATCTTATTCACTTCCCTGAGATCAATCACAAATCTGTACACACGGGGCTGTGAAGGATCGGTACGCTTTAAGACAGGCAAAACTGGACTGTTACAAATGTTGCCTGTAGTTTCTTCAATGACATCTTTCGCAATTAGATCGTGGATTATTTCTAGCAAAGCCTTTTCACATTCTTTTGACATTCTATATTGGGGAATGCGGGGCAACCTGACGTTACTTTTCAATGTTATGACATACGGTGCTATCTCCAAACGACCCACATCGTTAGAACCATTCGCCCAAAGTACATCTGGAAGAGATGACAATTCAGTCGGAATGCTTTCTCTTGACAAATACATCGGAGAAATCACTTTCTTATCAAGCGTAAGTTGTACTCCCGAAGGAGAACAGTACAAGGTCGCATATAGTCTCTTCAGTAAATCCAAACCTAACAAATTTTCGCCACAACCTGTTGTGAGAATGAGGGGTGCTTCTAATTCGCATGGGCCAACAGAAAGGGGCATGGGATTGGAGATCGGGTTTCTAACAGGGGCGCCAGAAAAACCTACTGAAACGTTCATTTCGCCGGACAAAGGTGCGCCAGGAAGTTTTGAGTGCATAATCAAACTTTTTGTAGCATCAGTATCCAGCAGAAATGGCTCCGATACTCCGGATGTGATCACCTCGACGTAAGGTCCATTCTGATCTACTGGAACTGAAACAACTCCCTCTCTTTGTCCATGGCTGTCCTAGCAATTATTACCCTCATTCTCGTTTTCTGCGTAATAGTCATCTGCATAGTACTGAGCTGACCTGGAGGACGCATTATTCTGTTGGTCAAAGCTATTCATAGAGTTCTGAGGCGGGAAGGAATTGGTGTTCTGGGGGAAGTTTCCACGGCCCCTACCTCTAGGAGCCTGTTGAACACCTCTACCTCTTGCGCCAGAAGCACCGTTTAAACGTCGTGCAAGAGCTTGGCAATTACTTTTGAAATGACCCTCTTCTTTGCAATATGCACATTGATTCGGGCCATACGGAGAACGCTGGTGGGAAAACTCGTTTCCTTGTGCGTTTCTCGAATACTGCTGCGGTTGCTGATAATTGGGCTGACTAGGAGTGCGAGGCGGATACGCTTGTTGGAGAAGAACTTTAGTCTTTAGTTCTTTAGTCTTTTTCTCAGACTTATCTAGCTCGTCTTTGCGTCTATTTTCATAGTACTGGGCTGTGGCTAAAATCTGTGCTGACGTGGAGACAGCCCAAGCACTCTCTGAATCTTTTAATTTATTGCATAGTTCAGGGAGCAGATTATGTACAAATTTGTCTACAAACAATCTTTGACCACCCTCGGTAGCCATGTCCTGACCACTATGATCAGTGAAAGTCTCCTCAAATCTTGTGAAAAAGTCGGACACATTCTCATCTTTCTTCTGTTTGCATGCGGATAGCTTGTCCCAATTTACGCGTAACTCAGGCATTAACGTTTTCATGTACGCGATAATCCTACCAGGAAGTTCTGCTATTAAAGGCTCGGGTTTAGAGCCACCAATTTGTCTAGCGTCAGTAGCGGTAATATTAGCCCATGAATCACCTAGTTCTTGATCATGATCTGCATGACGAATTTTACTCCATAAAGGATGCGGAACAACATTCCCAAACAACATGTCAATATCTGCTAAATTCATTATACATGAGCTGGCAGTCTGTGACAACTCTTTGTAATATCCTGCTGGGTTTTTACGGGGATCAGGTAGTGTCTGTTTGAGTGCTAACACTTCGGATCTTTTCCAGGGGACATGCACCCATACACGCTGGAAATGCGGTGGAACAGGCGGTTGCGCGTTCGTATCGCCTTCCCTCCATACCGGGGGAACCTCTCTCATGGGGTACTGTTGTGCCCTTTTTCTACCAGACACATCGTCCTCATCGAACGATCTAGAGCTGTTTCCTGTGCTCCTATAAGATAACAGCAAATCCATTGCTTTCTCAACATCTGCGCCTATAATCATGCCTTTATAGAATTTGAATCGTATGCGGGCTAGTTCCTGCATTCTGCGTTTTGGGTCATTGTCTCGTACGTCTTCCCAGAGGTATACACACATTTCCTCAAATACGTATCTTTGAGTGGCTGGATCCCACTGACGGAAAACTTCCATCACAGACTGAAGATCATACCTTACAGTATCAGTAACCCATTTGCCTGCTAACTCATTCAGTACTTCTCTTTCCTCGTAGTCGGGTAGTTGACTACGCAACTGTCTACGTTCTGGTTTAGGGGTCGTTTTAGGCGACCCAAAGAAAGGCGAGAATAGACCAGTGACAGTACTTGTCACTCTCTGTCTGACAGAAGGAGAAGCTTGCGGCGAGGCAGATGCGCCAGAAAAGACAGGCTGATGTAAAGAGGAAGTCGAGGCAACAGCAGAGGAAGTCGAGGCAGTAGCAGACGTAGTATCATAGTGGATAGTTGGAGCAGTAGGCAAAGTCATGGAAGTAGAAGGAGTATGTAGCAAAGGCGGCGGCCCTTGAGAGGGCTGCGCCGGAGAAGTAGGAACCAGCTGAAGAGGAGCTGGTGCTTGTGCAAGAGCTGCTTTTCGTGCGCTAGGGCGTGGTATAACAATACGTCTCGGGGGTCCAACAATACTCGATGTGTATGGGGTGGTGAGTTCAATAAATGGGACATTAATGGATCTTTCTCAGTTGTTCCCTTTGAGTCTTGTCCCCCATGTGGTAACACCGGGTAGCATTTATCTATTGCTAGTTTCTTGCTTCTGAGCATTTGTTCACTTTCCTGCTCTTCCTCATTATCCCTGTATGCGATGGCAGCTTGTACCATCGACATACCTCTTTTATTTTTCTTTGCTAATTTTATTTCTTTCTGTTTGGCTTCTTTGCGCCATAAGCGAAAAGAGTCAAACATCGCCGGCCGGGCTTTCTTCTTGAACAATTTGACCTCGAGGTTGTCTGAGTCAAAACTACCATGTTGGGGCCATTTTAAAACACCATCCTTGCGGGTGTATTTTATCCATACCTCCATAGGACCTACCCCATGTTTTATATATAACTCATATGTTGGAGTCCCAATTGGAGGAACCGGACACAAATCCTCTAATCGGGAGTCCTTACTACAACCAAGACAAAACAAGTTTCCAAGTCTGCTGAGACCAGGCATCTTTGCTCACTAGTCTAGCTTCAAACTTCAAGGGATTATTTAATTACGATATTGTCGTGAATACACGAACCCCTCGGTTTTGGTGCTTGCAAGTACCAATACAAAAACCCTATCGCTGGGATACCAAACTAAGAACCAAGAACCAATACAAATCGTATCTCTAGGATACCAAAGCTAAGAACCAAACTAAGGCCTGCCTTGAACACTAAAAAACACCCCCAGTGCAAATTCATCCTCAAGGAAGACACCCCTTTTACAGGATGTATCCTTTGTAACACATCTAAGGAAACGGAACGCGGCCGAGTACTTCGGCGTGGCCTCCTGAATTGCAGATCTCTAGTAAAACACGCCCACGAAATAAACATCCTCGCCCAAAACTCGACGCTAGACGTATTGTTTTTGACCGAAACATGGCTGACCCCCCACAGTGACTTTGACATGGTCAATGCAACCCCTCCCGGTTACCAAATCTGCTGCTTGAATAGACCAGTCGGCAGAGGTGGTGGTCTTGCCGTACTCTACAAAGACCATCTTAATTGCAGAATCGAAAGTGGAACCGTCAAAGACTGTGAAAATTGCAACTTGACCATCCAGATCTCACCATCTATCTCACTCTCAGGACTTTTAGTGTACCGTCCGCCAGGCTCGCTAGGAGAATTCTCCAGCACCCTGATGGATCACATCTTACTAAAGACAATTTCAGCCTCCAATTTTCTCCTCCTAGGGGACCTTAACCTGCACTTCCTTGACCCCGCGGACAATGCCGCAGCTAACCTTTTCGCCGATCTCACAACAGCCGACCTCCACCTCCTGAACTCTAAAGCCACCCATGAGAAAGGACAACTCTTGGATCCAATTTTCACTAATATTATGAACCTGAAAACCCAAGATCCTACCCCCTTACCATGGACAGACTATATGCTGGTCCCTATGCACTGGTCCTTCCAAATCACCCCAGCATTTAAACAGAAAACCAGGATACGAACCAGACGGTGGCACAAGCTAGCACCAGAGGAATGGGTAGCGAAATTACAGGAAACCGTCGGCCCTCTCTCCACGGACCCTGACACCGCGGACAGAGAATTTAACGATTGGCTCACCCACCCCCTAGACAGCCTTATCCCTTTGACCAGCACTCTAAAACATGTAAAAAGGAACAACCCCGCTCCCTGGTACACACCCGCCCTTAACGCCTTAAAGAAGGAGTTTAAAAAGACAGAACGCACTTGGAGGAAAAACAAGTCGGTGTCGGAGAAAGACGCCTATCAATCATCTTTGAAAGCGTATAAACGAGCCCTCCACAACGCGAAAAGTGCCTTCAACGAGGAAAAAATAAAGAGTTCCTCCTGTTCAGCCAAGGAGACTTTCTGTATCCTCAAAGAACTCCTCCATGTCCCAGACCCCCCTCAAAAACCTATGGACCCCAAAGCAGCGGAGGAAAAATGCGTCAATCTGGCCACCTTTTTTGATGAAAAAATTAAAAAAATCCTCGCCTCCCTCCCTGCTGCTAACCCCGACACCACAGAGAGAGCTAATGACGCGCTGCCCTCACCCGATAAGCCTTATCTAGCGTCGTTCGGCCCAGTTACCGAAGAGGAAGTGGCGGCAACATTTACATCAACTAAGAGTGGAGCCCCCAGTGACCCAGTTCCCATACGGTACGTCAAAAACATCACCCAGACTATAGTGCCCCAATTGACTGCCCTCATCAACATCTCGTTGGCTCAATACCCAAATTATGAAGCACGTGGAAGAAAGGGGACTGCTCCATGCGACGCAGTTTGGCTTTAGGCCACGACATTCAACCGAGTCCGCCCTTCTCATGGCTACGGAACATCTGAGAGAGGGCGTGGATGCTGGCCAAACTATGGCTTTGATCCTGTTGGACCTCAGCGCGGCGTTCGACACTGTAGCACATAACATCCTGCTACAGTGTCTGAACAGAGGTGGCATCTCTGGCACCGCGCTGAGATGGATCCAAGACTTTCTCAATGGGAGAAGTTTCCGAGTCAGGCAGGGAGACTGCTATTCAAAGGGGGTGCCCCTGGGCCAAGGCGTGCCGCAGGGTTCGTCATTGAGCCCAACCCTCTTTAATATGTATGTCGCGCCTGTTGCCTCGATTGTGGAGAGCCATGGCCTCCAACTGGTCTCCTACGCCGACGACACGCAGCTGGTGATCTCCCTATTGCATGCGCCCTGTCTTGCTGCCGATGGCTTCCGTACGTGCATGAAAGATCTAGCCGAATGGATGGCCATCAATTGTTTGAAGTTGAACGGCAACAAGACCGGTGCTGGTGGTGGGGAGAGCCCAGTCTGCCTGGTCGTCGGCATGGTGGCCTTCCTGCCTTGGACCTACCCCAACCCCCTGCCAAGAGGCACGCAATCTGGGGGTGTGGTTTGACGCTGGACTCACTTTTGGCCCCCAGATTAATCGGGTGGTGGGAGTCTGTTTCGGGATTCTGAAGAAGCTGAGAAAAGTCCTGGACTTACTCCCGATTGAAGCCCGTCAAACCCTGGTCCATGCCCTGGTGACAGCTAGGTCGGACTATGGGAACCTGCTGTACCTGGGGGCTCCAGAAAAAAGCATGGCTCGCCTGCAAGTGCTGCAGAATGCGGCAGCGCGTCTGATTCTTAGACTGCCTAAAAGGGCGCCTTCTAAGGCGGCCCTCCAGCAGCTACACTGGCTCCCTGTGAGGAGAAGAGTGGAATATAAAGCCCTCTGCACCTGTCATCGCATTTTGAATGGCAGGGCACCCGACCCTCTGACTAAATTGATCGAAGTGTACAAACCAACACGTGCGCTTAGATCTACAGGGGGCGGCCTACTGAGGATTCCAAGAATTAAGATGGCCCGCATGGGAGGCAGGTCCTTCAGATGCCTAGCGGCAACTAACTGGAATAAACTGCCAGCGGACTTGCGCCTTGAACCAGAGGAGGCTAGGTTCCGAGCGAAACTAAAAACATTTCTCTATACCAAATAACGGCCCGCGCAGTTTTCTGTGTCCCATGCTATCTGCCTCTCCCACTTTCAGCGCGTGGACACGCCGGTGTGCGTAATCACAGCGCTCTACAAATGTCCCAATAATAATAATAATAATAATAATAAAGGAGAAGTCCCTTCAAACTGGAAGGAGGCTGTCGTAAAAGGGCTCCTTAAAAAACCATCGCTAGACCCTGTAGACCTATCCAATTATAGACCTATCTCACTCCTCCCCTGGATAGGTAAGGTCGCCGAAAAACTAGCAAACAAAAAATTGTCACACTTCCTGGAATCAAACCAACTCCTCAACAATTCACAGACAGCTTTAGACCAGGTCAGGGCACGGACACTGCTCTCCTTGCAGCAGTAGAGAAGACCAGGGAAATCATCGATACAGGAGGATCAGTGGCAGTGGTCCTCCTAGACCTGAGCGCGGCCTTTGACACGGTCAGCCACCAGGTCCTAACCCAACGTCTTGATAACATCGGAGTAAAAGACAGGGCGTTGAAATGGCTCACGTCCTTCCTCTCCCGACGCTCCTTCCAAGTATGGGAAGGTGAAAGCCGTTCCCCCTCCATTCCCCTCCAGTGTGGTGTGCCACAGGGCTCATCTCTAAGCCCCACGTTGTTTAACGTGTACATGGCCCCACTGGAGGAACTGGTCTCACCTTTTGGAGTTATTATCGTCGGCTACGCCGACGATACACAGCTGGTGGTAACGCTGTCCCATCCCAAGCTAGAGCCCTCCAATCTCCACGACTGCCTCTCCAACTTCCATCGGTGGATGAGTGATTCCGCCCTTAAATTAAACGGATCCAAAACAGAGATCCTGCTCCTAGGACACAACACCACGAACCTCCCCCCTAACATCTGGCCCGCCTGCTTGGGTGAACCCCCCGCCCCCAAGACGGAGGTCAAGAGTCTGGGAGTGTGGCTGGAGACAGATCTCACCTTCAGGACACAGGCGAGAAAGACAGCCGGCATTTGCTACGGACTACTCAGGTCTTGCAGGAAGGTAATCCCCCTACTGCCATTCCAGTCGCGTCTCTTGCTGATCCAAGGCCTAATTTTATCCAGGCTGGACTACAGCAACGCCATTTATCTGGGAGCTCCGGAATCCACTTTCCAAACTTTGCAAAAAGCCCAAAATGCCGCAGCCCGGCTCCTGACGAACACCCCAGCCAGAACATCAGCCAAGCCCGCACTGAGGAAGCTGCACTGGCTCCCAATCAGGGAAAGGGTAACTTTCAAAGCCCTCTGTCTGGCCCACAAGGTACTGAACAACACAGGTCCCCCAATCCTCAAAAACTGGATCACACCCTACAGACCCACGAGAGCGCTTCGATCCGAACATGGAAACTTCATCATGAACCCCCGGGTGAAGAAGGCCCGCGCAGGTGGCCGCCGTTTCTCAGTCAATACGGGAAAAAAATGGAACGCACTCCCCTCGAGCCTCAGAGCAGAACCTAATCTCCTGCGGTTCCGGAAGTCTCTTAAAACCTTACTCTTCCCTTAGCCGTCTTCATTCCCGACTTTCATCCCTTGGGAGCATGAGGTTCAGCGCCGGGATACCCGCTGGGTGACTACGCGCTCTAGAAAAACCTAAAATAAATAAAATAAATAAGGATTAGACTAAGAACTGGGAGACGCTCCACTTATACTTAACTGAATATTGAAGATCGGTGACGTCACTAGAAGACTCGTCTATCGTTTCGCTCTACCAAGGATCACTGGGTCCAAAACAGGGCGATAGTCAGGGCAGCAGTCCTTCGTAGCCGTCGGGACGCGGGGAACCTCGCAGCAAAGACCTTAGGAACCACGTCGACATGCAGGGGTCGCTGAAGTGGCTGGCCGTCCTCCGGAATTTTCACACGAAGCTCCTCACGAACATCTGGCTTGGACCGTCACCGCTTGATATCGCCTCGAGTTGGGCGCCAACTGAGGTGCCGGGTTTTTAGAGACCCGGTGGTGCCAGGGGATCACACCCGAAGACCTCTAGGTTCTCCCTGTTCTGGACTTACAGAAACACAGAGTCTTCTAGGTGAAGTCAATGATCGAGTTTTTATTGGCTGCAACCAAGTAACATGCGTCCTAGAAGTATGACAAAATGGGCCGTAAGTTCTCAGGAGACTGTTCGTTTTTACAGAACCAGTCTTCTCCTTATATACATAAATAATAGCTGTAGGCAAGAATTCTTGAGTTTATGATATGGCTATACACATATTTTCGTAACAATACAAAGAGCGAAGTCATGCTGGTCAGCACATATTTCAGATGTCCGGTTGGTGATGGATTACCCCGCCAAATCCAGAACTCCCATCAGATATCGATGAAATGCCAATAAGGTCGAGCACCCTCCCATCATAAAACGGGTCATAAACAAGAATCATGGACAGGTGTGTGTGTATGGAAAACAGGGTCTGTATGTGGTGAATGGTTTATGACATGTTGTGCCTTGATGATATCTAGCTCGGCCACTGGGCGAGGAGCTGCCCGAGCAGGCCTGGCTGGAGGCAGTGGAGGCAGCTTCGGCATGGTCATGGGGAAGTCAGCTACAGAGGACGTGTCCTTTAGATCGGCTTTAATCGATTGACTTATATGAGGGCAAGCCCTAAGATGGATGCCGTTTACAAAATGGAGTTCGAGGGTTCGGGACGGAAACCAAGATTTAGAGGTGTTAGCATCACTCAATCGTGACGCAAATACATAGGGATAATGTCCTGATCATTACCGGTTCGTAGATACCAAATTCGTCATGGTACGACGACATTTTATGACGCGAGTGTTGGACCTCGATATCTGTAAAACAGCGGGGTCCAAATCTGCAGTACCACACTACAGGTTGCGATCGTGAAGTGTAGCGCGCATAGAAAGATCCGAGATGATGTTGGTCGAGGGAATGCATTTGCCGATGAAGTCGCGAAAGAGACTGCAAGGAATACAATGAGTCGGATGTATGTTGTAGGTCCTGCTAGATGGACCCCTGATGTGGGTAGGTGTGAGGACACCATCGAAAGCGTGAAGTCCATACAAGCTGACGCGACTGAGAAAGAGGTGAATTAATGGAGAGAAAGCAAGGGTAGGTTAGACGCGAATGGTTGTTGGGTCGAACTGTCAGAACATCAGCGATGGTTGTTACCGGATGCTTATGTGCTCGCAGTGGTAACGATGGCCCATGGAATGGCACACGTCAGTGTGAAAGGAATATGTAAGTTGTTGGCCCCAGTATGGCAGAATAGTGGTATCCCAAAATGTGCAGAGAATCTGGTCAGAAATTGTATGGTGTGTTTGAAGTACAATCCCGGTAGAGGAACCCCAACCCCAGCTGGTCATTTTGCACCTCCAACGTATCCGTTCGAAGTCTTGCAACTCGACTTCATTCACATGGAGAGGTGCAATAACCTAAAATATGTCCTTGTTGTCGTTTGCGCTTTCTCCAGGTGGGTAGAAGCGTACCCCCTTAAGAACAACACTGCATTGTCAACTGCCAAAGCCCTTGTCAAAGAATTCTTCCCTAGATTCGGCATGCCTTCGGATTGTCTGGAGTGATAATGGAAGTGAATTTGTGGGACGAGTAATGAAGAGAGTGTGTGAGTGTCTAGGCATCCGCCAGAAGTTCCATGCTGCAAACCACCCCCAGTCTGCCGGCCTGGTAGAGTGCTATAATGGCACGTTAAAATTGAAACTGGCCAAAATCCAAGCCAGCACAGGTCTCAAGTGGCCAGACGACTTGCCTTTAGCACTCCTGTCTACCAGAATGTTTGTCCATTCCAGGTTAGGACTTAGCCCACACGAGATCGTGTTCGGGCGCCCAGCAAATATATGGGGAGTACCGAGTCCAAGAAAGCTCAGAGAAATCGAGTACCCTGCACTGTTTGACTATTTGCACGAATTGACAACTAAACTGCATGCTTTACATCAACAGGTCCACAGCTCCTCTCCACCGGCATCTGACGATCCAGGCCATGCTATCGAACCTGGCTCCTGGATCCTGATTCGCAACTTCAGACGAGCAAAGAACGAGGAGCCTCGCTGGACCGGACCTTTCCAGGTTTTGCTGTCGACCCGCTCTGCAGTACGTGTCCACGGAAAGAAACATTGGGTGCACGGCGCCCATTGCAAAAGGGTCCCGTTGCCCCTTCCATACGACCGATGGGTCCAGCATGGAGTCGCTGACTCCGAGACTGAGTTTATACCACGTTTTGTCCCCTTCAGCGATGCACGACTAAAAGGAACTGGTACCGACAAAGAGAGCGATCGCATTTTGCAAGAATCTGTGCCACCGTCGCTGCAGTTGGATACTACAGAACCTGAAACACTGTTTGAAGATCACACCGTGACTGGAAAAGAACGATATAATCTGAGGTCAAGACCAAGGAACTGACACACTCGAACTAGTGCGATCTTCCCTTTTTCCATGAACTATTTTTGATTCCACAGCTCTCTCGCCCAGGAAACTAGCGCATTTTTGATTTTCGAACCGCCATCCGGTTCTGCTGCTAAGGCCGCGGTTGAAGTCTGAGGAGTGCAGCCGGGGACGCCTAGGTCAACGGTTCTGGTCAGTCTGAGGGAATCACCCCGGACTGGTCAGAGAGCACATCTTGGCAGAAGCAACTCCCACCGCGGGCAGCAACCAGAGGATGGAGTTTCCTAGGGTAGAGAGACCTGCTAGACACATGAACTTTGAAAAGAAAATATGTATTGTAATGGGAAGAAGACGATTTCTAGTATTGAGCATCTCAATGTTGTGTAGTATAATAATGTTTTTAACTGGCTATGCTCTGTCCATTTTTCGAGTTCCATTCATACACAACACCCAGCTCACACCTCCTCCTACCGTTCCCACACACTCCTTCCACCCTTTACCTGAACACAAGTCTGCCAGAAGACTAAAATTCGTAAACAACTCCTTCGTCCAACTCCTCCACCAGCACCAATCTGTGATGAACACTACGAACTGTTGGATATGCGGACTCATGCCACACACTACGGATAAGGGCATCCCTTACTTTGTCCTGCCATTTAGTTACTTCGGTTCTCTGTGGGCTTTCCAGACCATGTTCCTGTTTTCCCTTGAACCAAACTTGAACTTAAACAATAAGGCACTAGTGGCAGGAATCCGAAATATGAGTAGAGACATCGACACAGTTAGAGCCACTCCCAAAGATGAGTTTACACCATACAGTAGATGGAACATCACCAAGTATGGGATTTCCCTAAGTGAGAAACAGAAATCAAAGAAATCCTCCCCAGTCTGGGTAGTACCCCACCGTGGTCACTTATGTCTGCAAGGTATTGGCAGAGATCCCAAAGCACAGTTGGGGAAAAGCGTATGCACGGAAACATATGTGTTTGCCTCCCAAACTTCCCCTCCATTCTTGGCGGCTAAAGGCTCCTATTTTGTCTGCCATGACAAAGCCTACACATGGTTGCCCTCTGACTTCTCGGGCACATGTTTTATCTCGTTTCTGCTGCCACCCACCTACACGGCCGGGGCAGATTACCACCGGACAAGGACAGTTAGGGGTGTCGTGAGTCAAGACGACACTGCGGGTCAAGAATTTGGAGACTTCGCAAAGGCTTTTCTGCCATTTTGGGGGCCTATGGTGAACAGCAGGAACATTCGCCAATTAACGAGAATAGTTGAGTCCGCCGTGACTGAAACGGCCGGTGCCCTTAGCAACTTGACAGCTGAGCTTCAGTCGGATCGACTTATGACCCTTCAAAACCGGGTTGCCCTGGATGTCATACTTGCAGACCGTGGTGGTGTATGTAGAGTGATCCAATCTAGTTGCTGCATTTTCATCCCCGATAATGCTCCGACAGTGTACCAGGCCATCTCCAAATTACACAAAATCTCTGATTTCCTTCACACAGAGAAAGGGGATTGGTCTCTGCTAGGGTGGTTCTGGGAACTGATCTCTGCCTGGGGATGGAAAACTCTGATCTTCATTGGGATGATCTTAGCCATTCTGTTTATGTTCTGCCTGTTTGTACAGTGCGCCCCTGCAATATGTGGCCTCTGCGCCACTTCATGTTTAAGGAAGCCTGTGTCAAGGGACGAACTGAGCAACAGAATGATGCTACAGCAGCATCTCCGTGAATTCATCAATACAGATTTGGACTCTGACTAGCGTGAGTTATTGCCTAATATGAGGGCAAAAGGAGGGTCTGTGGTACTGTAAATTTCGACCCTGCTGTCCCACAGATATCGAGGTCCAACACTCGTGTTATAAAATACCGTCATACCATGACGAATTTGGTATCTACGAACCGGTAATGATTAGGACATCATCCCTATGCATTTGCGTCATGATTAAATGAAGCTAACACCCTCAAATCTTGATTTGCGTCTCGAACCCGCAGACTCCATTTTGTAAACGGCATCCATCTTATGACTTGCCCTCATATAGTCAATTGATTAAAACCGAGTTTGATCTGAAAGGACACGTCCACCGCAGCTGACTTTCCCATGACCTGGCCGAGCTGACTCCACTGCCTCCAGCCAAGCCTGTTTGAGCAGCTCCTCGCCCAGTGGCCGAGCTAGATATCATCAAGGCACAACATGTCATAAACCCTTCACTACATACAGACCCTGGTATCCATACACCTGTCCATGATTCTTGTTTATGACCCGTTTTATGATGGGAGGGTGCTCGACCTTATTGGCATTTCATCGATATCTGATGGGAGTTCTGGATCTGGTGGGGTAATCCATCACCAACTGGACATCTGAAATATGTGCTGACCAGCATGACTTCGCTCTATGTATTATTGTGGAAATATTTGTATTGCCATATCGTAAACTTAAGAATTCTTGCCTGCAGCTGTTATTTATGTATATAAGGAGAAGTCTGTTTCTGTAAAAACGAACAGTCTCCTGAGCACTTACGGCCCGTGCTGTCGTACTTCTAGGACACATGTTACTTGGTTGCAGCCAATAAAACTCGATCTCTGACTTCATCTAGAAGACTCTGTGTTTCTGTAAGTCCAGAACAGGGAGAACCTAGAGGTCTTCGGGTGTGGTCCCCTGGCACCACCGGGTCTCTAAAAACCCGGCACCTCAACCAAGCCTCTGAAGTAGCCTTGTGCTGCTGAAGATTCCAGCAGCGCCCATTTTAATATCCCCAAACTGCATGGGTTTAAGAGGGCTTGCGTCATGTGGTGATTAACAGGGTCCTGACAGACCTTGCACTGTTGATCATGTGTACAATGACCATTCAGCTGGAAGTGCTTTAGCCCCACCGCCCTCCATCAGGTGCGTGAAATGGGCTGTGTCTGCCAGTCAATAATCCAGTCCTATTTAAGGTATTGCATTCGCCTTACTAAAAGGAGTTGCATCATCTACTTTCGCAAACGCTGTTTTTCTTTTTTCTCAGCACATGAGCTGCTTCACTTTTTGTTCCCTTCCAACTCTAATTGCGGCATTTACATATCAGCGACTGACCTGGGTATTGGGTCCATGGGTGTGAAGTTAGCCCTACTCATAGTGCAAAGAATAGCAGGGAACGCTGCAGTGCTCAAGAAATTAGTTCCCGTGAGAACTGGCAATAGATTTAGTTGGGTGAAGGACGAGATGAACCTAGAAGGAAGGAGGAGGAATGAATGTAAAGAAGTGAGGTGACAAGTGAAGTTAGGACTGCCACTTTTTTCAGATAAAAATAACAGATATTTGTTCAGTTCTGAAATCATGAATGGGCTTAGAAATGGTATGTTAACACAAATTAGTGTAAGGTCACGAACCTGGTGCTTTTCTTGTTAACTTTAATAATCATTGATATATATTTATGTGTGTGTGTATATATATTACCTACAACCACTTACACACTGCACACTCACCCATACAGCCATTCACACAACCACTCACTCACCTATACAGCCACTTACACACCCAGTCATACATTCATCCAGTGATTTAGACACTCTCCCACAAAGTCACACACACACCCACCCATACAGCCACTGACAGCCACTCACTCACCCATATAGCCACTGACACACCCACCCACTCACTCACTCACTCACTCACTCACTCACTCACTCACTCACTCACTCACTCACTCACTCACTCACTCACTCACTCACCAATGCAGCCACTCAAATAGCCACTTATACACCACATACATCCACACACACACACCCATATAGCCACTCAGGCACCCACTCACACATGGATGCACACAGTCACACAGCTACTCAAATAATATATGTTTGAAATAGTATCTCTCACTGATAGTACACAAAGTACACTAAGTTAACTTAGTATATATCTTTAATACTCGTAAACTATTCTTAAAGACACACTGACATTGGATGATATGATCAGTGATATCATTTGAGATATCAGTGATGTCACTGTCCATGTCATGAGTGATGTAATACGTGAGTTGATGAGCATGGCATTGCGGAGGTGTAAACTATAGTTAGCACGGGTAATTGTAACTGCTTAATTTTACTGTTTTCTATGAATGAAATGTGGACTTAACACTACAATGCCCCTCTAACCTGTGTTTTTTCAGAGATATATTACCTACTGGTGGTTGCCAATAGGTAGTTATAGTTAGGACCATGTTCCAAAGGAAAAGCATTTTTTAGGTTGCCTTGCCTTTACCTTTTGTGTCGTTTGACTAATCTTCATAACATTTTCCCAAAAAAGTGTCAAGGTAGATTCTGGTTGTCATAGAAAGTTTGTGGGTGATCTTTCCAGTGGGTACTGAGAATTTGGGGCACGAAATAAAGGTGCATTGTAATCTTAAGTCCCATAGGAACTTTTAGCCACAGCTACAGCCGGAATCGCTGAACGGACTTACACCAAATTTGGCAGGGAGGTAAATGTTGGTTCAAGAAATAGCCTTTTGCCTTTTTGGTGCAAATCCGTTCAGTAATTTTTGTGAGATATAAGCCGAAAATTTAAGTGATATCTCTGGTTGCGGATATTTCTTGACGGTTTCGCGAGTAATCACAAATGCATGCGCAACGAGAATGCTATAATTGACTGGATGGAACCTGAGCAGAAAGTTGTGGCCACCATTCCCAGGGCAGAACATTTCTGAAAAAGCTAACAGAAGGGGTCAAAGTAGAGGTACTCTGACCCCATGTTTGAGAAATAAGGGTGTTAGTGACACAAGTTATGCGTCCAAAATAGATTTTTTAATTGCTTGATATTTGCTACGATGCAGAGATCAGTAGCCCAGCCCCACTTGTACTGTCGCGGGTACATCGTGAGTATTACGAAGTCATCGCAAATATTTGTGGGAATATAAAAAAATATATCAGTGAATCATTAATACGCATTGTTATGGAGCTATTGAGGTTCCGATTAATGTTTTTATAGAGTTATTTATATAATGAGTTTTCTACTATGATGGTTAGAATGAATTATATAGGTATCATTTTTTTATGTTGTGGTGGCTATTGAACTCCTTCTTTTGCTTTGCGTTTTTTGTGATGTATCCACTGCGATTGCAGGCACCAACGTCATTACGACTCCTGGCGTCATAGCGAAAACAGAAAATAGGTCTTAGAGATGGTTTTTATAGAAACTCACTAGAAAATCATGTCTTTAGACAATACAGTAATAAACCCCTAGTGCCAACAACACTATAACATGTGTGGATATATGTGTTTTAGACTTTATGGAAGAGGCAAGATCGTCGTGGTTAACAGCGGTATTGCGAAGTCCTGAATAACTGCGAAAATGGAAAATAGGTTTGAAAGCTGGTTTTCAAAGAAACTTTGAACAAAAATATTTAGGAATGCTTTGAAAAAAGTATGTATATAGTAATGTGTGTAGGGCAATGTACAGAATGGATTTTTTTACACATTTTTATGGGATGTGTTGTTGGTCATTGAATGTCTGCTTTTGTCTTCATTTTTTGGGACAAATCCATGTGGATCGTGTTGTTGCAAAAATTGTCAAAAACAAAAAAAAACCTTTAGAAAAGAACTTCACAATATTTTGGGTACTAGGGTGGCTCTCTGGGGTGTGGAATTTAATGAAATATGTACTTGTCCATGGGACAAGTAGCTACATAAATCTGCATGTCCTGTAACAAAATCCACTTGTCCCTTTGGTGCCTTGTAGAGCGCTGTCAAACAATGGCTGCAATCTCTTTATAGAAGAGCTCTGATAATAGCCTCTCTGGTTAGGTCAGGCTAATACTATAGAAGGATTTGAATTTTGGAGTTTTTCACCAGCTCTTCTCTAATCTTTTCCCATACTGAGAAATGTTGGCAATTTACCCCTGACAATGGCAGAAGTAAAGTTTCTTCAAGGGCTGGGAAAAATGCGGTTGGAGAAAAAGTGAACTTGTAAACACTCAACAGATTACCTCTGGGGCATATTCATATTTGCTCATGCTAAGATGCAATTCACAAATATTTTCTAGGGCTACGGTTTCCTAGCCTACTTAAGGAAATTTATGTGAATTCATGAAAAACGTAAGTCTGCATTAATACAAGGACATATATCATGGGTGCATTTTTGTGACTTCCACATTTGAGCCCCTAATTACATCTGGATTAACCAAGACATTTTGTTTTTAATAAAATACGACCTCTTCCTATCTGTGAGCTGGCTTCATTGTGCTCTTTTACAAAGTAGTTTTGTTCAGTGCAAGGAATTTCTATGGCAATGTGGCCTTTATGAGACCAAATACTAGCGGTCTAGTAGGAACGCGCTGGCATACAGCACCACTCCTACCTGATACCAAGGTAGAGAAAGGAGCATAGTGTAGGTCAAGTGAGTAACCAGAAAATTAAAATACCCCCCACGTTGATCCAAAGTTCTTATGACACCAAGCAAGCAAAAAAGTCATTGGAATCGTCTAGAGAATAGCTCTCGTCTCTTCCATCTAAGCATCTATCCATTCATCTTTTCACCCACTGATATCTAGCATTTCACCTTTACATTGGCACCCATTCATTCTTTTATCCATTAGCCTTTCACCAATCGGTTCGTCCGTCAGTCTATCCGCTCATCCATATCTAAACCTACACATCCATCCATCCATCTCCGAACCTATCCATTTCAACCATCCATCCATTCTTTCCCTCATCCATACACCCTCCCTTTCACTCATCTATCCACCCTCCCTTTCAGTCATCCTTCCACCCACCCTTTGACCCATCCATCAATCCATCCTTCCACTCCTCCATCCATTTATCCTTTGCACTCATCCATCCTTTCACTCTCTAATCCTTACACCCTGTAACCTATCCACTCATTCACCCTTTCCTTCATTATAAGATACTTTGTCCATCCACCATCCCGGTCACTCAACCATCCCGGTCACTCAACCATCCCGGTCACGCATTCATCCATCCATCCAGCAACACTTCCACTCACTCATCCTTTCACCCACACATCCGTTCATCCTTTCACATTAATTAGGAATCTTTGTCTGCCGAGCTGCAGACAGAAGAGGCCCATCAAGAGCTCCACCTCTACTGTAGCTACTAAAGCGAGGCGTTCACGAAGACCCTGTTCAAACCTATCCTGCCATCTCCAAACCTATTGATCCAACTGATCCATCCCACCTTCCTTTCACTCATCCATCCTTTCACCCCACACATCCTCCTTTTCACTCCTATTCATCCACCCTTTCACTCATCCCTCCCTCCATCCATCCTTTCACTCATCCATCCATCCATCCTCCTTTACACTCATCTATCCACCGACCCTTTCACTTCCTCCATTTATGCTTTCGCTCGTCCATCCACGCTTTCACCTGTCCATCTTCTGTTTCACTCATATATCCATCTACCCTTTCACTAATCCCTCCATCCACCTTTACACTCAACTGTCCACCCATCAACCCTTCCACCCACCCATCCATCCCCACCCACTCAGCCATCTATTCATCTACTCTCACCCATTAATCCACCCTTTCAATAAGCCGTCCATCCTTTCACTCATCAATCCACTTTCAACCTATCCATCCACTCGCCCATCCCTTCATTCACCCTTGCACTTATCCTACCATTATTTCACACATCCATCCTTACATCCATCCTTACATCCATCTACTCATTCATCCATGCATCTACTGTTTCCGTCCACTCATTCATCCTTCCAGCCTTTCATTCATCCATGCATCTATCCATTCACCCTTTCAATAATTAATGTATGCATCTATCATCCACTTTGCACTTATTCATCCATGCACCTATCCATCCACCCTTTCACTCATTCATGTATGCATCTAAACATCCACCCTTTCACTCCACTCATTCATCCAAATCTCCATCCAGCCTTTCACTCATTCCTTTATGCATCTATCCATTCACCCTTTCACTCATTAATTTATGCATCTATCATCCACTCTTGCACGTATTCATCCATGCATCTGTACATCCACCCTTTCACTTATTCATGCATGCATCTATCATCCACCCTTTCACTATTCATCCATGCATCTATTCATCCACCCTTTCACTAACTCTCCCACCCACCCTTTCAAGTTCATTATGGGCCTTTGTCTGCGGACTTGCAGACTGAAGAGTCCCATCAAAAACTCTACAGCTGCTGTAGTTGCTACAGCGGTGTGTTCACAATGCCCCTGGTGCAGGCACAAAGTGAGATGAGAGGCCTAGTGCAAGGACAGAATTAGGGGTGGCCTTAGGCCTGCATGAAAGCCCATGGGGAAACTAATGAGCTTTAATGTGAGCCCTCGATGATATGAGAAGTCAAGGGGAGCGGGTCAGGGATGTCAGAGGGGCAGCAGAGGGTGGGGTGGTGGGGTTGGGTTAGCAGGTTCAGGCACCAGGTGTAACATAAGGTGTACAGGAAATGCAAAGTGCAGAGGAGGGGGTGCATGAGAAGGAAAATCAAAGCGAGTTGAAGATGAGCAGGGATATTGGAGCCCTGTGAGGCCCAGGAGTGGAGGAGAGAATACAAGGCAGGGGTCAAACAGTTCAAGTCAGAGCAAGGGGCCAAGAGGTAGAAAAAGCAGCCTCTTACATGCCATTGCTGCCAGTGTACTTGAGCTGCAGAAGTACATGTGTGTCTCATGCTTGAAGAAAATAAAAGGACCAGGGGGAGGCCTGGAAGCCACACAAGCTTATCAAGCTGGCTCTAACTTTGAGCTCTGCTTTATTTATTTTATTTATTTTTATAGCACTTGTAAGGCGCACAGCTACCCACAAAGGGTTTCCCGCCGCCGGACCAGCAAGACACATGATACCACTGGAGAGAGAACAGTCAAAGCCGTTATTTATTGAACAACCAAGTTTTTACGTCTTTTCTGAATTTCATATAGCTTTCCTCCTTGCGTATATGAATAGGTAGTGAGTTCCACAGCGTTGGGCCCAGGTAGGAAAAGGATCTCCCACCTATTCTGGCCCGTTTGAACCTTGGTACCGCGAAGTTTGCAGCTGTGCCTGAACGAAGGCTGCGATTTGGGAGGTAAGGTTTAGCAAGGGCCTGTAGATATTTGGGGGCAGTGCCAGCTTTGATTTTAAATAGGTAGTTCAGGGCCTTGAAACGAATTCGATTTTCAACCCTAAGCCAATGCAGCTCCCTAAGATGTTTAGTGATCCTAGCGGATCTAGGGATTTTGCAGAGCAGTCTGGCCGCAGCGTTCTGCACTAGTTGCAGACGCTTTATCGCTTTATCATTTTGTTCTGCTCTGGGAAAATTAAAGTGCAGGCCCCAGCTTTTGCATTGACCCTTTCACGGCCAATAAAATGCTCAGAGCAACTAATTTACTGGCTGTGACCTACAGGGTTGAACAGCTGTGTATCGTGTTACCATAAAACTGTCTACTTGTCCTTTGGACAAAATGCAAATTAAAACCTCTTGCCCTCCTAAGAAATCTAGATATCTCGGGCGTCTGGAGATAGGAATTCCCCACCCCTGGGCTCTGATCCGTTGTGTGTTAATGGTGGCTACACATAAGACAGGATACAGAGTTTCAGGTTACTTAGAAACACTCTGTTGCATTAATCTGTGAAGTGCACTCCATCATTTCTATAAATTCAATGCATGTCAAAACACAGATTGTTATAGATAGAGCCCATGCAATGGCCTCTGAGGAATACAGAAACAGATTTATTCACAAGTTTCCTGGCTTTGCCAATCTGTGGACAGAATTGATTTGACCACTTCCATTGGCATATATCATAGTACACCAAGACAGTGTGAGGGAAAAGCGACATCGGTTTTGCAAAGGTTTCTTTCATTAGGATTTCAAATCCGACCCCAGCCAGCGTGCCTAGGTCATTGCCATCACAGTGCACAATCATGAGGTGAGAAGCTTGGGAATCCCCAATGGATGTAACCTAAGCCAGCATTTGATTAAACTTTAACCCTCTCTGGCCAAACCAAGTAACCTAGACATTTGAGAAACCCAAGTCCCTGTCAATACCTCTCTTTTTTGCAGTCTTTAGCGCAATAGATATAGGTGCGGCACACAATCCATACTCTAAACATTTAAGTTAAGGAACAATAGTAGTCAGTAGTAGGCTGGAGCTCAATGTTGTTTTCCAAAGGATAAACGGGTAAAATGGTGGTGTTTTTTTATTTAAAAAAGAAAAGATATATTTCATTGGATGATGTCAGCATGAAAGTAAATAAAATTAGGTAGTGTGTTTGATGCCTTACGAATAAGTCTTATTATTGGCTGTTGTTTAAAAAGAAAAATGTAATACAGACATGGATATGCTTTTGAACATGTGGAGTAAAGCACACCTGCTGTATCTTATTTGGAAGTAGCATGTTCTTTCTAGGATGTGCTGTGAACTTGTGACCTACTATTTCCACTGGGTTGCTAGGCACAGTGATCTAAGATTGTATTGGGGTGGGGCGGGTGTTAAAGAGGCAACATTTTTTAAAACGTTTGATGAGTGATAATGCACTTTAAGTAAGGCAAGCTTTCATTTCCAACTCAGGACTGTGTAATAACATGTTTAGTATTTAAATAAAAAAATAAATTAAGATAGTTACAGGTTTGCAATTCCTTTTTTTTTTTCGCGATGTCTTTGCGATCATCGTGAAAATGCACCAACAGGAACCTCGGTCTAAAAGAGAGGGAAAAGGTTAACAGATGCTAACCATTCACAAGTGAAGATGCAGTAGTCTAAAATAAAAGACATGATTTCATTTGCTGCCTTTCTATGAGTGTGGTGTAGCTTTCTTGTGCTTAGTATTTACAAATCTTTTTTTATTTTTTTAAATTCTTTTTATTGTTGCATCAGACAGCATCACAAATGAAGAAAATCGGTAATCGGCAGGGCGTCAACATTCCGCCTCTGACCGTCAGTTGCGCAACTTTTTATTTTTTATTTTTTTTGGGTTCCACAATTATCTATAGAAAACTTAAATCTTCGACAGAAACATAGGAAAACAATCCCCAGAACAGCAGCCTACCCGCCCACCCCTCCTCCACCCCCCTTGGACTCACCCCATCTCCCCCTATTAAGGCCTCCTCCATCCCTCACACGTAGTCCGATCAGCTAAATATGCACGCAGCCCCTAAGTTCACTGCCGTCCGATCCGCAGCGTCGTGAGCCTCCCTACCCATCCACTCTTCTCCTCAGCGGCCTCACTCCAGGCCATGGTATTGTCTCCACTTTGCCCACACTCTCTGAAACTTTTTTGGGCACCCCCTGGCTTTATAAGTCACTCTCTCGGCGGCCATATACAAGTCCAACCCCCTCCTCCATTCCTCTATATCTGGTGTTTCGGGCGCCCCCCAGTGTTTTGCAATATCCCTTTTTGCCACCACCAAAGCAAGTACCAAGAAGATAATCAAAGGGTGCGCCAGGTCCACTTCTGTTGTCATGCCTAGCAAAGCCAATCTAGGGTCGCGCGGTAGAGCCACTCCCAATACCTCATCTATTTCTGTGAATATGCTTTCCCAGTATACTTGTATGGCTTCGCATTCCCAAAGCGTGTGGAAAAAGTCGCCACTCTGGCGGCGGCACCTAAGGCACGCCAAGTCCGTTATCCCCCCCATTTTAAAAAGTCACACTCTGTCAAAATAAGTTCTGTGGAGCACATTCAGTTGTATGAAGCGGAGCCTCGACTTAATCGCCTCCTCGCGTGGGTGCATGAGGACAATCTCCCAATCCAAATCTTCCATGCCTCCCACGTCTGCCTCCCATTTGCTCTGTAGACCTTGTAAGGCGCCTATCATATTGTTGGTCAATGTTTTATATGTGAGGGATACCGCCCGACCCAATATCTGTTCCTGGAGCAACCTACCCTCCAGTGGTGCGTATTCTGGAATATCCGTGAGTGTGATGTTTTGTGCCTTCCATGCATGTCTCAGCTGTGCATACTTGTAATACTGGGTGTTGTGCAAACCAAATTCTTCCCTAAGCGCCTGAAAGGTTTTTAGTTCCCCCTTTGCAATCACGTCTCCCACTGTTGAAATACCTATATCGTCCCACTGTCTGAAGCCTCGCAATTTGTTGAGTTCCCCCAGCCATGTACAGTGCCATAATGGCGTCTGTCGGGTAGGCCTCTTGTCCCACCCCATACGTTTTGTAGCCTTGTGCCATGCTGTAAGCGTGATCCTTGTGGCCGGTAGAAACTGCGTTCCCACCGTCCCCCCGTACAAATAGTACAGTAGGTTTTTGTTAGACAACTTAGACCTTTCTAACGCATATGTAGGGTGATCCGCTGCTGCGTGCAACCACTCATTAATCGGAGCGAGATGCTCCGCCCAATAATACGCCTCCAAGTTGGGAAGGGAAATCCCTCCACTGTATTGGTGGCGCTGCAGCGTGGATAGAGCCACCCTCGGCTGTTTCCCCAACCACAGGAAGGCCCGCAGATCCGCATGGATTTTATTCATAGTTTTGGCTGTCAGCGGGTAGTACTCGTTCTGAAGCGCGTATAGAAACTTCGGGAGTAGAATCATCTTGTAGATTGACACGCGGCCTAATAGGGTGAGTGGGAGCTGTCGCCACCTGTCCATCTCAGTCGTTGCGCATTCCATAACTCGGGCAATATTCTTGCTAAAGGATAGTCCCCTGTCTAGAGTGATGTATACTCCTAAGTATTGAAAGCCCTCCTTGGTATGAATGAGTAGCCCTGGCAAGCACTCACTGCGCTCCAGACCTTGCGGGTCATATAGGACTGATTTGTGCCAATTTATAGTGTGGCCTGCCCTCGCACCAAAGCCAGCTGGTCCATATGCACAAGGTCCGTTATTACCAATCTCAGACGTTTAGCCAGAATAGTGGCCAAAATCTTTGTCTCCATATTGAAGAGGGAAATAGGGCGGTAGGAGGCACAACTATCTCTGGGCTTGCCCTCCTTGTATATCGGGACAATAGTGGCCAAGGCGAGGTCCGGCGGCAGGCTCTTCGCCTGGTACGCCTCCAAGAATAGGGTTTTTAAATGTCGTTGTAGCAGATAAGCCGCCCGTTTGAAGAACTCCGCCGGAAAGCCATTCGGCCCTGGGGCCTTCCCCGGTTTCAACGAAGCTATGGCTTCTGATATATCCTCCAGTGTCACCTCCGCCTCCAAAGCCGCGCTGGCCTCAGGGGACAGAGACGGTATCTCCATGTTACCCATGTAATGCTGCGCGTCTTCACTCTCACCCAGATCCCTGGCCCTATAAAAGTTCTCATAGTATGTCGCAAAGGCGTCTGCTATGGCCTCGTCTGCGCACACCCGTCTGCCCTCCGTCAACGTAATCTGATCCACCCACCTCGCTGCTCTTTCTTTCCTGCCCAGCCATGCCAGGAGTTTGCCGGACTTATCTCCCACGTCATACAATCGGTGGAGAGTCGCCAGTGCCTGAGTACGTGCCTCATCGGTAGCCATCTCCCTATAGTGTCTTTGTGCATCTAATAATTTCCTAAGTAGTACGTCCTCCTTCCGTTGCTGGTATTCCGCCTCTAGGGCTAAGATAGACGTCTCTTCACTAGCTACCTCGGCCTGCTGCTTCCGCCGTACCTCTCTCAGCCTGCTTTGTACGCGATCCCTCAGGACCGGCTTCATCACCTCCCAAAAGGTGATCCCTGAGTCAACTGTACCCTCATTTTCGGCCACGTACACCCTAATGTCCGCTCTGATGCCCCACAGTATTTCCGGCGTTTAGATGTCCCACGCTGCTAGGCGCCATTCCGCCTTCCACTCTCCCCTCTCCCGCCCCAACTGTGCATACAGCGGAGAGTGGTCTGAGATTCCCCTTGCTTTATAGTCTGGCAAGTCCCTCGATGTAAGATCCTGTCTGGACACGGATATATAGTCTAGTCTTGAAAAGACCCTGTGGGCCCCTGAGTAAAAGGAATAAGCTTCCTGTGTAGGATGAAGCCACCTCCAAACATCGGTGAGGCCTATGACATTCATCTGCCGTGCTAAGGCCGAACTGGACCCTACTGTACGTTTTGTCCCTGACCGATCCCGTGTTTCGCACATAACATCATTAAAATCCCCCCCCCCCCCACTATTTGTATTGTGTCTGCCGTGTCCATGAGTATAGCGGTGATCGCCTTGAGGGTGCGTGCCTGTAACTTTGGGGGGGCATACACTGAGAGAATCGTGTACCTACGCCTCTTCCAGACTCCTTGTACTCCCGCGTAGGTCCTTTTTCCAGGTGAGTCCCTGGATTGGGAGTGGCTCAAGGTGTGGCATGGTGTGTTGCTGCTGCTTCTCAACTGACTCCTCCCTCCCCCCCTCAACCCTCTTGGACCCCAACTTGAGGGAATATAAAAACCATCCACCCCCCTCCCCACCTCAATCCCCTTCCAGTCGCATCCCATCCTGCAACCAAACTATCCACGGGAGAAGGCCTGTCGCCCTCCCACACCTCCCTCCCATCACAAACCAAATAACTGTATAAGCAACTCAAACAACATTGAAGGGCGTGTCAACTTGTGTGCTCCCGTTGGCCGGGCTGTGATCTCACTGGTCCCTGAGCACCATCGTTCATGAGTGTGAGTCCTGTGTGTCCATTGTGGGCCCCTGTCCCGACGAGTCCTGCTCCAAGTGTTGTATTTCTTTGACTAATGGGTGTACTGAGTTTCCACAGCCGTCTTCTTAATCTCCTCCTGAGGTACGGCCCTCCGATTTGTCCTCTTCGTCCCCTTCTGAACGGATGCCATTCCGCAGGCAGCTAAACCTAGAGCCCGCTACCGACTCGTTTCCAGGAGACGTCGATCTGTCTCCCCTCCTGTCACTGGCACCACGGGTCTGATTGGGCGTTGCCGGCTTACGTTTCCGCATCTTCCCAGACCTCCTACGCTGTGGTTTCGGCAGTTCCCAGCAAGACCTTTCCATACTGATCTGTCCATTGCTTCCCGTCCGGCCGCCTCTCTGCTATTCAGGATAGGACGTTCTTCAAGCCATTGCCACGCATCCTCCGGGTGTGCAAAGAAAATGGACTTGTCTTTGTAGAGCACTTTGAGCTTTGCGGGAAAAAGGAGCATGTAAGTAATGTTCAAGGATCTTAATTTTGTCTTTACAGAGTCGAAGGAGCGGCGCTGTTTCGACACCACCTCCTGGCTGTAGTCCGGGAAAATCATTATGGTTGCATTCTCCAAGCGGATCTCTCCCAGTTTCCTGGCTTCTCGGAGGATCCGATCTCTATCTGCATAGTTCAGGAATCTCGCTATGACTGGCCTCGGTCTTGCCCCTTCTGGCGGTTTGGCCAGGAGCGCCCTGTGTGCCCTCTTAATGACGAAGCACGAGGAGAACTGTGCTGCCGGGAAGGTAGTCTTTAGCCAGGCATGGAGGAAGGAAGCCATATCCCTCCCCTCAATTCCTTCCCTAAAACCCACAAAGCGAAGGTTGTTGCGCCTTGATCTATTTTCAGCATCGTCCACCTTCCATTGCAAGTGACGATGCGAGGCCTGCAGCTCCGCCATGTCTTTCTTCAGGGCCGTTATCGATGCATCATTTTCAGTGACTCTAGTTTCGGCCGCTGCCACCCTATCAGTCAGGTTTCGAAAGTCCTGCCGCAGCAGCGTTATCTCGGAGCCCACTTCTCCAATATTCACCTCCAGGGCCGCCCGAGATTCCTGGATGTCACTCCTGGATGCTTGGATGGCCGCCAGCAGCATCGCCGTTTCCGACTGTGATCCGGGTGGCTCCGGCCGTTGCTCTATGGCCTGTCTTGGTGATTCATAGTTGTCCATGGGGCCCTGTTTAGTGGGCTTAGGGACTGGGTCTCTTTTCCCCATGATTATCCTCGTCCCAGGCGGATTACCGCTGTGGGTTGCCTGTCTTCAACTTTTCAAGCCTTCAAGCCTTGGAGGAATCCAATCTAGCGGCAGCCGTACCCAGTTCCGTCACAACTCGAGCTTCGGCGGTACACGAGGTAATGTCTCTGGGAGCCACTTCACCGCAAGGCCCCACCTCACGCCACTCCTCCGTAGCGTGGTCTCCCACCCGAGGCCCCGCACCGTGTGTTCCGCCCTAGCTGCCCCTTCCCGTTCCGTTGGTATCTCCTCTCTCCCAGCACCGTTCACCCTGGCACACCAAGCTCTGTCCTTCACGCTGTGCCTGCGAGCGTCCCTGAGGCCGAAGGCCCGTCTGTCCGCAGCGTTTCGTCAGCAGGGGGGCGTGGGTGCAAGGGTGGGCGCCCGGCGGCGTCGGATGGCGGAGGAAAGCGCCCCAGACTCGTCGGCCACCACCAGTTGCTGTGTGCTCCTCCGGCCGTCCCCAATCACCTCCACCACCTCGGCCACCCACGCTGCACTGTTGCTGGGGGGACTCTGCCTCCACCCACGGGCCGTATCACCTCCACACCACCTTCGGGACCCTTCTCTTCCTCCCTTTGCCTCAGTGTGGGGGCTACCGCAGGATGCCTCCCCCTCGCGTTGCAGGGCGTACTGCCCTCCTGTTGGCAGCTCCGCAGACGGTGACCCAACCCCTGCAACTCCCCGTCCTTTCTTCAGGCCGCTCAATCAGCACAACACCGGGCCGCCCAGCGGGGCCGCTCCCGGCAGTGTCCTATTACGCTGTCTTCTTTCCGCCACCCGCTGCTGGTGATCCAAAGTCACAGCGCCGGTCACCCGGTCAGCGCTCCGTTTGTGCCGGGCGGGGGGTGGGATGCGGGTGGGATGCGGGCGGGGGGTGGGGGGCGGCGGGCGAGCCGGATAATTAAGGCAAGGCTTCTTACCGGTCAGCCCCCGCCGCTGGGACGCTGCCCCCTCAGGCTCAGCTCCGCCGCCGCCACACCAGCGCAGCCTCCGTAGGCGCACACGAGCGACTCCGTCTCCTGTGTCTCGCGGAGCTCGTCCGCGTCTTCCTCTTCACGTGGGCAGCACCTCCGCTGCACCTCTCTTTTCAGCCGCCGTCTCTCACCGCTCCGCAGTGTGGGGGACGGCCGCACTCCGCCTCCGCCTCTCGGTACCGGGACAAAGTCAGCCGGCCGCCATCTTGGTAAAGGCGGCCAGACCTCAGCGACACCACCGGATCCAAATCGGGCACTACAGTCACGGTCCCACTGTAACCAGGTCGGGCCCGGGTGATGTTTTGGCTCCGACCTTGCCTCACTGCTTCGTCTGGGCTGCGGGCTAGCTTAGTTTCGTCTCCGCGACTGCCTACACCTCTGCCGCATTTTGCGCCCACCGATCACTCCCGGCTCGGCTGCCGTTCCTCCAGGTTTCGGGCAATCCCGATGTGATGTCGCCTCCTCAGCGCGCTCTCCATGTGCCGGCAGCTCTCATACTCAGCAGGTCGAAGTGTGTGCTCTCTGGGGTAAGTTTTATCGTCGGATTTTTAAGCAGCCCGGCCGGAGCTCCGGCGAGGCACGTCCTAGCAACCATGCTGCTGGCCACGCCCCCCTGTATTTACAAATCTTAACCTCTTGCATGCTCATGACGAGTGGGCTCGTCATGAGCCATGGTGCTCCGGTGCTCATGACGAGCTCAGCTCGTCATGGCCTCTGGAACGCTCGGGTGCGGGGAGAATTCCCCCGCTGTGCTGAACGTTCCATGGAGCCAATGCACCTGTGCATGGGCACAGGAGCAATGTAGCTCATGACGAACTCAGCTCGTCATGAGCATGCGGGCGCTGTGCGGGCCCCCCCCCCCAGCACAGTGGGGGAATAACCCCCGCAGCGAAGGGGTTAACAGTGTCAAAACTATCCAGAAAGGGGTAAAACAACAATATAATCAACAAACCCAATTCACTGGTATGTATATGACTTTTTATTTACAATATATATATATATATATATATCTATACTACTATTATAAAGAGAGAACTTGCACCTTTTGGCCAGGTAAACTCGGGAACCACAGCGCCAATCTACACACCCGATACATCTATGAAAATGTCAGGGTGTGTAGATGGACATAGGCTATATAAATAAATAAAAAAAGTAAATTAAACAAATTAAGTTTGTAAACAAAGAAGTCCCCTCAAAGTAGTGCCGGCCGGGACCTAGCGCTGGCCGCGACGCGACGTGCGTGATGACGACGAAGGAGGAGGGCGGTGCAGTGACGAGCGGCTTTGCAGTGAGGAGCGGCGGCACAGGTAAGGAAAGGGAAAGTGAGACTGTGTGATGCAGGGGGGGGCAAGAAGGAGGCAGCAGTAAATGAAAATGTCGGAGCGCGAGTGAGTCGGGCGGGAGGGGGGTGCGAGTGAGTCGGGGCGGGAGTGAGTCGGGCGGGAGGGGGGCGGGAGTGAGCCCGGGAGGGGGGGGGGGGCGAGTGAGCCGGGGCGGGAGGGGGTGAGTCGGGGCGGGAGAGAGTCAGGGCGGGAGGGAGTCGGTGCGGGAGGGGGTCGGGGCGGGAGCGGGTGTACTGCCCCCAGCCCCTTTCTGCCCCAGGCAACGCTGGGGCGGGCTGCTAGTATGTGTGTGTGTGTGTGTATATATATATATATGTATAAAATAAATACATTTCAAAGATTATCACAGTGTGAACAAGGAGCCAGGAGGCGGAGGACGCCGCGCCGCTCTCCACTGCTTCGCTCAGCTTTTACCGCTCAGCCTTTATCCATCAAGGAGCTGCTGAGTGGCGCTTGTATTCTGCAAAGGCTTCCTGCGGCTCCTGTCTCTTCCCGCAGCTCCCGCGGTATCCGCAGTCCTCACCGCTGCTGCATGCGGGCCACTGCAGCTGCCGGCTTTTGGACCTGGTGGACAAGCAGAGAGAGAGGAGCAGTGCGGTGGCGGCTAGCCACTAGTGGCGGTGCAGAAGTGAGCCTTTAAGCCGCTCAGCCAGTATAAAGATATCGGCAAGGGGGACATAGGAGGGGCAGAGTCTGAGCTTGACCCCGATGGACCTGAGCCTGACCCTAACGGACTACGGATTGCCGGCTTACCAGCTCCATCGGTTCATGGAGCCGTGGACACCGAGTGCCGTGCTGCGCTTTCCAGCAGCAGCCTTCTCCACATAAATCTGTTGTGAATGAGCTGGCAACTAGCTGGATATCCACGCTGCAACAGTGGTAAGTACGCTTAATAGCTGATGTCTGCAATGAGACAGAAGTGTGCCAAGCACAGCAGTTGAATTTTCAGGTTGGCTGAAAACAGCTGCTAAACTGCAAGACTGACTGAAAACCTTTATTGAAACCTGTATTGCAGTATTACAGTGGTATGTCTCTGGAACTGAGAGTTCATTCTCTGGAATGGACGGTGATCAGGTAGGACTAGTAATACATTTTGAAAGGAAGTTTCACATATTTGATTAAGTGTAGGTTCTACATAACATTGTGGAAGAGGCACCAGTATTGCACCAGGCTGGTCTGCGGTGTCCCGGAGCGTCCTAGTCACGCAGGGGAGGCCCACAGTAGCAGTGGGCTGGTGGCAGCTCCGGGAGAACACAGGAGGATACAAGAGCGATCGCAGGATTTGCCAATTGCCTCGCAGTGAGCTTAAGAGGCGAGAGAGGGGACGTTAGCCCGACAACCTGCAAATAAATCTGTTAAATTTGAAGCGGTGGTAGAGAACTGACAGTCCAGTCCTGTACATTTACGGAGGTAACCTAAGAAACAGCTTGCAGGTTTGCAGGCTCTCCAGAGTGCCAAGTGTAACCTAAACTAGTTAAACTACAGCAATGCTATCAGGCAGGGTAAGGAAGGTATTGGTAGAGAACGAAGTCACTCAAAAGGGACTTGCCAAACGGAAATATGCCGACAAACCAACAACGGCAAAAGGTGGAATGTCCACATTGAAGATCCCGTTAATCTCACCTATTGCATCTATGTTTGAAAAACTAATACTAAAGAGAAAAAACGACTCAAGATTTCTATATTTAAGGGATCCTGGATCATCTCTCTGTGCTACACCTGGAGAAACGTCCGGTCTGAAGACCCTTTTGGCACCCCAAAAAATAGTGCAATGGACACATCAAAGAGGGAAGATCCAATTCAAGAATCCACCCTAAAGAGATCAACATCATATTCAAACCTAAACTCCATTGAGATGCGGAACGAGAGCAAACATATAGAGAAATTAGAAACTCAAGACAAGGAAAATATAGTCGGGGAATTTCCTTCACGTAGCACCATTTTCGCAATAGAAACAGTACATGCTAAAGGAAGTAACATCAGTATCATTTCGGAACATCACCCTCGCGATCTATTACCTGCCTCAAGTAAAATCAATGGGGAAAGCACACAACATAACGGGGCTACAACGCATAAGCCCGGTGACCCGATTAGATCAGGCAACTATGTTTTGCACACAGCTGAGCATTAACAAGAAGCTAGCCAATATGACTTGCAATCAAACATAGATGACCACGCACATCTCTGGTCAAGTCACGGTCTATCGATAACTAACTCAGACGATTCAAGGGCAGATATACGAGTGGAAACTGTAGGAGAGTGGGGTCTGCAATCCTATGGTCACCCCCGATTTTTTGCTTTTTGCTTCACTGGTTTACGACTTTCACTGGCTGTGGGCCTGCTAATCAGACCCACAGCCTAGCTGTCTCTCTCTCAATTGACATCCATGTACCTTAGGTGCATATCTAATTGGATACTGGGTCACCTTATCAGTCCCTGTACAGTGTACCTTAGGTACCCAGGGCATAGGTGCACTCAGGGCCTACCAGGGGCTGCAGCATGTATTATGCCACCCCTGGCTGGCCATCCAAATCTGACACAACTGGCTGATCAATCAGCTGGGGCAAGGTGGTGTAATCACCCTTTGCTTTAGATATAGTATACCTATATCTAACCCTAAAATGGACACATATCCTCCTATCAGTCACTCCTATGGCAGGCCTTATCAATCCTGGAGGCAGAGTGCTTGGAATTATGTGAGATGGTGCTCTAGCATGAGCTTAGCCTGTCTGCAGCTTTCGGAACCAAGTCCTTTAGCTGTTTCCATGATAGCGCTACACCACATACTCTTAAGTGCATTATAATCCTCACGGTTATTGCTAACTTTGGTATAGCATTATCAAAACATGTCGAGTAAGGTGTCATACGAATTGGAATACTACCCCCTCGCCAATTCTGGCGACGGGGGTAGCATTCCACCCTTCTAGAGGGACACGACATGTATGTAACTGTGAACCCCGGTTAAAGTTAACACTAGCCTCAGCATCAGTAAAGCTAGAAGAAAGTAATAGATCATATAAAGATTTAAATACTGCAGCCAATAGTGATAAGCCTGGAAAATGTGACCTGTCTTCAGGGGTGTGGAATTTAATAAAATATCTACTTGCCCATGGGGCAGGTTGCTTCATAAATCTACTTGTCCTGTAACAAAATCCACTTGTCCCTTTGGTGCCATGTAGTGTGGTGACAAATTATGGCAGCGGTCTCATTATATAAGAGTTCTGATATAGCCTCTTTGATTATGCTGGGGCTCATACCATAGTAGCGTTTGAATACTTCTTATGTTCCCACGTTTCCGCAGATCTACATACTGGGTCTGAAGGTAGTGGTAAGCAATAGTTCCAGGTTAGAATGCCCTTTGAGTCTGTGCAAACCTATTAACTTGCACGTTTTAAGGGTTTTCAACAGCTGCATGTTTGTTCATGCTAAAATGCAGTTCACAAATATTTTCTAGGAGTATGATTTCTTGTCCAACTTCTGTAAATTCTTTGGAATTCATGAAAGCCATATAGCTGCACTTAAATGCAAGGACATATACCATGGGTGTACGTTTGAGACTTTCTTTAATAATTAGGCCCCTAATCTGGTCTAGCGATGACCATGACTTTTTGCGTTTATTAAACTTCTGTCTCTATATTGGCTGGCTTCATTGTGACTAGACAGCATTCCGCTCGTTCACAAGGAGTATATTGGCACACAAAGTAGTTTTGTTCAGTTCCAGTAACTACTGTGGCAGTGTGTGTTTTTGGAGACCAAAAGGAATTTTTGCTTTTGCCAATGTGTGTTATAATGGTTAGGGCCCTGCAGCTCCCTCACCAGTAAGGTTTTACAAAAACCATGCCAAAACAAGTCGCACATTCACCAAACTAAATGGCTGACCACCAATTTCAGACCTACTGACTTTGCCAATGCTTGTTTATTTTTGTTTCTCATAATCTTTTTGAAACTGGTTACACTGATTGTCTATTATGAATATTTTTGGGAAATACTAGAATGCATCAACACAGGTTACTAAATGATACTGCAAAGAAATGGTACCTGCAATTTTACAGTAGTTTAGCTAAATGTTTTCTTTCATGCTTTCCTTTTTTATCAACATTTTATTTTTGCTAATATTTGCATCAAATCAGAGAGCATTCTGGGAGCATTTTACATAGCCTCATATTGCTAAACTTTGAAAACGTGTGTATACATTTTTATACTGGGCCCACTGCTAGTAGTGCAGTCAGAACTTGAAACATTCACTTAGCGCGCGCACCCTAATAATAAAGGCTTTCAATTAATGAACCATAAATACAAGTTTGAACAGCATTAACATATGGACAAAAATAGTACCTCAACTGCTGACAGTGCCCTTCCCTGATCCGTAATGTGGTGCTGCAAACTGGCAGCCAAAGGGTTTGGGCTGCAGGGGGTTGGGCCTACTTGTCCCAAGGACAAACTACACATGAAAACTTCTTGCCCTTGACCCCAAACAATATGTCCTGGGAGTCGGGCTATAGGAATTCCACATCCCTGTGTCTTTATCAACATGGCTACATATAAATGAAAACCAGGGGGAAGCAGGAAAGGATAGGGTCGAACCAGAGGATAACTTAACTACTTCAAAACGGCGAGTTGCGATAAAGCAAGACACTGCTAAGCAGTCAAGAACTAAGAATGTATCTAGTGGTAAACAGGGAACCTATTCATACTAATGATTGAAAATCTGTTATTGGGGCAATTACATATGCTGAGAAAGTAAATGCAACTTCCATATCATGTAATCCAGTAAAAGAAGAGGTATCTCAATGTACTCTAGCACTACCTCCAAATCCTATACCAACCAAACAGCAATGCCTCTCTTGCGGTCAACTAAGTATTTGCATTCTCAACCAAGTCAAATCTTAGACTAAGAGATCGGAGGACAAAGATATAGGCAAGGGAATGACAACTAGTGCCCCGTAAGCTCACCAGCTAATATGGACCCCAGAATATGAAACACAGGGAAACTGTGATATCTTAAATAGAGGCAGTATCCTGAAACTCGTGGCTGAAATTCAGGAATTAAAACATATACAGTCATCAGATCTTGTAGCAGTCCAATTTCGCTGGAGTTAGCACAGTTAATACTAAGCAGCTCTAATCAATTTTCTGCCTGGGGAATTCAATTAATAGCACCAGTAAGTACTGACTATCCATTCCCACTGAAAGAAATTGAAAAGCAGGACACAAAAAGGATAACAAATCATAAGGTACTCCCTGCACGGGTATATTCAATTCTACAGAATGCTAATGGCAGGGGTGAAATAGCCCAGACCCCAGAAGGATCAGGAAAAGGAACACAAGGGGAGACTGAACTAAATCAAGATCAATGGAACTGGCTACCCAGTATATTGAACTACAAATATAGGTCTGACATAAGAGAACTATGGATACTATCTCTGAAACAAAGGCAATACAAATGGAGCATAGCTGGAGCCAAGCGACTACTTGCCGAAGGCCTTCCACTTAAGAGTGGGCAGATTGCGATATAACAGCCTTAAAGGAAACTTAGTGGGTTATACCGACTATACAGTAGCTGCGGAAAAATGCAAGAATTATGGTCACGCAGTAGGAGGATTGATAGTATATGTACCGACAGCTATAAAAATAACAACGGAACAGTTGAAATCTCCGGATCCCAGTATACAAATTGCAAAATTTTCTAGTACAGGCAAAACGATGCTAATAATTAATTACTATACACAACCAAAGACTCATATAAAAAAAGGAGAAAAATGCTCTTTTAATTAAAACAATATCAAACTACGCTGTAGCAAGCCAATCTGGAATTTAATAGTATCAGGAGATTTTAATTCCAATTTGATATTTATGCCGGACGAAGATGAAATCTTAACAGCAGATAACTTATTTTGGTCTGTCCCACAGCAGCATCATGCTGGGATTTACAGTGTGGACTGCGTTGGTCAGCAACTAGTAACAGACCTTGAATATCAAGGCTTGTGGGTCCTTAATAGAAGAACAGACTAAGATAGCCCTCCGGAAAAAACTTATTACGGTCAAAGGGCGCATTTAACGTTAGATTTTACACTTATAACCCTTCCTTTATTGCCAACTTTAGCTTGGTTCTATATAGAGTGCACTACCTTGAGTGATCACTCCATACAGCACACCATCTTTAATCTAAACACACCAAGATATCATCCCACAAATGCCCCAGAGGGCGAAATTACCTCAATTAATCTTAAACGTCTGAAATGGACTAACACAAATAAAACAGATTTGTTTCTAACAATAAAGGGTCTCCTGGCAGAATATACAAAAGAACCCTCGAACAGAATACAAGCTTGGTTGCAATTTTTAAAGAAAATAGCAGCAATAAAAAAGACCTAGAAGTTAGGGTAAAAGGACCCTAATTCCTTTAAATTCTTCAACTCCTCCTTTTGCTTTACATACAATTTATCACCCACTCTGTCATTAACCCAAGAAGGACAGACTAGAGTATTTGCCTGCCTTCTTTTGAACAACTCAAAGGGAGTGAATCCTGTGCTGGAATGGGGAGTTATTCTGTAGCTCTTCACTTTGCAAAACAATTCACTCTTCCTACACAAATTGTTCACAATTCAACGCATTATAGCCTCCTTCAGTACATTGTTCAACCTTTCAACCGTGCCATTGGTCTCAGGACAATAGAAAGCTGACTTCTTGTACTTGAGACCCCCTTTTTTTTTTTAAGAATCTTCCATCTCGGGAGAGACTAATTGTACCCCATTATCAGTTCGCTAAGATTCAGGAAAGCCTTCCCTCTCAAAAACGTTCTAAAAAACCCAGAATAATATTGCATGTTTAAATAGAATTTGTAATAGCAACTTCTGGCCACCTGGAGAACATGTCAACAAGTACCAAAACATACTTGCCAACACTTAAACAACAAATGGATCCCAAGATATCAAAAGCAACCTCTTTCCAGGGTTCTTGTGGTATTTCCCTTCCCACCATAGGCTGTACTCTACATTTAAATGTTTTGTCTGCATTACAACACTCGCCACAATCTCTCACAGCACGTTCAACCTGGATATCTAATCCAGGCCACCAATACATTTGTCTCAATCTCGGTTTGGTCTTTGATATCCCTGGATGACTCATGAGCTAAAGAGATCAACCCCTCTCTCAATGAGACCAGAGGAATTAATCTAGTGCCTCTGAACACAAGTCCACCTTGAACAGACATTTTATCCTTAATGCTCCAAAAGATTTGCAAATCGTAAAGGATTTTTTCAGCATTGGACCAAACGCTCCCAATCTTTTCCACCACTTTTTGTAAAATCAGATCTTTGTTAACGTCAACCAACTACTCATCTTCTCTAATGGCTCCTTCTCTTATTACTATCAAACACTGAGAAAATAAGGGTCAAAGGGATATTTTAAATACCTGCCTCAGTTCTATTCCCCTTATATTCTATATCAAATACATATTGGACTGGGGGTCTCAACACAATGACGCCGAGTGCCAGAGAAAAAAACAGAAGAAGAAGATTGCTGACTGTTGTTCTCACCCAGGCACTATAGCTAACGTGAGTGGGAATGTTGTTGATGAAGATGAGGATTTGGATGTTTGTTTAATAAGAGAAGGAACAGAAGAAGAGAAAGAATCGTGAAAAACTCAGGACTCTTGAGCAGAGCTTGGATTCCTATCAATTATCTTCATGATCAGTATTATCATCTGGTCATCCCCCCAGTTGCATGATATACCTCTTGATTAAAGAGGCTATCTATTGAGAAGAACTCTGTCGAGTTGGATCAACAAGGGAGAGCCAGACCCAATGAAAAACGGATCTTTAGTCCCTTCATATGATGATCACAAGAAAATTCTCAAATAACTCGGAGAATTTGAGCAGTGCATAAAACAGTGAGTGCCATATTAAAATAGAGTTGTTTAGGAGAGAAGGAGAATTTTTATTAAGGGTATCCCATAACACTCTAACTAAAAACAGTGCAACAAGCAGTGTCAACCAATACCTGCTAGGTATTAGGTTGAAATGTTTCAGCCATGTGGGTAGAAAATGACCCAGGCTTTCTTCAGGTGCTACGTTTGTCAAAGTTTGCTACTGCATAAACACACCAACAAAACCATCTCCAAGGTGTTCAAAACAAAAAATGTGAGTGATTAGTATCTCCAGATACAAGGTTGGAATTAATACAACCTTTCTTTTACAGATCCTCCTCTTCAAGGGATGCAGATGGCACCTACCTAAAGACAAAAGATCACAACAATCAAATAAACAATATCCTTTTGTGCCTCACGGGGGTTGGAGGTCAACCTGGAGAAGACAAAGTTTATGATATTCAATCCCCCGAGACATACCCGCCCAAATCCTATGCTTAATGGAATTTCCCTGGAGCGTGTCAAGACTTTTGTATACTTGGGGGTCACATTGACTGAACACTTCACATGGGACCACCAAGTTTCTAAATCATCTCTGAGACTGTCCCAGATTACGGGAGGTATAGGCAGATTTCATAGCGCTTCGACCTTTAAACCTGTCACTCCTGCCCTTGAGATCTACAAAATGCAGGTTAGGCCAGCAGCTTTGTACGCCGCAGAACTTTGGGGACATATGAAAGTACATGAGCTATCTAAGGTTGAACATGCCTTTATGCGCCATTTTGTAGCTCTCCCACAAAGTACTCCCCTATTACCACTACGCCTAGACTTAGGCTTGGAATCCATCGATAAGCTGGCAGCTGCACGACCGCTGCTCTATTGGAGAAGACTTTGGTCCGTGCCGGAGCTGGCATCCTTTAGGGCAGAGTTCACTGCAATCTGGGGCCAGCTACAACACAAGAACATACCTTGGCTGGCCCATGTCAAGGCTTTTTTCCATCAACTTGGATGTCACAACTTTGGGATGCACTGGAAGATTGCTGTGTGAGGACGCAAAGGTCCCAAATAGTGGCGTCTGTAAAGTCCTACAACCTCAAAACTCTACATTGTTCGACCCCCTTGGGAAGGCTGACCACAGAGTTTCTTCTGACAAAAGTTATCCCCAGGACGGAGGTGTTTCTGGACTTGGTGCAGCCCCCATTCGCAAGAAAACTGTACACCCAAGTGAGGCATGGCTCCTTACCAATAGGGGCACTTGCGTCCAGATGGTCACTCCTGTCGGAGGCCAGTTGCCCTGCTTGCAACTATTGGAGGGAAGACATTGTACATATATTCTTTTTTTGCCCCGCATACAGCGGAATTCGGAAATGCTGGATCCTTCCACTGTGCAAAAATTTGGGGTTTAGACAATGTGCCCAAGCTACAAGAGTTTTAACCTATGACACTGCCCCTCCCATTGTTTTTGCTGTTTCCAGTTTTTTATTTGGCATGTGGCGGAGAAGAACTCTTTTTTCTAGTACGAAATAATGCCCCTCATCCACTTATCTGCTTATTCTTTGATAACTCACTGTTTAATATCTTTTTAACTCAATTGTATTTGTGATTTTATTACTGTGTTGTACATATTTTATTGCACTTTTATGGTCTCTCGACCGAAATAAAGTTATCAAATGAAATAAACAATACTCATAGTTAATGTACTTCCCTAAGTGGATAATCGGTCTCGGTTTACTGTGTTACTACAGATCACACAGCCCGTGCACTTGGACTCTAGGTAGCCATATATACATTGCTGCTCACCCGTCTTGATCGGGGACTGGACCTCACCTCACCTGAAACCTAACTCAGGAATACGAGGCCCGCTCTGAGAGAAAAAGAGGGATAAGGGTGATGCTAGAGGTGGTCCTCACAACAGTCAGTCCCTATCTCTGCAAACAACCTCACACCTCTCTTATGCATCATATTCAGTCTCTATGCTGCCAAATATGTACACCCTATCGTTCTGCAGAAACATTTTTTCCTTTCAAATGCAACCGTAATAGAAGGTTAAAAATATGCCATTAGGTAGACCGTCTTAAGAGGATAACTATTGACTATAAACAACAGCTGTATCTCGAACGAATGCTTTCCTCTCATAGTCTATTACCTCTGCTCTGCATGACAGCATCCTGTTAGAATAATCTCAAAAGTACCTTTGTTCACAAGTACTTAAGCTGTTTATAGCGTCATTTAAGCCCAGCGTCATCACATGGACTGAAAAACCGTGGGGAGCTCGAACTACCGCTGCAAACCCAATGGAAAGCAAAATAGCGGCGGACATGAGAGTTAAAGTTAAATATTAAATTTAAATAGTGGTCCCCCTGTGGGATTGCCGGACTCATCTTCCACATGACCATGTAGTGGAGGTGCTGGTCGTAATTATTTCCAGGCATTTATAAAACTCAACTTGGTCTATGCAGTGCACACTTATTCGGTTGTGTTCTAATCTCCTTGCTAATCAACCTTTATTCAATCTATGTATGTACCGCACAACCTCAGCATGCACTGGTCCCTAAACCGAGGTAGACCCACACACCAATCTGAACCTATAAGCTGGCCCAAGGTATGTCGCCATTCAACCCTTATCACTATGTAGTCTAAATACCCATTTCTGTTCTCTCAAAAACAGGTATCTGGAGACATCACTAATATGTGCTGATATAAAGGGTTTCTCAAGCACTGTCCAGTTAAAATCTTCTGCTCCGGGGCGTGGCCAAAAAGGCAACCTAGACGGACGTGTCAATAGTATTGTACATGACGAGACAAAAACAGTAAAAAGATTAATGGATAGAAGTAACCTCTGTACAGTTTTTAGTGGAGAATGCCTACGTACTTCTAGTATAGAGTCTTTCTTTAATGAAGAAAGCTATGTCCAGGATAATAGATTAGTTCATGCTATTGATTACAGAGGACTAGGTGAAAGAGGTGATGGTACCTACTGTAGAACAAGTTATTAGAGAACAGGTCCAAGGAAGGCGGAGTCATGCGCTTGCATAGAAATAGAATTGTTTTAGTGTTTGTAGTATTTAACAGCAATCCATTGATATTTTAAGGACATTTCTACATATCTTTTCAAGGCAAAGTTTAAAAGAGAAAATAAAAACTTTGCAAGGATTGGATCCATGCAAGATTAGAAAGCATACACATTTGCAGGGACACTCCCTAGTTTCTTTATCAAACAAAGTGTGCAAAAGCACCTTTCATAATTTTAGTTAGCTGTACACCACTCAACACTCAATGCTAACCATAGCTAGGAGCTGTACTATGTGAAGAGTCCTACTTTGTTTAGGAGAAATGAATAGAGCACTTGTGCATGGTACTGTGGCAGACATAGAAAAGGTTTGTGGTGATGTGCAGCTGTGTTTCTTTGGTCAAGCAGAATTCTAAGGAAAATTAAGAGTTGTGAAGAGGAGGAGTTGCAGAACTGGACAAATTCAGCAGTTCAAGTTAGCTGAGCTAACAATAGGTCGTGCCCCACAATGCACTGCTTATGACTTCACATATTACATCACACATGACATATTCAGGGACATCACTGGTGACAGTATCCACAGAATCTCTGACGGACCCACTCACCCCAATATAACCTTTCATACACCCTCTCCAACTTCCAAACTAACTATCAAAACCATTGACACACCCATACTTACACACCGTCTCACTGATCCAGAAGCCTACATACACATCCACTCAGACAACCAAATAGCTACAAATACACCAACGCGCTCACTAATACAGCCATTGATATATCCACTCATACATCCATACAGCCACTCACACAGTCAGTCACTCATAGAACTACTCACATTTATACACTCACCTGTAGTCGCACATCCATTTACTCACCTATACACACCCACTCATTTATTCATACAGATATTAGCACATACTCACTCGCCTATACATTCACTGATACAAGCACACACTCACCCATAAGGCCACTCTCGCAATCACTCTGTCACACATACTGTCACTCATATACTCCAACACTCAACTATACTGCCTTTCACATATGCAGTTACTCACCCATATACCACTGACGCATCCATTCACTCACCGAAACAGCCATACACACACTCACTAAACCATAGATCCACTGACTCACCCATTCACTCATCCATACAGGCAGTTATACACACCCTCACCCACCCTCATAGACAATGAGATACCCTTACAAGTACTCAGACAACTGATCACTCACCCATACAGAAACTCGCATACCCAATCACACACATATACAACAACTTAGACACCAACTGGCAGATAGACATTCACACAAATCACTCATCCATACATTCGGTGAGACACCTAATCATTCACTTATACTGATAGTCACGAACCCACTGAATCATCCATACAGGCTCTCATACACACATAGACTCATCAACACACCGTGATATATATATTTAACACTTATAAACATTTTAGAAACACTCAGTCACTGGATGAGTTTTTTGGGTACTGCAGTAAAGGTTCGAGCAGTATTATAAGCAGCCTTGAGTTATTAGATAGAATTGTCCCAGATTGACAATTTCTACTTAGCATAGAAGACTGTGTTCACCAGGTGTTACGTTAGATACATGTGCTTGTTTTGCTTCATAAGATAGTCTTGCTGTAAAGTTTTCACCACAATATGAAGGCTGCAGGTACTACAATCTTTTGCACCTTTTTGGGACTCAGAGGTGTGTTTTTTATTTTCTTTCTCTCCTCTTCCCATAGGCTGGAATTTTACATTCTAGACAATGGGAAGAGGAGAGAAGGAAAAACACTGCCCCGAATCTGAAAATGACTGGGCGATTCTCCGAGGCATTTCTGCTTGGCCTCGGAGAAACATGGTGGTCCTTTCCCCCTTGCGCTGAAAAGCTGATATGTTTTCCAGTAAAGATCGCAAGCCTATTTGCAAGGCCCAGGAAATACTTTAAAAAGTTTGCGCAACTGTAAACCTTGATAAAGCACCATTGTTTCAGATGTTCTTCTTGACAATAAAAATTGTTTAAAAAAAAAAAAGTTTGCGCAAAATTCCCAATTATCTTTATAAAGTTGACAAATCGGTCTTAATTTACCTCAAACGTCATTACTGATTGCATAGGTAGCTCGAAAACACCGCCGCGAGAATTACCTTTCGTGCACCCGGAAGGGTTTCAAAGAAGGGACAATTAGAAAATATATGTAGCTGTTCTGAACACGCTGATGCTTTTATGTCTCTAATAGACTTTGCATATTATCGTTTACTGTGTCCGTGCACTTTTGACTTACTCGGAGATCGTCGATATTATAGTGGGGAAATCCTACTGCTAATGCAAGGACACGTTTATTGGAAATGTTAAAAGTAAAAGCCCATGCATGGATGTTGAGAGCGCTCGCTTGGCAGTATCATGTGCGTGCCGCCGACCTCCGTTCTGTTAAAGGGTGCTGCGGACATCAGAAAGTTTGTACCGCATTGCATTTAAAAATGGCCTCTGCCGTTGTTGAAACTCCTTGCTATCTTTTACAAGTAATTGAACAAGATAGGAGCTGCAGTCTTGGGCTAAATTTTTTCAAGCCACTGTAAATGTATTTCGTTTCTGAACTAATTAGGAAACGTGCAAAAAGTAAAGATAAAAGTGAAGCAACACGTGGTGCGGAATTGCTGCACGGGTAAATAGAGCAGCCATCTTGAAACGGTAAAAGATCTCCATGTATTGGAAGTCCAAATCACGAGTAGTAGGACTCGCCACTCGTGCATAGGCGTACAGGAAACACACGAGGCAGATTATATGGAATTTCCTACCTCCGCATCTCATCTCAGAATTACTAGTCACTTTTTCCTAGGACAGAAGTGAGACTTCACTGCACTTACCGTGTGTAACAGGTAAAGCGTTGAACGCACAATTTGTTGATTGCAGTAGTAGACGGTCTTAAATCGTCATATAGGGTAGCGATTCTCACACCACTAGCTGCATCTGCTTATCTGCTTTCTTGCTTGCCATGCGCAATGCCTAGCCGTTGCTGATGGAAAGGGGGGGGGGGGGGGTTGGCGGCTATTACGTAGCTTCAAAGTTCTTGGTGTTTTCTGGGTTATCTTTCTGTTTGCAGCGGATGCAAGACAGCCTGTATGATCAGCATGTCTTTAGAGTGTGTAGAATTATGAGACTGAATCACAAAAGTAAAATTATAAGTTTTGTGTACTATTTGTTTTTCCTATTCACAAGCTACATTCCCACTCCGCCCGGGTGGGAGGGGATCTTGGGCGGGCGAAGGGGCGGGACGAGGAGCCTCGGCAGGCGAAGGGGCCAGCAGGGAGAGAGCAGAGATGCAGCGCTGTCCGGGCATGCTGCGGTGCACCGGGGAGCTCCCCTGCACTAACCAAGCGGCCAGCTGCCCTGCCGTACGTAGGACCTTCGAGAGACCCCATACTTCCTAGGATTGAAGAGCCGATGGAACCAAGCTTGCAGCACAATGTGTAAAATCATGCGGAGAGCCGAGAATTCACAGGTACAACTGGCGTTCGACCGAAGAATTTTTTGAACTTTCTGTAGCTGTTGTGTTTTGCGCAATTTATGAGCTAACAGTCTTCCACACCTATCTCCACCCGTATAGTAGGCATGCCGTAGTCTTAACGCTGCAAATTCCGCCTGTCCTGATCAATGGCTGCCAATCATTGCCGCACAGCTTTAAGTTGCCTCCATATTCTTGGGGCCCCTGTTTGTTGGTACATTTGCTCCAACTCCCTTGTGCGCTGAATGAGCTCTTCCGGCTTGCAACTGCGCTCAGCGTTGTCTGCCGCGGAGATTGCAATAAACTTCCCCTGGAGGACTGCCTTCAGCGCCGCCCATTGTGTAGCCAGTGAGGTGTCTGTGTTGCTGGAGTGGTGGGAAGGCAAGCACAACTGTCACTGGGGCATTATCAGAGAGAGAGAGGCAACCCCGATTTCCACCTCAGTCGCTAGCTCATGTATCGCAGCCGTCGCCAGCAGGTAGTCTAGGCGGGCATATGTTTTGTGAGCATTAGAGTAGTAGGAGTAGGCACGTCCTTGGGGGTGATAGCTGCGCCATAATTCTTTAATACCTAGGTCCCGGAGATGGAGTAGTGCCTCTGCAGGAAGGGTGCCAGTTTGCAAGGAGCGCTGACATGACCTATCTAGGGAATTATCAAACACCAAATTTAAGTCCCCTCCCAATAGGATGTGCTGATCTGGAGTGGCAGTAGCGTCGGCGAGGGCAGAGTGGAAAAACTTTTCCTGGCCCTCGTTAGGAGCATAGTTTGAGACAATAGTGAACGTGCGGTCTCCCAGAGCGAACCTGTACGTCAACAGCCTGCCTTTTATCTCAGCCTCTTTCTGTATGATCCTCGCTTTGAACCTCTGGGACACCAAAATAGCTACCCCTGCCGTTTTAATATCGCCTGAAGAGAAAAACTGATGTTGGAACTTACAGAACCAGAGGTGGTGGCAGTCCCTCTGTAAAAGGTGTCTCTCCTGCAGGAGACAAATGTCTGCCTGTGAGTGCTCTAAACAGGAAAGGACCGCTTTGCGCTTCACGTGATTATTCAACCCCCTCACATTTAAAGTGAGTACTTTAAGGTCTGTGGTCAGCATCTAATCTATGGGGTAACAGAAGGCACAAGTATCGCACTAGCGCTGCAAAAACTAAAACCAAGAGCGTCGGCCTTTTTAAAGGAACTAGGTGTTGTGTGGCTATCTCGGCCCCAGGCGCAGGCTGGACAAGGAGCACTGTACCCTCCCCCGAACTCCCCTCCCCCCAAAAATAACACCCCCCTCCTCCCCAAAACGAAACCCAGCAATCCAAAACACATTGTCCATCATCCGTAGGTGATTGGGAATATAGTACAACGGGATAGTTCACTCACTTCTCAACCGCCCCTCGTCCCGCCAACAGCCCAGCAAGAGAAACAAGCAAGCAAATAGCTGTGGCAAATCATACAAATCAGCTAGGGTGAGTCGAGGTCAGTTCGGAGGAGACCGCCTCCACCGCAGCGCGCTGGCCTTCCATAATCTCGGCTGTGTGGGGCTTCTTTACGTGACGTTGTCTGCCTTGCAGGCGCCACCGAGGCTTGGATTCATCCGTTTCCACAGCTGGGCCCGCCGGATCACCCTCCCCGGCCGGGAGGTCTATACCCAGTAGGCGCATGCTTCCGACAAGGAGTGAAGCTGGTAGAGTTTATTGTCAAGTTTGAACACCAGACGGAACAGGTGGCCCCAACTGTAGGAAATGTTGCGTTGCTGGAGGTGGGATGTGACAGGTTTGAAGGTTCTGCGCTTTTGCAAGGTGAGGGCGGACAAGTCTTGAAACAGAACCGGTGACTGGTCTTGGAAGGACAGGGGGTGCAACTGGCGGGCTTTCTGAAAGATTTCTTTTTTGGTGCGATAGTCCTGCACACATACGAGAATGTCCGGCGGTTGGGCCGAAGTAGGGGTAATGGTCCCACCCTATGCACCCTGTCTAGTCGGAGGTCTGACTCCAACGGGCTCCCCAGAATGTGATTGAAGAGTTCCCTCGTAAATTTGAACAGATCCCTGGTTCCCTCGGTCGGTGTCACTCCACGGATCCGTACGTTATGTCATTGAGAATGTTTCTCTAGCTCCTCGAGATGCGTTTGGAGATCAAGCTGCTGGGCGTGGATCCGCAAACTGTCCTGTTGGAGTGTCTCAATTTCGGTGTCTTTCCCGTCACTCGTTTTCCAGTACGGCCACCCGCTCGCCTATGCCGTCCATATCCCTGCGAACTCCTTTTTCAATGTGTGGATATTGTCCCTCAGAGTTGTAAACAGTAATTCCAGGAAGGCCTTGGTGTTGGGCTCCAAAGCATCACTCCGGTCCGGGGCGGATTAGGCAGAATTCGAAGCCATCTCGGAGGTTTGCGTATTCGTCTGGGCCTTAGCAAACGGGTCCTTCAAGGTCTTATCTTTTCGCCCTCTAGAGGAGGACATAGCGTGCTCTGTGCGCCACAGGGGTCACCCGTTCTAGCGCACCCACTGCCCACCGCCACTTAAGAAGTTCAGGAGGCCTAGCTAACAGCTCACCCCTCCAAAGGCCAGTCCCAACTGGGAAAAGCAGCACCACGGGCCGCAACTCTGACGGTGCAAACGCGGCCAGCGGTACAGGCTATGTGCCCTCCAATAGCCCCAAACTCGCTCTCCCGAGTGCCGTGTTCACAGCCGGGGCCACCTCACACCTCCACCCGGACCCCACAAGTATCTCCAATTGTACCCCAGGCCCTGCCACGAGGAAGTCCTCCACGCAGCCCCACTCATCGGTAACATCAATGGGCCTTCACTACTGGGCGCCTCTGTGGTCCCTGGCCACCGTCAAACAGGCCATGCAGTAGTTCCGACTGTAGGCCCTCCGCGGAGCAGCACTGCTCCTCTCCAAGGCCCGCACATAAATGGCTCCCAGTGGGTCCCGCCCACTGCTGGCCCCTCGCTCTAGGGATCCCACGGCGCCGGCCAGCACTCTCCTCCAGCTAGCCCCCCAGGTGAAGTCAGTCCCGCAGATGTTCCCCGAGGGATGCAAGCGTCAAGGGCAAGAGTCCAGCTTCAGCGCACGCACTGCGAGGTCACAACAGCTTTGCCCCAGTGAGCCGCTCCCCCGCCAGGCGTCTTCAGGGGCCACTCGCAGTTTGACTCCGCTTCAGTCTAAAAGTCTCTCACGCCCTCGGCTCACTGCCGCCGCCTTGACCATGCCACAAGGCCTCTGACACTCACCGCTGTGTTGAGCGGGTGTCTCAGGCCCTCTGTGCTGCTTGGGGGCCTCTCCTCACCAGGGTCGCAGGGTTCGTCACTACAGCTCCCCGGGAGGGACACGGTCCCGCCCAACTCCTGAAGTTTGCTACCACCACTACCGTGCTCACGACCCTCCTTCCCGTAGGTCGGCGCTCCGACCCTACACCGCAGGAGACCAACAAAATGCCCGAGGCCCAGAGCGGACCCCAGCGCGTGTGTGGCTGCCACACCTGTCCAGTAGCTAGGAGGGCCCGGGCTCCTCCGTCGGGCCCTCAACCGTGGACGCGCGCTCCTCAGCCCAAAATGGCGGCTCTGCCCTCTGCCTGCTGTTCTCCCGGGACCTCCGCTAGCTTCTTCTCGGGGTCGGACAACTGCTATCACTCCAGTGGTGTGGCGGAGTCCCAGCTCTCGCCACTGCTCCGCAGGGCCCCACGTCCGCTGGTCCGTCGCACGGAAGGAGATCGCCCTTCTTTCTGGGCCTCTCCCGGTGTCTCTGGAGAAAGGGGCGCGCCCACGGTCGCGCCGCTGATATCTTGTATTGTAGTATACTTATAGAGCGCAGCCTGTCACCACCAAGGGCATCCTGGCGCTTTGAACCCTGATCTAACAGCAACTTCAGCAACTAGCCTATCCTCGGGAAGAGGTGGGTTTTCAACGCCTTTCTAAAGGCTGGGAGAGCCTCAAGGCTCCTAAGGGATAGTGGTAGAGAGTTCCAGAGTTTGGCCGCCGCTACTCTGAACGATCGGCCACCCATCCTCACTCTCTGGAAGCGCGGGACTACTAGCAGCTTGGATGACGAGGAGCGTAATGCTCGAGCTGGAAGATACCAAGCAAACATTCTCCGCAGCGGGATAGGTCCCAAGCCATGAATAGCTCTGAACACTATGCATGCGGCTTTGTAGCGGACGCGAAGGTGAATCGGCAGCCAATGGAGTTCCTGTAGTGCTGCTGTAGCCGAGCTGTAGTAGGGGCGGGACAGAGCGAGTTTGGCCGCCAGATTCTGTACCCTTTGGAGCTTGCCCAGTAGTGTTACAGGGGCATCCAATAGTAGTGCGTTGCAATAGTCGAGTCGACTTAAAATCGTGCTCCGTACTACTTCGGATCTGGCTTGCTCAGGAAGGAGAGGTAGAACCTTGCGCAACATCCGGATGAGCATCATGCACGTGGACGTGGTCTTGTTTACGTGCAGATCCAGCTGTAAATTAGGCCCAAAAGTGACCCCCAGATTACGCGCCGAGTGTGTGGCTGACACCGTCTCGGAGAAGGACGGGGGCCAGAAGTCGTCTGGGAGGTTCCTGGGAATTCGGTCACCGGAACAATGCAGAACCTCAGTTTTGGTACGGTTGAACTGTAGCGAGTTCAAACGGAGCCAGTCCGCTGTGGCCTGCATACATCGGTGAAAAGTCTCCAGTGGGACCGCATCCTGTCCCTCCAGCGAAAAGACCAGCTGGGTATCATCTGCATAGTTAAATGCAGAGATCCCAAAGGATTTAATAAGCTGGACTAGTGGGCGGAGGTAAATGTTAAAGAGTATAGGGCTGATGGCTGAGCCCTGCGGTACTCCTTGTCCTACTCTCCGCTCCTCTGAGCTGAAGGGAGGGAGCGACACACGTTGTTGACGATTATCCAAGTAGGAAATTAGCCAGTCCCTAGCCTTGTCTTTGACTCCACACTCTTCCAGCCTCGCTATCAAGGTTGGATGGCTGACCGTGTCGAACGCGGCCGACATGTCGAGCAGCACTAAAAAGGCTGCCCGACCACTGTCGACTCGCGCCCGCAGATTGTCAAGCACGGTCACTAACGCGGATTCCGTCCCATGAGCTGGGCGGAAGCCAAATTGCGTCTCATCCAGCCAGGTGTTTTCTTCCAAGAAGCCGGATAGAGTGCGGGTAACCAACTTTTCCATGATTTTCACTGGAAAAGGCAACAGAGAAATTGGCCGGTAATTGGAGAGACAGGCAGGGTCCAGCGTAGGTTTTTTTAAAAGCGGAGATACCACTGCCTTCTTCCAGCAACCCGGTACAATCCCTGTTTCCAATGACTGGCAGCAGATGGAATGTAAAGGCTGGAAAAGTTCCTCCTGAAACAACCTCCAGAGTTTTGGCGGGAGAGGGTCAAGAGGCGAACCAGATGAGATCGTAAGGGCTAGGCTGCTAAACTCCTCCAAGGAAGGCAGAGGAAAGCTACTCAGTTGGGGTCGACTGGCCTCACTTGCCGGATCTCCCAAACTGAGGGCCCGGTCCAAGGAGGGCAGGGGAGGACTACTCAGCCGGGGTCGACTGGTCTCGAGCACCGGAGCTTCCAGACTGAGAGTCTGGTCCGCCGGAGGCAGAGAAGAACTACTCAGCTGGGGTCGACTGGCCTTCGTCGCCGGAGCTCCCAGACTGAGGGCCCGGACCAAGGGGGGTGGGGGAGAGCTACTCAGCTGGGGTCGACTGGCCTCACTTGCCGGAGCTCCCAGACTGAGGGCTTGGTCCGAGAAGGGCAAGGAGAAGCTACTCAGCTGGGGTCGACTGGCCTCCCTCGCCGGAGCTCCCAAACTAAGAGCCTGATCCACGGGGAAGGGGGGAAAGCCACTCAACTGGGGTCGACTGGCCTCGATTGCCGGAGCTCCCAAGTTGTGTGCCTGATCCTCTGGTCGGGGTCGACTGGTAGTTGAGGCTGGAGCTTCTAAACAGGGGTGAGAAATCCCCTGCAAGGGTCGACTAGCCATCACCTCCGGAGCTCCCGAACCAGTAGGAGAATTGACTGGATCCTGCAGACCCTCCAGGATTCTGCGGATTTTCTCCTCAAAGGCCTCGGCAATAGAATCACAGAGATCTTGCGATGCAGGGACAGAACTGGCCACACACGTGGGATGGGCAAGGTCTCTGACAATTTTAAAAAGGGCCTGTGCCTTGTTAGGGGCATGAGTCAAGGTGGATTCAAGATAGGACGCTTTAGCCAACTTGATCTGAGCCTTGTAGTTTTGTATGGCAGACCGGAACACAGTTTTCTCCGAATCTAAGTATTGTTTCCTCCACACCCTTTCTGCACGTTTGCAGTCGAGTTTGAGCTGACGAAGTTCGCTCGTATACCAAGGGCTAGCTCGGTTCACCCTACCCCGTGACTTCCGAAGGGGTGCCAGCATATCCAAAGAGCTCGAAATTGATTGACAGAAGCGAGCATAGCTCTCCTCTGCTGTAGTGCCAAGCTTAAAGTCCTTATCTAAGATGTTCGGCAGGGGGGAGGATTTAAGAATACGGGACCAAGGTCTCTCTAATTTAGCTTGGGGTAGTCCAGCCTCTCGTGAGGTGTGGTCCTCCAGCCAGAGAGAAAACAAGATCAAGAAGTGGTCTGTCCAATACTGGCACTTAATATCCTCTATCGAAACCCATAATGGATCCGCGAATACCAAGTCCAGAGTATGACCCTTACGATGCTTGGTGGCATTCACACACTGTTCCATCTTAATATCCATGCAGGCTTGGCTGAGGGAATAAAATACATTATCCCTTGAGCCACCGGCCCACAGGTTAAAGTCACCAAGAATCAGTAACTTGGAGTGGGAACTAGAGAGTTCGTAGATCAAGTCAATGAGGAGTGCTATAGTTGGTGCTGGTCCTGGGGGGCGATAACAGAGAACACCAGAGCACAGTTTCAGCTCCTGCTGTTTGACTGTAAAGCCCATCAGTTCAAAACCTGATACCTCACGAATCTTTAGCTGGGAGAGAGTAAGCGAATCTTTATAGATAAATCCGATTCCTCCTCCTCGGTTGAGCGGGCGAGGAGTGTGACTTATTTTATAGCCTGAAGGGCAGGCTAGGCCCAACTCCACCTAACAGTCCTCCCGAGTCCACGTTTCTGTGAGAAAGAGGACATCGAGATTTTCAGACTCAATAAGAAAGGCGATTTCCATGTGGTGCTTACAGAGAGATCTAACATTAAGCAATCCACAGGAGATTCGCTTGGTAGTTAGTGGTCTAGCCCCATTCTGACCGGGTCTGAGCCTGAGTAGGTCAGGCCGGGAGTAGGTGATACGGTGGGAGCCAGAGGGGCCAGAGGTAGCGGCCCTAAGTGCGTCCGTTGCGCGAACGGGCGCAAACGGGCTTACCTCTGGCGCACCTCCGGCGCGCCTACGACGCGCCCGCTGCGCGCGAGCGCTGCGCGTCGATCCATCCATCCTAAAGTACTATTACGCTGAGCGGAGGACCGCCTACTAGCCTCTTGCCTTGCGCAAGATGGCCGCGGAGTGCCTCGCCTCACACCCAACCCAAGATGTCGGACCCAGCTAAACTGTCTGGCCTCGCCGAATGCGAGGAGATGAAAACTTAAATGCAGGTGAGCCTCCCAAACTTCCCCGGCCTGCGAACGCCGACAGGAAAAAGTTATTCAGGGAATTCTAGCCAGAAGCGCTAGTAAGAGAGAACTAAGGCGCTGACAAGGTGAGAGTTAAAGCGCTGATAAGTAAGCTATAAGCGCCACGGAATAAAAGCACAGCAAACACTTAAAAAAATTATGAGTAAAAGGCGCGGCAGCTAATGCGCTGAAAGCAAGATATCTCTCTTTCTCTTTCTCCCCCCCACCTCCCCCAGAGGCGCTCGAGCCTACTGAGGCTCACCTGTCCAGTCCAGCGCCCAAAGCTGCTCCAGTGCTGGGGTCCGCAGACCCTCGGTGGCAAAATGACAGTGCTAATGGTGGGCCGTCGGCGGGAGTGGTAGAGCAACACGTCTGCTCACGCCGCCATCTTGGCCACGCCCCTCGATATTTGTTTTTTAGCTGAAGTGGATAGGGGCTGTGCAGCCCACCTTCCCATGCCCCCCTGGGGCAATGAACACTTAAAGGTGGGTATCCTGGTGACACCCAGGGCACCCACCATATAGTCCTAATGCTTCTGATTCTGGGCAGTCTTTTCATCTGCTTCCACAGTGCTTCAGTGCAGGCAGGGAAACTAATCAAAAGTCTGCTCCTAGCTGGCTGGAGCATTTTTAAAGCACCTCCTCGCTGGGAGTGGATTTCTTGTTTGCTCCAGCTTAGTGGAAAATTAAAAAATGCTCCTGCAAAGCAAGAGCAAACAAAGGGTCCCTGCCCCTGCCGGCAGGAAAACCGATATGTCCCTGGATGGGCACACCGAGAGAAAGCTACTGAGCCGGGAGGTGGGTCCGGGGGGCCATTGATGGCCCAGCACGAGGTCCCCTCCATTAAAGTAATTAGCCCCAGGGTCCTTAATAACTCTAGGAGGGAGGCCAGTTTGCCCATCTTTCCATTTTGTTACATTTTTGCCGCAGGTGGACTTCCTGGGGTGTTTTGAGGCACAAAAAAGGGGGTCAGGTGGCCCACCCCTAATAACATAACGTCTATTTGTAAAGCGCACGTTTTCCCAAGGGTATCTTGATTCTGAATAAGAGATGTTTAGTGTTTCCCAATTCAATTATACTCATTTTATGGACCTGGGAAGGATGAGCTGCTGAAAAGCAGTTAGGATGTGAACTTGTGACCCATAGGGTGAACACAGGCCCATATAGTGGATGTATTAGTCCACTAGGCCAACCAAGCCCATCTCTTATCAAGTAGTTTTGGTTCCAGAGTGTGGGCTCCCTGAGGCTTCAGGAGGCTTGAGGGAGGGCAGCATGGCCCCCTCCACATGTATCATTTCGGCGCTGGGGGTGGGCTTGCCAGGGCTTCTAGATGCATAGGGTGTGGGGGCCACACTGCCCCCGTCTACAGGCCCCTGGAGGCTTAAGGAGGGGGACCCTGAAGCCCCCTTCCCATATAAACCAATTTTGGCCCAGGGGATGGGCTCACTGGGGTCTCTGGAGGCTTGGGGAGTGGGGCCATGCAGCTTTCCTCCCCTTTATGAATACAGCTCCAGAAGTGGGCTCCCCATGACATAAACATAGTAGATGCGCCATGGCTTCCATTTTTTCCATTCCTCTGATAGCGTGGTACATTTTTTCAATTTTTATTTTCTTTATGGCCCAAGGAGGGGACGGCTAAAAGGTGTGTGTGTGTGTATGTATGTATGTATATATATATGTATGTATATATATACATATATATATATATATATATATATTTATTTTTTATTTTATTTTTTACCCAAGAGATCAACTTTTGGTAGCAAAACAGGTGGCAAAACAAGAGGAGAGTCCCAGAATGATAACCACATTCAACTCGAAGTCAGCCAGGGTAATGCACATATTTCAAAAGAACTGGCATATCCTCAATACTGACCATGTAATGAGAAAAGTCCTTCCAGTAAGACCTATAATAACATACAAACGTAGTCAGTCTCTGGCGGACCATCTTGTCCATAGTCACTATGTGTCCAACAAGAAAAAGTCTGAACAAATCTCTAAATCCAAAGGATTTTTTCCATGTCGAGCCTGCAAGGCTTGTAAAAATAGTAAAACAATAACAACATATCCAGGTAAAACTGATGAAAATGAGCCAGAGAGAAACATCAAAAAATTACTCAACTATAATTCGGAGTACACCATCTACTGTCTCCTATGTCCGTGTGGGAAACGCTATATAGGCAGTACAATCAAGCCTACTAAAATGCGAATTCTCAAACATATGCGGGCAATTGTGAATAAAGACAAGTCGTACCCTGTGACACGACATTTCGCAGAATTCCACAAAAGCGACAGGGACCAGCTTAGCTTTTACTGTATTGACCAAGTGGAACGTACCGAAAGGGGTGGTGACAGAGAGAAAATACTCCGTACTCTTGAGTCTAAATATATCATTGGGGACTCAACAATAATGAGGAAATGTGGGTACATCTGTAAAAACAACTGGGTACGGAATAACACCTGACAGTACCCCATCCCACAAGCAGGTTCTTGCAAGAGCCACATTCTCTGAGTCATATTGAAAATTCTACTTGACTTTGCCCATTCATGGCTTAATAAAACGTGCATACCCAATAGTTCCACCTAGGCCCATCCAGGGCGCAGGTTTAAGAGTTCAAAAAAGTCCTGGGTACGATGTAAAAATAAGGGCATTGGTCCGAATGAAATAGGATTATAAACATCGTAGCAGGCAGAATAGAATAATGTTTGACACAAAATCTCAGCATGCATGCACTGTTTGATAAAAAAGAGTAACTGCTTACCTGAATGTTTTTAAATGGCACTGAGCACTTTATGATATTACAACGCCATGATGATTATATGTATGTTTTTGCGAAATTTGCACACTAAAAGATGGCCGCTGCGATTTTTCTGCTGAAAATGTAAACCGTCATTTATGTTTATGATGAGGTGGCTTTAAATGGCGCTGTATAGTACTACACAGGTGAACACTGACGAAGCCTTTTGTCGAAACGCGTCTGTTGTGGGGGTAGGGGCTTTAATTAAAAACTCACAAACCTATGGTATCGTGTGCTGGTTGTTTGTCTAGCCGAATTGGAGTGGACTGTTCCCAAATATATATATATATATATATATATCCAACCACATGAGTCGCTGTGGAACCCTGCCGCTTTTCAAAGGCGGGCCTCGAACGGGATAGCGAATCCCACAAACATCCAACCAATACTTCTCCGGTAAGGAAAAATGAATCCGGGCCACTTTGAAGTGCAAAGCGTGTTTATTTAGATGGCTTTCTCGACGCGTTTCGCAGTAACTACTGCTTTTTCACGAGACCGAACCAACCAGGAAGTGCAGGTTAAATACAGTCACATGTAACAGTCACATGGTATTACAATCATACACATGGAAAACAGACTACCAATCAATTCTCGGGCTGTGTCCAATGTAAACATTCGTTGTGCAAAAGAAGGAACATAATGATCATCACAAATTAAATGGAGTAAAGTGCACAATGCAGTTCAGGGATTTCTCATACAGCCCCTTATGGATGAGACAGTATTCTAGAGGTATTTGAGTGTCTAATGGTTTCAAGGCGCCCCTGAGTGTGGTCGCTACGTAAAGTGCAGCCCAAGTGGGCGTGTCAAAAAACATGCGTGGTGATTGCAAGGGGCGGTGGTTTCTAAATTCATGCATTTGGCACGAAGCAGCCGTGAATTAATATCATTCATACTGGCTGAAACTGGATTGCGCCCAAGTGGGCAAAATTAGTCCCTTGTGCAATATCATAGTGAAGTCCATTCATACAATTCATGCTCATCCGAGGTTTAAATTCTGGACAGATTCCCGGGCAATTCTGTAAACAAAGTGAGAGACATGCGGTGAGTGACAGTACTTAAAGTGACAAATTAAAAACACAGAATTGGTTAAAAAACGGCAGACATATACACAAGCAAGTATCGCATGTTAACCTAAATGTACATTCAATTCCTCATGAAGATTATGGCCATTGGGTTGGGTTGTCCTATACTTAATGATCAGTCTGGATTCCAGCCTTCTCATCTCTTTAATACGGTCTCCCCCTCGTTCTCCTACAGGCACTGTTTCCAGGACACAGAACGAAAGTAAATTGGCATTACTTTTGTGGTGTGTGGCGAAATGCCTAGCAATGGGATATTGCTTGTCCCCATTTGTTATGGCTCGCATGTGTTCAAGCACCCTTTTCTTTGCTTGATGTTTAGAACTGCCAATGTAATGCAACTGACAGGGGCATTTCAGTGCATATATCACATGGTCAGTTAAACATGTAACATGTTTGGTAATTTTGAACCTGTTGGTGTCTTTAGACAGTTGGATTTCCTTTATGTTTTTGCTGTTGCGACAGGCTTTACACCTACCGCAAACGTAAAAACCTTGTACTGGATTTCTCTGTTTGATCGTCTTGGGTAACAGAGTCGAACAGAGAAGATCCTTAAGGGATTTAGGTCTTCTGAATGTAAGTTGGGGATGCTCAGCAATTCCTGGAGCTAGATCCTTATCAAGTTTTAAGATGCTCCAGTATTTGCTTAAAGCTTTCCTCACCTCCTTGGAGTCACAGTTGTAGCCAGTGATAAATCTGCTGATAGTATCCCTGTTAGACTGGCTCTCAGAGGTATTTGGGATGAGGATGCCAGTTCTGTCCTTCTCTTTGACTGAGGCCAGAGCCCTGGATATGCATTTGTGGCCATATCCTCGTTCTCTGAACCTTTTACTCATAATGATAACCTAATTGTTGAAGTCTTGTTCATCAGAGCAGTTCCTTTTCGCCCTAAGGAATTCCCCTACTGGGATGGAGTTGATGAGGTTGGTGGGGTGACAGCTATCCGTGTGTAACAGGCTGTTTCCAGCCGTGGTTTTACGGAATAGGGTCGTGGTGAGAATATTATTCCTGTTCTCAACCCTAACGTCAAGGAATTCAATAGTGGTTGGGTCAGTGCTGCAGGTGAAACTAAGATTGAACTCATTGGAGTTCAAAACCTTGACGAAATCAATCGCCTCCTGCTGGCTGCCCTTCCACACGACGAAAATATCGTCTATGTAACGCAGCCAGCAGGCGACTTTGGTGAGGAACGCTGGGGACTGATATACCACCATTTCTTCCCAAAGTCCCAGGTACAGACAGGCAAAGCTCGGCGCAAAACAAGTCCCCATCGCTGTACCAAGCAGCTGATGGTAGACTGTTTCATTGAATAAAAAGAAGTTTTTTGTCAGGCAAGTGAGTGCCATGTCGAGAATCATCTCGGTGTGACGGAGATATGAAACGGACCGAGCCTTGAGGAAATGTCTGCATGCCTCAATCCCTTGGTGGTGGGGTATACAGGTGTAAAGGCTATTTACGTCAAGTGTCATAAACAACCATTCGGGGTTCCAGGGCATGTTATTAATTTTTTGCAGGAAATGGCCAGAGTCTCTGAGATAGGATGGTAAGTTCAGCACTAGAGGTTGGAGGAAGAAGTCTACATATCTAGAGGTGTTCTCCCAACAACTGCCCCTGGAAGATACGATCGGTCTGCCAGGGGGATTGGATATGTTTTTGTGGACTTTAGGTAGGAGGTACAGGGCGGGCAGTTGTCTGTTGAGGATAAAGTTAAATTCCTCTTTACTGATGAGCTTTTTTTCTCTCCAGTCATTGAGCTGTTCAGTATATTTAGCAACACAGGTCGTGTATATTGCCCTGTTGCTTTTTTCGCATTTTGTACAGTCACTAAGCTGCGACAGGCCCTCATTAACATACATATCACGGGGTAACACCACCATGTTGCCCCCTTTGTCAGATTTTTTGATGACAATAGATTTGTCATCACTCAACGATTTAATAGCCTGAAATTGCAATTTTGATAGATTAGGCCTGACATAATTATTGGACCTAGATAATTTATCAAATTCTTTGACCATGGCTTTTTCAAAAATATCTATGGACTCATTGGCAATTTGTGGCATAAACACGGATTTGGGTCTAAAGCCAGTTATAGCCTGCAAACCAACATCAACATCATCGGGAATCACATTAAATGATGGATTTTCGAGCGTGTCCAAGTCCCCTCCCAGTTCATGTAGCAGATGTAGCGTTTCCACATCATGGCCTGTGATACTGGTGGGTACTTGTGCAGTCTCGCGAGCCTCAGAGGAAAGTTTTGTAGCGTGCCACTTCTTAAGGCGCAACTTACGTGTGAAGTAAAAAAGGTCAATGCGGCTTTGGGTATAGTCAAAGGGGGATGTGGGGCAGAAAGATAATCCTAGGGAAAGTACCTCTTTCTCAGCCGTGTTCAGCTCCCGGGTGGACAGGTTGATGATGGTATTGGACTCCATTATTTGCCTCTTCTCTGGCCCCTTGTCCTGGATCCCACCGGGCTCGATATGTTGCTGTTGTTCATGTTTAGATTGGTTCTTCCGGCGCCTTTCCCGCCTTGACCTCGTCCTTTTCCTCCTCCGGATGGCTTGTTTTGCCCAGTGAGTCTTCCCTGGGCCACCATGTTGAATTCCATTAAAATTTTCTCTTTTGGGCTCATAAGCTCAGGATTGCGTGTCGGTAAAGTGCTTGCCCCAGTTGAAGTTGTAGCTGGTTCCCTTGTATCTCCATGATCTTTGTTTGTTATGGCAATTGCTTCGTTAGGAGCAGAAGGAGGTGTACATTCCTGTGTAGTTTTGGATCGCAAGTGATCGTATCTTTTTGCGAAAGTCCACACTTGGCCGCGCTCATAGTCATTGCGGTCACGTATGAATTTAGTTTCTTTTTTATCACGAATTTCTTTTTCCAATTTCTCAATATATATATTTTTATATTACCCAATATCAGTCGGGGGCGTGGCCAAGTCGGCTATGAGAGCAGACTTGCTGTGCTGAGGCTCCGCGATCGGGCCAGCATATTGCACGTCTCCCAGCGCCGTTCTGCACTCCTGACCCGCCGAGCGATCACGGAAGGACAAGCTGTCCCTGTTGACATGCGCAGGCACCGGCAACAGCTGGCGAGATCGGTGGAAACCGGGAATGGACTGGACGCGACTCGCCTGCCTCAAGATGGCGTCCGTCTGCCGCTGAGTACCGGAGATCGGTAATTGCAGCCTGCCGAGATCCTCCTGATTGCAGCTCCCTCAGCCATCAACCCGCGCTGCTACAGCTCGCCGAGGACCCCTAAAACACGCAGCAGGCATCCCGACAGCTGCCGCCTGAGCTCTCCGCACCACCTGCACCGGGACCTAAAATGGCATCCTGGTGCCGGCCGCCCTGCGCCGTTGAGCCCGGGTACTGACGACCCCGCAACAGAGGCTCTCCCACAGTGAACTTCTAGCGAAGGGGCCACATCTCCTGCTCCCAGGTGAGGGTGCTCTATCACTCCCCCGATGTAGCCACCACCCACAGTGACGCCTCTCTCCCCCGGGGCTGCCTGACCTTGAAATGGCACCCGCACCCGGCGCCGCATAACGCGGCTTGAACTGTGACTCGGGGACTGTCTTACTCACAGGAAAGCCCCGAAGAGCCTACTGAATATCCACCCAGGGGTGGGAAAGTGCCCCTCGGTCCCCACCATCTCCAGACAGTGAGCCTCCGGTGTACCCTGCTGGCCAGTGCCTGACCTCGACATGGCCGATCTGGGTCTCTGATAGCTTCCCGCCTTACCAGTCTCATCCCGCAGAGAAGGCGCTGCGTGTGCGATCATATCGTGGCCCAGGTGGCACCCGGGCACTGTTATCTATAGCACCGGACTCATGGTGGCGCCCGATGAGGTGCTGACTCTGAGCCAGTGACAGCACCTCAACGAGTATCTCCCACCTTGACCAGCAAGTACATTATACTGAGGACGCATCTCCAGTACACTCCCGCCAAGGACCCCGGCGGCACCATACCCCTTGGCGTCAGGAGCAACCGCATCCCCACACTCTGGGTCCAGAGGTGATCAAGCGCGCGGAGCGCACTGGACCCAGGGGACCTTCTCTCAACTCACGGGGGCTGATACTCCATCGAACTTTTCCCAATCCTACTCTGCGGTGTGTCATCTGCAAATCAAGTGCCCCCCATTGCGACGCCCAGTATACCACTATGGGGAAACCAAGGGCAACCCAGCAAACAGCGGTGCCAGAGACTGCCCCCGAGCACATGCCTAACACCAGGTTGACGGCCGCATCCACGGTGTCTCTAGCAGACCCGTCCATCTCAGACAAGCTGGACCAGGTACTGACAGCCATTGAACATTCCAGAATCTCCGTGGAGCAACGCCTGGGCACCCTCGCAACAGACATTAACCTCCTGAGAAAGGATCACCGCAAACTCTCAGACAAAGTACGGGAGGGGGCGACGGAACTCACTGAGCTACAACCCACAGTCAAGCAGCACCAAACCACGCTACAAGAGGTCCTTAAACGGTTGTCCACTATTGAGGAGCGTACAAATGACTTGGAAGGAAGTACCCGGCGCTGCAACATCCGAGTTCTGGGACTTCCGGAGGGAATCAAAGGCACGGATCCGATAGGGTACATGGAGACCTGGAGATCGTTCACCCCTGCAGCAGACAGAACAGCATTTTTCTCCATTAAACGCGACCACAGAGTGCCCGCTCGCATACCTCCACCTGGTACGCCTCCCAGGTCGATGTTGGCGAAATTCCTGCATTTCCGAGACCGAGATGCGGTGCTCCGAGCGGCCAGACAAACAGGCCCCCTATAGGTGGAAAACAGACAGATAATTGTCTTCCCTGACTACGCACGGGGGGTGTAACAACAACGGTCGTCGTTCTTGGAAGTGAAACGCCGGCTGTAAGGCGAACCAAATACAGTACTCCCTCCTATTCCCGGCCCGCCTTAAAATACAACGGTCACCTTCTTCACCACAGCGGAGGAGGCTCATGAATGGGCGGACGGCCACTGCACGCAACAACCTCGAGAGGCTCTCACCCTGGGCCCAACACCCAAACCACCACACACAAGGAGACGCTCCATCAAGCGACCGCATAGTGCGGCAAAGGTAACGGTTAGATCCGGAGCCCACGACAAATAATGAAAGACAGACAAGGGGCCCTCCAAGCAGTGATCGACCTCCAGACCCCCTCGCAGACAGAAGACATCGACCAAGCTCCACACATCTTCACTTCAGAAGGAGAGGACGAAAGCAATGGAACACTTTCTGGAATTGACTCTAGTACACCCCCTACAGTCACCCCCCAGACGGCCGATACTATGATGGATGGTCCAGGATCCTCCCTTCCTGCGTGAACTGATATCATGACCACCTCCTACTGACGCAACCCACTTGCACTCCCCTCTTGGGAGCTTCCGCCACAGACACAATCCGACACCTCACAGAACGCGCCATGAGTTCCTACAAAGCCCGATCGGCGACATGCCTCGCCTAGCACGTACTGCTACCCCCATTGAGTTTTCACCCTTGTTACACTCTTCTGTGTGGAAGAGTGAGTTTGGACGCATTGCAGACTGTAATGGGTGCTCAGCATTGGGACCGTTTCCCGACCCCAGTTATCAACAGTTTTTTACCCCGGTTCAAGATCCTCATGGAAATTGCTTGTAATGAGGTACCTGGGATGGAAATTCAGGAGTCAATAGGTGGCAGATACACCCCTCGAATCACAGGGATCCCATCCCCTTAGAACCCGACAGGCACTAACACCCTCATATGGTGGCAATGACATGCAAGGCGAATATTAACATCCTAACACTCAACACCCGCGGTCTTCACACACCTCGCAAGCGCTACACAGTTTACTCGTATGCGAAGCGTCAGAATGCCCGAATCGTGTTCCTTCAAGAGACACACCTCACCGCCCCTGAGATAGGCAAACTGCAAACTAAATGGTGGGGCACCATCTGTGCAAAGACCTACTCCTCCTTTGCACTGGAGTTCTGGACTTTTTTGGTTCCGTCCAGAGGTGTCAGGGAACAACACCCAAAGACCCCGGAGTTCCACCTGCCTTGGTGCGCAAATGAACAGAAACACGGGCTTCTCGATGGTGGCGTCAAAGACCAAAGGTTTATTACTGCAGGGACACAGAAGTCATAGATACTACACACGGTCAGTACCCAGGAGCCTGTTCGATTTGTACATTGAGGGTTGCTCCTTATATACCAAAATTTATGCTCTAGGCAAATATTTCACATGTCGGTACACTCCCAAACCTTTGTGTCTCTAAACAATAAATATTTGGCGTTACACAGGAACTGTCGATAATATCTGATACCAAACATCACGAAGAGGGGTTCCCACTAGTCCATCACAATCCCTTGTCAATATTGCATTCAAGAGCCGGACCGCCTCATCGTAAAGTTCGTTACCTCCCCCTAATAAAGGCCCAGAAGGAAAGGAGCAGAGCCAGGTGCAAAAGATAGGAAAGCGGGATAAGAGATGTTTGTGGGTTGTAAATGGGCAAGGCTACCGGCTTCGGCCGCCTAATCATGATCAGGTACAATGGACACGAAGACCAGTTTGGCAAGACTGGCCTTGGGCAGAGGAGGCAGCCTTTGTCGAGTCATGCAGCTACAGCGTGATCTGGTTTAAGGTGCACGTGTCATGTAAGAGGTGAATCTCCGGTTAGGACTACGTGTCCTTAATCAAAGTGGAGTGAATGAAGTGATCAGAGGCTATTGCATATGTGAGGGCAAGGAAACACAAAATGGCGGCCATGATCTAAGATGTATGCCATGGGTAGATCAGAAATGTGTTCATAACAGGAGTGCTCTTGCTCGTAACGTAGCGAAAACACCAGGATATGCTAAATGGATCATTTGCGGTTCGCTGATACTAATGTTATGTATTTCCGACAAACTTGAAAACACGGGTTCAAGTCGTCACGGAACCGTCACGGAACCTCAGACCCTCCTTTTGCCCTTACATAGGCAATTACTCAATCTATGTCTGAATCTAGTTCTATGCTCATCAGGTCAGTGACATGCTGTTGTATCATCATCCTTTCTCGTGCCTTTTCTCCAAATGCAGGTGGTTTCCTAAAACAGGTTGCAGCACAAAGACTACACAGAGCAGGACCACACTGGATAATCAGACAACATGAGAATAGGAATACTAAGATGATACCAATGACCAGTAGAACCTTCCATCCCCACGCTGAGATCAGAGTCCAAACCCACTCCATAAAGGACCAGTTTCCCTCATCTACATGTATGGAATCGGAAATTTTGTGCAACTTAGAGATCGCCTCGTAAACTGTTGGAGCATTATTAGGAATGAAGACACAGCAGCTCGATTGGATCATTCTGCATACCCCACCTCGGTCTGCAAGGATAACATCTAGAACCATACGGTTCTGCAATGTCATGAGTCTATCCGCCTGAAGCTCAGCTGTCAGATTGCTAAGGGCACCAGCAGTTTCGGTAATAGTAGATTCGACTACCCGTGTTAGCTGACGTATGTTTCTACTATTGGCCATAGGCCCCCAGAACGGAAGGAAGCCTTTGAAGAAGTCTCCAGCTTCCTGACCAGCGGTATCTTCCTTGCTGAAAACACCTCTAGCTACTCTTGTTCTGTGGTAATCCGGTGAAGCAGTGTATGTCGGAGGTAACAATCGAGCAATATAACATGATCCTGAGAAGTCGGCAGGCAACCATGTATAAGCTCTGTCTCGACAAATGAAGTAGGTACCCCTAGCAGTGAGGAAGGCAGGGGAAGAGTTAGCCGGAAACACATAAGTCTCTACGCACTCACTTCTCCCTAGCTGAGCTCTCGGATTTCTCCCATTACCTTGCAAACAGACCTGACCTCGGTGAGGTACGACCCAGATTGGAGTTGAGCTTTTACGCTTGCTTTCTCCTAAACTAAGGCGATACTCTGAAGTATTCCAACTTAAATATACTCGCAATTCGTCTCTAGGGTATGATGGAGTATTATTGACGTCCTTGATCATGTCAATAATTCCCTGGACTAAAGCTTTGTTGGCAGAGTTATATTTAGTGGAGCGTGGTGGACGTGGAGGATAGGTTTCAAGGGCATAAGCAAAAATGGTTTGAAGGGCCTGAAATGATCCATTGTAGCTAAAAGGTAAAACCAGATAGGGAATACCTTTATCCATGGTGTGAGGTATTAAGCCACACACCCAGCAGTCTGTAGTGTTAACTACCAGTTGGTGTTGGTGTAAAAGCTGTACAAAAGTGTTGTTGATGAATTCTGAGCGTCGAGCTTGCTCATGTTCTGGAAATGAGTGAAAAGAGTGTATAGAAGAAACAGTAGAAATGGCTGGATCAAGGGGAGGCACTGTAGAAACTGGCACAAAAATCAAGTTTATGCTAAAGACAATTCCACCCACCAATGTTGCTAAAACAATCAAAAATGTAATGGCACACTGCATCAAGAAACATTTGCTGTGAAGAATTCTATTAAGTCTGTTTCTGCGAACGTAAATCACATTCTTTCGTTGCAGCGCAGGAAGTTCCATCTTCTACAATCCGCTCGCGACCACTGATGATGTGTACGTAGATGAAAATGCCTCTGTCAGCCCTGGGAGTTCCCAAAACTAACAGAAAGATCGACCTTGTGTCAGACCCCTGCAAATTCAAACTAGGCACACAGCCACGACCCTACGGCTACCCAGACGGCAAGGCAATTTAAAAAACAATAAACAATAGCAAACTTCCTGGCTGAAAAGCAAAAAGTTCAATGTATATGTGTATCCAAAGCACAATATGCAGTTGCCTGCTTTATTAGTTCGTTTTATAGCTTCTAAGATTGTATCTTTTCTTTGCTGGTACTGTTGGATCGGAAAATAGTGTATCACTAGCAGCTGTTGCAGAGTTTACGCTCGCAGATGGCAAAGTTTCTTTTGATGCTGGAGACAAATGTTCAATGTTCAAAACAGTCTTTTCAGGAGGAGAATCACGTTTCAAAGTGTCAGAAATCAAATTGGCATCGCTGAAAGGGACAAATTTTGGAGTTAATTCAGATTCGGAGGCACCAATTCCCTTCTTCACCCAGTCGTCGTAGGGCAGCGGCAGTGGAACACGCTTTACATGAGAAGCGTGGATCCAGTTCTTCCGGCCAGCAACACGTACAGCTGTTCTCGTTACCAGCAGGATCTGGAAGGGGCCGATGTAGCGAGGCTGAAGATTCTTTGTCCTCGCGAAGTTCCGGACCACTATGAAGTCACCCGGTTTCAGTTGATGCCCTGGACTCTCCGGAGGCTTTGGCAAAGCATCAAAAACCTGTTGATGAATAAGACTTAATTTAGCAGTCAAGTCGTAAAGGTAGTCTATCAACATAGGATACTCAATGGAGCAAAATTGTTTAGGCCTTGGCACACCCCAGACATTTGCCGGGCGGCCAAAAACAATCTCATATGGAGAAAGCCCTATTCTAGAATGCACTGTTGCTCTCGTTGATAACAAGGCCAAAGGAAGTGCGTCTGGCCAAGCCAAACCTGTGGATGCTTGTATTTTGGCTATTTTAAGCTTGAGGGTGCCATTATAACCCTCCACTAGACCAGCTGACTGGGGATGGTTCGCACTATGAAATTTTTGTTTCAATCCTAGACCAGCACACACACTCTGCATAACTTTCCCTATAAACTCACTTCCGTTATCTGACCATACAATCCGTGGCATTCCAAATCTAGGGAAATATTCTTTGAGAAGAATTTTGGCAGTGGATAGAGCAGTATTGTCCTTTAGTGGGTATGCTTCTATCCACCTAGAAAAAGCACAAACCACCACTAAGACGTATTTTAAATTGTTGCAGCGTTCCATGTGAATGAAGTCTAACTGAATCACTTCAAATGGACAGGAAGGAGGAGCGAAATGACCAGCTGGAGTTGGAGTTCCCTTGCCAGGATTATGCATCAAGCACACCATACAGTTTTTCACTACTCTCTCTGCACACTTACTGATTCCCTCATTCTTCCAAACCGGAGCTAACATTTTACATATCCCTTTAGAACTTATGTGCGCCACTCCATGCGCCATCGTCACTACTGCAAGCACATACGCATCAGGTAACATCCAACGCTGCTGTTCTGTCAAATCGATCCAACATCCATTCGAGTCCAATTTGCCCGTACTTTCTCTCCATACGCGTTTCTCTTCCTCAGTCGCTTCTTTCTGAATCTCTTTCACACTTTCCATAGTGTCTTCACACATCCCAGACTCAGCAATCCATCTTGCAGACGTAGCAACATACATTCTACTCATCATGTCTCTAGCTGTCTGTTTAGCTGTTTCATCAGCAAAGGCATTTCCCCGACCAACATCATCCGTGATTGCTTTATGAGCACTGCACTTCACAATCGCAACTTCAGTCGGTAAGGTTAAAGATTCTAACAAGTCGTTAACTAGCTGACCATGTTGAATCTTAGTCCCATGGGACGTAATGAAACCTCTTTCTCTCCACAACCGGCCAAAACTATGGGCCACGCCAAATGCGTACTGACTATCTGTGAACACATTCACTCTCTTTCCCTCAACTAAAACACACGCTCTCGTAAGAGCTATTAATTCTGCAGCTTGGGCAGAATTCTGACTCACTCTTGCAGTCTCCACAATCGTCTTCAAAGTCGTCACCGCGTAAGCAGCAGTCACATCACCATTCTCCAATTTAAAACATGACCCGTCCACATACAGCGTACCATCCGGGTCGGATAGGGGAGTATCTTTAAGGTCAATTCGTCCTTTTGTCTCTTCTTCCGTTTTAAAATAACAGTCATGTGGCTCGGAATCACTCGACTCTAGATCAGTCGGCAACAGTGTTGCTGGATTCAATACATTGCATCTTTTGATCTGAATATGACTCGCTAATAACGTCAGCTCGTAACCAGATAATCTCGCACTAGTAAGGTGTTGTGTCTTCGTTCGGTTCATGAGTGTATCCACTGCATGAGGAACCATGACCACTAGCATATTGTTCATCACCAAACCAGCAGATTGTCGAATGGAAGCCGCAGCTGCCGCTGTAGCCCTCAAACAACTAGGCAATGCTCTAGCTACCGGATCTAATGTTGATGAGAAATACGCACAAGGGCGTTGTTTATCACCAAACTTCTGTGTCAGGACACTCAACGCGCAACCTTCTCTTTCGTGAACGTAGAGCGTGAATGGCTTACTGTAATCAGGTGTGCCCAATACAGGAGCTGAACACAAGGCTTTTCGTAATTCAGTAAAGCTCTCTTGACATTCATCAGACCATGGCACCGGACTCGGAACATTTTTCCCAGTCAAGGCTACCAATGGCTTCGCTAAAAGTGAAAAATTTGGAATCCACTGCCTACAGTAAGAGGTAATACCTAGAAAGGCACGTACTTCTCTCTGTGTGCGTGGAACACTCATCTGCGTAATTGCTTTTACTCTTTCTGGGGTCAACTTCCTTCCCTCCTTTGATAAGAGGTGACCTAGGTAGGTTACTTCTTGGCAACAATATTGCATTTTGGAAGGTGACACCTTGTGATTCAAATTAGACAAATGATGCAATAGTGAAATTGTAGCTGCTTTGCAAGTTTCCTTGTCATCGGCAGCCACCAAAAGATCGTCTACGTACTGTACTAGGGCAGAACCTGGAGGAAGGACAAAAGAATCCAACTGACTTTTTAAAGCTTGACTGTAAATGGATGGACTTTCACAATAGCCTTGTGGAGCGCGTTTAAATCTGAAGCCTCGACCTCCTAGACAGAAGCCAAAAATATCTCTGCTTTCCTCGGCTATCGGAATGCTGAAAAAGGCATTCTTCAAGTCGATGACTGAGAACCAATTGGCTGTAGCGGGAATCAATGTTAACAAGGCAGTAACGTCTGGCACTACAGGAAACTGCGGAATTACAATCTTATTAACTTCTCTAAGGTCTATGACAAACCTATAGACTGGAGGCTTTGTAGGATCAGTTCGTTTCAAGATCGGCAATACAGGACTGTTACAAATATTTCCTCGCGTTTCTTCAACCACACCTTTCTTAATCAAATCTTGCACAATCAGTAAAAGTGCACGTTCTCCTTCACTCGATATTTTATATTGGGGAATTCTTGGAAATTTTACATTCGCTTTCAAAGTTACTACATATGGTGGAATTTCCAAAAGGCCTACATCATTGGGACCAGTCGCCCAAAGAGAATCTGGGAGTGAACGTAGCTCCGGCGGGAGTGCGTCCATTGACAAGTACATCGGAGAGGTCAGTCTTTTACCCAAAGTAAGCTGTACTCCTTCCGGAGAACAGTACAATGTCGCATATAGTCGTTTTAACAAATCTAAACCAAGCAGATTTTCATTACAACCTGTCGTCAAAATCAAGGGTGCTTTCAATTGACACGGTCCAACAGAAATAGACAAAGGACCAGATATCGGGTTGTACACAGGGGCGCCTGAAAAACCTACGGAAACATTTGTTGAGCCAGACAAAGGTGCGCCAGGGAGTTTCGCATGAATTATAGAACTTTTCGCGGCACCAGTATCCAACAGAAACGGTTCGACTACACCTGATGTTGCTACTGCGACATAAGGCCCACTCTGATCCACTGGAACTGATACTACTCCCTCCCTCTGTCCATGGCTGTCCTAGTACCTATTTTGTTGAAAACCCTCTTCAACTTCACAATAATCCTCAACAAGATATTGCTGAGATCTATTCTGTTGAGCTGACTGTACATTTCGTTGATCAAAGTGATTAGAAGGACGATCATTCGTTTGCGGAGGCATAGCACCTCGTCCTCGTCCTCTAGAATTTTGTGCAAAACCACCACGACCTCTCTGAGCTGCTGCCGCATTATTTTGCGCTAAAATTTGACAATCATTTTTATAGTGACCCTCTTTCTTACAGTACGCACACTGATTCCACTGGTATTGAGGCCTGGTCGAATTATAATCTGTTTTTTGATACGAATTCTGTTGCATATTAGCCTGATTCGTGCGAGGCGGATATGCCTGCTGTAAAAGAACTTTAGTTTTTAAATCTTTCGTTTTCTTCTCTGATTTTTCCTTTTCCTCTTTATCCCTATTTTCGTAGTACTGTGCAGTCGCAAGTATTTGCGCTGTCGTAGATACAGCCCACGCACTTTCTGAATCCTTTAATTTATTGCATAATTCAGGTAACAAATTATGCACAAATTTATCGACAAACAATCTCTGTCCTCCTTCAGTGCTCATATCCTGACCACTATGGTCTACAAAAGTCTCTTCGAACCTCGTGAAGAAGTCGGAGACACTTTCGTCTTTCTTCTGCTTGCATGCGGATAATTTATCCCAATTAACACGCAATGCAGGCATCAAAGTCTTCATTAAATCAATTATTCTACCTGGAAGATTAGCAATTAGGGGTTCGGGTTTTGCACCACCCGTTTGCTGACCATCCGCTGCAGTGATAGCTGCCCAATCACCACCTAAGGCTGCTTGATGATCCTCTCTACGAATTTTAGCCCATACTGGTTGTGGAACTACATTACCAAACAACATATCAATGTCGGCTAAGTTCATTATACAAGCCTCAACTGTCTGTGTCAATTCCTTGTAATATCCAGCTGGATTCTTACGTGGATCTGGTAAGGCCTGTTTCACTGCTAGTACTTCAGCTCGCTTCCATGGAATGTGTATCCACACTCGTTGGAACTGTGCTGGAGCGGCCACAATACCAGCAACCGCATCAGCTTGCACAGCTTCGCGCCAAATTGGAGGAACCTCCCTCATAGGATATTGGCGACTTAGCTTCATTTTACCTTTCTCTAAATCTCTCGGTGAACGAAGAGATGGATCATTCCTAAAACTTAAAATAAGTTCCATCGCTTCTTTTATATTATCACCCACTATCATTCCTGCAGCAAACTCTTTCTGCACTTTAATTAAATCTTCCAAATCTGATTCAACATCATCTTCCTCTATTTCCTCACGTAACAACGAGCACATCTCATCAAAAACGTATCGTTGCGTTGGTTCTTTCCACTGCATAAATGTATCTAATACATCTCTCGTACTATATCTTCTAACTTTCGTAATCCATCTGAGAGCCGTAGAATCTAAAACTCCCCGTTCTTCAGTACTTGGAAGCTGACTCCGTCTCTGAACAGAGTCAGGAGTAGGAGTCTTAATCAAGGTTTTATATATAGGAGACAGCATATTAGTAACAGAATCAGTGATTCTTCGACGAACAGAAAGTGGAGTTAGTACACTCGCAGACATAGAGAATGCAGTAGAGGTAGGAATAGATGACAAAACAGTAGGAGTATCGAGGAAAATAGTTTGAGGATCAGTAGGTACAGTGGTAGGTATATGAGCTGGCAGTGCGGGAAGAGGAGGAGCTGTAGGAACATTTACATTCACCACAGGAAGTATAGGAACTTGATTCTGAGGAACAGGAGCAGGAACACCAGGTTGTCCAGCAACCGGCAATTGAACATTCGGGATGAGTGGAGCCGTAGCACCTTGTGCATACGGTGGAGGTGACCGTAACAGATAGGACAACAGAGGATCGTTTTCGGGATCCTCCAGTATCTTAGCTGTTTTCGATGGCAAGGCAGGGTAGCACTTGTCAATCGCTAAGTTATGCTCTCTAATTGCTACATCTATAGCCTTTTCGCACTCATTATTTTGCAGTTGTTTAGTTGCTTGCTCTAGAGTTAACTCCTCTTGCTCTTTTTGTTCTTTCTTCAACCTTTTTATTTCTCTCTGTTTGGATTCTTTTCGCCAATAACGGAAAGAATCAAACATTGCCGGCCGGGCTTTCTTCCTAAACAATTTCGCTTCTAAATTATCAAGGATCTCGGGTTCAAAACTACCATGTAGTGGCCAACTAAGGACACCATCCTTCTTACAATAACGGACCCATATTTCATTATAAGTTATAGGACCCACACCATACTTACAGTATAAATCATAAAGGGGAGTCCCAATCGGAGGAACCAGACAAGAATCCTCTAATTGTGAGTCACTGTTGCAACTAAAACAAGACAACATTTTCCGACTTACCATTTTCAGTCTGGAACACAAAACAAACAAAACACGAAAACAGATATGTGCACTTGAACCAAGAACTTAGGCCTACCAAAACCAAACTAATGTATCGATACCCAAACTGAACCAAATAGATTATCGTAACCAGAACAACTAGTGATAATCTTACAAAACTAAACCAAACCAAGAACCGATCAAGGATTTAACAATCCTCACAAAGTAACCAGCTAGCTATCACTAAATACTTAACTGAGGCACTGAAGACGTCACCAAGGAGAAACCCGTCACGTTTCGCTGTACTAAGACTGCACCTCGGGTCCAAGACAGGGCGACGGTCAAGGCAACGGCCCACTGCAGCCGTCCTGAACGGGAACCCTCGTGGAAGAGAACTTCAGGGCCACTTTTGCGATATGCCGGGATCGATGAAGTGGGGCGCCTCCCTCAGGAATCTTCACACGAAGCTTCTCGAACTCTTCGGGCTTTTGGACCGGTACCGAATGACGTCGCCCCACGTTGGGCGCCAATTGGAGTTCTGGACTTTTTTGGTTCCGTCCAGAGGTGTCAGGGAACAACACCCAAAGACCCCGGAGTTCCACCTGCCTTGGTGCGCAAATGAACAGAAACACGGGCTTCTCGATGGTGGCGTCAAAGACCAAAGGTTTATTACTGCAGGGACACAGAAGTCATAGATACTACACACGGTCAGTACCCAGGAGCCTGTTCGATTTGTACATTGAGGGTTGCTCCTTATATACCAAAATTTATGCTCTAGGCAAATATTTCACATGTCGGTACACTCCCAAACCTTTGTGTCTCTAAACAATAAATATTTGGCGTTACACAGGAACTGTCGATAATATCTGATACCAAACATCACGAAGAGGGGTTCCCACTAGTCCATCACAATCCCTTGTCAATATTGCATTCAAGAGCCGGACCGCCTCATCGTAAAGTTCGTTACCTCCCCCTAATAAAGGCCCAGAAGGAAAGGAGCAGAGCCAGGTGCAAAAGATAGGAAAGCGGGATAAGAGATGTTTGTGGGTTGTAAATGGGCAAGGCTACCGGCTTCGGCCGCCTAATCATGATCAGGTACAATGGACACGAAGACCAGTTTGGCAAGACTGGCCTTGGGCAGAGGAGGCAGCCTTTGTCGAGTCATGCAGCTACAGCGTGATCTGGTTTAAGGTGCACGTGTCATGTAAGAGGTGAATCTCCGGTTAGGACTACGTGTCCTTAATCAAAGTGGAGTGAATGAAGTGATCAGAGGCTATTGCATATGTGAGGGCAAGGAAACACAAAATGGCGGCCATGATCTAAGATGTATGCCATGGGTAGATCAGAAATGTGTTCATAACAGGAGTGCTCTTGCTCGTAACGTAGCGAAAACACCAGGATATGCTAAATGGATCATTTGCGGTTCGCTGATACTAATGTTATGTATTTCCGACAAACTTGAAAACACGGGTTCAAGTCGTCACGGAACCGTCACGGAACCTCAGCACGGGGTGCTCTGGTTTGGATCAGACCAGGGACACCCTTCCAGGAATGTCGACGGGTGGTGGACAATGAAGGCCGGCATGCCCTAATCGAGGGCTTTCTTGCCGGCCAATCGGTACTGCTGAGGAGTATATACGCCCCGAATGTCAACCAGGACAAGTTTTGGGACTGCCTCACGGGGGTCCTTTGCCAAATTTACATCCATACCGTGGATATTAGGGTGGGACTATAACTGCGCATTAGACCAGGCACTTGATCGCTCCCACCCCTACCCACACATTCAGCAGCGCAGAAACAGACAGAACGCTTTAACCCCTTCAGTGCTGATGACAAAGCCAGCTCGTCATGGGCTTTACCTGCCCTGCGCTTATGACGAGCTGGCTTTGTCATGTAAAGTGGGATTTAGTGAATGGCAGCATCCAGCGGGAAAACCCCTAGCAGCCAAGGTGTTAAGTCTTGGGTCGCGCACTGGGCACTCACTGACGCATGGCGGATGCAACATCCACAAACGAAACTATATTCATTCCACTCCATCCCACAAAACCGGGTCTGTCTGGCCCGCTTTTTATGCTCGATTGCAGTCCTGCCCAAGGTACATCACACGGATTACTTAGGGCAGATCCTTTCGGATCACGACTCGCACATACTGCAGTTAGCTTGGAGGCCTCCGCGGCCCTCGGTCCCCACATGGCGTCTCCCATTAGACTGTCTAGCGGATCCAGTTTTCAAACATGACCAGGGTCAAAGCATAGAGGGCTATTTTATGACCAACACCGGAACAGCATCCTCCATATTAATAGAATGGGACACATTTAAGGTGGTAGCACGTGGAGAATGCATCACACAAATAGTGTGAGTGAAACGCACATTAGAGCAAGCACTCACTAAAGCCAAAACGCACCTCGCCGCCGTTACTAAGCAAAACGAGCTCTCGGAGGAGGCAGTGACGCAGATTGCCGAGGCCAGGGCTGCGTATACGACCGCTTGTGTCGAACTCCAACGCTACAACTTCAGGTCATATTTCACTCGTATGCACAGGGAACGGGACAAAACAGGTGCCCTGCTGGCGGGGCTGACCCAACAGGATAGCGACGTGAAGGCTATAACTGAGGCGATAGATACCCACAGTAATCTAGTAGGGTCCCAGGACCAGATTCTTTCGGTTTTTTGCCAATACTACTCTGGGGTATATAGGTATCCCGCCCCCGTGGACCAAGATACAACGGATCATTTCCTTGCCCCCCTAGAGATTCCCACAATCACAGCGGATGACAGGAAATCATTGGAGGCAAAAATAGGCCCGCAGACATCACCCATGCCCTGCGCACACTAGCCCACAAAAAAGCGCCAGACCTGGACGGCTTCCTCTTAGAGTATTACAAGACCTTCGCCCCCTTACTGGTCCCCAGACTGGCGACGATGTATGCCACAGCACTAGAGAAAGGGGAATTACCGAAGTCCCTCCGGGAATCGGTTATAATAACCTTCCTGAAACCCAACCGTGACCCACACCTGATGGCTTCTTATCGCCCCATCACACTTCTTTCCACCAATTGCAAAATACTTGGTAAGATCGGTACACACAAATTCTACAACCCCTGATTCACCCCGACCAATGTGGTTTTGTCCCAAGCAGGAACACCTCCCAGAATATACGCCGCTTGTTCTATGTCCAAGACCAAATCGGAGACTCCTACCCCCGCGCAGCTTGCCTTATATTAGACCTCGAAAAAGCCTTCGATACCCTCACATGGCAGTATCTTTTTTTGGCTTTACACAGATTTTGCCTCGGCCCTTATACACAAAACTCACCTCGCAGGTCCGGATCGGGCGCTGCATCTCGACGGAATTTGCAATACAACGCGGTACGAGGCAGGGCTGCCCGCTCTCGCCTCTCCTCTTTGCCCTTGGGATGGCACCGCTGGCCATTCGTCTACGACGGGAGGGGGAACAATGGGGTATCCCCATCGACAGCATCATGCATAGCGTATCAATGTACGCTGATGACCTCCTCATTTATGTCAAAGACATAACCGCGGATTAACACCTCTCTGGGCTACATTGACAGAGTTCGCAGGGGTGTCTGGATTGAGAGTCATCTGGGAGAAATCTACAGTATACCCTTTGCATTCACATCTCCCCCTCCCAAGACGTCAGGTTGGGGGCGACCACACCATCGCCTGGAGCGCGGAAGCCCCCCGATACCTGGGTGTTCGTCTCTATCACTGAAGGCAACCACTGTAAGGCTCTAGCTGGCATCAGAGCCTCGGTGGGATTCTGGAGAAATCTTCCGTTAGCCCCAATAGGCCGAGTAGCTATTGCCAAAATGACAATAGTTCAGAGATTGCTATACTACTTCACAAATCTACCCATTATCCCGCCTAGAGACTTTTTACAAGAACTAGACACACTTCTGGGCTCACTGATCTGGGGGAAATGTAGGAACAGAATAGCATTAGCAAAGTTACAATTACCTACCACACAGGGGGGACTTGCCGCCCCTTCTTTTGAATCATATTTTTTAGCCGCCCAGTTACAGTGGCTATCCTACTGGGCAGACATACGGGGGAGACGCACACTCTGCATGATCCGGTACCTACCCCGGAAATCCGTCGACTACTCTTACCAGGCACTAATTCTAGACGCACACACCCCCTACATGTAACAGTTGCTCGCAAGTGAATGCAAAAAATACACTGCATGTTGCCAGGACGGCCCCCATACTCTCCCCTCCTCCCTTTAGCTGGGTGGCCCATTCAGGAAGGCCATTACACAGCCAATATGTTGCGTGTATGGACAGACTGGCATCACTGAGGCGGAGACGCTGTTTGATCTCCCTGCGGGTCAATTCTTACTTCATCGCCAACTCCTTGCGAACTATCAACAACACCACGACCTCTCCACAGGGGAACCTCCTAAACACCCGGTCATACATACCATCTTACATATGGGGGTGTGCCGACACCTCATCACATGGCTCTACAAAGCTATCAGGGAACTCAAAACTGCCCCACTGGCAACACTTGGGGCTACCTGGGAGGACGAACTTGGGCGTTCCCTTCACGACAAAGAATGGGAAAGGGCTCTCGAATATCCTAAGAAGGTGTCCCGCAAAGCGCGCTTCAAAAACATACAATTCTATATCCTGAATAGAGCCTACCTGACGCCAGCGCGCCTCCAGCGTTTTTATCCTGCTTCCCAGTTCTCATGCCCCAGGTGTCAAATGCATGTGGCGGATTTTCACCACATGCTCTGGACTTGCCCCACATTACGTTCCTATTGGCAACATATACACGAGTCACTCAAAGATCTTACGGGGCTCTCCTTTTCAAACACGTGGGACGCATGTGTTCTAGGCATCTTCCAGAGAAAGAAACAACACAAGGTCCCCCTTAGATTTGCCTCATTAGCCATCCTATTAGCGAAATGAAACATAGCCATGCACTGGCGGTCCTCTACAGTCCCCCCAATTGACGCATGGGTGGGTGGTGTGAAGAAATGGGCAACAGCGGAGGAAGAAACGCTGAGAGAGGAAGAGGCGTAGGGAATACGTAAACACCCTATATCTATGGACTGGGCCCTCCTACTACATCAGTTTAAGCAATCACTGACACAATGCAACCCGGACGAAGCCCCTCGCACATCACGCACCACCCAGTCACCTGCTCGAGCCAATACCACAATAGTAAGCTCCCATCCGTCGGAGACCTTCTGAGCCTACAGGCTGCGGCGCCCGGTACTATACCCCACGTACACGCCGTTCCTATATACTTAGGCCAACCATGGCTTCCCCCAATACCCTGGGCGATTCCCTACCCAGTACCAACCCAGAAAACCCTGCTGACTCCAGATCTCATCCACTATTTGTCCCCGATATCCCGTGAGTGCCCCCCTCCCCCCCCAGTTCATCCCCCAAGTTTTGTTCCACTTTAATTTCTAGGACGTCCCTTATAGTGACAGAATATCGAACTAGTAATTGTATAGAAATCCATACGCTCCAAAATCGATACCAGCGAAATGTACTTGATGAGAATTATCTTCATTGCAATATGTCACTGTAATTGTAAAATGCCAATAAAAACAATAAAAAAAAATTTACCCAGTAGCAGTTGTCATTGGGTAGTTCTAGTTAGGTAAGCGTATCCATAGGCAATGTGTTTCCATAGGCAATGCCTTTTTGTTTTGCTAATAACTTTGGTGCAGTTTGACCAATATTCACAAAACCTTTCATAAAGTCAAGCAGGAGTTTAGAAAAAGGTGGGGCCACACAATGCAAAATCTGCATGCATTTTCCATAGAACTTTTTAAGAAGCACTACCACATAAACTGCTGAACGGAATTTACCACATTTGACCGGAAGCTAGATCTTGGTCCAGAAATCATGCCTTTTGTGATATGGTGTAAATTTGTTCAGTAGTTTTGGAGATATTAGGCTCCCAAAATAATTGCATGTCTGGACAGTTGGGTTGGAGGGACTCTGGCGAGAGTTGCTCAAACCCTATAGAAAAAAAAATAGTTTTGTTTTTAACCCATGGGCCATTTTGCCCCCAGCAGAACTAGGCTATGATTGGCTGCCAGTAACAGGAAGAAGAATGTTGCTGGCAGCCATTAGAGTACTTGGTCCTGTGCCCTACAGTTTTAGGATTGTATCAATGTTTATTCATTTTCAAACAGTGAAAAGAAAAATTATACAAATCTTCCACCTACAACCAACAAACAGTGGTTGGCGGAGAAAAGGCAACCTACAATCTACATTAATGATTCAAACAAACAAAACACCCATCCCAGCCTACTCCCCTGTACTGTGTTGATGTCAGTATGTCCCATTCCCACCCCAGCATTATTTAAGTGTCTGGCTGTGTGCCCGCTGTCAGGCTCTAAATGCGTAAATATCTTGGGCAAGTGAGTTCTCAGAATATATTGGATAGATATTTGAGGCAAGGGACCCAAGTCTTATTGAATTTAGGAAGCTTGTGATCCACAAACCGTATTTAATTTCTCCATACTTATATATGTATAGGTCCCAGAGCTTATGTAACCAGTATAAATGTGTGGGTATGGAATCAGCCCTCCAGCGTGAGAGCAAAACTTCTTTTGCTGCACACAATGCTAGTGTAATGGCCGTTCCCCTAAATGAACGTAGGGGAAATGTCAAAGGGTTGGGGAGACCCAAAAGGACATAGCTAGGGAAGGGAGGCAACTCCGACCCAAATATCTGATTTATAGCCGCCAATATCTCTTCCCAATAGCCAATATACAAACCAGGTCATTGCTTATTGACAAGGCGAAATCATTCAAACAGGGGATCCACTTTTGTTTCATCGACTTCAAGGCAGCCTTCGACAATGTCAACCGAGCAAGACTGTGGAGAAAGTTGGCCTCCTGGGGAATACCGTCATCTCTTTTTTTTTTTTTTGGATCAGATATATTTTATTGAGTTCCACAGTGCAACAAAATACAGCGGGAGAAGACAAAAAATACAGTCATCATTGGCAAGGCAATAAAATAAATGCTGCGGGTGTAGGCTAGCGTCGCTAAAGTCCAGCCGGCTGAGAAACTGAGCAGGCATTTAAAATCATGCGGCAAAACAAGCCCATCTCCAAGTGCAAGAACTCTTTTCCACCCCCCCCCCCCCAAAACTGAACCCCCCCTCCGCCCCCAAGCCAACGTCCCCCCCAACGAAGCCCCCCTCCCCCCACCCCCTCGGTGTGTTACTAGTAAGCATAACGGGGATCGAGCGAGGGCTGGATTAGACTTTATGTTCCGCCCTGGCCGTCTCCCTCCGAAATTCTTCCGCCAGTCTCAGGACCCTCAGGTATTTCGGGCATGTGAGCTCCGTGAATTCTTGAGACAGTAAAGACAGAAGTGGTTGCCATGTCTCGCGGAAGGCGTCTGAGGTCTGTGAGAGCGAGGCCTGGATCCTCTCCATCCCCATGATATACCATAGCCGTTGCAACCACCCCGTGTGTGTGGGTTTCCTCTGCGTGCCGCATAGTGACAGAATGTGGTGGGTCGCCGCCCCCATGGCCAGCCCCATCTGCCGCCCCCGCAATGACTTAAGAGGGAACATGAGTGGATTGGGGAGCCCAAGAATCGTGTATGCCGGGAAGCGCGGGATGTCAGTGTCGAAGTAAGTGTTGATGTCTTTCAGCACCACCTCCCAGTACTCCTTAACAGCCTCGCAGTCCCATAGTATGTGAAGCATGGTCCCGGTGTGTCCGCACCCCCTCCAGCAAGTGGGATCTCTGCTTGGGTTACCTTGGTGAAGGCGTTCGGGGGTCAGGTGCCAGTAGCATGCAATTTTCACCGCAGCCTCCCTGCTAGCCGTGTTTCGCGCAGTGTGGTGTGCCCTGTGAAATATGTCCCGCCATTCTCTATCAGACAGCGAGCGTCCCAACTCCCGCTCCCACCGTTTCTGGTCTGCAGATCGTTCCTCAGGGGGGGGTGGAGAGAGCAAGAGGTACAGTTCGGTAATGGACCCAGAGTCCGATTTTTTAGTCACGAGCCATTTCTCATATGGAGTCATTGGGTGGCCCACCAGCGGGGCAACCCCAGGGTGAGTCAGCCAGTGGCGGAATTGGAAATACTGGTAGCGGTGGGGCTTATTGAGGGCGTAGCCCGCCACCACTTCGTCCCACGGGAGGAAGCCATCCGTGTCAAACAAGTGGCCTGCCGAGCGACACTCCGACACTCGCCACTGGGGAAACGAGCCCGGCGGGAGCCCCGGGGGGAAGGCTGGGTTGTCCAACAGGGGCGTCATTGGTGATGGAAACGTCGTGAGGCCCCTCGGGACAGCAGTGGCGTTCCAGACCTGTAGTAGGGTCCTAGTGATAGGGGATTTTCTCAAGTATGCCGGCCTGTCCTGGCGCGCCAGGAAAGGGACCCTCCACAGCGGCATGCCCGCCATGGCCCTGTCCTGGAATAACCAGTGTTTTTCGGAGGTGGGTCTGGACCACTCCAGCAGATATCGGAGTTGCGCAGCTTGGAAATAGCGGCGCAAGTCCGGGATTCCCAGGCCCCCCTCGGCAGTAACCCGCAAAGCCAGGTCGCGGCGAAGTCGGGGTCGCTTGCCCGCCCACACATAGTGGGTTATGGCATCTTGGAGCTTCTTGATCATTCCCAGAGGGGGGGTGACCGGGAGAGTCTGGAAGAGGTAGAGGATCTTAGGGAGAAGAGTCATTTTAACGGCCGCTATGCGTCCCAGCCAGGACAGTGGTTTTTGCCTCCAGCGAGCGATATCCCCTTGCACCCGGGAAAGCAGTGTAGTGTAATTAAGTTCGATTGTTTGAGCAGTAGCGGGAGTCAAATCTATCCCTAGGTACGGTACCGTGGTGCTAACTTCCAGTCCCCCTATGCGAAGCGCGCGACTGTGAGCAGGCTTGGTGTTGCGCCCTAGTGGGAGGACCACTGATTTCTGAACGTTCATTTTAAAACCCGACACCGCGGCAAAGGCCTCCATTTCAGACAGGAAGGCGGGCAGGGAGACCTTGGGATTGTCCACCGCGACCAATATGTCGTCAGCGTATAGGCTGATCGTTTGCTCCGCGCCCCCGAACCGGACACCCGTGATTGCCCCATTATCTCGGATCCGTTGAGCGAAGGGCTCGACGTATAGGGCGAATAAGAGTGGCGAGAGCGGACAGCCCTGTCGTGTGCCGCGTCGGATATCAAACGGTTTTGAGCTGAGCCCGTTCACCTTTATGGTCGCTCTGGGCGTCGCATAGCAGCCTCCTATCCAAGAGCGAAACCGGGGGCCGACCCCAAATTTCGCTAGAGTGTGATCGAGAAATCGCCAGTCCACTCTGTCGAACGCTTTCTCGGCGTCCACTGAGAGCAGTGCGGCGTCCGAGGCGTTATAGTGGGCCTTGTCGATGACATGTAATATGCGTTTGGTGTTGTCCGCGCATTGGCGGGAGGGGACAAAGCCTGCCTGGTCGGGCTCAATAATGCCCGGGAGGCATGGGCCGAGGCGTGAAGCCAAAATGCTCGTGAAAAGTTTCAGGTCGACATTGAGCAGAGATATCGGCCTATAGGCCGCGCATCTCTTGGGATCTTTCCCCGGCTTTGGCAGGACTACGACGTCTGCCTCCAACATCTCTGCCGGGATCGACCCCGGCCCCCCGAAGGAGTTAAAGAGCTTCGTGAGAACCGGCGCGAGGAGGTGGCAAAAGGTTTTATAGAAACCCGCGGAAAAACCGTCTGGGCCCGGAGCCTTCAGGGGTTTAAGTCTGGCAATGGCCGACACCACCTCCTCCAGCCGGATAGGGCTATCCAGGGCGCTGGCGGTAGACTCATTGAGGGAAGTGACTTCCACGGCCTCGAGGTAGGCCCGCCCGGCCTCACCCTCGATGGCCGGGTCCGCGGCGTAGAGCTGGGCATAAAAGGCGCGGAAAGCTTCGGCTATGCTAGCATCGTCCCGGAACTCCTCGCCGCCGTCCCCTTGTATGACCGGGACCCTGGAGCGGACCGTTTTGGCTTTAAGGGTGCTGGCCAGGAGGCGACCTGTTTTATCGCCCCCCACGTAGTACGTGTGGCGGAGGCGAAGCGCTGCATATTCCGCCCTGTCGAGGTCCAGGCCCGCAAGTTGGGCCCTAGCCGTTTTAAGCTGGCGCCAGATGCGGGGGGCTCCCGTGCGGCTATGGGCCCTTTCCAATGTCGTTACCTGCTCTTCCAGCTCCCTCCGGCGGTCCCTGCGCTCTTTGTTGTCTGCGGCCGCTATCGCTATGATGTCGCCCCTGACTACCGCCTTGAGTGCCCCCCACAGAGTCGCCTGGGTTACCTCCCCAGTGTCGTTGACCCCCAAATAATCAGTGATGGTCTGTGAAAGCCTCTGGACCGTCCCCTGCCTGGACAGTAAATTCTCCCTAAGCCTCCAACGTCCGTTGTGTGGGGGTGTGTGAGGAACGCTCAGCTGAATGACCACTGCGTCGTGGTCCGACAGTGCCGCTGGGGTAGTGTCAATGTCTGTAAGCGTGGGAAGGAGGTCAGTAGAGCACAGGAAGTGGTCTATTCTGGCGTAGGTGTGGTGGACCGCGGAGTAGAAAGTGTACCCTGGGGCAGTGTGTTGAAATTCCCGCCAAGCATCTACCAACCCCCTATCTGCGAGCCACTGCTTTCCCGCTGCTGAAAGTGCCCCTGAGTCCCCAAACCTCTTGCCCGATCTGTCTTTCTCATTGTCCATGACCAGGTTCAGGTCCCCCCCGATCAAGACATGCCTCAGGTCGCCAGACAGCGCCTCCGACAGGGCCCCCCTCAGGAAGGCCTCCTGGCGGGCGTTAGGCGCGTAGAGCGATCCCAGTGTGAAAGAAAGTGTGCCAATGTGGAAAGTGTAAGCGAGGAGTCTGCCCTTGATCTCGGCCACCTTACCGCCCACCTGCCCCTTAAAATGCCTAGACACTAGGAGAGCCACCCCCGCCTTCTTCTCGGGAGTCGCCGAGAAAAACTGCTGCGGGAAGGCCCTAGCTTTCATGCGGTGCCAGTCCTTAGCCAGCAGGTGCGTCTCTTGGAGTGTTCTAGAAAGGAAAGCACTGCCCTGCGTTTGATCGGGTTGTTAAGCCCCTTCACATTAAGAGATAAGACTCGGACCCCTTCAACTGCCATGGGAGATTGTGGAAATGAAGCGCCGCGGGGCCAGCCCCCACCCGCTCCTCCCGTATCCAGCAGTATTTAGCACATCCCGAACACACCGAGTACCCCCCCCCAGCCCCGAACATGTCCCCCCCAAACCCAAAACCCAAACCAACAATCCCCAACAAGAACACATTGTCCGGAGCCTATGCGGCAATTGTCCAGGCCCCTGGTGAAGTCTCTGAAAATGGGAAAACGTGGCAATGGCGGACCCGGAGCCCCCCGTCCCGCCCCCCATACATCGTGCTATGCATTAGTCTACCTTCGTGCACATGACTCCTCAAGGCACAGCCGCGGTGTCCATTGAGACTTTCTGAATCGCCGCAGCATGTTCCATCTCGACCTCCGAGGGGTCCGGCTTGAATCCTTTCCTGGGGGAACGGCGGTTCCGCACAGTTTGCCAGCCGTCCGCCTGGGAGCGGGAAGATCGCGCTTGGGAGGGTCCGGGGCCCTCGTCGTCGTCCCGGTTCTCTTCCTCTGCAGCGAGGCCCAGCACTGCACAAGTGTCCCGTAGGGACCGAAGCTGGTGAAGTGTGCCGTTCCACTTAAAAATCAATCTAAAGGGATGGCCCCAGGAGTACAGGATCCCTTTATCCCGGAGAAATGTAGTCGCCACCTTGAATGTTCGCCTCTTTTGGAGAGTGATCGCCGACAGGTCTTGGAAAAGCTCGATGGCGTGGTCCCTGAAGTGGAGAGGTTGCTTTTGGCGGGCAGCCTTCAGGATGCGCTCCTTGAGGGGGTAGTCCGGGAGGAAGGCCAGGATGTCGGGCGGGGGGGCTGGCGCCTTGCGTGCCACGCCGACCCGGTGGGCCCTGTCGATGCGAATGTCGAGGCTGTCTCCCTCTCCCAGGACCTCCCGGAATAAGTCCCGTAGGTAGGCGGCAACATCGCTTCCTTCTGCCTTGAGCGGCACGTTCCTCACCCTGATATTGTTGCGCCTGGACCGGTTTTCCAGGTCCTCGGCATGGGCCTGGAGCTGAGTCTGTTGGTCGTGGAGCCGGAGTATTTCTTGCTGCAAATGTTCCACCTCCGCGCTCCTGGTCCGGTCGGAGGCCTCAACGGCCGCCACCCGCTCCCCAATGTCGTCAACATCGCGGCGGAGTTCCCTGAATTCCCCCGCCATATCTTGCCGGAGGGTCTGAAAGTCCGCTTTAAGGGAGGAGAACAGGTCCTCCATGAAGGCCTTGGTGGCAGGAGTGTCGCCCTCCTCGCGCTCTTTGCCTTTGGGCGGGGGGGTCGTCGTCGGCTTGTCCGGGCTCTTGTCTCCCTTGGAGGCCCCTTTCGCCAGCATGTCGGGGATAGTTTGGCCCCTCCGGCGGCCGGTATTGGACATCTCGGGGGAGCCCGGTCCGCGCCGTACTCCAGACCGCGTGGAAAATGGCCGCCCAGCGGCCGGTGAGTAGCGTCTTCGGGCTCTGGCTCTGGTCTCCGGCTGGTGGGAGCGCGGGGTGAAGGATGCCCGACCGACCGCCCCCCGGGGGTCGTCTCGTCTCGGGGACTCGTAGTACCTCACCCTCTTGCAGGGAGAGGGGCGGGAGGCCCAAGCCGGGGCCTCGCGTAGATCTTCTGGTCGCCGTACCTCGCTCCTCCGCTGGGCCGTACGCGGGGACCTCCCAGGGCCGCCGGCGGGGCCGCTGCTTGCACCGCTGACTCCACGAGCGGGTCACTGCTCCTGGCGCCGCTCCTTCGGTCCGGCCTCCCTGAACTCAGGCGCCGCCCCGCGGGCCCGGCTCCGCGGCTCCGCACTCGGCTGCGCCGTCCACTCTGGCGCCAAAGGGCCCGGGGCCGCCGCACGACCTTGGCGGGTGGGTCCGCCCGGGGCTTCCGGGGCCGGATCAACGGACAGACGGCCTCCTGTCCGGTTCAGCGAGCTTGGGGTACCCTGTCCCCCAAAATTGGGCGAGATGCTGCGGCGTGGCTATGCAACGGGGGGATCGGGACGAGGAGCTCCACGAAAACGCGTCCTCTCAGGCCGCCATCTTAGCCACGCCCCCCCCGTCATCTCTTTTAACTCTTTTAATACACCTCCATTCCAACACATGGATACAGGTAAAACTAGGCTCTGGCTCCCATTTTTCAAGGCATATACCAACTACCAAAGGGCTCAAACAGAGATGCGTGCTTGGGCCAATGCTGTTCAACCTGTATACATCGGATATGACATCAGTTCTCGGCACCTGCAATGCGCACTCCCCACGGTTCGGAGGTATAGCTATCTCCAGTATCTCATACGCCGAGGATATTGTCCTAATAAGCCACATTCAAGACGACGTGCAACACTTACTCAATGAAAATGCATGAGTATGAAGCGGAAAACCACTTAGAAGTGAACATCAATAAAACAAAAAATTTGACAATAAACAGCTAGGGACAGACCCACTCTAGGTACTTGGAAAAAACACCTTTTGCGAACACCCCTGCCTACAAATACCTAGGAGTAACCATCGATAAGGGCGGTCAGTTCGCTAACCAACTTGAGGCAATCAGGAGGAAGGGGATGCAATAGCAATAACACTAAGACAGTGGAAAACAAAGCTTACAGGACCTATCCTCTCACCTCTCCTCTGGGTCGCCCAAGCCAAAATCCTATCCTCCTTCACCTATGGTAAGGAGGCACTGAGAAGCAGGGATGCCAAACTGTTGGACACCATCCTGGCCAGGGCCTATAGAGTTATGTTTAACCTTCCAACCTACGCCTCACCCGAACAGATACGTTTGGAGCTCGGCCTAACTAAACAACTCTTGGCAATGCAAGGTTCATAAATAATGTGCTGGCACAAAATTAGGAACTCTCCACGGAACATATTGAACCATCACCTCTGGCAAGAATTCTCTAACATATCAAACTCACTGGCCAGAAAGTACTTGGAAGTCTCACTTGCTATTTCCCGGCTAGTCGATCTATGGGAAACGAAAACTACCCACTTGCTCTTTAAGCAAGTAGTAAAAAAAGTAATAAAAAAAATCTCCCTTGTCGAAGATAAAGCCTTCTTTGCCTGCAGGAGCCATGCCTGGGTGACTGAGCGGTTACAAATTACTTATGCCACTTTCCTACTTCAATCTGGGGTACTCCAGGAAGACCAAAAAACAATTCTAAAAAAACAGGCTTGGAATTCTGCCAGCCATCCCGCACCTTCCACCTTGCCAGAGGGAAACATTTGAAAACACATGCAGATTATGTGGGAACGGCACTGAAGACTTGGAACATCTAATCTGCACTTGTACCTAACTAAAGGAGGAAAGGACAGGATTACTTAATGCGCACTTTAATGAACGAGGGATTTGAACCCGGAGACAGGCTGTGATTGCATACTTTGACTCCAAGGACCTGCAGCTAAATGGGAAGCTAGTGAAATTCCTGTCACTAATAAAATCCAGGCAAGGGAGAGCAGCGCCACGTGTAAATGCAAGAACCACATAGGGGCGTTTTAACCTACATAATTGAAAACTTAGAGCACAGACCTTTCAACCTCTTCACAAGAAGCTGAACAAAGGCGCTTTTTCATCATAGACTTTTAAGTTTTTAAAATTGCATTTCTCTTATCTTATTACTTACAAAGTCTTTTTAACATATTTTTGCATTGGTTTTATTTAACCAAAAACAATAGGGGGCATGGCCTGACAAGATGGCTGGCTAGAAGTGCTTTAGCGCTGCTCCTGCCCTGAAACTGTCAAATCCTCTATAATCCTGGCGCATCGGGACTCTTCTTTGGTCGAATCGGCAGCGGAAGCCCTCCTACCTCCAAGGGTCCCGATGCAGTGCTGAGAAAACGGCCCAGTACCGGGGGAAGACGTGCAGGGCAGCTGGAGTCCCGTAGTGATCCTGGCTCCGGTAATGGCGACTTCGCGCTGCAGTGTGCGGTATTGCTCGGAGTGCAGTGAGGAAACCCCGGGGCCTGTGCGGGTCCCCGACGCCGAGACTGGACGGCTGTTGAGGCCCAAGGGGCAGTGCCGGTAAGGAGGAACTGCAGCTTGTGGCAGCTGGATCGGCGGGGCTCAGACGGCCAGGGGTGTGTCTCACGCAAGGCCGGTGCGGTGAGGCCTGCAAGCGCCCTGGTTAGAAGTGCTCCGGAGTGACGTGGTGGGGGGCCGCCTGGAGGCCCAGGAGAATGCTGATGCATATGGCCGGTAACCAGAGCCTGGATTCAGAGGTGAAGAGACCCCCCTCCCCCTCCCCCAGCAGCGGCGTATCATGAGGCCAAGGTCTCCACTAGACAGGTGTGGGGTGGCCTCCCAGCACCCCAGCGGCAGGGGCCTGAAACTGGGCAAGGACTGCTGGTGAGCCCCTCCAGCCAATTTCTAAGTCCAGCATCGCCTAGTTGATTAGGGGTAGAGCCCTCCTATGAAATCTGTGGCCAGAAGCGGGGCTTGTGAGGTGAGGCCTGCTAGTTCTACAGTGGACTGCGCTGGGAAGTGGCGTGGGGACACCTGAGGACCCGGTGAGCCAGTGTGGACAGCCAGAACTTGAAGGCCTGAGCCCAGTAGCTGCGGTGAGGTGGTGCCCCTCCCGGGCATCAGTGGCCCCCGTGATGTATGAGTGGCCCAGGAACTAAGGAGTTGGTTTAGCAGCTGGGAGGTACGTTGACTGACTGCGGGGGAAGAGGCAAGATCACGCGATGGAGCTTGTGGTGAGGGCCGGTGGTCTAGGCTAACAAGCCCGGTTTGCAGAAGGGAGTGCCTGTGGGATTCCGACGAAGCTGGAACCCCCGGGGAGGAGGCAAACCGCCTGAAGGATCCCCTTGCCTGAACTGCATACCATATTATTTCCATAAGCCGGAGGGATTCTGAGAAGCATTCCAGGACAGTCGTATTTTACATGGGGAAAGACCGGCCACTACGAGGAGCCCAATCGAATAAAATCATGCAATACACAATCCCGGGGCCCGGGTTCAACAGAGCGCCCCAGACCAGACGTGGAGCAGGGGCTTCACCGAGACACGGCGGCCCAGGAAAAAGCAGACCGTCTGCAAGCGATCCGTGACTCCAGAGTAGCTTTACAAACAAAAATGGACGGGATAGCAATGAATATAAACCATCTGCGCCTGGACCTCTGGAAGGTTGCAGACAGGGTTACCACCATGTAAGGAGACTTGACCACTTTGTAGGCGGAGGTCCGACAGCTAAGGGAGATGGTAACGACGCTTCGGGATCACACGGGTCGGCTAGAAGACCGGGCAGACGATGCTGAAGGGCGGTCTAGACAAAACAATCTCCGCTTTTTGGGATTTCCAGAAAAAGCGGAAGGGCCGGAAGCGGATCTCTTCCTTGGAGACTGGATTGGCACAACATTCCCGAAACCTCCGACTCTCCAAGATGTTCGCGATGGAGAGAGCACATAGGTCGCTTGGGCCACTGCCGAAACCAGGGTCCCCGCCCAGAGCTATAATCGCCCGACTGTTCAATTTTAGAGACCGGGATGTGATCCTGCAACACATTTGCACCACTGGCCCCCCAGATTTGAATATCAAGATATCCATATATACCCAGACTATACAAAAAGGTGCAAGATCTCCGGAACAACTTCTTGGGTGTCAAACGCAGGCAGCGTAGACACAATGTCAAATACAGCCTAATGTTCCTGGCGGGGCTCAGAGATCAACATGGGGACAAGACACACTTTTTTGGTAGCCTGTCGGAGGTGGTGGTGAGGAAATATGAAATATCCAAATACCGCGTCCATCTTGTATTCAGACTCCATTTTGTGTTGCCATTACCCAGGCCTAGCTTTTCGAGTCACGCGATCAGCGCTCAGCACTCCTTGTCCCTGAAAACACATGCAACGCTCGCTGAGAAAAACAAACTAGTCCTTGTTGGCTCTGCTCGAGAGGATCAATTCTTTACACAAAGGGGATTGTGTAAAATCCCAGCCCACATTATGGCTCATGTTTGTGGTAGAGCTCGTCTATCCTCGTGTATTGTGGCTCATGTTTGTATTTGGGCGTGTATGTCCTGGTGGTGTAAGTCACTAAATACGTTCATGATTAACCATGGTACAAAAGACATTTGCACAAGTGAAAAACTAAAGCACGCGATGATCACGTTGCACTCTGGCAAACAAGAAAGTCACTGGTGATTGGTTCAGATTTATTTGAGTGTGGGTTGGATATGGGTGTGTCTATTGCTATAAAAGATTGTACGCTGCGGATTGAAGCGGCAGTCTCCTGAGAACTTACTATATTTTACTTCTGGGACCACTGTTCATGGCTGCAGCCAAATAAATATTTACTCTTTCTCACGAATAGAGGGTTCCGTGTCTCTGTATACCTGGACAGGTGAACTCGGAGATTTCAGGCGTGCCCTGCGCCGCTGGGCCATTAAAAGGTCCGGTTCTTCAATTGGCGCCCAACGAGAGGCGTCTTCAGTGGTTGCGGTCAAGCCGGAGGTTGGTGAGAGGTCTCGTGAACAAACTCTGAAGGAAGCGCACCATCTAATAAGACCCCTGCATGTGTTTATGGACCCAAGGTTTTTGTAGCGCTACTTCTCCTTCTCGAAGGCTGCCTGACTGCCGCCCTGACTGACGCCCTGTCTTGGTTCCATTAGCTGAGAGAGCGAGACATTAGACTTACCTCTATCGGTGAGAAGAGAATTTGGTCAGGTGAGAGTGGGTAGCTCCCACTTGTTTGGTTTAGTTATAGATGGTTTTACTTGTTCGCATTTTGCAAAAGGCGAAACCGAGGGGTAAGTACTTAAATTGAGAAAGTACATGATTCATTTTACCTCTTGATGTTTGTTTTTCGAGCCAGAGATTTTTAAGATGCTTGTTTTTAGCAAATTTCATCAATGGTGTTGTTGTGTTTTTGCTAAAGGGACTCCCGACTGGAAGACACTTGTCCAGTGCCTCCGATAGGAACTCCGAAATATGAAGTTTACTCCAAAAATTGGACTGGGCCTATCTTTTTTACAGACCTTTGCGGAAAATACCCTAAGAATGATGGTATTTTACAATGGCCGAGAGATGGTAGTTTCGAGCCCTGTGTGTTGGACAATTTAGAGGAGAGATTGTACAAAAGAAAAGCCCGGCGGCAATGTTTGATTTGTTTCGCATTTGGCGAAAAGAATCAAAAAAGAAAGAAATTAAGCAACAGAAATCTCAGGATAAACGAGTTCGTATGTCTATTATACAAAAAGCTCAGAAACATGAAGATGATCAAATTGAAAAGGACATAGCGACAGTAAATAGGAAGCATAGAATGGAGATAGATAAGTGTTATCCGGCTTTGCCTACTTCTCCGCCGATAGACGAGGAGAATGAAAAAGACCCTTTAATGTCCCTTATGTTGTGTGCTCCACCGCCTTATGTACCAGCTCTTGCTCCTCCGCCAGTACCTGTTATGCCTTTGCCTGTGCCTCAGCCTTTGGTACCAGTAGTGGTTCCAGCTACTTCTGTGGGTCCTGTAGTCCCTGTGATGCCTCCCGCATCGACACATGTCTCCACCTCTACTCCTTTGTCACAAGCTTCTACCTCACAAACGGTTAGAAGAAAGGAGAGTGGATTCTTTTCAGCCTTTTCCCCTATAATAGACCGAGTTCGTAATTCCCCTATCATGAAAAGAACTCTTCGAAGTCAGTCGTCTTTACCTCCATGAGGAAACCATACTCCAAACTCAGGCTCGAAAGTGGATGACAAATGGAAACATGTATGGGTCATCCGATATCCAAACTGTGACCATACAATGGCCTCCATCCACCCAGCGTTCTATTTTTGACCTCATGTGTGAGATATTAGTTCAAATGTGGGAGAACGAAGTCGAGAATAGCCCACCCAGAGAATTGTGTACCCTGGGGCAGTGTGTTGAAATTCCCGCCAAGCATCTACCAACCCCCTATCTGCGAGCCACTGCTTTCCCGCTGCTGAAAGTGCCCCTGAGTCCCCAAACCTCTTGCCCGATCTGTCTTTCTCATTGTCCATGACCAGGTTCAGGTCCCCCCCGATCAAGACATGCCTCAGGTCGCCAGACAGCGCCTCCGACAGGGCCCCCCTCAGGAAGGCCTCCTGGCGGGCGTTAGGCGCGTAGAGCGATCCCAGTGTGAAAGAAAGTGTGCCAATGTGGAAAGTGTAAGCGAGGAGTCTGCCCTTGATCTCGGCCACCTTACCGCCCACCTGCCCCTTAAAATGCCTAGATACTAGGAGAGCCACCCCCGCCTTCTTCTCGGGAGTCGCCGAGAAAAACTGCTGCGGGAAGGCCCTAGCTTTCATGCGGTGCCAGTCCTTAGCCAGCAGGTGCGTCTCTTGCAGTAAGCAGAGTTCAGCCCCGGAGTGTTCTAGAAAGGAAAGCACTGCCCTGCGTTTGATCGGGTTGTTAAGCCCCTTCACATTAAGAGATAAGACTCGGACCCCTTCAACTGCCATGGGAGATTGTGGAAATGAAGCGCCGCGGGGCCAGCCCCCACCCGCTCCTCCCGTATCCAGCAGTATTTAGCACATCCCGAACACACCGAGTACCCCCCCCCCAGCCCCGAACATGTCCCCCCAAACCCAAAACCCAAACCAACAATCCCCAACAAGAACACATTGTCCGGAGCCTATGCGGCAATTGTCCAGGCCCCTGGTGAAGTCTCTGAAAATGGGAAAACGTGGCAATGGCGGACCCGGAGCCCCCCGTCCCGCCCCCCATACATCGTGCTATGCATTAGTCTACCTTTGTGCACATGACTCCTCAAGGCACAGCCGCGGTGTCCATGGAGACTTTCTGAATCGCCGCAGCATGTTCCATCTCGACCTCCGAGGGGTCCGGCTTGAATCCTTTCCTGGGGGAACGGCGGTTCCGCACAGTTTGCCAGCCGTCCGCCTGGGAGCGGGAAGATCGCGCTTGGGAGGGTCCGGGGCCCTCGTCGTCGTCCCGGTTCTCTTCCTCTGCAGCGAGGCCCAGCACTGCACAAGTGTCCCGTAGGGACCGAAGCTGGTGAAGTGTGCCGTTCCACTTAAAAATCAATCTAAAGGGATGGCCCCAGGAGTACGGGATCCCTTTATCCCGGAGAAATGTAGTCGCCACCTTGAATGTTCGCCTCTTTTGGAGAGTGATCGCCGACAGGTCTTGGAAAAGCTCGATGGCGTGGTCCCTGAAGTGGAGAGGTTGCTTTTGGCGGGCAGCCTTCAGGATGCGCTCCTTGAGGGGGTAGTCCGGGAGGAAGGCCAGGATGTCGGGCGGGGGGGCTGGCGCCTTGCGTGCCACGCCGACCCGGTGGGCCCTGTCGATGCGAATGTCGAGGCTGTCTCCCTCTCCCAGGACCTCCCGGAATAAGTCCCGTAGGTAGGCGGCAACATCGCTTCCTTCTGCCTTGAGCGGCACGTTCCTCACCCTGATATTGTTGCGCCTGGACCGGTTTTCCAGGTCCTCGGCATGGGCCTGGAGCTAAGTCTGTTGGTCGTGGAGCCGGAGTATTTCTTGCTGCAAATGTTCCACCTCCGCGCTCCTGGTCCGGTCGGAGGCCTCAACGGCCGCCACCCGCTCCCCAATGTCGTCAACATCGCGGCGGAGTTCCCTGAATTCCCCCGCCATATCTTGCCGGAGGGTCTGAAAGTCCGCTTTAAGGGAGGAGAACAGGTCCTCCATGAAGGCCTTGGTGGCAGGAGTGTCGCCCTCCTCGCGCTCTTTGCCTTTGGGCGGGGGGGTCGTCGTCGGCTTGTCCGGGCTCTTGTCTCCCTTGGAGGCCCCTTTCGCCAGCATGTCGGGGATAGTTTGGCCCCTCCGGCGGCCGGTATTGGACATCTCGGGGGAGCCCGGTCCGCGCCGTACTCCAGACCGCGTGGAAAATGGCCGCCCAGCGGCCGGTGAGTAGCGTCTTCGGGCTCTGGCTCTGGTCTCCGGCTGGTGGGAGCGCCGGGTGAAGGATGCCCGACCGACCGCCCCCCGGGGGTCGTCTCGTCTTGGGGGCTCGTAGTACCTCACCCTCTTGCAGGGAGAGGGGGGGGAGGCCCAAGCCGGGGCCTCGCGTAGATCTTCTGGTCGCCGTACCTCGCTCCTCCGCTGGGCCGTACGCGGGGACCTCCCAGGGCCGCCGGCGGGGCCGCTGCTTGCACCGCTGACTCCACGAGCGGGTCACTGCTCCTGGCGCCGCTCCTTCGGTCCGGCCTCCCTGAACTCAGGCGCCGCCCCGCGGGCCCGGCTCCGCGGCTCAGCACTCGGCTGCGCCGTCCACTCTGGCGCCAATGGGCCCGGGGCCGCCGCACGACCTTGGCGGGTGGGTCCGCCCGGGGCTTCCGGGGCCGGATCAACGGACAGACGGCCTCCTGTCCGGTTCAGCGAGCTTGGGGTACCCTGTCCCCCAAAATTGGGCGAGATGCTGCGGCGTGGCTATGCAACGGGGGGATCGGGACGAGGAGCTCCACGAAAACGCGTCCTCTCAGGCCGCCATCTTAGCCACGCCCCCCCCGTCATCTCTTTTAACTCTTTTAATACACCTCCATTCCAACACATGGATACAGGTAAAACTAGGCTCTGGCTCCCATTTTTCAAGGCATATACCAACTACCAAAGGGCTCAAACAGAGATGCGCGCTTGCGCCAATGCTGTTCAACCTGTATACATCGGATATGACATCAGTTCTCGGCACCTGCAATGCGCACTCCCCACGGTTCGGAGGTATAGCTATCTCCAGTATCTCATACGCCGAGGATATTGTCCTAATAAGCCACATTCAAGACGACGTGCAACACTTACTCAATGAAAATGCATGAGTATGAAGAGGAAAACCACTTAGAAGTGAACATCAATAAAACAAAAAATTTGACAATAAACAGCTAGGGACAGACCCACTCTAGGTACTTGGAAAAAACACCTTTTGCGAACACCCCTGCCTACAAATACCTAAGAGTAACCATCGATAAGGGCGGTCAGTTCGCTAACCAACTTGAGGCAATCAGGAGGAAGGGGATGCAATAGCAATAACACTAAGACAGTGGAAAACAAAGCTTACAGGACCTATCCTCTCACCTCTCCTCTGGGTCGCCCAAGCCAAAATCCTATCCTCCTTCACCTATGGTAAGGAGGCACTGAGAAGCAGGGATGCCAAACTGTTGGACACCATCCTGGCCAGGGCCTTTAGAGTTAAGTTTAACCTTCCAACCTACGCCTCACCCGAACAGATATGTTTGGAGCTCGGCCTAACTAAACAACTCTTGGCAATGCAAGGTTCATAAATAATGTGCTGGCACAAAATTAGGAACTCTCCACGGAACATATTGAACCATCACCTCTGGCAAGAATTCTCTAACATATCAAACTCACTGGCCAGAAAGTACTTGGAAGTCTCACTTGCTATTTCCCGGCTAGTCGATCTATGGGAAACGAAAACTACCCACTTGCTCTTTAAGCAAGTAGTAAAAAAAGTAATAAAAAAAATCTCCCTTGTCGAAGATAAAGCCTTCTTTGCCTGCAGGAGCCATGCCTGGGTGACTGAGCGGTTACAAATTACTTATGCCACTTTCCTACTTCAATCTGGGGTACTCCAGGAAGACCAAAAAACAATTCTAAAAAAACAGGCTTGGAATTCTGCCAGCCATCCCGCACCTTCCACCTTGCCAGAGGGAAACATTTGAAAACACATGCAGATTATGTGGGAACGGCACTGAAGACTTGGAACATCTAATCTGCACTTGTACCTAACTAAAGGAGGAAAGGACAGGATTACTTAATGCGCACTTTAATGAACGAGGGATTTGAACCCGGAGACAGGCTGTGATTGCATACTTTGACTCCAAGGACCTGCAGCTAAATGGGAAGCTAGTGAAATTCCTGTCACTAATAAAATCCAGGCAAGGGAGAGCAGCGCCACGTGTAAATGCAAGAACCACATAGGGGCGTTTTAACCTACATAATTGAAAACTTAGAGCACAGACCTTTCAACCTCTTCACAAGAAGCTGAACAAAGGCGCTTTTTCATCATAGACTTTTAAGTTTTTAAAATTGCATTTCTCTTATCTTATTACTTACAAAGTCTTTTTAACATATTTTTGCATTGGTTTTATTTAACCAAAAACAATAGGGGGCATGGCCTGACAAGATGGCTGGCTAGAAGTGCTTTAGCGCTGCTCCTGCCCTGAAACTGTCAAATCCTCTATAATCCTGGCGCATCGGGACTCTTCTTTGGTCGAATCGGCAGCGGAAGCCCTCCTACCTCCAAGGGTCCCGATGCAGTGCTGAGAAAACGGCCCAGTACCGGGGGAAGACGTGCAGGGCAGCTGGAGTCCCGTAGTGATCCTGGCTCCGGTAATGGCGACTTCGCGCTGCAGTGTGCGGTATTGCTCGGAGTGCAGTGAGGAAACCCCGGGGCCTGTGCGGGTCCCCGACGCCGAGACTGGACGGCTGTTAAAGCCCAAGGGGCAGTGCCGGTAAGGAGGAACTGCAGCTTGTGGCAGCTGGATCGGCGGGGCTCAGACGGCCAGGGGTGTGTCTCACGCAAGGCCGGTGCGGTGAGGCCTGCAAGCGCCCTGGTTAGAAGTGCTCCGGAGTGACGTGGTGGGGGGCCGCCTGGAGGCCCAGGAGAATGCTGATGCATATGGCCGGTAACCAGAGCCTGGATTCAGAGGTGAAGAGCCCCCCCTCCCCCTCCCCCCGCAGCGGCGTATCATGAGGCCAAGGTCTCCACTAGATAGGTGTGGGGTGGCCTCCCAGCACCCCAGCGGCAGGGGCCTGAAACTGGGCAAGGACTGCTGGTGAGCCCCTCCAGCCAATTTCTAAGTCCAGCATCGCCTAGTTGATTAGGGGTAGAGCCCTCCTATGAAATCTGTGGCCAGAAGCGGGGCTTGTGAGGTGAGGCCTGCTGGTTCTACAGTGGACTGCGCTGGGAAGTGGCGTGGGGACACCTGAGGACCCGGTGAGCCAGTGTGGACAGCCAGAACTTGAAGGCCTGAGCCCAGTAGCTGCGGTGAGGTGGTGCCCCTCCCGGGCATCAGTGGCCCCCGTGATGTATGAGTGGCCCAGGAACTAAGGAGTTGGTTTAGCAGCTGGGAGGTACGTTGACTGACTGCGGGGGAAGAGGCAAGATCACGCGATGGAGCTTGTGGTGAGGGCCGGTGGTCTAGGCTAACAAGCCCGGTTTGCAGAAGGGAGTGCCTGTGGGATTCCGACGAAGCTGGAACCCCCGGGGAGGAGGCAAACCGCCTGAAGGATCCCCTTGCCTGAACTGCATACCATATTATTTCCATAAGCCGGAGGGATTCTGAGAAGCATTCCAGGACAGTCGTATTTTACATGGGGAAAGACCGGCCACTACGAGGAGCCCAATCGAATAAAATCATGCAATACACAATCCCGGGGCCTGGGTTCAACAGAGCGCCCCAGACCAGACGTGGAGCAGGGGCTTCACCGAGACACGGCGGCCCAGGAAAAAGCAGACCGTCTGCAAGCGATCCGTGACTCCAGAGTAGCTTTACAAACAAAAATGGACGGGATAGCAATGGATATAAACCATCTGCGCCTGGACCTCTGGAAGGTTGCAGACAGGGTTACCACCATGTAAGGAGACTTGACCACTTTGTAGGCGGAGGTCCGACAGCTAAGGGAGATGGTAACGATGCTTCGGGATCACACGGGTCGGCTAGAAGACCGGGCAGACGATGCTGAAGGGCGGTCTAGACAAAACAATCTCCGCTTTTTGGGATTTCCAGAAAAAGCGGAAGGGCCGGAAGCGGATCTCTTCCTTGGAGACTGGATTGGCACAACATTCCCGAAACCTCCGACTCTCCAAGATGTTCGCGATGGAGAGAGCACATAGGTCGCTTGGGCCACTGCCGAAACCAGGGTCCCCGCCCAGAGCTATAATCGCCCGACTGTTCAATTTTAGAGACCGGGATGTGATCCTGCAACACATTTGCACCACTGGCCCCCCAGATTTGAAAATCAAGATATCCATATATACCCAGACTATACAAAAAGGTGCAAGATCTCCGGAACAACTTCTTGGGTGTCAAACGCAGGCAGCGTAGACACAATGTCAAATACAGCCTAATGTTCCTGGCGGGGCTCAGAGATCAACATGGGGACAAGACACACTTTTTTGGTAGCCTGTCGGAGGTGGTGGTGAGGAAATATGAAATATCCAAATACCACGTCCATCTTGTATTCAGACTCCATTTTGTGTTGTCATTACCCAGGCCTAGCTTTTCGAGTCACGCGATCAGCGCTCAGCACTCCTTGTCCCTGAAAACACATGCAACGCTCGCTGAGAAAAACAAACTAGTCCTTGTTGGCTCTGCTCGAGAGGATCAATTCTTTACACAAAGGGGATTGTGTAAAATCCCAGCCCACATTATGGCTCATGTTTGTGGTAGAGCTCGTCTGTCCTCGTGTATTGTGGCTCATGTTTGTATTTGGGCTTGTATGTCCTGGTGGTGTAAGTCACTAGATACGTTCATGATTAACCATGGTACAAAAGACATTTGCACAAGTGAAAAACTAAAGCACGCGATGATCACGTTGCACTCTGGCAAACAAGAAAGTCACTGGTGATTGGTTCAGATTTATTTGAGTGTGGGTTGGATATGGGTGTGTCTATTGCTATAAAAGATTGTACGCTGCGGATTGAAGCGGCAGTCTCCTGAGAACTTACTATATTTTACTTCTGGGACCACTGTTCATGGCTGCAGCCAAATAAATATTTACTCTTTCTCACGAATAGAGGGTTCCGTGTCTCTGTATACCTGGACAGGTGAACTCGGAGATTTCAGGCGTGCCCTGCGCCGCTGGGCCATTAAAAGGTCCGATTCTTCAATTGGCGCCCACGAGAGGCGTCTTCAGTGGTTGCGGTCAAGCCGGAGGTTGGTGAGAGGTCTCGTGAACAAACTCTGAAGGAAGCGCACCATCTAATAAGACCCCTGCATGTGTTTATGGACCCAAGGTTTTTGTAGCGCTACTTCTCCTTCTCGAAGGCTGCCTGACTGCCGCCCTGACTGACGCCCTGTCTTGGTTCCATTAGCTGAGAGAGCGAGACATTAGACTTACCTCTATCGGTGAGAAGAGAATTTGGTCAGGTGAGAGTGGGTAGCTCCCACTTGTTTGGTTTAGTTATAGATGGTTTTACTTGTTCGCATTTTGCAAAAGGCGAAACCGAGGGGTAAGTACTTAAATTGAGAAAGTACATGATTCATTTTACCTCTTGATGTTTGTTTTTCGAGCCAGAGATTTTTAAGATGCTTGGTTTTAGCAAATTTCATCAATGGTGTTGTTGTGTTTTTGCTAAAGGGACTCCCGACTGGAAGACACTTGTCCAGTGCCTCCGATAGGAACTCCGAAATATGAAGTTTATTCCAAAAATTGGACTGGGCCTATCTTTTTTACAGACCTTTGCGGAAAATACCCTAAGAATGATGGTATTTTACAATGGCCGAGAGATGGTAGTTTCGAGCCCTGTGTGTTGGACAATTTAGAGAAGAGATTGTACAAAAGAAAAGCCCGGCGGCAATGTTTGATTTGTTTCGCATTTGGCGAAAAGAATCAAAAAAGAAAGAAATTAAGCAACAGAAATCTCAGGATAAACGAGTTCGTATGTCTATTATACAAAAAGCTCAGAAACATGAAGATGATCAAATTGAAAAGGACATAGCGACAGTAAATAGGAAGCATAGAATGGAGATAGATAAGTGTTATCCGGCTTTGCCTACTTCTCCGCCGATAGACGAGGAGAATGAAAAAGACCCTTTAATGTCCCTTATGTTGTGTGCTCCACCGCCTTATGTACCAGCTCTTGCTCCTCCGCCAGTACCTGTTATGCCTTTGCCTGTGCCTCAGCCTTTGGTACCAGTAGTGGTTCCAGCTACTTCTGTGGGTCCTGTAGTCCCTGTGATGCCTCCCGCATCGACACATGTCTCCACCTCTACTCCTTTGTCACAAGCTTCTACCTCACAAACGGTTAGAAGAAAGGAGAGTGGATTCTTTTCAGCCTTTTCCCCTATAATAGACCGAGTTCGTAATTCCCCTATCATGAAAAGAACTCTTCGAAGTCAGTCGTCTTTACCTCCATGAGGAAACCATACTCCAAACTCAGGCTCGAAAGTGGATGACAAATGGAAACATGTATGGGTCATCCGATATCCAAACTGTGACCATACAATGGCCTCCATCCACCCAGCGTTCTATTTTTGACCTCATGTGTGAGATATTAGTTCAAATGTGGGAGAACGAAGTCGAGAATAGCCCACCCAGAGAATTGTGTACCCTGGGGCAGTGTGTTGAAATTCCCGCCAAGCATCTACCAACCCCCTATCTGCGAGCCACTGCTTTCCCGCTGCTGAAAGTGCCCCTGAGTCCCCAAACCTCTTGCCCGATCTGTCTTTCTCATTGTCCATGACCAGGTTCAGGTCCCCCCCGATCAAGACATGCCTCAGGTCGCCAGACAGCGCCTCCGACAGGGCCCCCCTCAGGAAGGCCTCCTGGCGGACGTTAGGCGCGTAGAGCGATCCCAGTGTGAAAGAAAGTGTGCCAATGTGGAAAGTGTAAGCGAGGAGTCTGCCCTTGATCTCGGCCACCTTACCGCCCACCTGCCCCTAAAATGCCTAGATACTAGGAGAGCCACCCCCGCCTTCTTCTCGGGAGTCGCCGAGAAAAACTGCTGCGGGAAGGCCCTAGCTTTCATGCGGTGCCAGTCCTTAGCCAGCAGGTGCGTCTCTTGCAGTAAGCAGAGTTCAGCCCCGGAGTGTTCTAGAAAGGAAAGCACTGCCCTGCGTTTGATCGGGTTGTTAAGCCCCTTCACATTAAGAGATAAGACTCGGACCCCTTCAACTGCCATGGGAGATTGTGGAAATGAAGCGCCGCGGGGCCAGCCCCCACCCGCTCCTCCCGTATCCAGCAGTATTTAGCACATCCCGAACACACCGAGTACCCCCCCCAGCCTCGAACATGTCCCCCCCAAACCCAAAACCCAAACCAACAATCCCCAACAAGAACACATTGTCCGGAGCCTATGCGGCAATTGTCCAGGCCCCTGGTGAAGTCTCTGAAAATGGGAAAACGTGGCAATGGCGGACCCGGAGCCCCCCGTCCCGCCCCCCATACATCGTGCTATGCATTAGTCTACCTTCGTGCACATGACTCCTCAAGGCACAGCCGCGGTGTCCATGGAGACTTTCTGAATCGCCGCAGCATGTTCCATCTCGACCTCCGAGGGGTCCGGCTTGAATCCTTTCCTGGGGGAACGGCGGTTCCGCACAGTTTGCCAGCCGTCCGCCTGGGAGCGGGAAGATCGCGCTTGGGAGGCTCCGGGGCCCTCGTCGTCGTCCCGGTTCTCTTCCTCTGCAGCGAGGCCCAGCACTGCACAAGTGTCCCGTAGGGACCGAAGCTGGTGAAGTATGCCGTTCCACTTAAAAATCAATCTAAAGGGATGGCCCCAGGAGTACGGGATCCCTTTATCCCGGAGAAATGTAGTCGCCACCTTGAATGTTCGCCTCTTTTGGAGAGTGATCGCCGACAGGTCTTGGAAAAGCTCGATGGCGTGGTCCCTGAAGTGGAGAGGTTGCTTTTGGCGGGCAGCCTTCAGGATGCGCTCCTTGAGGGGGTAGTCCGGGAGGAAGGCCAGGATGTCGGGCGGGGGGGCTGGCGCCTTGCGTGCCACGCCGACCCGGTGGGCCCTGTCGATGCGAATGTCGAGGCTGTCTCCCTCTCCCAGGACCTCCCGGAATAAGTCCCGTAGGTAGGCGGCAACATCGCTTCCTTCTGCCTTGAGCGGCACGTTCCTCACCCTGATATTGTTGCGCCTGGACCGGTTTTCCAGGTCCTCGGCATGGGCCTGGAGCTTAGTCTGTTGGTCGTGGAGCCGGAGTATTTCTTGCTGCAAATGTTCCACCTCCGCGCTCCTGGTCCGGTCGGAGGCCTCAACGGCCGCCACCCGCTCCCCAATGTCGTCAACATCGCGGCGGAGTTCCCTGAATTCCCCCGCCATATCTTGCCGGAGGGTCTGAAAGTCCGCTTTAAGGGAGGAGAACAGGTCCTCCATGAAGGCCTTGGTGGCAGGCGTGTCGCCCTCCTCTCGCTCTTTGCCTTTGGGCGGGGGGGTCGTCGTCGGCTTGTCCGGGCTCTTGTCTCCCTTGGAGGCCCCTTTCGCCAGCATGTCGGGGATAGTTTGGCCCCTCCGGCGGCCGGTATTGGACATCTCGGGGGAGCCCGGTCCGCGCCGTACTCCAGACCGCATGGAAAATGGCCGCCCAGCGGCCGGTGAGTAGCGTCTTCGGGCTCTGGCTCTGGTCTCCGGCTGGTGGGAGCGCGGGGTGAAGGATGCCCGACCGACCGCCCCCCGGGGGTCGTCTCGTCTCGGGGGCTCGTAGTACCTCACCCTCTTGCAGGGAGAGGGGGGGGAGGCCCAAGCCGGGGCCTCGCGTAGATCTTCTGGTCGCCGTACCTCGCTCCTCCGCTGGGCCGTACGCGGGGACCTCCCAGGGCCGCCGGCGGGGCCGCTGCTTGCACCGCTGACTCCACGAGCGGGTCACTGCTCCTGGCGCCGCTCCTTCGGTCCGGCCTCCCTGAACTCAGGCGCCGCCCCGCGGGCCCGGCTCCGCGGCTCCGCACTCGGCTGCGCCGTCCACTCTGGCGCCAAAGGGCCCGGGGCCGCCGCACGACCTTGGCGGGTGGGTCCGCCCGGGGCTTCCGGGGCCGGATCAACGGACAGACGGCCTCCTGTCCGGTTCAGCGAGCTTGGGGTACCCTGTCCCCCAAAATTGGGCGAGATGCTGCGGCGTGGCTATGCAACGGGGGGATCGGGACGAGGAGCTCCACGAAAACGCGTCCTCTCAGGCCGCCATCTTAGCCACGCCCCCCCCCGTCATCTCTTTTAACTCTTTTAATACACCTCCATTCCAACACATGGATACAGGTAAAACTAGGCTCTGGCTCCCATTTTTCAAGGCATATACCAACTACCAAAGGGCTCAAACAGAGATGCGTGCTTGCGCCAATGCTGTTCAACCTGTATACATCGGATATGACATCAGTTCTCGGCACCTGCAATGCGCACTCCCCACGGTTCGGAGGTATAGCTATCTCCAGTATCTCATACGCCGAGGATATTGTCCTAATAAGCCACATTCAAGACGACGTGCAACACTTACTCAATGAAAATGCATGAGTATGAAGCGGAAAACCACTTAGAAGTGAACATCAATAAAACAAAAAAATTGACAATAAACAGCTAGGGACAGACCCACTCTAGGTACTTGGAAAAAACACCTTTTGCGAACACCCCTGCCTACAAATACCTAGGAGTAACCATCGATAAGGGCGGTCAGTTCGCTAACCAACTTGAGGCAATCGGGAGGAAGGGGATGCAATAGCAATAACACTAAGACAGTGGAAAACAAAGCTTACAGGACCTATCCTCTCACCTCTCCTCTGGGTCGCCCAAGCCAAAATCCTATCCTCCTTCACCTATGGTAAGGAGGCACTGAGAAGCAGGGATGCCAAACTGTTGGACACCATCCTGGCCAGGGCCTATAGAGTTATGTTTAACCTTCCAACCTACGCCTCACCCGAACAGATACGTTTGGAGCTCGGCCTAACTAAACAACTCTTGGCAATGCAAGGTTCATAAATAATGTGCTGGCACAAAATTAGGAACTCTCCACGGAACATATTGAACCATCACCTCTGGCAAGAATTCTCTAACATATCAAACTCACTGGCCAGAAAGTACTTGGAAGTCTCACTTGCTATTTCCCGGCTAGTCGATCTATGGGAAACGAAAACTACCCACTTGCTCTTTAAGCAAGTAGTAAAAAAAGTAATAAAAAAAATCTCCCTTGTCGAAGATAAAGCCTTCTTTGCCTGCAGGAGCCATGCCTGGGTGACTGAGCGGTTACAAATTACTTATGCCACTTTCCTACTTCAATCTGGGGTACTCCAGGAAGACCAAAAAACAATTCTAAAAAAACAGGCTTGGAATTCTGCCAGCCATCCCGCACCTTCCACCTTGCCAGAGGGAAACATTTGAAAACACATGCAGATTATGTGGGAACGGCACTGAAGACTTGGAACATCTAATCTGCACTTGTACCTAACTAAAGGAGGAAAGGACAGGATTACTTAATGCGCACTTTAATGAACGAGGGATTTGAACCCGGAGACAGGCTGTGATTGCATACTTTGACTCCAAGGACCTGCAGCTAAATGGGAAGCTAGTGAAATTCCTGTCACTAATAAAATCCAGGCAAGGGAGAGCAGCGCCACGTGTAAATGCAAGAACCACATAGGGGCGTTTTAACCTACATAATTGAAAACTTAGAGCACAGACCTTTCAACCTCTTCACAAGAAGCTGAACAAAGGCGCTTTTTCATCATAGACTTTTAAGTTTTTAAAATTGCATTTCTCTTATCTTATTACTTACAAAGTCTTTTTAACATATTTTTGCATTGGTTTTATTTAACCAAAAACAATAGGGGGCATGGCCTGACAAGATGGCTGGCTAGAAGTGCTTTAGCGCTGCTCCTGCCCTGAAACTGTCAAATCCTCTATAATCCTGGCGCATCGGGACTCTTCTTTGGTCGAATCGGCAGCGGAAGCCCTCCTACCTCCAAGGGTCCCGATGCAGTGCTGAGAAAACGGCCCAGTACCGGGGGAAGACGTGCAGGGCAGCTGGAGTCCCGTAGTGATCCTGGCTCCGGTAATGGCGACTTCGCGCTGCAGTGTGCGGTATTGCTCGGAGTGCAGTGAGGAAACCCCGGGGCCTGTGCGGGTCCCCGACGCCGAGACTGGACGGCTGTTGAGGCCCAAGGGGCAGTGCCGGTAAGGAGGAACTGCAGCTTGTGGCAGCTGGATCGGCGGGGCTCAGACGGCCAGGGGTGTGTCTCACGCAAGGCCGGTGCGGTGAGGCCTGCAAGCGCCCTGGTTAGAAGTGCTCCGGAGTGACGTGGTGGGGGGCCGCCTGGAGGCCCAGGAGAATGCTGATGCATATGGCCGGTAACCAGAGCCTGGATTCAGAGGTGAAGAGCCCCCCCTCCCCCGCAGCGGCGTATCATGAGGCCAAGGTCTCCACTAGACAGGTGTGGGGTGGCCTCCCAGCACCCCAGCGGCAGGGGCCTGAAACTGGGCAAGGACTGCTGGTGAGCCCCTCCAGCCAATTTCTAAGTCCAGCATCGCCTAGTTGATTAGGGGTAGAGCCCTCCTATGAAATCTGTGGCCAGAAGCGGGGCTTGTGAGGTGAGGCCTGCTGGTTCTACAGTGGACTGCGCTGGGAAGTGGCGTGGGAACACCTGAGGACCCGGTGAGCCAGTGTGGACAGCCAGAACTTGAAGGCCTGAGCCCAGTAGCTGCGGTGAGGTGGTGCCCCTCCCGGGCATCAGTGGCCCCCGTGATGTATGAGTGGCCCAGGAACTAAGGAGTTGGTTTAGCAGCTGGGAGGTACGTTGACTGACTGCGGGGGAAGAGGCAAGATCACGCGATGGAGCTTGTGGTGAGGGCCGGTGGTCTAGGCTAACAAGCCCGGTTTGCAGAAGGGAGTGCCTGTGGGATTCCGACGAAGCTGGAACCCCCGGGGAGGAGGCAAACCGCCTGAAGGATCCCCTTGCCTGAACTGCATACCATATTATTTCCATAAGCCGGAGGGATTCTGAGAAGCATTCCAGGACAGTCGTATTTTACATGGGGAAAGACCGGCCACTACGAGGAGCCTAATCGAATAAAATCATGCAATACACAATCCCGGGGCCTGGGTTCAACAGAGCGCCCCAGACCAGACGTGGAGCAGGGGCTTCACCGAGACACGGCGGCCCAGGAAAAAGCAGACCGTCTGCAAGCGATCCGTGACTCCAGAGTAGCTTTACAAACAAAAATGGACAGGATAGCAATGGATATAAACCATCTGCGCCTGGACCTCTGGAAGGTTGCAGACAGGGTTACCACCATGTAAGGAGACTTGACCACTTTGTAGGCGGAGGTCCGACAGCTAAGGGAGATGGTAACGACGCTTCGGGATCACACGGGTCGGCTAGAAGACCGGGCAGACGATGCTGAAGGGCGGTCTAGACAAAACAATCTCCGCTTTTTGGGATTTCCAGAAAAAGCGGAAGGGCCGGAAGCGGATCTCTTCCTTGGAGACTGGATTGGCACAACATTCCCGAAACCTCCGACTCTCCAAGATGTTCGCGATGGAGAGAGCACATAGTTCGCTTGGGCCACTGCCGAAACCAGGGTCCCCGCCCAGAGCTATAATCGCCCGACTGTTCAATTTTAGAGACCGGGATGTGATCCTGCAACACATTTGCACCACTGGCCCCCCAGATTTGAAAATCAAGATATCCATATATACCCAGACTATACAAAAAGGTGCAAGATCTCCGGAACAACTTCTTGGGTGTCAAACGCAGGCAGCGTAGACACAATGTCAAATACAGCCTAATGTTCCTGGCGGGGCTCAGAGATCAACATGGGGACAAGACACACTTTTTTGGTAGCCTGTCGGAGGTGGTGGTGAGGAAATATGAAATATCCAAATACCGCGTCCATCTTGTATTCAGACTCCATTTTGTGTTGCCATTACCCAGGCCTAGCTTTTCGAGTCACGCGATCAGCGCTCAGCACTCCTTGTCCCTGAAAACACATGCAACGCTCGCTGAGAAAAACAAACTAGTCCTTGTTGGCTCTGCTCGAGAGGATCAATTCTTTACACAAAGGGGATTGTGTAAAATCCCAGCCCACATTATGGCTCATGTTTGTGGTAGAGCTCGTCTGTCCTCGTGTATTGTGGCTCATGTTTGTATTTGGGCTTGTATGTCCTGGTGGTGTAAGTCACTAGATACGTTCATGATTAACCATGGTACAAAAGACATTTGCACAAGTGAAAAACTAAAGCACGCGATGATCACGTTGCACTCTGGCAAACAAGAAAGTCACTGGTGATTGGTTCAGATTTATTTGAGTGTGGGTTGGATATGGGTGTGTCTATTGCTATAAAAGATTGTACGCTGCGGATTGAAGCGGCAGTCTCCTGAGAACTTACTATATTTTACTTCTGGGACCACTGTTCATGGCTGCAGCCAAATAAATATTTACTCTTTCTCACGAATAGAGGGTTCCGTGTCTCTGTATACCTGGACAGGTGAACTCGGAGATTTCAGGCGCGCCCTGCGCCGCTGGGCCATTAAAAGGTCCGGTTCTGCAATTGGCGCCCAACGAGAGGCGTCTTCAGTGGTTGCGGTCAAGCCGGAGGTTGGTGAGAGGTCTCGTGAACAAACTCTGAAGGAAGCGCACCATCTAATAAGACCCCTGCATGTGTTTATGGACCCAAGGTTTTTGTAGCGCTACTTCTCCTTCTCGAAGGCTGCCTGACTGCCGCCCTGACTGACGCCCTGTCTTGGTTCCATTAGCTGAGAGAGCGAGACATTAGACTTACCTCTATCGGTGAGAAGAGAATTTGGTCAGGTGAGAGTGGGTAGCTCCCACTTGTTTGGTTTAGTTATAGATGGTTTTACTTGTTCGCATTTTGCAAAAGGCGAAACCGAGGGGTAAGTACTTAAATTGAGAAAGTACATGATTCATTTTACCTCTTGATGTTTGTTTTTCGAGCCAGAGATTTTTAAGATGCTTGGTTTTAGCAAATTTCATCAATGGTGTTGTTGTGTTTTTGCTAAAGGGACTCCCGACTGGAAGACACTTGTCCAGTGCCTCCGATAGGAACTCCGAAATATGAAGTTTACTCCAAAAATTGGACTGGGCCTATCTTTTTTACAGACCTTTGCGGAAAATACCCTAAGAATGATGGTATTTTACAATGGCCGAGAGATGGTAGTTTCGAGCCCTGTGTGTTGGACAATTTAGAGGAGAGATTGTACAAACGAAAAGCCCGGCGGCAATGTTTGATTTGTTTCGCATTTGGCGAAAAGAATCAAAAAAGAAAGAAATTAAGCAACAGAAATCTCAGGATAAACGAGTTCGTATGTCTATTATACAAAAAGCTCAGAAACATGAAGATGATCAAATTGAAAAGGACATAGCGACAGTAAATAGGAAGCATAGAATGGAGATAGATAAGTGTTATCCGGCTTTGCCTACTTCTCCGCCGATAGACGAGGAGAATGAAAAAGACCCTTTAATGTCCCTTATGTTGTGTGCTCCACCGCCTTATGTACCAGCTCTTGCTCCTCCGCCAGTACCTGTTATGCCTTTGCCTGTGCCTCAGCCTTTGGTACCAGTAGTGGTTCCAGCTACTTCTGTGGGTCCTGTAGTCCCTGTGATGCCTCCCGCATCGACACATGTCTCCACCTCTACTCCTTTGTCACAAGCTTCTACCTCACAAACGGTTAGAAGAAAGGAGAGTGGATTCTTTTCAGCCTTTTCCCCTATAATAGACCGAGTTCGTAATTCCCCTATCATGAAAAGAACTCTTCGAAGTCAGTCGTCTTTACCTCCATGAGGAAACCATACTCCAAACTCAGGCTCGAAAGTGGATGACAAATGGAAACATGTATGGGTCATCCGATATCCAAACTGTGACCATACAATGGCCTCCATCCACCCAGCGTTCTATTTTTGACCTCATGTGTGAGATATTAGTTCAAATGTGGGAGAACGAAGTCGAGAATAGCCCACCCAGATAATTAATGGAATTACGCATGGAAGTAGCTTCTGGAGCAGTGGTAGGACAGGATTACCAAGATGCAGTAGCGAATTTAGTGACATTTCGATATCTTCTGTCTTGTAGAAATAAGGGAGCAGGAGAAATTGTTACATTAGAAAGAACATACCCTATGCAAGAGGTACAACCATTATGGCGTGATGCTGTGGGAGGAGCTAACCCTGTGGCTGCTCATTTTTAACAAGTTTGGGTACATGTTCCATGGAAAAAAATCAGAGGTTATTGCATTAAAACAAGTATTACCTGATCCACGTAAAAATCCGGCAGGTTATTACAAGGAATTAACGCAGACATTGTTCTCTTGTACTTTAACATTATTTGATATAGATATGTTAATGGGCCAAATAGTCCCATCCGAAATATGGAATAAGATTCGTAGGGAAGATCACGCAGCTGAGTTAGGCGGTAACTGGGCTGCCATCGTACAAGCAGACCAAAGGAGGGTGGGTGGGGCTAAACCAGAACCAATGATAGCATAATTGTCCGACAGAATAGTAACACTTATGAAAACTCTGATGCCTGCCCAAGCAGTCAATTGGGATAAATTATCTGCGTGTAAACCAAAGAAAGATGAGTTGGTGTCCGATTTCTTTACCCGTTTTGAGGAATCATTTGTTGATCATAGTGGACAAGATATGGCCGCACCAGGTGGGCAGAGATTATTCGTGGATAAATTTGTCTCTAACTTACTGCCGGAATTATCTACTAGACTCAAAATGTCTGAGAGCGCATGGCCTGTAACAACGCCCTCAGGGATTTTGACGATGTTTCAATATTATGAGAATAGGGATCTGGAGGAGAAAGTGAAATTGGATAAGAAAAATAAAGACCTTAAAACGAAGGTCCTTCTGCAACAGGCTTATTCTCCAAGGGACCATCAGAGGATCCCTCAGAATGCACCTCAATTTCAGAAACCGTATCAGTATCAACGTCAGGTATATAATTTTCCACGCCCACCTCTTAGTCCTAATCAATGTGCCTACTGTAAGGAAGATGGTCATTGCAAAAATAGATGTCCACACTTGGCCCAGAAAGAGCATATGGGACTAGTACCGAGGGGCCGGGGAGGATATCGGTCTGTGCCACAAGGCAGGGGACGGGGAACATTGATACAAGATCAGCGACCTTTACCACAGTCCAATGCCAATTATTTTGATCAACCATTAAGGCAGACAGGAAACTATTATAATGATGATTATCTAGGAGAAGGACAGGCCTTTGTCTCCCAATAGGACAGCCTAGGACAAAATGAGGGAGTCGTGACTATTCATGTGGATCAACTTGGTCCTTATGTTAATGTTACCACATTCGGGGTGCAGGAACAATTTCTATTGGAGACCGGCGCATCTAAAAGCTCCATTGTTCGCTCCAAGCTCCCTGGGGCACCTTTGTCTGGCATTACTAATGTTTCGGTAGGATTTTCTGGGACACCTGTACCGAATCCTGTTTCTAGCCCCTTGCCCATATCGGTAGGACCATGTCATTTGGAGGCGCCTCTTATTCTTACTACTGGCTGTGCTGAGAATTAGTTAGGTCTTGACCTTTTGAAGAGATTATATGCCACACTATACTGCTCTCCTCAAGAAATACATTTAACCTTAGGCCAACGAATAGTGTCCCCAGTATATTTGTCCATTAATGCCTTACCACATGAGCTCCGACAGTTACCTGTCTCCCTATGGGCGCAAGGCCCTAACCATGTCGGATTGTTGCAAATTCCACCCTACTCTATCACATTGAAAAGTAATGTCAAGTTACCACGCATTCCTCAATATAAAATATCTAGTGAAGGTGAACAGGCTTTACTTTTAATAATATCTGGTCTGATACAGAATGGTGTTATCGAAGAAACAAGAGGTAATATATGTGACAGCCCTGTTCCTCCTTTGATTAAACGTACAGATCCAACACAGCCTCCTGTTTATCGCTTTGTCATTGATTTACGCGAAATCAATAAGTTGGTTTTGCCTCAATTCCCTGTTGTTCCAGACATTACTGCATTGCTTTCTATGATACCTTCTACTGCTTCATGGTTCTCTGTTGTCGATCTCAAGAATGCGATTTTTAGCATTCCAATAGCTGAAGATAGCAGAGATATTTTTGGATTCTCTTTAGGAGGTCGTAGTTTTATATTTTGTAAAGGTCCTCAAGGTTACTGTGAGAGTCCCTCTATCTACAGCCAAGCACTTAAATCTCAGCTTGATGCATTATCCTTACCAGAAGGTACTGCCCTAATACAGTATTTGGATGCCTTATTGGTAGCAGCAGATTCGGAGTCATTGTGCAAAGAGGCTACTATTTTGCTTCTACAACACTTGTTTCAATATAAACATAAGGTCTCCCTGTCTAAATTACAGTACTGTCAACAAGAGGTTACTTATTTAGGCCATCTCTTGTCAAAAGAAGGGCGTAGATTGACTCCTGAAAGAATACAAGCTATTTCACAGATGACTATCCCACACACACAAAAGGAGGTGCATGCTTTCATAGCATTACCTCTTATTGTCGTCAGTGGATACCACATTTTTCTCTGATAGCTAAGCCTCTATTAGCTTTGACACTAAAGGATACACCGCACCCTCTCCCTTGGACACCAGAATGTCAGAAAAGTTTTACGAACCTACGATCCTCTTTATGTTCTGCACCAGTATTAGGAACCCCTAATTATACTAAACCCTTCATACTGTACGTCCACGAGAGAGAAGGTTGTGCATTATCAGTATTGACACAGCATTTTGGTGATAAACAACGCCCTTGTGCATTTTTTTCAGCAGTTTTGGACCCTGTCGCAAGAGCATTACCAAGCTGTCTGAAAGCAGCAGCAGTATCAATCCGCCAGTCAGCAGGATTGGTGTTAGATTCTCCACTTACTGTTATGGTTCCCCATGCTGTAGATAAGTTATTGAACAGAACGAAGACACAACACCTTACTAGTGCCCGTCTCTCTGGGTACGAATTAACATTGCTAGCAAGCCACATCACCATATAGAGATGTATTACACTAAATCCTGCCACCTTGCTGCCACTTCCATCAGATTCAGACACTATTGAGCATCATGATTGCATTTTTCGAACAGAGGAAGAGACGAAAGGTAGAATAGATCTCAAAGATACTCCGATTCCTAATCCTGATGGAACACTTTATGTTGATGGTCCCTGTTTTAAATTGCCTAATGGCGATACCACAGCAGCCTATGCGATTACAACATTGTACACAATTGTAGAGACAGCTAAAATACCATACAATTCAGCTCAAGCAGCAGAATTAATAGCATTGATGAGAGCTTGTGAATTAGCAAAAGAGAAAAAAGTTAATATATACACGGACAGTCAATACGCATTCGGAGTAGCGCACAATTTTGGACGCCCTCTGGGAAGAAAGAGGTTTTCTTACCTCTCATGGGACAACAAAAATACAACACGGGCAGTTAGTTAGTCTTTTGCTTGAATCACTTACTTTGCCCACACAAGTAGCAATCATTATATGTAGCGCTCACAAAAAGATAACAGATGACATTGGAAAAGGAAATGCTTATGCTGACCAAGTAGCGAAAGTAACAGCTAGAGATTTGTCCAACCGAATGTATATGGCTGATCCAGCAAAATGGATTGTGGAGGTAGGAATGTGTGAGGATACACTAGAAAATGTGAAAAACATACAAGCAGAAGCCACTCAAGAAGAGAAAGACAAATGGAGGGAAATGATTGGCCGGCTAGATGACACTGGTTGTTGAACAGATTTGTCTAATCAACAAAGATGGTTATTACCCAATGCTTATGTTATTCCTGTTGTGACAATGGCACATGGTCCAGCTCACATTAGTGCCAAAGGGATATGTTGCTTTTAGCACCAGTTTGGCAAAACTCCAACATTCCTAAATACGCAGATAATCTAGTGAAAAACTATATGGTGTGCCTGATGTAAAATCCACGAAAAGGAATGCCAACTCCAGCAGGACATTTTGCACCACCGACATGTCCCTTTTAAGTCCTCAAATAGATTACATTCACATGGAGAGGTGTAACAACCTAAAATACGTGCTTGTGGTGGTATGTGCCTTTTCCAAATAGATAGAGGCCTACCCCCTCAAAGACAACACAGCCTTGACAACTGCCAAAGCTCTTTTAAAGGATTTCTTTTCGAGATTCGGCTTACCTCGAATCATTTGGAGTGACAACGGAAGTGAATTTGTGGGCCAAGTTATGCAGAAAGTTTGTACTGGTCTAGGTATTCGACAGAAATTTCATGCAGCAAACCATTCACAATCAGCAGGTTTAGTAGAACGCTATAATGGAACCTTAAAACTTAAACTTGCAAAAATACAGGCCACCACGGGCCTAGCATGGCCTGATGCATTGCCTCTTGCCCTTCTATCCACGAGGACTACAACACACTCACGCATGGGGCTTAGCCCCTATGAGATTGTGTTTAGACGTCCAGCCAATGTCTGCGGCGTTCCTAGACCAAAGAAATATTCTGATATTGAATATCCTATATTAATTGATTATTTGCATGAATTAACTAAAAGAATGTCTGATCTTCATCAACAGGTGCATGACCCTTTGCCTCCAGCTTCCACTGACCAGGGACATTCCATACAACCCGGAGACTGGGTGTGTGTGAGGAATTTTCAGAGGACCAAGAATCTCGAGCTAAGGTGGAAACCTACGCAGCAGGTCCTACTTTCAACAAGAACAGCTGTCAAAGTTGCCGGAAGAAAAAACTGGGTGCATGGGGTACATTGTAAAAAGGTACCCCTACCTTTGCCGTATGGTCGATGGGTAAAAGATGGACTAGGAGATGTTGAGTGCGAGAAAGTTCCAAGATTTGTGCCTTTCAGTGATGCACGCTTAAAATATACCAAGTCTGAGAAAGAAGACGACAACATTCTCCAAGCAGTGTTGCCATCTTCACTGAGATTAGACACTACTGAGCCTCACCTCCTTTTTCAAGGTCAAACTGTACCTGGTTCGAAAAAGTACAATTTGAGGCCAAGACTAAGCAAAGAAACTTCAGCAATGCTTCAGTGATTTTGTCCATGATTTCTTTTTTTTTATGTCAACAACATTCTGAATTGAACTCAAGTTGCAGGGCCGTGATTAAGTCTCAGACTTGTGACCCGAGTAGTGGCATCTAGGCATGCGGGACCTGTAGGATCATAGGACTGCAAATAATCACGGCTGAGTGAAACAACCACCAAATCACGGGCAACACCTAGAGAATGGAGTTGGCTGTCCCTAGGACAATGGAGAAAATGCAAATGAGAAGAAAGAAATATTGTAAATTATTGCATAATCGTTGTGTCATAACTTTAATAATAGTGGTCCTAATATGTATTATGATTTCTTGTATAGGATGGGTGTTTCATATAACTCTTGCACAACCTACTACCAATGTTATTAGTGAAATGCATTCTCATGTTACTCTATCCCAGCATCTTGAGTCAAGAAGGAGCAAATTTCACAACAATGCGTTTGTTTCTATGCTGCATCAACATCAGCTGGCCATTAACACCACTAATTGTTGGGTTTGCGGCCTTCTGCCGAGTTCTGTAAGCACCGGGATACCATATATCCCTCTTCCCTTTTCCTTTAATGGTTCCTGTAGTGCGTGGTGGGGATTAAGCGCCAGTTGGGCATTTAATACCAACAGAGATAATACGGACGTATTGGATTTTGGATTATATCTGTACCATTTGTGTTGGCCAGCTGTGAAAAGAGTATATGGAGTGACTAGTGAAAAGTCATTATATGCTGATCGCCAGAACAGGTCTACAGACTTGTATTTCTTGCCCTCTGATAAGGCTCCTCGCAAAGGACAAACTCTTTTAGTAACGTCCGAACAGGCACCATTTTGTATTAAAAAGGGGGGATTAAAGAACAAGGGTACTAGTAAGTGTCTGCATGTAGTAACACTCAATGCAACAGACTGGCCTTGCATGGTACCCTCACGTAACACATATTTCGTGTGCGGGAGTAAGGCCTACACTTCTTTACCCAGTAACTGGAAAGGCACTTGTTATGTTGCTTGGTTACTACCCCCTACGTATAAGAGTGGTGTCTACTGTAGATACAGCAGGACAAGAAGCAGGAGATTTCTTAAAAGGGCTCTAACCATTCTGGGGTCCAATAGCCAACAGTAGAAACATAAGACAACTTATTCGAGTTGTAGAGGCAACTGTCAATGAAACAGCTGGAGCTCTAAGTAATATTACAGCAGAGCTTGCTGCTGACCGCCTTGTTACGCTCCAAAACAGGATGGTATTAAATATTATCCTTGCTGATTATGGAGGCGTATGCAAATTGATCGGATCTAGCTGCTGTATTTATATTCCTGATAACGCCCCTACAGTATACCAGGCCATCTCAAAACTCCATAAGATAGCTGAGTCTATCCATCAAGACGAAGGAAATTGGTCATTAACAGGATGGTTCTGGGGAAATGCTGTCCACTTGGGGTTGGAGGATGACATTTATTGGAGCCATTTTAGCTGTGATAGTTACCTGTTGCCTCTGCCTACAATGCGGTCCGGCCATCTGCGGCCTTTGTGCCAGATTATGTATATCCCAACCAATAAGTAAGAAGAAAGAAAAGAAGACACAAATAATGCTACAGAAACAAGTCTCCCAACTCATGGCCATTAATGTAGATTCTGACTAGGATTTGCCTGTGTATGGCAAAAGGGAGGACTGAGGAAATATGAAATATCCAAATACCGCGTCCATCTTGTATTCAGACTCAATTTTGTGTTGCCATTACCCAGGCCTAGCTTTTCGAGTCACGCGCTCAGCGCTCTGCACTCCTTGTCCCTGAAAACACATGCAACGTTCGCTGAGAAAAACAAACTAGTCCTTGTTGGCTCTGCTCGAGAGGATCAATCCTTTACACAAAGGGGATTGTGTAAATTCCCAGCCCGCATTATGGCTCATGTTTGTGGTAGAGCTCGTCTGTCCTTGTGTATTGTGGCTCATGTTTGTATTTGGGCTTGTCTGTCCTTGTGGTGGGTGGTGTAAGTCACTAGATACGTTAATGATTAACCATGTTGCAAAAGACGTTGCACAAGTGAAAATCTAAAGCATGCAATAACCACGCCACACTCTGGCAAACAAGAAAGTCACTGGTGATTGGTTCAGATTTGTTTGAGTGTGGGTTGGATATGGGTGTGTCTATTGCTATAAAAGATTGTAAGCTGCGGATTGAAGCAGGAGTCTCCCGAGAACTTACTATATTTTACTTCTGGGACCACTGTTCATGGCTGCAGCCAAATAAATATTTACTCTTTCTCACGAATAGAGTGTTCCGTGTCTCTGTATACCTGGACAGGTGAACTCTGAGATTTCAGGCGTGCCCTAGGCCGCTGGGCCATTAAAAGGTCCGGTTCTTCAGTGTACTGGATGAACTCGATGGACATGGCAGGTCCAGATCAGAATCAGGGTTGGCAGGAGCAGAGGCGCCGGGGCAGTTGACTGCGAAGCTAACAACGTCGAGAGGAGGAGCAGCGATCAAGAGGCCGAGACCCAACAGATGGAGGACGTATTATGGTGGGACCAGATGGCACTCTATTTACGGAAATGGAGGCAATCCCGACACAGAACCAGTTCTCTCCGTTATGTTTAGTACAGGAAACACAATTGAGTTGAGAGGACCCCCCAGCCCGGTTGATGAGGGATCCGGAGTCAAGTGAGTGGTGGACTTACCGCAGAGATCGAGGGATTCGGGGTAATGGACACCGTGAGTAACTGTTTTTGACCTGAGGGGCATTAGGCTTTCACATGAGATTTCCAGGGGGAGGCATTGGGCCCCGAGACCATTGGAGGACGGGGGCTAGATACAGGTTTTTCTTTTTTCACTAAGAGAATTGCACTTTGGCACCCATAAATTGTTTGGACTCGCCGGCTGTAGAGTGCTGAAGTGGCCAGGCTAGAACATTGTGTCAGGCAGGCAGTGCCAGTCAGTCGGCTGACTACCAAAGTTTGGAGGAAGGGCGTTTGTTTTTTTTGGATTGGGGAAAGTACTCATATCTGTATTTGATATTTCAAGTTATGGGGGGTGATCTAGGGGGAGGGAGGCGCTTTGGGGCCGGGTTCTGAGTCCTCTGGCCAGGACCGGGTTCGGAGAATGAGGTACTCCCGCCTGTGGTTGGGAGGAGTTGGGGTTTCAAAAAATGGTTTTGTTGGGGTTGATGCCAGGTCTGGTTATTGTTGCATCACTGAAGGTCAAAGCATGCTGCACATTATGGGGTCACATTGCAATACTGCTGAGGGTCTCCCACACAGAGATCAGGGGCCGCAACACCAACAAGAGCTAACTCATGTCAGGTGACACGCAGAAATATAAACTGATAACATGGAACGTTCGGGGGCTCACTAATATGGTCAAGCGGATCCGAGTGGCAACATACCTCAGGTGTGTCTCTTGAAGCAGGGCTATGCTCACCCCATAACGTCTATGGGGAGACTGTCTTAAATATGTCCAACGTAGATGGAGAGGTCAATTTGTCGCTACATCCTATTCAGGATTTACCAGGGGAGCGCTAATCTGGGTAGCACCAGGAGTTCCCTTTAAGGTTTTGCTCACTAACCAGACGGGAGGTATGTGATAGTGGTGGGGACGCTAGATGGGTGCTGTATATGCCTGGTAAATGTTTATGCCCCAAACCGTGATGATGGTGGGTTTCTTAGCCGCGTTCTGGGGCAATTGGATCTGGACACGGAATTAATTGTTGCAGGTGATTTTAACTGTGCCCTAGATGGGAAGTTGGATTGGTCCCCTCCCCCCTCACCCCCCGAGGCTGGATACTAAGCCTAGAGAGGAGAGGGGCCAGATGCTCCGCAATTATGGCTTGGGGGGTGTATGGAGACACCGCAATCCTGGTCGCCGAGTGTACTCGTGCCAGACAGCTGCTGCCAATACCCACAGTAGACTAGACTATTTTTTTATTCAAAAGACAGCAGTACATCAGATAGCGGAGGCGCAATACCTGGCTGGCTATTTGCCTGACCACTCCCCACTGTTAATCACTTACTCGCTAGGCCGGTCGAGATCGAAGATACCACTATGGAGGCTTAACACTGAGGCTTTTGGCGACCCAACCTATAAGAAAGCCATTTTGAATGGGCTGGATGCTTATTTGGGGGTCAACTGGGGTTCGGCTAGTACCAGGGCGACCAAATGGGACGCTATGAAGGTGGTCTTGCGTGGGATATGTTTTTCTATAGAGGTGGGGATTAAAAGGGTCCTGGAACGTGATCTCTGGTGGTATGAAAAACGATTGGCGGCACTGGAGAAGGACCTTCCATTGAGCAGGGAGAGGCTGCCTGAATGGACTGAGGTGCAGCTGAAATTGGGGGAGACTTGGGACTCGCTCGGCAAATTCAATAGAATTGGCTAGTAGGCGATGCTGGTATACGGAAGGGGATAAGGGAGGACGGCTCCTAGCGCGCCTGATTCGGGCAGGGTCTCAATATCACCCGATCCTGGCACTTTAGAATGACCGGGTTCAGGTGGTATACACCCAACATGAGATTAAGAATGCATTCCAGACCCATTGGACTAAAATATACTCCGAGCCCAGCCCCGCATGGCTCCGAAATCGTTGAGGACTATCTTGCTAAGCTAACTCTGTCCTGCATACATTCGGAAAGTCATGAGGCCTTAGGTGGCCCCCTTAGGGGGGAGGAGGTGCGGGCAGCAATTGCCCACCTGAGGACTGCAAAGTCCCCTGGAATGGACTGCATAACAGCCGAACTATATAAGGAATATGGAGCGGTACTGATCCCCAAACTCCTGGACATCGCGGCGGAGGCCAATGAACGCAGAATGCTCCCAGACTCCATGCGGGAAGCATTGATAGTGTCGTAATTGGCCCGGCCGCATTAGCGATTAGCTGAACCTACACGTTGTCCTCCTTAACTTGGCTATATACGAAAACGCCATTTTGAATGTTGCGGCGGCCATCTTAGATCATGAGCGGCCTCGTGGCCGGCGTGCCCTTTAGTCCGTTGTCCGTTCCACTGACCACCCCAACCTGCCCAGCAACAGGCTATTTTTAGTATTGGTCAAGCCGCACATGCGCAGTTCCAGCTGACCCGTAAGTCTTCAGGAATGTGCACCAAACTGACCAGCGGAGTTGTGCCCCCTCCAATGAGCTGGCAGTATTCCAAAACATGACCATATATGTCCTTAAAATGTGTCTTAACTTGTGCCGCCTATCTTTTATTGCCCCAAAATTGTATATAAACGGGGTCACACCGGTGTTCGGTGTGATACCTCTTGCATTACCGAAGGGTGCTGTTTGAGTGTACCACCACCCCATGGGGTCTTAATAAACTTGTTCTTTGCCTTTTACAGTTTCCGTGCCAACAGTTCTTGAGTATAAGTGGGTTATCTCCGGAGCGTGTAGGCCTTGGGAACCCCGATCTACATCAAATGTAATGATCCCCAAACCGGGGAAAGACTCCTCCTCCCCGGCTCTTACAAGCCAATTTCAATGCTGGACGTAGATCATAAAATCATTAGCCAGGTGTTGGCATGTAGGCTCCACCCTTATCTTCGGCGACTGGTCCACGATGACCAGTCCGTGTTTGTACCGGGCAGGAATGCACTGCAGAACATTCGTCACCTCGCCCACGTCATGCAGTCGCTGGAAGGACGGGCTCAGCAGAACACCTTGGTATTTCTTGATATCGAACAAGCATTTGAGTCGGTCAGATGAGACTGCCTATGGCGGTTACTTTTAAAAATGGGGCTGGGGGAGGGGTTTGTTAATTGGGTAAAACTGCTCTACTCTCTCCCGGTGGCAAGGGTTCGCACGGGCCGATATGTCTCAGACACCATAACCATAGAGAGGGGAACGCAGCAGGGCTGCCCGCTCCCCCTGTTGCTATTCGCCGTGGCGATCCACCTCTGCGGGGTACTAGAGGGACAGGGCATGCGGGTGGGGAGTTTTGAGCATGCTGTATCAATGTACGCTGACGACGCGTTGGTATACCTGGGTCGGTCGACTCAGTTCTTACCGACACTTATGGCTGCAGTGCTTAATTTGTAAAATATGAAGTGCAGGTGCTGAAGTGTTGGTCGGAGGCCACACCTACTTTTCTCTGGCTCCACCCACTTCTTCCACTGGCCCCACCCACTTTATTAGCTCCACCCACATCCTCAACTGGCACTGCTAAAAGTCAGATGAGTCCAGACTATATTCTACTACATCAGTCCATTTAATTGGTTTTATCTTAATTTTTGTCATTCCAGCTGAGGGGAAAGTACTATAAGCAGATTACTCTTATTATGGTAGTTGATAGGATGGGAGTCTCAGAGAATGAAACAAAGTGAGTCCAGTGAGATGGAGGACTAAGACTAATGAAATGGAATTCTCAAAACGAGGAAGTCTCATTCCAGAGGGGTGGTAGAAACCATGTACAGAGATATTAGTCCTATGAAGTCGGGGTCTCAATCAAGTTAAATTGTATTTTTTACAGTCGTGGTGGAGTGAGATGGAGGACTAAGACCAATGAGATGGAATTCTCAAAACGAGGAAGTCTCATTCCAGAGGGGTGGTAGAAACCATGTACAGAGATATTAGTCCTATGAAGTCGGGGTCTCAATCAAGTTAAATTGTATTTTTTACAGTCGTGGTGGATGTCTTACTCAAGTTATTTGGTGGTCTCAGGTAGCCCGGTCCTAGCTCAGTGAGGTGGGGTATTCAATTCAATTATGCCAGCGGTTCAGTGTGGGCTACAGTCCAATTAGAAGGTAGTTTCAGTCAAGTGAGGTAGGGTATCAATCTTCTGAGGTCCGGGCAGGGGAAAGTTCCAGCCCAGTCATTTGAGGATCTCTCAGGCTAACAGAAAGGAGTCTAAGACCAGTGAAACAAGAATGCAGGCAGCCGAGTGAAGAGGTCTCGACCATTATTAAGCTAGCATCAGTCAAGTGAGTGGGGGTTTTGTCTCACAGGGATTCAGGAGGGTTGCTCATTGTGACGATGAAAGGAAGTATCTGTCTCTTACCAATGTGAGTAGGTATTTTGTAGTAAAATGGTGTTTTAGACCAAAGTCCTGGTGTCTTGGTTGAGTTGGTTCACATAATTACTTGGGGGGCTGGGGCTGATGGGCTCACAACAAGTGACGTACGCTGCCAGTGCAGAAAGGAGGCTTTGTGTGTAATCTTGGGGTTGTGGATTATATTTAGTTAGGTGGAGCCTGACAAGGCCGGACTGGCCGTTGCAGGCACCGTGCAATCCCCCGGTGCGCCGCACGGGCGGGGGCCGGTTTTGGCTCCTCCGGCCGTTTTTGTTACTGGGCCGTTTTTGCAGCATAGCTGTAAAATCTGCCCTGTAACAAAATCGGCCGAAAACCGTCCCTGACAAACAGCTCTGCGGCATCCCCAACCTCCCGGAGTGGGGCCGGCCGGGAACTTTGCCAGGGCCGGTTTTGGTTCCCAGTCCGGCCCTGGAGCCTGAGGTCTCATAGCAGTGAGTTTGGAGTCCTATCCAGTCTGCAAGTATGGAGAAAGCACACCCCTTCAGTGTTCATGGCATTGGGACCCACGGGTCTCATGTGGGCACGGGCCCACATCCTCCCCTGCTCTCATGATTCTTGGGCTGGGGAGCTGCTAGTGGAAGGATACTGGTTGGCAGTAGTTAATTTATGGAAAATTAAATCCCGGGCCGGAGCTCTTCTCAGGAGGCAGCTTGCACCAGCCCATTGCTCCTATTAGCACCACCTATAACAGAACCAACTACGAACCATGAAACAATACAAGTGGTGAGAGGATGTGGCGTAACAGCAAGAGGTGGCAACTTTGGAGCTGGGAATGGGGTTCAAATGTCAGCGTAGGCTCAACAGCCTCATCCTGTGATTCTGGACACATTACTTTATCTCCCTGTGCCTACAAAAAATTAATGCATACATTAACTGGTGCTCATGAAAAGCACTCCAATACCTGGTGGATAAATTCTGGTGTTGTAGATTAAGACGCCGGTACCGAGCACCGGAAGCCACCGGCACCAGCTCAAATTTAAAACTGAATATAGGTGATGTTATTAGGCATCCGGGTGGGCTCATGAAGAGGATGAAGAAAATATGGACTAGGGACAGAGCAGTGGTCGAAGTGGGGGGGAAAAAGTAGGGGAACTGTGGGTGGAGAATCAGAGGGCGGGAAAAACCAAGGATTGGAACAGTGGGCGGAGCCAGTGGTGTGGCCAGAATGCACAAACATCTACATTTTTAGTATCTGTTTGGCATTTCACTGCCCAGTTTAATCAACCAATGGATACACATGATTATTTAAGGTTATAATGAGTTATTGAAATTAAAATACATTCACAAAGTGGGATATGCTTCTAATCACAGAACGTCCCAAATACGATAAAATGTGGAAGCACAAGACATTTGTCTCAGAGCCATGGAGTTTCCGTCATTAGCACTTCTTTTTTTTCCCACAACAGCAGTTCAAACATGAATGGCAAAATATCCTAGTTTTCAAATGCTTTCTATATAATTTATGGCTCTGACATATTTGCCTAATAATACAAGTTCTGCTGCATGACCTGACCATTTAAACTAATGAATTGTTTGTTGCTCAAACATATCAAAAGTTAATAAAAAATGTGACGTGTTGCTGCGGAGTGGATGACCTATTAAAAAGGTTGACTGATCACCTTTCTCACTACTGCATTTGTATGTTACACTGGTACTAACAGGGCAAAATCTTTCAAGAGACTTTTACTATGTGTATACATATCAAAATAATAAAACATCTGAAAATGTACTGGATTACGCCGCAGCCCTTTTTTAATGCATAATTTAGTCAACACTGCGGCATAATTCTGTCCTCCTTTGCTGTGTAATTAATACCAGAGGCCCCACAGCAGGCAGCACATGTTAAAAGTGCTTGTGAATGAAGCAGAGAAACTGCGAAGTTTGCGAACTTAGTTTGGTGTGCATACAAATCCTGCATTGCCAAACCCTGGTGAGTTACAGCTACTACTACTGAAACAAGGCCAATTGAGGTACCTATGGGTGAGGCAGACTGGCCTCAAGGCCTTTGGTGCCATGTGCATTAATGTTTGTTAGTGCCCTCCAATGACCACCTCTGCCATGGATTCCCTCACTACCACCCTTTAACAGTGCCCCTCAAGTCTCCATGACCACACTCTCTCTCAGTTGCATTTAATTTGAATTACAGCTCCACTCATACCATTTTAGGGTGTCAGAGCACTTTACATCACACAGAGACAATCAATATGTGTGTAAACGACTGTATAGAAAATGTTACATAAGACTAAGGACTACAAAGTGTAGGAGTCACATGACAACCATACTAGTAGGCTGTATACTTTAATAGTGATTGGTCTGGAGAAACGCAAACTTCGAATTTAAAAAGTAATGCCATGGTTGGTTGTTCTCTTTAATAATCAGAATTGATATCTGTCCGAAAGAACACTTTTTGCAACATTAGGATAATCAAAGACTGGGGGGGAAACGTAAAGCACTAATTTATACCTTGCAGTTTGTATGCAGCTCTTAGATGACAATTAATAGCTCACTGTTCTATGTTAAGATTTTAACTTATAAACTGCAAGTAACAAAAGGATCTCTCTGACAAAAGCAGTAGCCCACTGACCTATTTACATTATGTGCACTTTGTGATCTGCATGTTCTTTGCAGCAGGCACATTAACCCTTTCCATGAGTCAAAACTTCCACCAGACAAAATTCTGATCACTCTCTAGGAAGAACATTAATCACCAGTCATCATGACATTTTTATTGTTGCCGAAAATTACTGGAGGGCAGGAAGGAGGTATCAAGCGCCTTTAAAACCATTATATACCCGCAAACATAATGCCTCCACCCGAAGTCAGCACCCGGAGCGGTCACACTGGTTGCACCGCCCTAGAGCTGGCCCTTCTCAAGGGTCCTGTGACCTCAGTGACAGAGTCACTGTTGTTCTAGGGTGTGCTGCTTTATCGGCCTGCCCGCAAAACTGGAGGTGAACTTCAGTATGGATTGTGGTGGACAAGCGTTGAAGGATAACCTACACTTGTCATGTTAGGGTCCATCTTCTGGTGCTAAGACACCAGGACTTCTAATGTCCGGCGAAGCCTTTTAAGGTCTAGCATGGGATTTTGCTCGCTCAGGCGAGTGGTCTGGTGGACTGGTCATTAAGGCTGAACCTGGTTCCCCAGTTCCAGATTAAGCAGCTCTGGCCTTAGTGCCACATCCTCTCCCCCACTGAACACCAAACTGCTCCACTGAGAAAAACTCACACTGCCTTTAACTAAAACCCAATTGCTGCCGGCTATAAATACCTGGATGCTGCTCAATTTTAATTACCAACTAGACAAGATCAATATGCGGCCTAAAAAAAAAGTAACATCATCGTGAAAAAAGCAAACACTCACAGGAAATGCAAAATTCAGCAAACCATGTGAAATGTGAGCAGGAACAACATGGTTACCTTAACGCTTTTACCCTCACTATTCAGAAATCAGTGAGCGATTTTGCCTGAAAAGTTAAGGACATGACTACAGGGCCCTGACTGGACCCATTTCAATGGCCATTGCTTATATCCTCACAAAACGTAAGCAGTATGGTAAAAATACCACATCCCTGGATGCAGAGCAGCAGCACTCATTTTGCTTTCCATTCCACACATTTCAGTAGCTCCAGGATTGTGCACTAGTTGCAAGCTCAGGGAAAACATAGACAAGAAAACAAAATTAGCGCTTCACTGGCAAACTTTAAAAGTGGCGCTAATGTGTTTGGGTGTGAAAAAAAAACAATCTGGCCAGTTTGCTACTTCTCTGTTTTACTTTATTTAGTTCTTTTTTTATAGTGTTAAGCTTTTATTACCGATGTGGCACTTTGGAATTAAAATGTCAGTGTAATACGACATTTCCTACAAGTGTTTTTCTTTTTTGGATCCATTTCACAGGGAAGCAAATAAAACAAAGGAGTGAAAATAAAGTGAGAACCTGTCTTAAACTCACGGTTTTCAGTAAGAGAAGAACTGCTAGACAGAAAGAGAGGGAAGAAGACGAGAAGGAAAGAGTTGGGGGGTGGGGGGCAGATGAAGCGGCAGAGCGGAAGTGGACACAAGGCAATCATAAAATAAGTGTTAATTAGCTCAACATCTCGAACCCCGTACACAATGCCACACCAAGAGGCGCATTTGGCGGTTCAAGGTACGCCACAGGATGGGGATGGCGGACTGTAAAGACGATGCATTGCTGGCTACTGTTATTTAATTTACTCTATAATATTGCTAAATGTAGTAGTACTGTATTTACTACTTACGGTGGTGGACTGGGCCGGGGCACACTGCCTGAGAGCCTTGATTTACTGATTTAAACCGGCCTGGGCATGGCTGCCTACCTGCCTTCAACGTCATCGTGCAGCTGCCGTGGAATGTTAATGTTAATGTTAACAATTTGTTGAAGCGCAAACAGCTGCCCCAGCAACGGAGCGTCCCGGCGCTGAACCTAAACAGTACCTGCGGGGAGGGGGAAGTCTCAGAAGATTTTAGATGACGGAGAAAAGGTGGGTTTTTAGTTCCTTTCGAAAGGTAATGAACGATGACTCGTTGCGGGTGTGCCGGCCGGGGCGTGGTAATTGAAACGATTCTGCGCACGCTGCCGCCAACCAAATCCAGCCCACTGCCCCAATCTCAGTGTCCCACCCACCGGCACAACAGTACACAGAACTAAGGGCCGAGGGCCGTCAATGCCATCATAATTGTTTTTCTTTAATCTTATGACGTCACTTGGCTCAGTCAGGGCTGAATCAATGGCTCAGGTCTCAGGCTATCACAGCCGTCGCAACACTCTTCTTCACCGCGACTCGGGAGCAGAGTCGGAACTCGACTCTGAATCTTGAGTCAGACTCATCTTGGGGGCAATCAAAAACAACACTGCGCCGCCGAGTCAGTACTGGTGGAGTGAGTTTAGCAGTCTCTTTATAATATACATCTGTGAGTTATTAACTTGTTTTAGAAAAAATATATGTGTATTTAAATAATGCGTGCAGCCAGCAGACGCGTTGACCCGGCCCTGATGTTTAAGTGCCGGTGCTAAGCACCGGAAAGCACCGGCACAAATTAAGCACTACTGCACTGTCACAGTTTGCATCTGCATCCTGACTTTCTATTAATAAAACAAAATCACTGCTTTATGCGGTTGGACTGGAGAGTGACTGGGAGGGGACGCAACGCCTGGAAATGGGACTTCCGTGGGTGGACGACCCACTTCGCTATCTGGGGATCTGGATTGGAAGGAATGCAGCTACCTTCTATCAGCATAATATGGAAAGGATTATACAGGGTCTTCGGGGTAGTATTGCCTTCTGGAACACACTTAAACTCTCCCTAATGGGTAAGATTCCCTTAATAAAGTTGGTGGTCCTGCCTCGATGTCTATACTCTATGCAGGGTTCCTTCTTTGAACTTCTGCACCGGGTATTCAGGGAACTGGATGCCCTGCTGATCCTATTATTGTGGAATACTAAGCGGTGTAGGATAAGTCTGGAGGTCATGAAATGTAGCTGGGGTAAAGGGGGTCTAGAGGTCCCAGACTTGGAACTTTACTATTTTGCGACACAATTGCAACATGTAACAGCCTGGTTGGACATGGATCCCTCGTGGGAGAGATCCCTGCTGGCAGGTACATACGGGTGCTGGCAGCTGGGAGCGCTCCTATGGCGGGCAGGGGGCCCCGAGACCATGGCCCTCCTTTGGCGCGGCTTTTAGCGGCATTATGGTACCGGGTAGTTCAATGCGTATTCCGCGTTTGCCCCGGAACTTGATTCCTGGCTGATGCCACCATTTGCTCAAATAGACCAGGTTATGACTATGGATAAATGGAAGGAGGGGGGGCTGCCTGATGTTGTCTGACCTCTACCCGGAAAAAAAATGTATCACTTATAAGGAGGCGGTGACTTCCTTCGAGCTGGGATCAGGGCAATTCCTGCAGTACGCTAAGTTGGTTACGACAGCGCGGCAATTGTGGCCGTCATTTCAAGAGACTCCAGAGCTCATCCAAACCCTGGTCACCATGATCTCGATGGCAGGGGGACGAAAGTTCATTACCCACCTCTACAGGGCACTGAGAGACGATAATAAGATTGGCCCCCTGAAGGTAGAGCACAAATGGCAGCAGGTGTGTCCGCAGGAGATCACACCGCGAGCAGTGGCGGCTAGTGACATTTGAAAGTGGCGGGCATAAAAGTTGTGGCTCAGTGCAGTGTGGCAAGTGAGCGTAGGGAGTGTCCGACCGGCATAAGAGGTGTTCATGGGGGGATTCTCCCCTGAGAACATTTTGCAAAATGAGTGGGCAAATGGTGCTTCTTCAAGCACATTTGAGAAAGCAAGAAGGTAATCAAGCAATTGTGCAAGACCACATACATAGTCATAGCCCTTAACTACTTTGTAGAAATAAAATAGTGTCCGTGCCCTCACCTTAAACCCTGAGGTTTTGAAAAGCAGAAAAAGAGGTTGGGTTCTACGCATCCACTCTCTGCCTCAACTTCTTCAGGTTGTAACAAATGCAGAAAAGGAAAATATTACACAATTAGCGGTGGCATTAATTTCTTTAAGTGGTCTTGTGGTCATCCAATGCCCTCTAATTCTACTACATATGCTAATCAGTCTTGACCCTTCTCCATAGGAGCTGTTCAGCCTTCGAGAGTAACAAAAGCAGCCATGTCAAGTAGAAAAGTTAATGTCTCTGGAAAGCACTTTTAATTGCTTACATTGTGGATGCACCGGTCGGAGCATGGTCTTTGTCTGATCTTTTATGGTCGGATGCCACATTTCTTGAGTGTCACGACATTCTTCGATTCCATGAAAAGCAGACCTCATGCAAACACAGGGAAAGGACAACACACTGCTGTTGCTGTTCAGAACTCTCACCAATTCGATCTTAGAAGATGTGTATAGGTAACACCCAGCAGGTGGTCTACGTAAACCATAATGAATTTGCATAAAGATTGTGTTAGTATTTTATAAAGCGTGAACCTAACTGGCAACATCAAAATGCAGCATTTCTGGACATCGGGGCGCTAGAATTTGGAGGGGGCGCGATTTAAGAATGAGGGAGTCATCAATCTCTTGGAAGATGAAGGTGATGTTGGCCCGTATGTGTAGATTATCCGTTCATAGTGTTTTGTGTCTGTTGGTAGCCGCACACTGGACTGAATTTCATCGCCTGTTAGCAACAGTGCATTCACTGCCCACTCCAGCTTTTGCAGGCAGGAACTTGTAAATCAGTTGACATTAAATCCACAAGATGCGTAGCATGCAAGGCTTTTGAAAAATACCCCAGTACATAATGGAAACAGAAACAAGTAGATTAATACACTGACTCCCAGCCCCATACAAAGACACATCCAATTACACATGCTAAAACATACATACACCCTAACGCACACATAAATATACTGTCACATGAAAAAATCCACCGCACACACACAAAAGCCACGTTCAGACACACATTGATACACACAAACTCTATGACACACTCCCATATGCATCTATACAAACGGATAACTCTGCTCCTTTAAAAGCTCTGCTGGTTACACTGAAGTGTTCGGAAGTTCCCTGTGTTGATACGTGGCCCTGGTTCAGCTGCAGTGAGATGGAAAGTTGTTTATTCAGTGACGTGCCGGTCCGGCAGCGGAGGCCTTCAATTACTTTTATTATTAGATTTTTCATATTACATTTCTTTTTTTTTCCCACTTCGCTGGAGCACCGGCCCAAAGCGGCCCTCAAAACCTTCTTACCATGGCTGAAGGACCCGGGAAAAGCTCAAACTACTGGCGCTACATTATAAACAATGTCAGTGTAAAGATGAGAAAAACTGAAGTGCTGAGGTGCAGAATCGTCGCTGTGCAGAGTGTGCATGCTTGTTCATGAAGCGGGGGTGTAATGGAAGGGGAGAACTTCAAAAAATGCACAAATAGAAGCCCTGCTTTAAAATGTTTAAAATTTGCACTCATTTTGAGTGGTTTGAATAATTGCATCGTTAAAAACAAAGGGTGTTTTCACACGTATTTGGTGTTTTAAATAGAGAGGCCTTCTTTTCCTCCACAAATTGTGCAGCATGCTTTGTGTCATAGACAAATCCTGAAAGGTTTTTGATGTCAGATTCGCAATTGGTGCACTGCCATCTGTGAACGCATCAATGTATAGCGCGCTGTGTAGAAGTGGTGCAACTGGATGAGTGGGAAACCCATGGAACCACTCGGCAGTTAGTAGAAAGAAAGAACTACCAACTAAAGGAATAGCGGGAGTACCCTATGCACTCACAAGAAATCAATCAATCGTTGTGTGACAATCATAAGACAGTGTACAGAGAAACAAAGCAACAGAAAATTGTAGGGATCTCCTTTGGGAGAGTAGTCCGATGCGATCCTTTATTGTGTTAGACAGCCAGCCGATACGTGTTTCATCGCCTATGCGAATCCTCAGGGCTATACGTGGCTGTGTCAAACCAGGATGTCGCTCTGTTGGTGATACTTCCGACCCAGCAGGGCCCGTAACCTTAGTTGAAAAATTTCATTCATGCATTCAGTAGCGGATGATCAATATGATGAATCTCAGTAAAAAGTGTAGGTAACGTGTGGAACAATCGGAAAAAAAGGTTCAATTCTATAGATGGTGTCAAGAAGTGACAAGGTGCCCACTGGCTAGCCCCCGAGGAGAACTACACCCCGGTTTGGCTGGAAGTCAAACAAGCGATCCTAAACGAAATCACCCCCGCTGCGGCCCTCTCACTCAATCTAAACATGTTACCCCACTCGAAATCAATGTTTGGTAACACCAAAGCAGCACTTCTTAAAATCGACAAATTTCTAGATCATAGCATTAGCCGCTCAGGTTGGGAGTCTTTATGGTATAATTGATCCATACTATACAAGGGCAAACCCCGGCAGAACTCGCAGTGGGTTAAGAAAGGCATCTTCTTCCCTCACCAACTATTCGAGGGGTCATACTCTATCCCGTTCAGAGACCTACAAAATGCGTATAGCCTTGCTCCTCTTGAGTTCTACACCTTCTTAAATATAAAAACCGCACTCTCTAAAGCGAAACTCTCTCTAACACCACCCTCCCTCCCATCTTACCTCAGCAGGTGAAACAGACTAGGACACCAAGTGTCCCATCTCTACAAACTTATTCGCCCCTAACAGACCAACCTCACCGCACCACTCACACGGTTCTGGACTGAATTGTCATCTAGACCAATTTCGGAAGCAGACTGGACCAATACCTGGGAGTCTTGCATGCGACACAAAATTAGCCCGACTTTATCCCAGACCAAATATTGGTTCCTCCATAAAACCTTCTGGACTCCGGCGCGTCTCTATGCTCATAACATCACCCAGGATGCCTTCTGCTGAAACTGTAAGCAGGCGGAAGGCGACCTAGCACACATTATTTGCATTGCGACTGTGTAACCCCCTTCTGGGACAAGATATTTGACTTTATCAATAAACTTTTCTCCATCTCCGCGTCCAGAGATCTGCCGTACCTAGCCTTCCGATTCACTCTAGAGCCCTCCCTCCACAACGACGACAGGGCACTACTTGATCTCATGCTCACTGCAGCTGTTAAAATTGTCCTTAGTAATTGGAAGGACTCTAGCAAAGCTGCCTTTGCTTGCTGGCTCAACTGGATAATTAGCCTCAGGGGTGCGGATAACATAGCCCTCCAACAATCACCTTGGCGCCCCCCTATGAGAAGGATGTGGTCTACCCTTGACAGTTATTTCACCACCCATAAACCACCTTAGGTATTCTCTCCCCCCCCCCGAAGCTCTTGTCCTGTTCTGACACCACCTCAACCCGACAGTGTGGAATTACCCTGTTAGATCATTGCACTCTACCTATAATCTACCAGATAAGCCGACTAATGATGTTTGTATGACCGATGATGTATATATGATGATGTATGTATTACTATTATGTAACCTACTGTATATTACGTTTTACCCCTCTCGTTCTATTGTAATGTACTGTTCTTCTGTAACAATGTATGTCTTTACGTCTGTACTACTTGTATTTTATTGTACTTGATACTGAAGCATCCAATAATAATGTACTTGAATTAAAAAGAAGTGTAGTAACCAGGAGTCGAGTACGAACTCAATAAAGAAACCCAAATATCTGCCGAATTGTCTGACGTACGTGAGTGCAGTGAAGCCGCGTACTCCCGGGTCGCCATGTTCCTGAATGTGTCATACCCCGGCATGGTTCTGAGGCAGGCGCTGGGTAACGCGAAAAGAATAATTATCGGGGCCTTATTTCATCAGTCGGCTGAACTACAGAAAGGAGTTGCATTTACATAAGCATGAATTTGTTGCTTTTACTGTGCACAGAGGGGGAGAGGTTGAGAAATATGTATGCGTGTGTATGTATATATGTACACACTGGGCTATACTCTGTTGAAGACAGCGGGTGGTCGAACAGCAGTTTCCTACATTGGAGAAAGCCGAGGCGGAATTGACAAGTCTATTTACTTTGTGGTACGCAATGTACGCCGAAACACAGCTCTCAGTAATTCTATTGCTCGTGGCTGTCATGCATTCACAGAGCTGCATTCACTGCACACACAAACACAGAGTGCATATTTTTTAATAACAATATTTGTTTTGAGCCTAGGTTATATCAAGGCAGTTCGGAATCTCTTCATCTTACCTGTCAGCCCGCTGCCTCTGTCTGCCCTTGCCATGCCCCTTTCTTCTCTGCAGGATGAAGTACTGGTTGCCGGCCCTCTCTGTAAACCAGAGGTCAATGCCAAGGGCGCCGCTGAACATCCTCAGCATGACCCCAAATACAACAGCAAGCAAGGGGCTCGCCAGCGCCGGCGAAGAAACGCTGTGTGTGCCAAAAAATGTCACCGGGATCGCAGGCACAGAGGGAGAAGGGGCCAGGCTGAAAACTAAATTCGCCCGCTCTTTCGCGCTCTTGGTCAAACTGCCGCTCAACAGGAAATGCATTGCCAAATCAGAAGACTGGGAGCTGCTACTCGGCTTTATACCTTGCATTTGATAGGGCATGGGGCGACTGTGTGTAAAACACGTCACCGTCTGAGCAGGACCCTATCTTCCGACACCTGCACTACACTAGGCATGCACAGCATATCTAATATATTGTGAATGGGGCGGGGAGCTGAAGGTTAAGAGCGCCCTTCACCTGAGTGAAGAACAGGCCGAAAATTTAAACAGACAAATTGTCAAAGATGTCAATTCGTCTGTTTACATGCCCGAACTGCAGTGAGCAGTTTCTTTTTATTGTCAATGATGCATAGTGGGGCGCTGCCTCAGCGCCCCTAATGGACCAGCCGCCACTGACCGCGAGTTTGGGAAAAAATACACAAGAGTGTGCGGAAGGTGTCGGTGAGTAACCGCTTCAAGCAAATCCAATATAATATCATACACATGGCTTATCTCTCGCCCATGAGGCTCCAAGCCATATATATCTCCAGGGATCCACATTGCCCTAGATGTCGCAACGATCAGGCGGATTTACCGCATATGGTGTGGCAGTGCCCAATAATCCAGACGTACTGGGTAGCGGTCCTTGAGGACCTGGCCAAGATCACGGGGTGGACGATCATCTTGGGCCCACGTGCCTGTCTCCTAGGCTTGATTCCCCGATATCCTAAGCGGAAGATTAGCAGGCGATTTTTTTTATGCTGGGTCTGGTTGTAGCCAAGCGGCGTATTGCAGTCCATTGGCTAACCCAGCAGGGGCCTGTACTAGCAAAGTGGAGGACAGACCTAAGACAGTGGGCTCTAGCAGAGGAGGGACACATTCAGAACACCAGGAGGGATGCTAAAGGGCCCGAAGTCCTAATGGTGTGTGGGGGGGGCAATGATCCAGGAGATAGCAGGTCAGGCATCCCAACCTACACCGGACAGCCCGGGGAGACGTCTTTCTAGGAGGGGTGGGCCACAGGACAAAGGGGAGTGATGCAGAGTGACCCACGATAAATATTATGATGCACAGACCTCAAGTTACATAGACCTGGGGGACGGGGGAGGGGATTTGGGGGGGTGGAGGGAGGGGGTGGGAGGTTTGGAAAGTTCATTACCGTTTAAGTTATGTGTAAAAGCGAAGTGAAGAGGAGAACTCTGAAGATAGCGGAACTTCGAAGGAGGTGATATACGGTCTACACACTGTCATGTATAACTATGGTCGCAAACCCCACCCCGGCTGAGATTAAAATGTTATATGTTTTTATTTCCGCTTGCTCTAATGGTTCGGAGAAAAAATAAAGAAATGTTAAAAAAAAATTAAATTTTTTTTTCACTTACTTACTCCTCCCAATAGCGATGCAATTTAGGGGAAGGTGCGTCAATATGTTGTCAAAGTGACACCAGCATTTGTCACTGCACCTGTGTTTCCACCTGGACAGCTGAGCGGGTGTATACCAGTAATGTGTCAATTTAAAGAGAGCCTCCCTCCCCGCTGCGCTGCGCGCTGATGTGCGAGCATGCTGCAGGATATCTGTCGATTCCTTATTTGTAAGCATGCGTTCCCATCAGGATCTCACTGGGGATATTAAGGGAGCAGTTGAGGTGTTCAGAAAGGAGTAAATGTCAGAGAGCAAGCGCCGGTCCATGCTTCGTGCGAGGAGCCAGCACTCAGATTGCGATCTGCTAGCGGGGGGGCATATCTGGTTGAGTCACCCAGTGGCAAACAGCTGCATATAACCTTGTAGGCCCGTTTGTCGAAGAGATCACCTAGTAGTTTACAGTTGGCATCTTAACACCGGGAGAATGTTGTGCGGCTCATGGGTGGGGGATCCGCATTTCCTATGATCGGGGTGAGTGGAGACATCGTGGAGGAAAAACCCTTAGAGACTCTCCGTTTGTCCCATGCACCCATTGTAGCCCGGACCACCTGGGAAATATTCACTCCTGCTGGGCGATTCTGAGGCAGCAAGCAAGGCATTTTCCAGATATGGATGCCGGCCACTGCCTGATCTAACAAAACACCAATTCTTTTCTGTAAGTCGGCGTAGCCACTCCCCTAGAAACCTCAATAGTGCTGCCTGGAGGTAGTGTACCAAGTGGGGAATCCCCAAGCCTTCCCTTAGCTACTGGGAGATAGACCCTCTCTCTGGCCATCGTGGCTTTTTTACCGTCCCATATAAAGGGCTCCAACGCCAACTGCAATTTCCTAAGCACTACGGGTTAGGGCTGCAGCAATATTGCTTGCATTAAATACAGAATCTTTGGCAAAAGAGTCATTTTGGTTGACGCAATTCGCCCCGCCCCACGAGATGGGACCTCCATGCCTTGATTGTATGAGAGAGAGTACCATAGCCAATAAAGTGGCGTAGTTGTGCAATACCACATTGTCGATGGTGGAGAATAGCTGGATACCCAGGTACGTGATACCCTGTGCAGCCCAGGAGAAGGGGAAGGTGTCTGCCAAATAAGGCTGTTCTTCCGGCGGGATAGTGATGCCTAGGGCCTGTGACTTGGCGGCATTCATCTTAAATCCGGACGCCTCCCCAAATTCTGCCAGTTCCTGAAGAAGCAGAGGTAAAGATTGACAAGGTTTAGTGATTTGTGAGCAGAACGTCATCTGTATATAATGCAATTTTTTGCACCTGACCACCCATCTGCACTCCCTCCACTAGAGGGTGCCCTTGTACTTGCACCGTCAACGACTCCCTATAGAGCGCGACTGGGAGAGGGGGCACCCCTGCCATGTTCCTCTTGAAATCGGGAACACTGGGAAAATGGCATTGTTAACTCAGACAAGTGCCTTATGGTCGAAGTAGCTGGCCCATATCCACTAGCAAAAACAGGGACACAAGCCCACTGCCACCAGCACCTCAAGCAAAAAGGGTCAGGGCACCTTGTGAAATGCTTTCCCAGCGCCTATCGATAGGAGTAGAGTGGAGGGGGCGACTGACCGATTTGGTTTAATCAATGAGGTAAAGTGTGCGCTTGGTATTGTACCCACATGAGCAGCCCGTAAAGAAGCCCGTTTGGTCTTGATCAGTCAGGCCAGGCATATACTTCCCCAGTCTGGAGGCCAATATATTCCTGTAAGGAATTTGGCTTTGGTAATACTGATATTATAGCCGTTTTCATGATCTCTGTAAGAGTGCCCGTGGAGTTGAAAGATCACACTCGGCAACTCTGGGCATTAGCTTGCCTCATCTTCACTAACGGCCCCACCAGTCCGCTGGGGATGCCTGGTCTCACCCTAGAGATACCCATTAAGGGACCATCTCTCAGGGAAGCCAGGAAGGGTTTCGCAGCGGTCGAAGCGCCTTGGGACCCTACGGGTAAGTAGTGCGCTATATAAATGCCTATACATACATACACATACACAAAGGAAATTTTACAGCCGCACCAACACTAGGAACAGTTGCTCCACTAATACTTTATAGAAGGCAGCGGTGTACCCATCCTGACCCTGGGCCTTGTCAACCTGAAGTCTCCAGATCGCTTCAAGGACCTCCTGTAAAGTAATGTCTGATTCTAACAGTGTTGCTACTTGTTCTCTCAGTTTTGTCAAGGGAGCCTATTCTATATAGGTGATGTGGTGCGTGTGCTACTGTGTTTCCGCTTCATAGAGGTGTGCATAAATTGGACCAAACTCCGCTGCAATGTCGGCCTCGCTCATCAAGGTATTCAGGGAGGGGTTCTTCAGGGCCTGTAAGCGGCGAGCCTGCATCTGCATGCGTAGTCTATGTGCCAGCAATTTCCCTGCTTTATTCCCCTCGCGTAATATCTGTTGTGTGCGGAGTAGAACATACTCGGCTGCGTCCATGTCTAAGGCTTGAAGTTGTCTCTTAGGGATGGTCAATTGCCACCTTATCTTATGTGTCCCCTTATGCCTGTGCCTTTCCTCCAATGCAAAAACAACAATTGATGGACAGAATGCAGAACAATGTTATACATTCACCACAGTACAAAGATCTGAGCCTAAATCCATTGTTTTTTTGCTCACCGTGCCATTCCAGTTTGGACCCAGCCATATGCAAATCAGTCTTGACCCTGCGCCCAATGGGAACAGTCCAGCCCGAACTGCCAGGCCAGGTCATCCTTGGATTGGAAACGAGCATTCTAGGACCAGTTTTGGGCTTTCAGCCCTCATCAGCCAGGATATCTTTACTCCAGTGACATGTAGAGCACAAGACCCTCGTCTGAGCATACCAGTCTCACTCTGGGTGACAAATGCAAAAACAACATCTGATGGACAAAGATCTGGGCTTAAATCCATTGTTTTTTTGCTCACCATGCCATTCCAGTTTGGACCCAGCCATATGCAAATCTGTCTTGACCCGGCGCTCAATGGGAACAGTCCAGCCCGGACTGCCAGGCCAGGTACTCCCTGGACTGGAAACAAGCATCCTAGGACCGTTTTCGGGCTTTTAGCCCTCATGAGCCTGGATAGCTTAACTCCAGTGGCATGGAGAGCATGGCACCACGTCTGGGCATACCCGTCCCACTCGGGCTGACAAATGCAAAAACAATTGATGGACAGAAGGCTGAACAATGTCATACATTCACCCCAGTACAAAGATCTGGGCCTAAATCCATTGTTTTTTTGCGCAACATGCCATTCCAGTTTGGACCCACCCATATGCAAATCAGTTTTGACCCTGCGCCCAATGGCAACAGTCCACCCCAAACTGCCAGGCCAGGTCCTCCCTGGACTGAAGACAAGAATCCTAGGACCGGTTTCGGGCTTTCAGCCCTCATCAGCCAGGATATCTTTACTCCAGTGACATGTAGAGCACGGGACCCTCGTCTGAGTATACCCGTCTCACTCGAGGTGACAAAGGCAAAAACAACAACTGATGGACAGAATGCAGGACAATGTCATACATTCACCCCTTTGCAAAGATCTGGGCCTAAATCCATCGTTTTTTGCTCACCATGCCATTCCAGTTTGGACTCAACTATATACAAATCAGTCTTGACTCTTCGCCTAATGGGAACAGTCCAGCCCGAACTGCTAGGCCAGGTCCTCCATGGACTGGAAACAAGCATCCTAGGACCGGTTTCTCACTTTCAGCCCTCATCAGCCAGGATGGATAGCTTGACTCTGTTGTATAGCGTTTTAGGACCCTAGTGTAATTTTCCCGATTCATGCCCTTATATAGGTATAAAGTATTGTATCCTTATATAGGCATAGAAATCATAACCATATTAAGATATAGCTCACGGAGTCCTAATACGGCTTGGCTACTTCCACTAGTTCCGAAATTCTACAACGATTTCTTGGAAAAACCCGCCTTCAGCAGTTGGAGACTTCCCCCTGCATGAATATTGATTTATCCAAGAACTCATGGAGTTTTTAAAGAACCAAGTCTTTGATGACGTTATTATGTCCAAATGTCAAACTCTGCACCTTCAAGGTATAAATATGCCAACACTTGCCTAAGCAAACACACAGTGGTGTGGAGCAGTTCGTCTTTCTACCTACACGACACAGCTCGCCGAAGCAAGTGCCGAAGGAAGCCGACCCTCCAGCAGACGCACTGAGAGAGACGCTGTCTTTTCTCTTGCCGAGAAATCCAGCTCCCGTGTTTCCAACCTACGTCGTTGGGAAATCGAGTCCTGAGAGAGAGATACCAGACCTCCTACATTCTAAACCAAGGTATGGAGCTGATTAGACCCTTAGAGAATTCTTGGATTAGATTATTGGCAAGGAATACTGAAACTAAGCTACACCTCACTTACTTCTTCCCTTGTACTAGACCTAGGTTAGGTACACCGGGGAAGGCGTATTTTAGAAGCACCAGTTGGGTACTTTTTTAGTCTATATTTATTGATGTATGTATTTTATGGCTTAGAAACCATAAAATGTTTTACAGTATTATTTTATAATACTCATCGTACTGTATGCATTGTATTTTACAACCAGTATTACTATTGTAGCAGTTCATTTCCTCTGCATGTGAAAGAAGACTGTTCAATAAATAACCTTTTATTGAAAATGCCCGTCTCTCTATTTCTCTGCACCTCTGGTGAAACGAAGCATGCACAATTGACTGAGTAAAATAACTATCTTTTGTTTCCGCGACTCTAGAGATACATTTTTTATTCTTGGGAAACAAAGTTGTCATGTTTATGCGATTGTCTGAAACTAATCCTTCTTGTTTATTCGAGAAAGTTTCTAGTGACCTCTAAGCTAGCTGGCCTATAGTGTGCGATTCGTATTACTGCGTCCAATCTTACATTGAATACTTGCAGAACTGGGTACAAAACGTTTTCAAAGATGCAAAAGGTGGCACAAGTAAGCATAAATTGCTTTGGGAACAAGTAGTTCTTTGGCAAAAAGAACTACAAAAGACTCACGTGATTCATACACTGAGTCATCAACGTGATGCCGTTCACGTTGCAGGGAATTCATTGGCTGATGACGCCGCGAAGGCAGCTGTACAAACGGCTCCCGTAGCTGCAATCACTCGTTCAAAAACTAAAATAGAAAGCTAAATAATGCAAGCTGTCACTGCTTCAGTAATAGACAGCGGTAAAACACTCCCGAAAGGTTTCCCAGTATAGTACTAGTAGTGGAAAGAAAAAAACGTGACAGAAAGCTATCTATAACGGCCAGGGTATTAGGTTTGGGTGATGGGCGGGTCAAACATCTAATAAGTGTCCAACGTAGTCTTAATAATCTGCCAAGAAATTCTCTGGGGGGAATCACTCCATATGAATTACTATTTGGTACTAGAATGCTCATCCAGGATCTTGATCGTCAAACTTCAGTGGTGGAACAGAAACCCTTTGATATCAAAGACCGTTTGGCTGTTTTACAGGACTTAAATGAAACCAGAAGAAGTCGAAGTAACAAAACACAAAAGCCATCGACCACTGAAGAAAAACCATCTGTCCCAGCAGGACCTGTCTGGATTCCAAAGATTGGGGATCTAGTCTGGGAAAAGATTGCGGTGAAGAAGGAATTTGGGCCTTCTTACAGAAAAACAGTACCTGTCTTAGCAATGCTTGGAACAAGATCAGTTTTACTACCGCCCCTTGCTGGAAAAAGGAGAACAGAATCGTGTATATCGACCTGGTCAAACCACATCATGTGGCCGATAATAAATAGTAGGCCAAGTGGATTCCCAAGATGTAGCAGACAACCGAATCTTGCTACAATCCAAGAGGTTCAAACTGAAAGACTTATCACGTTTGATAAACCTGCAGTGAGAAAAGAAGGACTATACAACAAAGCTATGGAACTTGTACCTCTTGAAACCCAATTAACAGTTCATCAAGAAACACCTGTCTACAATGATATAGCCTCTGACTGTACTAATATGACAAAGGAAGGAACAGCTCCAGCAATTCCGAAAAATCCAGATGCAATCCCAACAATTGACAGAACTGTCTCTGGCTAATTCATCAACTTTGATACATTGTCTGAGGATCCCAGTGAACCTGAAACCACGCCAGCTAATAGAACTTTCAAAGCAAAAATTACAGAACTCTTTCATCAACTTGAAAAAACATATCTGGTTTAACCTTGGGTTGAATTTTGGATTGTGTTGGGTGTACTTTTTCTCCTGCTTTGGCTTATTCTTGTTTTAAGTTTAGGAAAAATGATAGATCGAAAATACAGTACAATGGACACAGCAAGTAAGAACATCAACTTGCTCCTGAAACCTCACAAATCATCTCATCGTGAGCGAAGAGACCTGTCATCAGTGAACATCACAGCTGTTCCTATACCAGGTGGTATAGCATGGGACACAACTGATTATGACATTTATGACCCGGTGGAACTATTGAAGACTATACACCAGTTTAAGGTTTCTTTGAGTGACTTTGTCTCACCCAGCACTTTTTCTGATGATTGGGACTTTGAAATGGTTAATAATATGATGACAGATTTAGAAATGCCAGAAAAATTTACAAAACATGAATACTTAGAAGGTTCATCAAATTATGATGAAATGTATTTTAATCATTATGGTCACCATTATTTGCAAATCTGTCAACCCTAGAAATGCTTTTACTTACAATCAATGGGAACATTGTCCAACGCCGTCAAAAGGCAGCTCAAAAACATTTTATGAGAAGTTTCCATATTTCTCAGGGTTTAATATCACAAATCCAGAAACATTTTATTTAAAAAATGTGAATAAGACAGGAATGAAAAACATGTTGACCATACTAAACAAATCTATTCTACAAACTTTTATGGTCAGCTGTCTACATTAGGGTTCAAATTTTGGAAAGACAACATTGAGACAAAACTGTCTGGGGCACAAAAGACTGGCAGGTGCAAGGTTTAGAAGCCTTGTTCAGAGCCTGCATTATCCCAGAACAAATAATATTTTTAAATGACACTATTCAACAAAAATCATGTCTTAGCTTAGCTAAGATAAAAGATTTAAACAAACCGTCCATACCTAAAGCCGAACCTGACATTAATGGTACTACAGATGAGGAGGTAACCAACAAAAGATTTTACTACAGAATAGAACTAATCCTGATTGGAAAAAATGGTTAATCTGGCCCACAGTCACAAATAACTGTCAAGATAGATTTCTAAACAAAACACAAGGGTTCATATTGAATAGGCCAGATCCTAGATATTCCCAGAGACAACATCCAGGGATAGTAACAACTTACAGTGTAGGAAAACTATGCCTTGAGTGGCTACAGAAATCCACACTTCCAGAAATTAAACAACACGTAACTTTACTTAACGAAGGCGTGGATTTACGAGAATTCTTACTTGGACCTCACAGATTACGTCAAAAACGTTTCATATACGTCGGTATGTATATACGCTGCGTACAACGAAGCAAGGAAAATCATGCAAATGGAAACTGCAGAAAAAATACGAGAAATTGATCGTATTAATTTAGAGAAAGCTCTTTCTGTAGTAGACAATGGGTTAACAACTCCTCCAGAATTTATTCTTTGGACAGCATTGTATCATCTGCCATTGACATAATAGAACAGGATTTGCTAATGCTACAACATAGCCAGTCTCAATTGCTTTCTATAATGCTGCTAGGCTGGACGTTACGAAATCTTCGTTCTGGCTACGTGCCTTGGCGTCTAATCAATACCACGTCATTGTTTACTGTCTGTAACCTTACAGATAAACAAATCTCTTTGGCTCAAAAAGCAGCAGACTATACGGTGCTGAGCATTGAAAAACTAGAAAGATTACCATTAACTGTTTCTGACAAATTTGTCGTGGAGTGGATAATACATGGCACCATCACAATACCAGTAACGATATTTCCAATTTCAGTATTGCTTAAAACATATACCAGCAGGCATGTATGAAAGGTTGGGTAAAGAATACATTGTCAACCTGGAATTTACCATATACATACAAATGTTGGAGTGGGGGAAAGGAAGTATTTCTTAGTACTAAAAATTGTAAAAACTCACTAAGCAGTACACTTTTATGTGAAGGTATTAATTTACACGGAGCCTGCAAAGGATTCAAATAGCCTTTCTTGGCACATGCACGGTTCTCCAGCAGCGGTGATAGACCCAATTTTCAGGCAGCTTTCCAGTGGCAGCTGCGTTATGCTCAATGATCACAGCTGTTGTGGCATGTTGCCAGGAAAAGCCTATCTAGTTAGTGTGCTGGCCAGGGTCACTTGTTGTATGCAAGTATTGTATCCAAAAAGCAAGATAGACAGGGAGTCGGCGTTATGGCCTTCACTGAATATCTCTTCTATACGAATTGATACTTTAAGCAGAATGAAAACCATTCTTTTGCAAAAAAACTGTGCCACTCACCTCGTCTAGAGAAACTTATGATCTGCAAGTTGTAAGGACTTCTGCAGAGATACATGCATTATTATCGACAAACTGCCCAGTACATTTCGCAGAAATGTTAGGTCAAATCTTAAACATGTCTGATACATGTGGCATCTCACATGTATTTAAGACGATTTTTTCAAAACAAGGCAGTGTATCAAATTGTGTTTACCACCAGCAAAAAAATCCGTACTAGAATTATGTTTTTCTTTCTGTCCTGTAGCAACTTATGATTATTGTGACATGCGTATAGACCTTTTGCTCTGTAAGAAAGCTCAAACTGAGAAAACATTTTAAATTCAAAGGTATATAGAATGAAATTGACTGTCACTGTAAACAAAATTGAACCAAGTCAAGATTTATGCATTAGCGACATTGAGACTCATTTTTCTTTGTGAATTGGAAGTCAGCATTTTTTAAGGGTTCGACCACAAAGATGCTCTTGAAAAATGTGGTTAACCCTCTGGTAAAGGGGGTATGGTGAAAATGTGGGATGTAAAGAGATACAGGGCTGAGGCTCTTAAACAGCTAACTCTGTCTGAATGCTATGGGAAAGTTCCTCAGAATCTTTATAGAGAAACTAAGATGACATTTGATGCTATGTTGTTTGAGTAGAAAAAAATGGTCTTCTGAGTTTTGATGAGTATATTTTTCTTAAATTTGACAACCCAGCCAGTCCGTGCTTATACCTCTTACCTAAAATTCATAAGGATTCATTAAATTCTCCGGGGCGTCCTATAGTGTCCTTCAACTCTAGTCTTCTAAAGAACACTCCCATTTATTTATATAATTTCTTATCCGCTGTAGTGAGGTACCTGTCATCATAATGTAAAGATACTACTGATTTCCTGTGGAAGATTCATGACATTCATTGAGAGAATACTTATTACATGATTACAATTGGTTTGATGTCACTTTATAGCTGCATTAATCACAAATAGGGTTTAGTGACATGTACTTATTTTTTTAATCAAGACCTTTGCCTTTTCTAGACCATACTGAGATGCTTTTAAATATGATTGAATTCTGCCTAACCAACACTCCGTTCTTATTTGAAGGACAGCTGTATAGATGGCTATCTGGGACAGGTATGGAAATCCTGCTTCACCCCCAGTTACGCTAACATCTTTATGGGCTAGTGGGGGGAACAGGTGGTCACCAAGACTTTAGAGAATCAGAGCCAGATAATTCCACTATGGATCCAATTTATGGATGATTATTTTATGTTTTAGATGGGAGTAGGACAGAAGCAGAGGAATTAGTCAAGGAAATACAACAGAATAATCTCAATCTATCCTTCAAATCCCATATTAGCTACAGTGGGATTGAATTTTTTGATTTCAAAGTCTCAGTGGTAGTAGAGAAAATAGTACTAATTTGTTTTGGAAAGAAACTGCAGGTAACAGTATCCTTCATGGCTCCAGTTATCACCCTGATAATCCTAAATGGATTTTGTCTATGGGGAATTCCTCAGGGCTAAATGTAATTGCACTATGAAGAAAGGTTTCTGCAAAGAATCGTCCTCGATGGAAACTTGATTTCAACAAAGAGGTTCTTCTGAAAGGATATTGTTTCAGGCACTATCTAAAGTATCAATGGTCACTTGTTCATTCTCCCAGACGATAAATTATAATTTGGTTGACAGTACCATCCATGTTATTTGTAAATATAACAAGGTGCATAAGGAGACTAATACAATGATGAGAAAACAATGATATCTTGTAAAAACTGATCTGATTATTGGTATAAAAAGTATTGACTATTCCCAGTTTCACTTATCGCAAGGGAAAGGTTTATGTCTGTTACTATGTGAAATAAATCTGTGTATGAGAGCCTCTTTAGAGTGCCAGTCATCTTCATCATTGTGAAGTTAAGTGAGTGGATTTATAGCATGGGTGTTGCACCTGTGACAGGCACCAACGTTAATGGTGGATGTGACTGGTATTTTGCAGCAAGGATACTTGAGATATATTTATGTATATTGTCTGAGTCGTCCTTTACCCAAGAGGATTGTGTTGACTGTTGTAATGGGCTACCAAGGGACCTGTCCAGACTGCTGCAGTACAAGCCCCAGCACTTCAGGAATCAAGTCTGTAAAATATATATATATATATACGGGGCAGGTGAAGCCCACTGAGGCGTGTCCTTTATGTATTTAAGTGTTCCTCACATGCTGCTTTGATTTCCAGGTGCTGAGCCAGTGAAAAAGGGTGTTCTACTGCCTGAAACTAGTATGGCAAACTCTTTCAACTGAGAGCATGTTTCATTGCTGCCCACAATAAAGGAGGTGTTTGCTTCAAAGTATATTAACGTATTCAACAAGGGCAACAATTGTGTGCATGGATTTAAAGAGTGGCGCGCCTTGCCGCGAATATGCCCCGCAGCAGATGAAGCGGACCTGCAGCACCAAAGAAAAAACGGGTGCTGCGAGGATTTTGAAGCCCGAATATTGTGGGGTTTGATTTGGCAGTGGTAATGATGTTTCCATTGAGGAGAACCCACTTAGGATTTAATTATGAACACTGGAAATTCTGGCTGCATCCACTGTGGGTAATGAAGGCACCGCATGAATCATGATGCAACAGGGCTGGTGAAGCCCACTGAGGCGTGTCCTTTAAGTATTTAAGTGTTGCTCATATGCTGCTTTGATTTCCAGGCGCTGAGACCGTGAACAAGGGCGTCCCACTGCCCGAAACGCGTATGGCAAACTCTTTCAACTGAGAGTACGTTTCATTGCTGCCCACAATAAAGGAGGTGTATGCTTCAAAGTGTGTTGGCATATTCAACGAGGGCAACCTTTGTGTGCATGGATATAAATATATATCTATTGGCGGTCGCCAGTAGGTAGTTCTATTTATAACCTAGCTTTCATAGGAAAAGCATTTTTTGTTTTGCCAATAACTTTAGTGCTGTTTTGATGAATTTTCATGAACTTTTCAAAATTAAATCTTCATTCAGGTCAGCTCCTGTCCTGGAAGTTTGGGGGTGATTCGTGAAGGGGGGCTGAGAATAACCCTCGCATGTGCCTATTCAGCGGAGACCCCAGTCTCCATACTTACCGGCCCTCGCATTCTGCTGTTGCCAAAGGTGGGAAATAATGTCAGCCAACAAAACCTGGTATCATTAGTGGTCGTTATTGGCCGCAGTTTATTAATAACCAAAGACATATTAATAACACAAACTGGTTTCAAGCAATCTTCCATTTTGCGAACATTACTCATCAATCATAATTGGCATATTACACATTATGACACCCTCTTGTGATAGCGGGTGTCAGTCTCTTTGTGCCCTCCTTAGTTCGAAAATGGAGCTTGTACACAAACCAGTTTGTTGCCAGTCTATTGGTGCTCCAGTGGTTGGTTGCCCACGCCTTCTGCGTGTTGCGGAGGGGAGCTTTCCAGTCGGGAGTTAGGTCCCCAGCTCGCTACCAAATTGCGCCCTGCCGTCCGGCCGGGTCTGGGCCGCGAGTGCCGTCTCCTCCTGTTACTCCCCTCCTTTATGCCGCCACGTCACCCTGCCGTGCGGCATTCAAAAGTGAGTGGCCATCCTCTTACACACCGCCCGCCGGTGTGTTTTCTTAGCCAACCAGTGTAGGATTTCCGCCACGCCGCAGGGAGGCCCACGTCTCACTGTGGCTCCCCCCCCTGCACCTGGTTCGTGGCTCCCACCTTTCTCCATATCTTTCCCCTTTTTACCATTTCTTTTTTTTTTTTTTTTAGTTGCAACCTGCGAGTGACATTACACCCCACAAGTTATCCCAAAACACCTTCATCCCCTTTTCGGATAGGTGTACCCCGTCTTGCCCATAGAGTTCGGGGCGGCCCGGGTGGATGAGGCCGTGCCGAATTGATTCCAGGCCATTGGCGAGGCAAAACTTGTGCATTGCCACATTTAGCTTCCTTCTTGCGTTGTCGACGGCCTTGTTGGAATCGGCCCCTCTCCAATGTTTCCTGCTGATCATTTCGGACCAGACTACCGTCGTGGGTCCCAGCCACGCTGCTGTCTTGGTGAGATCCCTTTGGATGGCTTGCCCGACTGCTTTTCGCCCTAGCCGGGTCAGGTCGTTGCCCCCAAGGTGGATGATCAGGACGTCGGGCAACCAGGCCGAATCTGCCATGAGGCCGTCCAGCGTCGGCAGTAGCTGCTCCCATCTCATACCTGGCTGGCCTATCCACCGGATGTACGTCGCTTTGGGCCTGTTTATGCTGCGGCCCCCCTGCCGCCACCAAGACTCCATCCGGGACACGAATGAGTGCCCCACCACCCAGACCAGCTGCGGGCGTCCCCCTGTCGAGAGAAAGCATTCTGTTAGGTGGCTTTCTGCGCACCATGTGCATTTAAGAGAGGGAGGGGGGTGCTGTCACCCTGCCGTGCGGTATCCCAAGGCGACTCCCTCTCCTTCCCCCCCCCCCCCCCGTGGCTTTCTCTCTCTTTTCTCTCTTTTTTTTTTTTATTTTTTTTATATGAGGTGAGGGCGTATGTACGACTTGTACGCCCTGGAGCGCCATCTGCCCACTGCCTGGATCCTGTCCTCTGGCATGCCATGCTGCGCTGCAGAGGTCGCTGCGCCGATCCTGAAGGAGTGAGAGGCAAACGATGCAGCGCAATACCCGGCTTTACCAAGGCCTTGGCGCATTATGGCTGTAAACTGGAACTTACTCAGGTTCCTCCCGTCCTTATGTATGAAGAGAGGGCCCTCACCAGCTGGTCGAGCCCCCATGTACCTGAATAACCAGCATACCGCGCAGAGCCCCGACTCTGGGATGCAATGGAGACGTATCGTCGTCCCCCTCCTTGCCCTGTCCGTTTTGGACTGTCTCAGCGTTAATTCAACTGCCCTCTCCATTGGTTTAATGTCTCTTGCCTGCAGGCATTGCTGCGCTGGGCCCGATTTGCTGGGGGCTACCAATTCGCTGATACGGAATGCTCCGAAGAAAGCCGTCGTGAAAGCCGCCCTAAATAGCAGCAGCTCATATTTATCCGATATTAAGCCCGTGAGGGCTCCCAGGAGCTGGCCCAGTTTGGCAAAATCGATGGGACGCCTGTCGTCCTTCTTTCTACCTTCAACCCTCCTCCAGCCTTTTAAGGCCGTCTTTAGATAGGCCGAGGTAGTGGGGTCCTCGCCTGTGTAAAGCCTGGCAAAATGGGCGATGGCGGACAAATGCGCCTGGGCCCACGATCTCGTTTTTTTAGACTCGAATGCCCATTGCACGAATTTCTCGACTGCTGTGCGAGTTTTTGCCCTGTCTTCCAGTGATCTTAGGCCCCCAACTCTCATTACCGTGCCCGCGTATGTCCTGTATCTTCTGTTAGCCTCTGCGGTAAGTGATTGCCCTATTAGCCATGATAAGTCTACTCCCCCAGGTCCCAAAGGGACGATGGAAAGGGGGTAATCTCCTTGTCCGCCCCGGGCACCAGTTCTCTGAAACGTTTCATTTGGGCCCGTGAGAGCGCGTCTGCTGCTGAGTTCTCTGGCCCTGGCACGTGGCGTGCTTTCAGCTCCAGGTTCCCTTCCAGCTGTAATTTAATTAACCGTCGCATTAGCCTCAGCATGTCCGGGCATCTCGCTGCGCCTGTTAATGGCCTGCACTACTCCCATGTTATCTGACCAAAGCGTGAGTTTCAGGTTTCTTATTTTCTCGCTCCAAATGGTCAGAGCCACAATGATCGGGAACAGCTTGAGAAACGTGATGTTCCTGGTGAGCCCCTGCGCATGCCACTCATCCGGCCACTGGCTGGCGCACCAACTGTTTCCCAGGACCGCGCCGAAGCCAAGGCTTCCGGCCGCGTCTGTGTAAAGAGCTATCTGTTCGGCCGTTACCCACCCTGCCCTCCAAATCAGCACCCCGTTGAAATCTTGTAGGAACTCGTCCCACACCTGCAGGTCCTGTTTCACGCCTGCGCTCAGCCTGATGTGGTGGTGCTTGTGGGTGACGCCGGCCGTTAGCCCTGTTAGGCGTCTTGAAAATACCCTGGCGGGCGGGATTACCCGAGCTGCGAAGTTAAGTCTACCTATCACTCGTTGGATCTCCCTCAGGGTGGCCTTGCTCCGACCCCGTAGCTTCGACACTTCCTCGCGAACTTCTTTCACTTTGCCTGGAGGCAGCCTGGCCGTTCCCGCTATAGAGTCCAATTCTATGCCCAGGAACGTGAGACTTGTGTTCGGGCCTGTAGTTTTTTCTTTTGCGAGGGGGACCCCTAGGGACCTAGATAGATCCTCGAAGGCTGCCAATGTGCTTGCGCACACTGAGGACCCTGCCAGGCCTGTGAACAGGAAGTCGTCTAGGTAGTGCAGCTTTCCACCCTCCTGGTGCCGGTCATGCAGCGCCCATTCTAAGAAAGTGGCGAACTGCTCAAAGTATGCGCATGAAATTGCGCATCCCATGGGCATGGCTTTGTCAATAAACACGTCCTCGCCCCATTGGAAACCCAATAAATGGAAGCTGGAGGGGTGGACCGGCAATAGTCGGAACGCAGATTCAATATCGGCTTTCGCCATGAGGGCTCCTCTGCCCGTCGCCTTAACCAGCTCGATAGCGTCGTCGACTGACGCATAGCTCACTGAGCAAGCTTCGGGGTCGATACCGTCGTTCACGGAGGAACCTTCCGGAAACGATAGGTGGTGTATCAGCCTGAATTGACCTTGTTCTTTCTTGGGGACCACGCCTAGCGGGGAGACGACTATGCCTTCATGCAATTCCTTTGGGAGGGGGCCCTCGACTCTACCCAGTTTCAATTCTTTCTCTATCTTGGCGCTAACCACTTCGGGGTGTTGGCTTGCCGACTTCAGGTTACTCACCCCCGCCGAGGGGAGCGGGCCCTGGAATGGAATAACAAAGCCTTGCTCGAAGCCCTCTACCAGAGATCTGGCCTCTGCTTTGTTCGGGTATTTGTTTGTTAATCTGCGCAGTTGTTGCGTAATAATGGGGGATCTGGCCAGCTGGCGCCTACAAATGTCCACCAGTCCCCTCCTTTCCCCTGCGTTGGGGCTAACGCTTCTTGCTCTTTTCTCTCTTCTCTCTTTTCGCTTCGTGTTTGGAACCTTTGCACGCAACGGTGGAGTGCTTGCCCCCGCAGCTAGCGCATGCGTGTTGAAACTTACAAGACGAGCCCCATGAGCAGTCCCCCGCCTCGTATCTCCAACAGATCGCCTTGGTTGCGGTTGAGGAGTACGATCTCCCGTTCGACCGCCTTTGATAAGAACCACTCTTCCCCTTTTGGTAGGAGCTCCGAAAGGGCTGGTCGCCTTTTCCCGCCCAGGCCCTAACATCTTTGGCTGTGAGCATCTTGTGGATGAAACCCGAGACATCCTCCTCATTCCACTCCATTTCGGGGTGCCTCTGCATTTTTAATCGAAACCCTTTATCGTATTCTAACCAGGCATCCCCCGGGAACTGCCTCTGTGCTAGGTGGATATTGGCCTCGTAAAGCCACAAGTCAGCCGCGCAATGGGGGAACCTTTCCACTATAATGCATGCCATGATTCTAAAAGCATCTAACCAATTGTCGAAACTGCGCTCTTTTCTGGCCCCACGCCTTTCTCTCCTGTCCTCTTCCTTCCTGTCGCACGTGGTTAGATCAAGTCCCTCTAGCTGTATTTCGAGCAGCGAAAATATGTCAATGAATTCCTTGCGCCATATCCTCTCTTTTACCGCTAGGGGGATGAGCCATGCCAAGCCGGTGGCTTTCGTAGTCAGGGACGCCGGACCGGGGGATGGCCTGATGTAATGATAGTTGACTACCCCGCTCGGAGGCGGGCTTCCCGAAACGGGGCCGTAACCCCAACCGGGTAGTGGGGAGATTTGTTCCCCCTGGGCGGACAAGCTTACCTGCTCTTGCACTCTTGTCTGACGGGCCCACCCCGGGTCGACCATATGCCACGTGAGACCTGCCGCTTCCTCCGCGCGCTGCTCCCTAGGCCCTGGTACCCCTTGCCCTGTGCCATTAAGTAGCCCCGGCGCCAGCGATTTTAGACATTCCCTTACGATGTTGCTAATATGCTCACCCTTTTTCTTTTGGTCGGTGGTCTCGCTCTGGTCGCTGCCCTCTGGTCTTGGCGGGAGGGGTTTCTGCCGCACTTTCCTCGGAGGGTTCCTCTTCGATGTTCTCTTCATCGGCGTGTTTTTCAACTTCTTGGGTGCAGAAGGCCCTGGTTCTTCGCCCGCCTGTTCTACCGGTCTGTTCTCTTTCCCTTTGCCCAGGTGGGGGTGAAGCCAGTCGTCGCCGTGGATGGCCGATAACTCCCGGATCTTCAACAGTACCTCTGCCATCTCGTCCGGCTGGCCTTCGGACATGTCGTGAGTCACTGCGCACTTGTGTGTGGCTTCTGGTTTCTCGCGTCTGCGTCAGGCCGTCAGCTGGGGGCACAGCTAGCTGCGTGTGCTTATCCCGGGGTCTGAGCTTGCCGCGGTTTTTTACCTGTTGTTGCTTCGGGGGAGCTGGCACGGCGCGCCGCGCTCCGTAAGGCGTCCTCGGTGATGACGACCTTGATCTTCAACTGGAGCCTTGCCGTCTTCCTCTTCGTCCTTCGCCGCGTCGCCTCTCTTCCTCTTCAGTCGTTGTTGCTGTCGCGCCGTTCTCCCAGCTCCTCGAATGCGATGTGCTTCTGCTGGGAGGGCGGCGTCGCTTAAATCCTCTTGAGCCCTCCAAGCAGGCCTCAGGTGAGTCCCCCTGATTGGGGGGTTCAAACAAAGCCAGGTTGACCATTGGGCGCCCTTTGGGGGCGCTCAGGTCAACAGGTCACTTCCGGTCGGGTGGCTGGTGCGCACCCCGCTTCCGCTGGTTCCTGTGCGCATCGAAGCGCCCAGAACCAGTTTACCCCCGCTGGTGGCACCACGAGGGTTATGGCGCCGGCCTTCGAGCCTCCCCCACCCTTCGGGCGGGTGCGGCGGCCTCTGCAAAAAAGTAGGGTTCCAAAACGCATTTTCTCCATGTTAATTTCCACAGGAAACTTTAGACACGGCTACAGCCCGAACTGCTGAACGGAATTACACCAGATTTGGCAAACAGGTATCTCTTGGCCCAGAAAGCACGCTTTTTTTAAATGGTGTAAATCTGTTCAGTAATTTTTGAGATACTTATAAATTTAGAGATATCGATATTTGAGAATTGTGATATCTGGTTGGCTGAGGCGTTCCGAGCACGAGCTTGCCTGGGATTGGCTGCCAACACTTGAAACTAGGAAGCCATTTTGTGACTCTGTTAAGTATAAGAGGGTAGAGTAGGAACAGTGTCACCTTTCTAGGGTGGTCAGGGGTGTCACAGGGAGTCGGAACGTAAAGAATCATTTGTATATGTTTTCGGCAGGATTCGCGTAGGGCCTGGAAAGCACGGTGGGAAAGAGAAAAACTGAGCGGTGTATGGAGTGTTTTGTTTAATTAAGCCCTCCGGTGGGCTTGTTCCCAGGAGCAATATTTAGTCTATTTCTGTGGCGGGGAGCAACACTTTGTTGGAGCAAAAAGAATATATGGAGGGTCGCATCTTCGGTCCCCCTCCGCTTCGAGGAACAGTACGTCTTTGGAGGTATACGTTAAATTTCAATGTGGAGGGGGAAGCGTTCCCAGACTGCGGGGAAAAGATAAACTGAGCGCGTGTGGAGTGCTTCATTTAATTAAGCCCCCGGGTGGGCTAGTTCCCGGGAGCAATGTTTAGTTATGATGCAGGGTTTACTCCTGTCACTTCGACTGCCATTTCCTTGGAGCAAATATAATGATATAGGGGGGGTCGGGGTTTGCGTCTTTCCTGCCCCTCTGCTCCGAGGAGCAACATGTTTTTGGAGGTATACGTAAAATTTAAGTGTGGAGGAGTGAAGCTTCTACTTCTTTGAGCATTCATGAATTAAAATGTGGGGGTCTGTTGTGGAATGCCGGCCTCTGGGAGTACAATGTTCATCATCCAATTTTTGTTGAGGAGCTTTCCATGGCCCTGGGTATCGTTATGTCCGAGGGTCGGTTTCAACAAAGAGCCGTGCTGCCTACGCCATGCACATTGTAGTGTGCTATGGCAAGACAGGATCTATTCAGAGTTGCAGCTCTGTCATCGTAAACTTTTGCTTTGCTTGATGGAAGCAAGAGTAGGAAATTTACTCTCACTTTTATGAGGCGAAGCAGATTTGCTTTTGGGCAAAGGAAGCTTGCATTGAGCTGCTGGCTTTGTTGAAAAAGAATGCTGGGTAAAATGAACGAATGGGTGCGGGTCACAAGCTCCCCAAATGTTATCCCAAGAGTTTCTGCAACAGTGAATGCCACGTGCAGGTCATAAGTTCACAATATTTCATCCTAACAGTTTCTGGAACATTCAAAAGTACGTGCAGGTCAGAAGTTGACTATTTTTTAAAGTTAGAACAGTACCTTCCAAATGCAATTGGAGGTGTGGTTTCGCTCCGCCCGTCTGATGTTATCCTATGTAGTGTACGTTTTAAACATTTTTTATTGACCAATCAGAAACATAGTTTTTCACGAAAGTAATATGCACATTAGTTTTAGTTTACACTACATAATGTTGTTTATCGCCTAATCAGTTATCAATTTCTGAAAAAAAGCTTGTTTTTGCACATTTGTGATGTTGCAATGGTTCATGGTCTTCTGTTAAATGTATAGGGATGAATTGGGGTGTAATATCAGCCGGGGTAATGTAGAAAAAATGTCCGTCTGCAGATTGAAGCTTGTTGGAAAATACTGGGGGGGGGGGGGCTTTAACACAGACATTCTTTATTAACTTCAGTGAGATGAAAAAAATTAAATGTTGTTTCCACACTTCTTGCATTGGTTTGTGCTCACTTGTGAAGCACACGTTAAGGTATTTAGAGGCAACCAGCTCGTGCTATACATAGGTATATCACAGGAGCAACAGATAGAGAGACTGGGAATGACACGTTCCTTGAGCCTTCCTCCCACCCCCACCTTCTTCTTCCTGGTCTTTAACAGTTTTTCTCCCTTGGTATGTAAAAGGAAGGTAACAGTGGCCCTTGTGCGTTGACTGTCACTGGGCTGCTGGGGGCATGTGATGGGCAGACAGAAAGTTATAATCGATTTCTGTGCTATTTAAAAAGACTGCATACAGGGGCATTATATTAAGGAAGTGCCGGAGAGAGTCGTTAGGGTTCTTGGCTTAATGTGTCTTTCTGCCACTTCGGAAATGCGAGGCTGCACTATATTAACAAGAATATGATGGAGCCTTGCATTTGTCACTGTAATGATGCTAAGTTTTAGAACTAACACTGGCACCCTTGCACCAGAGTGTAAGGGTGTCTGCGAGCAGGGGCGCTTGTTAATGTATAGGAAGGTGTCCCTTCCACCACATAAACAAACCTAAAATTCTACATTGTAATTTATGTGTGTACTGCTTCATGCAGCACTGATGTAAGTTACAAAACAGCGTTTGAAAAAATGTTTATGTAGAGGAAGGGACACCTTCCTGTACATAATGAAACTGTGGCATTCTGTTTTTTGCATGTGTGTTGCACAAGGGAGTACACATTGAAAAAACCAAAACAAGTAGAAATAAAGCATTTCTCCTCGTTTGGCAAAGTTAAGACCCGGGTTTTTCTGGTCTTAACTTTGCATTGCCTTCTATTAATGCTGCGCTTATTAATAGGATGCAGCATCAAAATCAATGGGTGTTGAGGTGGATGCCCTCACAATACCCACTGGACGCCCCTTTCAAGGATAACATAGCATGAAGGGGGCTTTTTTAAGAAGGCAGTGTAAAGCTATGTTAAGTGGTTTAATGCTGCTTTGTTAATAAGGTGATGCCCCTATCGCCACCACAACGTCAGTGAAAGTGACGTTGTGGTGGCGATAGGGGCTTGTAAATATGCTTCACAGTTGTAACTTACATAGCGCTCAAATTTACATTGCTCGACTATAAGTATTAACATTTAATTTTGCTATGGTATGTCTATGCTTGAACATGTATTTTCACACAAGTTATATATTGGAAGATGCGATAGCTATAAAACACAGGTATACAAGTAGTTGTATGTTTCTTCTAAGTACACTGCCACTGCGGAAAGGCACAGGAGAGGAATGCATTGGAATAGTAATATGGTGACACTGTCAACTGTAACTTGATAAGAGATTCTGGTTTGCATTTGCTTAGGCTGAAGGCTGTTAGTAGTTGGTGGGTAGTGAACATAGGGCAGCCAAATAACATTAAAAACTTGGTGGGAAAAGAATTAACTGTGAGTAATGTGTTTGTAACATGTGACACAGACATGATACATTTAATTTTTTTTATTTTAAAGTAGATGGTGTAATGTGTAGTATATGTGCCATAACAAACAAAGAAAGTGTATGATAGAATTATAATCAGTAAATTAGTAAATCAATATCTGATAAGGGAGATGTTATCAGAAAAATAGAATAAAGAAAGGACCGTTGTGAGTTATGTTTCTCTGTCATCTAAAAAGAATTGTCATTATATAATAGAACATGACAGAGGTTTGTCTGCAGACTACTTAACTTTTAATATAGATAGTAAAGTCCCCAACTGCCTAGTCGCCCGTTTCCTCGAGTAGCTCTGTAACAATCAGGCAAACAGAGTGGTAACAACAAAAGAGCGTAATAAATTCTGTAAAGGGGAATTCGTAAAGAAAGTCAATATCGAAAAATCAAAGAATGAAGCAAAAAAAAAGGAGAAAAAGAAAAAAAAACAGTGTTCTTGAACTGTAGAAATTAGAGCTTGTCAAATCGGGTTACCATGCGCACTTATGGAGATTCAGTGAAGCTCAAGAACTCAGAAGCACCATGATATGCAATCAGTTCCAAAAGGTCATCTGCACCTGTCCAATCAAAGAGGGGGGCCATCCAATTTAGCAAGTTGAAAGAAGACATATGGTCATCGTAATCTTTGGCAAGCAGGAGCATGTCAGGACAACTTGCATAATATTCAATGATAGTCTGGTGTAAGAGGTGCTCCGTATGATCGAATGTACTCCATCTTCCCCTTATTGCAATATTATAGGCATCCATCAAGCGTGTGTCTTCGGAACAAAGTTAGTCAAGAGCCAGCAATGGACGCAGCAACAGCTAATAATCCAGGGGATCGTGTGAAGTAGTAGAGAGGTAGACTTGGAGGTCGCATTCATAGTGGCACCGCACTGAACACAGATGAAGTAGAAGTAGCAGAAATTCAGGCGATATCTGATGCCAAATATCGTCAATGGCAAGCATTTAAAAAGTTGTAGCATTCGTCCACGGTATAGCTCCATTTCCCGAGGATGGAGTTGAAGTAGAGGACGGGCAGCCATTTCGTAGTAGGAGCTATAGAACGACTTTTCGGGAAACAAGGAAGGAGTACCAAGGGACCCGCCAAATGCATTTGCAAAGTTATAATGAATTAAATCCGGAATTATGATGAAAATAGTCTGAAAAGAGATAAGAAGGCGGGAGCAGGATAGTTTAGAAAACAGGTAGGCTTGGAGTTTCAGATTGATTAAATATTTGGTGTATAAGCTGTGCAAAATGTAGTGGGAAATTTCCATAGCCACCTGTTATTTCAGGTTCGCACAAGGTTATATGAGACCCGCTTAATGTTGAAACAATAGTGTTTTCTGTTAGTGTTCGCTGTTAATATATGTTTTCAAAGTAGGAATGGAAGGCCAGACCAAACTATCTTCAAGTACATGTGGGGGAGGAGAAAAGACACGCAGAAAGTTAGAATTGCTGTTTAATTTAACTTGTGTATAAACTAAAGAATATTGAACAAAGCAAAGTGTGGTTGTCTGTTACTAAAACTTACTTATCTTCATTTTGAGAGGAAAATGCAAGAATAAAGAATGCAATGCATGAATAAAAGTAGTTTCAAGGTAGTTATATGTATAAACTGGTGATGTTTATGCCATCATGGACACTGTGGTATACAGAGATCAATAAATCAGACATTAGCAACAGAATTATGTAATCCCTCCATTTGTATTTTTGCACTAAATTAATGATTGAGGCAGTACGGAAGCACTGATGGATTCCAACAGGCACTACTCATGCACTCCCACAATGACCGAGAAATTACTGTCAAAGTCATTATTTTACTTATGCAGTTTCCGTGCAGTATTGTAAACAGGAAGGTATAATTTTTTTAATGATATGGTTACTTGGGCAGAAGCCATACTGTTATAGAATCAAGTAGGAACTACTACCACACAAATGAAATCAATCATTACTTATGCAGTTATGCAGTGAGCGAGGAAGGGAGTACTTTTGCACTGATGCAGTTTTAAAAATTTTAAAGTATTTTCAACATATCCATTCAGTGATGTACAATGGAAGTATTTCTTTAATTATTGTGGGAGTACGCAGTGACTCATAGAAACTGTGCCCCACCACCCGCAGCACGCCCTATGCGAGCCGCCAGTGCTTAAGGGCCACTAATCAGTATTCCAGATTCTTTAGTGCTGGCGCCAACAGGCCCCCAACCCCTTTGAGGTAAAATAGGGTGACCGTAGTAGAATATACACGGTGACACTATATTTTCTCATGGGAGAAGGAGAATAAAAACAGAAAAAGATGAATGACAAAATGTTCTCAAGCGTCTTACTGTTTTCAAGTTTCTGTTCTGTGGAACTTGGGAATGTTCATTCCTGATGTCGACGGGCCTCCAACCCCTCAGAGGTGGAATAGAATGATAGTAGAATATACACAGTAACACTATATCATCTCAGAAGAGAAGAAAAAGAATAGGTATTAGAAGAGAGAAAAACACATGATGAAATGTCACTCGGAAATGTAGGGATTCTTAGGGAATTCATTTAGGAACTATGGGGCTTATTAGCAAGTAAGTGGCGGAGAGAGGAGTTAGCTTTCTTGTCTTAACGCCTCTCTCCGCCACCTCGGAAACGTGAGGCTGCACCATATTATCAAGTATATGGTGCAGCGTCGTGTTTCCCCCTGCGATGGCGCTAAGTTTTACAGCTTAGGGCCAACGCAGGCACCCTTGCACCAGAGTGCAAGGGTGTCTGCGAGCAGGGAGGTTTGCTGACGTAGAGAAAGGGACACCTTCCTGTACATAAACATACCATGGCATTTTACTTTTTCCAGGTGTGCTGCACAAGGCAGCACTCATGGAAAAAGCAAGAAAGAGGAGAAATAAATAATTTCTCCTCTTTTCGCCATCTTAAGACCAGGATTTTCCTGGTCTTAAGTTCAGCGCTGCCCTCTATTATCGCCATCCTTGATAATCGGTGGCAGTGTTAAATTCAATGGGTGTTGCGGTGGTACGGCCACTGCAACACCCACTGCCCGCCCCCTTTCACACTAAGTGTAGCATGAAAGGGGCACTATTATCAAGACAGAGTCAAGCTGTCTTGATAATTGGGAGCTGACCCAATGTCACAAAAAGTGACATGGTGGCGATAGGTGCTTGATAATATGTCCCCATGTATGTAGACATTTGTTTTTTAATTTACTGTTTTGCAATACTGTGTGACTATCAGAAACTGTGAGCCACTAAGTCTTGAAGCCCAGTAACCTGGATTCCAAATTGTTTTGTCCTGGTGCTGACAGGTACTACAGGGTCACAGTAGTAGAATATACACGGTGACACTATAATAGTTCATGGAAGAAGGAGAATACGGACAAAAATACAGAAAAAGATAAATGACAAAATGTTATCAAGCGTTTAACATCTTTACTGTTGTTGTTGTCTGGGACTTTGGAATGTTGAGTCCTGGCACCGACGGGCCCCCAATCTCTCTGGGGTGGAATAGAATGACAGTAGTAGAATATACACGGCTCCACTATATCACCCTTGGGGAAAAGGACAATAGGAGCGAGAAGATAGAAAAAGATTATTACTAAATTTAATCAAGCGTCTTACTGTTTTTAACTTTTCGTTGTTTGGGACTCTCGAATGTTGGGTCCTAGCGCCGAAAGGCCTCCAACTCCTCTGAGATGAAATAGAAAGGCAGTAGTAGAATATACACAGCTCCTCTATATCATCTAAGGGGAGAAGAAGAATATGGACTAGAAGAGAGAAATGCCGAAATGTTATCAAGTGACTTACTGGTTTCATGTTTGTGTTCTCTGGGACTCAGGAATGTTCAGTCGTAGGGCAAAAAGGCCCCAAACTCCTCTGAGATGAAATACGAAAACAGTAGTAGATTATACACGGTCACACTATCTCATCCCAAGGGGAGAAGGACAATAGGGGCGAGGAGAGAAAAATATAAGTGTCTCTAGAATTCTGTCTGTTTGTGAACAGGTGTTGCTGACATTAGAAATAAATGCAAATAAACAAACAATGTAACAACTGAATATCAAACACACGTTGAACTTTTTAGAATTTTGTATACAAATACCTAAAGTTTTGAAATCTTGATATCCATATATAATAAAACGTTAAACTAAATATGAATATTTGAAGAAATACTTTTAGTTAGTAGTTTCCTAGAACACAAAAAGCAATTAGAATGGTTAATTCCACCATGTGTATAAATAGTTACATTCTATACGTATCTACTATCCCTTAATGTAACAACTTACAAGTCCCTAATCTCTTTTGTAGTCGCAAAAGTTGAATCCGACGCTGGAGAAGGGAAGCTGGATCGCTGACTGGACACAGGGAAATAACTCGCAAAAACTAAACTAATCGATTGTCAAAGGCTGGGCGTGGTTACTATAGTCTTTTGTTACAAAGTATTCTATGGAAGAAATGTGCTGCGCACGCACATAGATATCATTTTTTTCGGTTAACCTGTGCTCATGTTTTGACTGTTTGACATGTGCATGTGTTGGGATATGGTTGAAAACTATTAACCGCCAAAGTGTCTCATTTGCTTTCTCGTGACTGAAAACGCCTGATACTTACTGGGATTCTGAATACAAGACATGTGAATAAACTATGGTTCAGATTACAAAAAAATTAAAATAACATAGGAAACATTTAGCATTAGAATTGTTTAATATCTTGATTAGTGTGCAGTAAGTTTTAATCGTGGTTGAATTATGCGTCATGACAGTACTGTTACAGTTATTTTTTGAGTACCGAAGTATGGATGTATGTATGTACTTCACTGAAAAAAACATGGGTTTCAGGGACGTTATCATTAGAAATGTTCATTTAAAAAACCTTTGAAATTCACTGAAAAAAACATGGGTTTCAGGGACCTTATAGTTAGAAATTAACATTTAAAAAACCATAAAAATTCACTTTAAAAAAACGCACATTTCAGGTACGTTATAGTTAGTTGGACTTTTTACTCGTACAAAACCCGAGAAATTCGACGTTCTAGTTAGCTGGGTTAACTATAATTCGCGCCCCGGAAATGCACTCTTGATGACATCACATTACATCATTCATGACCTGGTCAGTGGCATCACTGATATCTCAAATGCCATCACTGATGATATCATCCATTGACTGTGTTTCTGTAAAGTTTAAATATGTATTTATATATATATATATATATATATATATATATATATATATATATATATATATATATATAAATACACACACACACACACACACACCAAGGTGTATTGAAGAGTGAGTGGGTGTATAAGTGTCTGAATGGATGATTGTGTAGGTGCATGACTGACTGTATAAGTGAGTGATTAATCATGTCTTATTGAATGCATGGATAGTGACTAAACTGTGAATGTATCAGTCTGTCAGTTGGTGTGTAAGCAGTTGCATGGATTGGTGAGTAGCTACACGGGTGTGTTTATGGGTTATAGATTGGTAGTCTGAGTATCTGTATGGGTGCCTGAGTGTCTGTGTGGGTGGGTGGAGAGTGTGTGACTCTTGTGTATAGATGTGTGAGTAGATGATTCACTGGGTGTATGGGTTCAACAGTGCAATTGACGGGCTGTATAGGTTGATGAGTATGTGTATGGGTGTGTTGGTGAGTAAATGGATGTCTCAGTGGTACATGTTTGAGTAACTACATATGTAAAATGCAGTGTATGTGAGTGTTGGAGAATATAAACGACTATGTGCGAGTGAGTGATTGTGGCTGTATGGATGAGTGTGTGCTTGTATCGGTGATTGTATAAGGCAGTAAGTATGTGTTAGTATCTGTATGAATAAGTGAGATGGTGTGTGTATAACTGTATAGGTGAGTAAATGTGATTGATTCTTTGCATGACTGACTAGGTGTGTGAGTAACTGTATGGATGAGTGGCTGTTTGTGAGTGTCATTATAGGTGTATGAGTCCATATGATAGTGCTGTACTGATGAGTGACTGTATGGGTGAATGAGTGGACGTGTGTGTTGACCTAGGATTCAGTGAGTGGGTATGTAGTAACTGGGATTAGTGTGCCTATGGTTTCGATAATGGTGATCTATATTTTAGAGCGGGTGCATCAAAGGTTATATAAGGGTTTGAGGCGGTGCATTAGATTATCATGTGGAAGATGTCATCAGTGATGTAGTATGTGACGTCATCAGCAGTGCATTGCGTGGGCGCGAGTTATAGTTAGCGCAAATAACTATAACGTCTGAATTTCTCTTGTTTTGTACGAGTAAAAAGTCCAACTAACTATAATGTACTGAAACCTATGTTTTTTTCAGTAGAAATATATCTATATGTATCAAAACAAAACCCTTTCAGGCATAGAGTGATGCATAAATTATGCAAAAAAGAAGGAGAGAACTCTGGGTAGTTCTCCAGTTTAGGTGGAAAGCAGCTCCTGTTAGAGCACTCAACACCAGCGACACTCTAGATCTGCTCACCTCAAATGTCTGCTTTTCTATCAAAATCTTTAAGCATAGGATTAGCACAGTGCTAGCCACGCCGAGATAGAAATGGACAAAGTCTTTTGCCATTTCTACAGCAAAGTTTTTAAGCATAGGACTACTAGCACAGTGCTGTCCTTGCCGAGCTGTAAAATGACAAAAGCCATTTATCCAGGCACAATATTACAGCTTTGAATTGGTAAAATACCAATCAAGCCAACCTGAAATGAATAAAAGCAACCCCTGACACAGTGTTTCGCTCTAATTGGAGCTCTTCAGAGAGGTATAGCTATACCTCTCTGAAGAGCGAAACAGTGTGTATGGGGTTGCTTTTATTCATTTCAGGTTGGCTTGGTTGGTAATGTACCAATTCAAAGCTGTAATAATGTGCCTGGAGTGATAAATGGCTTTTATCATTTTACAGCTCGGCAAGGACAGCACTGTGCTAGTCCTATGCTTAAAAACGTTGCTGTAGAAATGGCTTAAAGATTTTGATAGAAAAGCAGACATTTGAGGTGAGCAGATCTAGTGTGTCGCTGGTGTTGAGTGTGCTCTAACAGGAGCTGCTTTCCACCTAAAATGGAGAACTACCCAGAGTTCTCTCCTTCTTTTTTGCATATATATATATATATATATATATAGCCACAGTTCCGTTATATAAAGAGAAGAGATTGCACTCGAGGCAAATGTTATTCTTTCCATTTATTCGCCGACCTGGATCTCAACACTTGGGACACGTTTCAGCTTTTTCCTCAGCCTTTCATCACTGAAAGGAGGGCCATAATTCATTTAATATATGAGCTGCACGTGATTTCAGTCCAACCAACATAGTAAAAATACTTAATGCTCTTGTTACCGGTTCATGTTCCTCAATTTGTAAAACCCCAATTGTGCTGGGTTATTTCATAGCCTCCCTCTCCAGGATTTTAAGGGGTACATCAAAGCGTTAGGAAGGCCCAGTAGGACATAGGCAGGGAACCTGGGCAGTTGGGTATCTAGGTGAGAGTCTATCAAATCTAGGATTGAGTTCCAATAAGGCTGAAGGTGGTCGCAGCTCCAAAGTAGGTGCTCCAACGTTCCAAGTTCCCCCACACCCTCTCCAACAGCGGTCACTAACCCGGGGGTCTCATTGATGTAGTCGTTCGGGTGTATGGTACCAGTATGTGGCAACTTTGGTCATAGTTTCGGTGAGGCCTGTATGGTAGGCAGAGTGCCTGGCTCTGTAGTGGACTCTCTCCTATTCTTTGCGTGTGAGTTGTCTCCCCAAGACCCTCTCCCATCTGACCCTCCCCGCGTTATAGGTGTATATGTTGGTAAGGAGTAAGTGCTGGTACAGATCTGAGATCAGTTTTTTGTCGGATGTGCGTGTCAACAGCCACTTCTCGTATGGGGTGAGGTGGCGCTGTGCACCAGGTTGAACCGATGGCTGTAGAACCCAGTGACGGACCTGCAGGTAGGGCAGACGATCTGTTTCGGGTATGCCATAATCTTCCTTCACCTTCTGGAATGGAAGAATGCCCTTAAGGTCGAACATATGTCCCGCGTCCCTACAAGGTGTAGTCCTCCATGTCGCGTAGGCCCGAGGATCAAGGCCAGGCGAGAAGTCAGGGTTATCGAAGATCGGCGTCATTGGAGAGGGGAAGGAGGTGAGCTCTCACTTGACTGCCACTCTGTCCCAGATATCCAGGACTGTGCTGGTGATCGGTGAGGGGTAGAGGTTGGGAGGTCTATGGCAGCGTGTCAAGAACGGGATGCCCTGGAGTGGAATACCAGCCACCGCTTGGTCCTGAAAGAGCCAGTGTTTGGCAGATTCCAGTTGGTGCCACTCCACCAGAGTGCGTTGCTGAGTCGCCTGAAAGTATAGAGTGAGGTCGGGCACGCCCACGCCGCCATGTTCAGGGGGAAATGTGGCGATCGTATGCTTAAACCGCTGACGGCGGCCGTTCCAGAAAAAGCACGCCAGATCTGATTGTGCCCTCTGAAGCCATCCCGCCGGTGGGCGTAGAGGGAGGGTCTGGAATACGTAAAGAATCTGGGACAAAAGGGTCATCTTGACGGCAGCGATACGACCCAACCAGGACAGGGTGAGGTGTTTCCACCTTCTAAGGTTGTCACAAAGTCGGGAGCTGAGTCTAGCATAGTTGGCATCCGCAGTGGCCTGCACCGTCGGGGCCAACAAGACCCCTAAGTAAGAGATGGTAGACTCTGACCACTGTAAGTCAAATTCAGCCTTGGCGTCCTCAAGTACCTCTGGTGACAGTGATATGTTCACGGCTTCCGACTTCGCCACGTTAATCTTAAAGCCTGACGCCAGCTCAAAGATGTGAAGCTCAATAAAGAGCGCTCGGAGGGATTGCATCGGATTGGTCAGGGATAGTAAGACGTCATCAGCGTATAAACTGATCGTGTGTGTGTCCCCGCCAAACGGGATGCCCGTAATGAGGTTGTGTTTCCTCACCCGTTGCGCCAGCGGCTCCATGTAGAGCGCGAACAAGAGGGGAGAGAGTGGGCACCCCTGTCTAGTCCCTCTGCCAATTGCAAACCGTGGGGAGGTGTGGCCGTTAACCCGGACTGCAGCGTTTAGTTGGCGATAACAATTAAATATATGGTTGCGAAGGGTTTCTCCTATTCCGAACCGTTGTAGCACTAAATCTAGATAGGGCCAATGCACCCTATCGAATGCCTTCTCTGCATCAATCGTGAGGAGGATGCAGTCCGGTCTCGTCCGCGATCCGGCCTCGATGAGGTGGAGGACTCACCTGGTGTTGTCGCTCGTCTGTCGCTGTGGGATGAAGCCCGCTGCTGCATATATGGTGCTAGTCGACCTGCAAGGAGGCTGGTGTTAAGCTTCAGGTCGATATTCAACAGGGAGATCGGCCGGTATGAGCCACATCGGGAGGGGTCCCGCCCCGCCTTGGGAATCACCGAAGGTCCGGGGGGATGGCACCAGGCTTATCGAAGGTGTTGAAAAGGTCCTTCAGCAGCGGGGCCACTTGTGGACAAAAGGTCTTATAGAAGGCCGCTGTGTAGCCATCAGGGCTTGATCCATCACCGTTTTTTAGCTCACTGCACCATCCCAGCTCAGAACCTGGCTACATGCAAATTAGTCTGTTCCTGTCAAAGTGCATGATGGGAACAGGGCAAACCAAACTACCAAGCCAATTCCTATACTGGGAAGGAAACAAGCTTCCAGGGACCGGTTTCTGGCATTTCAGCCGTCGTCGGCCCGGCTTGCTTGAATCCTGATGGTGCAATGAGCAAGGGACTCACATCTGAGTATACCCTTCCACGCTTATGGTGGACAAAATGATTCAAAAAAGGGGGTGGTGATATACTCAGACATGAGTCCCTTGCTCACTGCACCATCAGGATTCAAGCAAGCCGGGCCGACGACGGCTGAAATGCCAGAAACCGGTCCCCGGAAGCTTGTCTCCTTTCTGGTGAAGAATTGGCTTGGTAGTTTGGTCTGCCCTGTTCCCATGATGCACAGGGCCAGGGACAGACTAATTTGCATATAGCCAGGTTCTGAGCTGGGATGGTGCAGTGAGCTAAATAACGGTGATGGATCAAGCCCTGATCTTTGGACTTGGTAAGAGTGGTCTGCTTAATTCAGACACTCTGTTCATCACCACCCCCTTTTCTGAATCGTTTTTGGCCACTATAGGTGTGGCAGGGTACACTCAGACATGAGTCCCTTGCTCACTGCACCATCAGGATTCAAGCAAGCCGGGCCGACGACGGTCCCCGGAAGCTTGTCTCCTTTCTGGTGAAGAATTGGCTTGGTAGTTTGGTCTGCCCTGTTCCCATGATGCACTGGGCCAGGGACAGACTAATTTGCATATAGCCAGGTTCTGAGCTGGGATGGTGCAGTGAGCTAAATAACGGTGATGGATCAAGCCCTGATCTTTGGACTGGGTAAGAGTGGTCTGCTTAATTCAGACACTCTGTTCATCACCACCCCCTTTTCTGAATCGTTTTTGGCCACTATAGGTGTGGCAGGGTATACTCAGACATGGGTCCCTTGCTCACTGCACCATCAGGATTCAAGCAAGCCGGGCCGACGACGGCTGAAATGCCAGAAACCGGTCCCCGGAAGCTTGTCTCCTTTCTGGTGAAGAATTGGCTTGGTAGTTTTGTCTGCCCTGTTCCCATGATGCACTGGGCCAGGGACAGACTAATTTGCATATAGCCAGGTTCTGAGCTGGGATGGTGCAGTGAGCTAAATAACGGTGATGGATCAAGCCCTGATCTTTGGACTGGGTAAGAGTGGTCTGCTTAATTCAGACACTCTGTTCATCACCACCCCCTTTTCTGAATCGTCATTCTGACCAGGGTCCTGCTTTTAGCTCTCGAGCTTATAAGGAGGCCATGACCAGCATGGGCATTGGATTGCGGTTCTCTTGTCCCTTCCATCCTGAGGGAAACGGGGTAGTGGAAAGAAAAAACCGAGACATAAAGCAATCTGTAACGGCAAAGGTATTAGGTTCGGGTGATGGGTGGGTCCAGCATTTAACAAGTGTCCAACGTAGTCTTAACAACTTGCCAAGAAATTCTCTAAAAGGTTTCAGCCCGTACGAACTATTGTTCGGAACTAGAATGTATGTACAGGACTTAGATAGTCATGCTTTAGTGGTAGAAAATAAGAAAAAAGGCTTTAACATCAAAGATCGTTTGCCTGTTTTACAGGACTTAAATGAAACAAGAAAAGCCCTGGGCAACATAAAGTTAAAGCAACAGCCAACAACCACTGAAGACACACCACCTGTCCCAGCAAGACCTGTCTGGATTCCAAAGATTGGGGATCTGGTCAGAGAAAAAATAGCGGTGAAGAAGGAATTTGGGCCTTCTTACAGAAAAGCAGTACCTGTCTTAGCAATCAACGGAACAAGATCAGTTGTACTACCGCCCCTTGCTGGTAAAAAGGAGAACAGAGTTGTATCCATCGACCTGGTAAAACCACAATCATGTGGCCTATAATAAATAGTAGGCCCAGTGGACTCCCAAGAAGTAACAGAATACCCAAATTTGCTAGTATCTAAGAGGTTCAAACTGAAAGACTAATCACAATTGATAAACCTGCAGTGAATAAAAAAGGACTATGCAGAAATGCCATGGAACTAGTGCCTCTTGAAACCCAAATTGAAACAGTTCGTCATGAAACACCAGTCTACAATGATGTAGCATCAGAATGTGCTAATGAAAGGCAAATTGAGAAAACAATTCCAACAATCGACACAACTGCATCTGGCTACTTCATCAATTTCGATAACTTTTCTGAAGATCAAAGCGACCCTGAAGTGACACCAGCAACAAAGACTTTTAAAGAAAAAGCAACAGAACTCTTTCATCAACTCAAAGAAGCATATCTAAATGCACCATTGATTGAACATTGGATTGTGTCAGGGGTACTTATACTCCTACTATGCCTAATTTTAATTTTAGTTTTAGGAAAATTTATTTCAGTACAATGGACACAGCAAGTCAGAACATCAACTTAGTTCTGAAGCCTCACAAATCATCTCACATCGAGAAAAGAGAACTATCATCAGTGAATGTCACAGCCATTCGGATACCCAGCGGAGTAGTTTGGGACAAAACAGACTACGAAATATATGGCCCGGTCGAACTCTTGAAATATCCTCATCAGTTCAAGGTTTCATTAGGTGACTTTGTAAAACAAAGTACATTCTCTGATGATTGGGACTTTGAAAGCATAAATAATATGATGTTGGATTTAGTTTTGTCAGCAAAATTTACAGAGCATGATTATTTGCAAGGTTCATCGAATTATGAACAGATGTACTGTTTTACTCATTATGCAGACCACTATTTACATAAATCTGCTCAACCTAGAAATGTTTTTAAATATAACCAATGGGAACATTGTGCTACTCCACCTAAAAGCAGTTCAAAAACATTCTATGAGAAATTCCAATACTTCTCAGGGTTTAACACAAGTGATGCAGAAACATTTTATTATAAACTGTTAGATAAAACAGGGACAAAAACCATGCTGACAAATACTAAATTGATATATTCAGAAGCATTTTATGAAAAAATGATTACATTTGGTTTTGATTTCTGGAAAAACAACATTGAAACGAAAACCATCTGGGGTACAAAAGATTGGCAGGTACAAGGCCTAGAAGCATTATTTCGAGCCTGCATGATCCCAGAACAAATAATGTTCTTGAATGACACAATTCAACAAACAACCTGTCTTGGCCTAGCCAAGATTAAAGACCTTAACAAACCGTCTATTCCAAAGCCAATACCTGATAATGCAACCACAGATATTGAAGTAGACGTATCCCAAATTTTAAATGAAAACAGAACACATCCTGATTGGAAAAAGTGGGTAATCTGGCCTACAGACACGAATAACTGTCAAGACAGATTCCTGAACAAAATACAGGGGTTAAAAATGACCAGACCAGACCCTAGATACTGCCAGAGACAACATCCAGGGATAGTAACAACATACAGTGTAGAGAAACTATGCCTTGAATGGCTACAAACATCCACACTGGCACAAATTAAGCAACACTTGTCTTTACTTAAAGATGGTGCTGATTTGTGCGATTTCATAATGGGACCACGCAAACAGCGTCAAATACGTTTCATAGCGGCCAGTATATATGCTGTTTACAACGAGGCATGGAAAGTGACTCAAATTGAGACTGCAGAGAAAATACGAGAAATTGATCGTAATAATTTGGAAAAATCACTTTCTGTTGTGGACAATGGGTTAATGGCTCTGTCTTCCAGAATATATTCACTGGACAGTATTGTATCATCTGCTATCGATATAATAGACCAGGACTTGCTAATGTTACAACATGGCCAGTCCCAATCACGTTCTTTTGTACAGCTAGGCTGGACGTTGCAAAACCTCCGTTCAGGCTATGTGCCATGGCGTTTAATCAACACAACGTCATTGTTTTCTATCTTTAACCTTACTGATAAACAAATCAGTTTGGCACAGAAAGGAGCAGACTATACAATCCTGAGCATTGAAAAACTTGAGAGATTACCATTGATAATGTCAGAAAGACCTGTCATTGAATGGATAATACACGGAATAATCACAATTCCGATAACAACTTTCCAATTTAAAAATTGCCTAAAGTATATACCAGCAGGCCAGTATGAAAAGTTGGGTAAAGGATACATTAAATCATCATGGAAATTACCTTATACACACACATGTTATAGTGACAATAACAAAAATGTATTTCTTAGTGGTAATGAGTGTAAACGATCACTAAGCGGTATACTTTTGTGCCAAGGTATTAACTTGCATGTGGCCTGTGAGGGGACTTCAAATAACCTTTCATGCCACCAGCACGGCACACCTGCAACACAGATAGAGCCATTCTTTAGACAACTTTCTAACGGGAGTTACGTTCTAATAACGGATCACAGCTGTTGTGGCTTGGTGCCAGGGAAAGCATATCTCTTAAGCGTCAGTTCCATTGACACTTGCTGTATTCAAGCATTGTATCCAAATGGCCCTGGAGACTCAGTGGCTCTGATTTGGCCTCCTTTGAATATCTCTTCTATACGAATTGATACTTTAAGCTGAATGAAGTCTGTGCTTTTACAGACAACAGTGCCCATCACGCCATCAAAAGAGACGTATGATCTTCAAGTTGCAAGGACAACTGCAGAGATACATACACTTTTATCAACAAATTGCCCTGTGCATTTCACAGAAATGCTCAGCCAAATCCTAAATATGTCGAATGCGAGTGGTATCTCGTATGTATTTAAGACATTTTTTTCTGGACTGTTAACACCCTTCGAAGCAGTCCTGGACATCTTTCCCAATTTTGTCCATTCGTTTTTTTGGCGGTCTACCACTACTTTTGGGACTCGTAGCAGGTATTTTATTTTTGACCCTCCTGCTCCAATATGGCGAGCCAAAACGCAGACATGACTCCGGCAGAAGAAACGATCCTAGCAATACGCTACCGGGACCGCATAACTAAAGTCCTTGGACTAGCCCGGCTAAGAGATCTGAATATGACCTGGTTTCTTTCATTCAGACCTATATGGCAGACCTGCATCTTACCTGTGCTTCAATGTATGCTATGCGGAGAGGAATGCGTGTTAGACACCTGTCTTGCACTACAATCAGCAGTACCAATGGATATCGATACTTTGCTAAGTCCTGTAACGGCTCATGCATCGTGTTGTCCCCAGCGGTTACCAATCCTGATGATGGCATATGTTGAGACTCCTGCGCTACGACTAGGTGGTGGCAGTGAAGCAAGACATGAAAGCAACATCACCCAGGTACGACCCTCTGTGAGCATTGCTGATCCTGAAATCGATGATAGCAATCATTCTCACAACTGCCAAGTTACAGCATTACCGAACTTGGTCGAACTGTCACCTGAATATGTAGACCAATTCTTTGCGAGCCTGTCTGAAATTATGTTCTCCCCTGAACAGAAACAATAACTTTTTGGAAAACAATCTGGCACACAGCGTTCCCATGAACTCTGAATTCGGCCTTCGGCTTTGATAAACAAAAGCTACTGAAAAGCGTTTGGAACTATTTTTCCCCCGCTCATCATGAAATTATTTTTTCCAAAATTCCAAAATATTTACCTTTTTCTGGCACACGTACTTTGCTTAAAGTAGAACTATTCATAAAGAACAGAGCTTCCAGTTTTTAGTAGATCTAGAGACGAAATATTACCTCAGCCTCTAGCACATTTTACAGCAATTGTATTTATATGTGATGAAATAGTCTCGCCCTTCTTTTCTGTATTGAGAGACATTTCATGTGTAATTTTTCGCAAAATCGTTCAACTGAATATATATGCAAAAAATTTTTGGGAATGATTACTCTGCTTAAAACATACAGTACCTATTATCATTTTTCATGTATTTCGTATACACCATTTCAAATGCAAAATGTATTTTGGGGTGGGTAGGAATACACATGCATCTTATTGCTTAAGTTTTTAGTAATTGATGGACATAAAATCGTGGAGTGAGTAATGTGTTTTATCTAGGAACCCGATCAATATTGTGACCTTATGCCCCTATACGGCTATAATAAATACATATCCCTATAATGGCATAATTATCAGAGCCATATTTTCAGTAACTCGCCTCTGCAGTCCATGACACAGCAGAAGCCACTTCCTTAGATTCCTAGATAGCACACCGAGTTCTTTCGACATACCAAACCCCCAGCAACCTGGGAAAGCCCCACTTGCTTTGTTTTGATTAGTAATAGAACTCCTGCGAGCACTGTAAGAACGACCAGTTCTTAGTGACAACTTTATTGACGTCTTATGTCCAAAAGTTACGTCAAACTCGGCACCTTTCAGGTATAAATATACCAACGTTGCCTTAAGCAAACACGCTGTGGTGGTGAATACTGGAGCAGAACAGCTGTCCCCTTGCAGAAAGCCCAGCAGATGCGAGAAGCCCACAGACGTTGCCCCTCCTCTTTGACGCGCTGAGAAAGACGCTGTCTTTTCTCCTGCCGAGAAAATCCAGCTCCGGCGTTTCCAGCCTGCCCTTGCGGGTGACTGGGATATCGGGTCCTGAGAGGGAGATACCAGACCTCCTACATTCTATTCCAGAGGTACGGTGCTGACTGAACCCTTAGAGAGAATTCTTGAATCAAACTCTTGTCAAAACCAACTTAAGTTAAACTGCTACTTATTTACTCCCTCCCATGTATTAGGCTTAGGTCAGGTACACCGGGGTAGGCGTAGTTAGAAGCACCAGTTGAGGTCGTTGACCAATGTATATATGAATGTATATATTTTATTCATTTTAACTATCTTATGGCTAAGAAACCATATCAATGCTTTTACAGTATTATTTCGTAATACTCCTTTTACTGTACGCACTTTTCATTATAACAAGTCTTGCAATTGTAGCAATTCATTTCTCTTGCATGAGAAAGAAGACTGTTCAATAAATAATATCTTTTATTGAAAACGCCCGTCTCTCTATTCTCTGCACCCTGGTGAAATTAACTCTGCACAACTGACTGAGTGAAATAGCTGTCTATTGTTTCACACGACTCTAGAGATTGACTCTTATTCTGGGGAGCAAAGTTGTCATGTTTATGCGGTTGTCGGAAGCTGAATTCCTTCTTGTCTGAGCCAGGGAAGCTGATCACTTCCTATTCAGTCAAGAAAGTTTCCAGTGACCTCTGAGCTAGCTGGCGCAAACCTAAATTAAGTCTAACATAGTCAGTAGAGACCTAGAAGACCTCAGTCCTACGTCTACACTGCTGTTTATGTTATTCCAATGCGCAGGGCCTATAGGGAAAATAGGAACTACACTACAGAGGTGGTCCGCTGTATAAAGATCAGCGTAGTAGTCGCGGAAGGCTGCGGCGATGGCCGCGTCTTCTGTGATGGGGGCACCGTGGCTAGGCTGGAGGGTTCGGATATGTTGCCTCTGGCCTTGCTCCCGCAGTCTGCTCGCCAGCAATTTCCCGCAGCGGTCCCCTCCAGTATAGTACGCGTGTCGGAGGCGCATGGCGGCATATTCCGCGACATCCTGGTCTAGAGCCGCCAGCATTTTCCGTTCCGTGCATAGTTGACGCCACGCCCGTGCTGCCTCAGTGCGCTGGTGCATCTGTTCCAGTTCATCTGCTACGCTGACGACACCCAGCTGATCCTCTCCCTGACCAACGACCCCGCCGCCGCCAGAGCCAACCTTCACAAAGGAATGAAAGACGTAGCCGAGTGGATGACGACCCGCCGCCTGAAACTGAACTCAGACAAGACGGAAGTCCTCATCCTGGGTTCCTCGCCCTCCGCCTGGGACGACTCCTGGTGGCCCCCCGCCCTGGGCACCGCACCCAAACCGACAGACCACGCACGCAACCTGGGCTTCATCCTGGACTCCTCCCTCACCATGACCAGGCAAGTCAACGCCGTCTCCTCGTCATGCTTCAACATCCTGCGCATGCTACGGAAGATCTTCCGGTGGATCCCCACCGAGACCAGGAAGACGGTCACCCAGGCCCTCGTCACCAGCCGACTGGACTACGGCAACGCCCTCTACGCCGGAACCACCGCCAAGCTCCAGAAGAGACTCCAGCAGATCCAGAACGCCTCAGCCAGACTCATCCTCGACATCCCACGACACAGCCACATCTCCGGACACCTGAGAGACCTGCATTGGCTCCCCGTCAACAAAAGAATCACCTTCGTCCATCCTCACCCACGCACACAAAGCCCTACACGATCAAGGCCCGAGCTACCTCAACAACCGCATCAACTTCTACGCTCCCAAACGCCATCTCCGATCAGCCAGTCACGCCCTCGCCGTCGTCCCCCGCATCCGAAGAACGACAACAGGAGGAAGGTCCTTCTCCTACCTGGCCGCCAAGACCTGGAACTCCCGACCGACCGACCTGCGCCTGACCCAAGACCACCTCTCCTTCAGGAAGAAGCTCAAGACCTGGCTGTTCGAGCAGTAGCAGCACCCCCCCCAAGCGCCTTGAGACCCACCGGGTAAGTAGTGCGCTCTATAAATGTCTTTGATTGATTGATTGATTGCGCTATCCTCCGCTCCTGACTGTCGAGGGTCGGGCCCTCAAAGAGGTCTCAGGTGGGGACCCCTTTTCTGTGTCGTCTCGGGGGCCCAGCTGCGTCTAAAGCGACTGTTTCGGAGCGCGGCCAGGGGCGCCGAGTATGTAGTCTCCTCGTCCGCCGGCAGCGGCGTCTGTCTGCCAGGGGTAGGCCTCTCGCGCCAGCCCTCCCTTCGGGGCGCCTAGGTAGCCGCAGCCGGCGGAGCCAGCATCCGGGCCCTCGGGCAGGCGGACCGGGGCCCCACGGAAGCTCCGGTGTAGGTCTCTCGTGCTTCGGCGGTGGCCGTGAGTTTGGTGGCTGTGCAGAGGTCGGCGCGCCGAGCACGGGCCGCAGGCAGGGGTCAGCCCAGGGGTGGTGGGCCTCGGCACGCATGTGGGGGTCGGAATCGCAGCAGGGGTCTCTCTGGTTAAGGCCCCTATGTAAGATGCAGGGCCCTTTTGCCTCCTTCTTTCGCGCCAGTCCACTTCCAGGTCTGCTAGGCCCAACGCCGGGGGCCGAGCGTGCCCCCCGAGTCTCCCCCTCGCCCCCCTCGAAGGTCCTCATCACCTCCGGTTTTCGGCCGCTTCAGCCCCAGTCACCGAGGCGGGCGCCGCCGTCTCTCGCTTGGCTGCACCTCCCGTCGTCCCACCGCTCAACGCCAGGCACGGCTCCACTGCCCCGCACCGCCGCCCGGCGTCTCTCAGCAGCAGCCCAGGCCGTCGCTCATTCCTCTGGCTCTCGGGTCACTTGCCTCTAGGCCGGTGGGGCGCTGGGTCTCACAGCGCAGGCGCCCACTCAGGTCGCGGTGTCTTCTGCGGGAGTCTGCCGGGCCGGAGTCTTGGTGGGCCCGGAAGCTGGGACCTCGAGTTTCACGACCTCCGGCCGGTTCACCCTCGTTTCACCGGCCGGGTCGCGGCAGCTAGAGCTAGGGCCTCTATTTCACTCCTGGCCAGGGATCACGGGCCACTGGACCCCGTCGTGGGCTCCGCAGGGAGCGGGACGACCGTCGCTCCTCCTAGGCGGCAACCACCGGTCCGGGCAGGGCCGGTGATCACACCAGGGCGGCCGCCATTTCAGGTATCGCGGTCGCGGGTTTTCACCTCCGCTGGGTCCCCCACTCGGTCAAGCAGGTTCGGTAGCAGCGCCGGCAGTGCAGCCCACTGCTGCAGTCAAGAAGGGACCGGCAAAGCGGTGTTTGGGGAGGGTTAAGCTATATCGAATGCTTCAAACGAGGATCGGGGCAGGGAGCCACAGAGACCTGCGCCCGATCAGGTCGCCATCTTGACCGGAATGCCTTTTTTAATATGAAATATTTTGTGCGCAGTGAGTTTTATTTTGCCCGTTTCAGGATGAGAAACGGTTAATTACACTAGTAAATACAAATTGAGGCTTGTGAACTGGTAACGAGACATGAAGTATTTTGAGGAAATAGCCAAATGTGTCCTAAGTATTGCGTGCCAGTTCTGCAAATAAATGGAATGAATCCCTTTTGTGTCAATTGCAGACTGTTCTCTATATATAGAGGCATATGAACTAGTAACAAGAGCGATAAGTATTTGTACTATGTTGGTCTGATTGAACTCACGAGCAGCCCATATATTGAATTAACTTTGAATCTTCTTTCAGTTGAGAAGGGCTGAGGAAATAGCCAAAATGCATCCTGCGTATTGAGCGCCAGGTCTGTAAATAGTTGCAATGAATCACTTAGGCCTCAAGTGCAGAGTATTCTCTTTATATAGAGGCATATGAACTGGGAACGAGAGCGTGAAGTATATTGGTCTGATTGAACTCACTTGTAGCCCATATATTGACTGAAATTAAGTGCTCCTTTCAGTTGAGAAAGGCTGAGGAAATAGCAGAAACTTGTCCTGAGTATTGAGCACCAGTTCTTCAAATAAATGGAATGAACCTCTTTTGCCTCAAGTGCAGACTCTTCTCTTTATATAGATGAATTGTGACAATGTTAAGGCATTAGCGGTGGCACCTGTGTCTACACCCCCAGCGTTCTGGTGCTCACCGGTAAAACCGCAACTGTGCTGGGTAATTTAATGTGGGGGTGAGTGCGTGTGCACGTGTGTGTGTGTGTATGTCTATACATGTGAATAATCAATACACAAACTTAACTTACCTGTGATCATCCTGCTTGAAAAAATAAATATTAGACATTTTTAGAAAACAAAAATATTACTCACTGTGCCCTGCCACCTCAACATCCAGCAGGTCGAACAGGTCCTATTCTCTGTCTAGGTGCCAGCCCAGCAGAGTGTCAGCTGCCACTGGATACCTGTGCTGTGTACACTCCGCCGCACTTGCCCATAGAGCACCTGACATTACCGCCCCTTACCAGGTCTGCCGAAAGCTGGCATCATGTGGGGGAGATGGCGCTGCACCCAGAAAATAAGTGCACCCATCTCCTTCTTGCTGATAATGGGGCACGGCTTCATCCTGTGCATCAGGAATCTGTTGCACCATCCAGTTCTTTTTTGCCAGGAAAGATGGCAAGATTCATGTTTGGGCTACAAGCTGTGCAAATGGCGCTGCCCAGGTCTTGCAGATCCTAATTTATAGATTTTAGCCGGGTCTTTGTGCACCAAGTACTACATGAAACACTTAACCGGGCCCAGATAGCAAACCGAACTGACTTTTATCACCGAGAGCCCTGCATGGATTTCACAGTGGATGTAATCATGTTCACAATTCAAAGTTTTGGATATACAAAATTCCGCAGTTCAAAACATTTTCTAACATTCACATTTTTAACTTTTGTTTCAGACCTGGGATCCAGCTTTAGCAATTACTGCCATGGAATGGGCGAAAAACTGTACATTTACTCATAATGCCTACCTTGATCACAGTGAAATGGCCCATCCAACGCTCTCAACAGTTGGAGAAAATATTTGGATGGGAAAGGCTGGTACACAGCTTTCTTTTACAGCTGAGTTTGCCGCTGAAGAAAAATTTTATGTTTACAAATCAAATACATGCATGGATCGCTGTGGCCAGTATACCCAGGTAATTTTCTGTATTTTATTATGATATTTAAAAAAAGAGAACCTTGATAAGGCTCCTATATAGTCAACATTCTTCTATCTGTTGCCGATGCATAGTATACTTTATACCATGGCTTTCTTATGCTACCATAAGTGCAGCAATGCCGTTAATACAGTCTAACTTATGTGTTTATGGTTTAAAATTATCAGTGCTCTGAGCTATCGAACAAAGTTCATGCTAATACTTAAACTACAGGAACTCATTACAGGATCAGACAAATGCATTCACGCAGGCTTTTTTGAGAGGTGTCGCAGCAGCCTTCTTCTGTTCCTCTATGTGTGTTTATTCGTATTTTTACAGTGCAAACCTACCCAAAAGGCAAAGGAGCATGTTGCAAGGTCAAAGATAAGCATAATGTCAACAGGTGTTTGAGATAACTCTGAGTTGTGGACATTTATGCATTCTGATGTAGTGCTTGTTAATAGGTGAGTATTGAGGTTATCTGAAAGGTGTACTGGTCGTGATGTCTTTGTAAATGATGCAGCTGGTTTTGAAGCTGATGTAGGCCTGCAAGGGGAGCCATTCTTCATTTTGTAGGTGATGTGTTTCTTGAGGTTGATATTGAAGTTCAGAATGAATCAAAATGACTTGGCATATGGTGAAAGTTGGTGCTAGAATACATCATGGTTCACATAATTGAGCCAAAGTTTGTAATTTTATTTTTTTTGTTCTTGGAAAATAACAGGAATACTCTTCCAGGGGATCCTCATCTATGGCCATAAGCACTAAATATTCCTGCACACATACAGGGATTCTATAGCACTTTATATACGTTGTACAAAAATACCACATTTCATTTGGTTTAGGTTTTAAAAAGAGGCCAATTACATACAATTATTCGCTTTACAAAAAAAGTGACAATAGAAAATGTTTCACAAACTTTAAGAAACAGAATGTGAATTAAGGGCTATATTAGACAATAGACTACAATGTAGAACATAGGAAAAACTGAAACTGTGCCTCACAATGCACCCTGTATCCCATCATGCCCCACAGGTGGCAGTTAGATGAATTCATTGTTTTGGCTCCTGGAGAAGGGATTCCGGTGACCTTAGCTCTAACTGTTTGGCTTTAAATACATTCGATCTAAAACCTTTACTTTTGTGATTCATTTGACTATATCATAAAAGACATGGAATAGATTTCAACCATATTCTGACTGAAGACATAATTTTTCTGTGAGGATTCCTACACTTTTTGTGAAGTACCCTGCTTGTGGGAAGAGGAAGGCCCATTCAGATCCTCATAGTGTCTGCATTGTCTATGTTGTCTTAAAGATCATGTTCCAGAAGCATGCTGCCACTGCCAGAAGTTCTCCAGAAAAACACCCAAGGACAAAGAGAACATCAGGCTGCATGTTCTTCAAGCAAGAAGACAGTAACTAAGGGCCTAGGGGAAGGTCAGTCTTCCCCCAAAGCACCCTCCTCCTGCTCCCAGGACTCCCTGAGGGTTAGATCCAGGGAAAAATACCATCGGAAGAAGAGGTGATGCTCCTGATCGGCTTTGAGAAGCATGACATTGAAGTCGGTAGCTTGCACACTTGCTCGCCATTGACATCAAGACCATACTTAATTTTGTAAAAATCAGGATGGTTGCTGCTGAAAGGAAAAGCCACCATTTACTTCAAAGCCTTCATGGATGTCGAAAATAAGACATCCGTCATCAAAGCATCACTCGACATCGAGAACTAGATCTCCTTCTACATTTATTTTATTTATTTTAGCGATTTTTACAGCGCCTGGTGACCCGTGGGTATCCCCGCGCTATGTAGCTTGAACCTAATGAGAGGGAAGGTGGCTGAAGGGTGTTATTTTGGAAACAAATGGGTCTTGAGTTTTTTTCGGAACGCAAGGAAGTTGGATTCCAGTCTGAGGGGGCGAGGGAGTGCGTTCCAGCCTTTGGCCGCCTGAACGGAGAATTGACGACCTCCTGTGCGGACTTTTTTGAATCTAGGAATGAGGACTAGATTCTCATTTTGAGATCGTAGCGATCTAGTGGCTATATAGGGTGTAATCATTTTGCTAAGGATCGCTGGGCCTGAGCCGTTATAGAGCTTGTGAGTGGTACATATAGCTTTAAAGTGCACCCTTTGGCGAACAGGGAGCCAATGCAGGGTTTTAAGGGCTTGTTAGCACAGGCGATTAAGAGCTAAGGAATAGAGGAGTGCCTCAAATTTCGAACTCAAAGTTCTCTCATACTTACTCATCTTTGTGGGAAAATACTCTGAAATCATCCTGCCATGCGCGCCAACTCTTAAGGGGTTCAACATCTCCTGTTTTTTTTGCCAAGCTCGCCACCTACTACAGTGTCTTTGTCTTCTCCTCCACTCCATCCTCGAACACCATCACCTTCTCCTCCTTCTGCTCCTATCAAACTTTTAAGAGATAGGAGTAAGTATGCACCTACTTCTCCACCTAGGATTACATGAAGGTCCAGAAGTCCAAGAAGGCTGCAACATTATCCCTCTAGATCTAGAGGTAGATCTAAGAGACCATCTAGGTAGAGACCTGCATTTCATACTTTATCCACATGGTCCAGTAATGATCTAGTAGAAAATAACATTCTTCTCAAAGAAGACGTTCACTATCTTGAACATTAACTACTACACGTTTGTCTATCAGAAACTGTTCACCAACTCTCTCAGACTCACTCACAGCAAGGCTCTCTCTGGTTGACGACCTCATGACTTTTAATGAAGTTCTGGTACAGGAGCAGCAAAATTAAATATTATTTGAAACATATGATAGGTTGGTGCCTGGTATTTTATATGTGAGTTCCTGGAGTACAACATCTCAAAATCCAGTTGTGATTTCAAAGTGAGAAGCTGTATTTATTCGTTGCCAGAAATAGTTTAGACAAAAAGCCGACAGGTGTTTCGCCTGTATGGCCAGCGGCCAAGGACTTCCTCAAGGCTGATTTTAGGCAATCAGAAATAGTATTGTAAACAACATATGTGAGAACCTATTCAAGAGATAAGGTGAGAAGAGAAGGGAAAACAGTCAAATTAGTGGGGTCCGGGAGGGTAAAGAAAGCATGAGATAGCAGGTTACGGGTAATGTAGACCAGTATAGTTGTGTCCACCCCAGTGACAGGTGGGGGTTAAGTGAAGGAAATAGGGAAGGTGGGTTAGAAAAGAGAAGAGGGGGAACGAAAAGGAGGAGAGAAAAGATGGAAGAAAGAGATTACAAGGAAAGTCAATCTATAAATTAACATCATCATTGCGTAGTATTGTCAACGAAATATGGTGAAACATAACAACTATCATGCATGGCATGAAAGTATCCTGTGAGATTCATCTTCATATTGCGAAGCTAAGACCAAACTTCAATAATTAGGCATACAAACAGTAGTCCTAAATAAGTGTGTAATACATATTAGGGCCTGGCGACGCATCCTCATATTAGTATCATCGAAGACAATACTTCATTTGTTTATCATAGGACAAAGGTCACACATAAATATGTAATATATTTCTTTGAGGCTAAGCCAATGGCAGAGTTAGTAATACATGACTTGCCCAAGGTATAGTAAGGAGAATTTGTTCTAATTTAGCAGAGGCGGTTGGGAGAGAGGGTCAAATGAGGTAGGTAATACTGTTTGCCTATCAAGGCAGATGAGTACTTACCAAAATGTCTTGCAGCAAAATACTCAGTGTGTCTTGTGAGAGAACGTAGCCTGTGAAAAAAATATGAGCAAAGCAGCAATAGGCGAGATCTTGCAGTCACAAGATATGATTACAGATAGGGTCTCATGGTGGAAAAAATCCCACCCGAAAGGTGTGGTAGATGCTATGGTCTAGCTACGGTGGTGCAGGATATAGGTTAATTAGGAACATCTGAAATAAATAGTTATATTGTGCCAGCTATTATGGGGATGCAACTAGAACACAATGTCCTGAAAGGTGAAAGTCAATAGACAATTATAGATAGCATGCACATAGCATTACTTGGGCGGACAAGAAGGAGGTTACTCGTTTTTTAGTCAAAAGGTAATTACTCATCTTTATGTGGTAACATTAGTTTCAAGGTCGGACATATACAGTTAAGAACAGCACTGCATAGATTGTAATGACAACCACATGGAACTTGGTACAACAAACGTGAATAAAAAGTGCAAGTGGCGACGCAAGTGAAAGGAAAACAGCGTTGTTGACGCACTGTGCATAAGGTGCAAACTATTTACAGTGAGTGGCTTAACGGCGCATGTGACATTGTGATATCACAGTGGGCACAGGTGATTTAATTTGAACATAGAGCCACGAAGAAGAAGGGCGCCTATTGGTCAGGCTGTTAGGTCGACGGCGTTTCGATCCGGAGCATTTCGAATCATCATCAGGACTGGTTGTCTGAATGAGGGAGTGCTGTGAAGAAAGGGAGGAGATATTAAGATGCGCGAATGCTCACAGATTATCTTAGATCAGGCACCATTCCTGTGGGGTTACAAATACGCAATACCCCTGCCATCTTTACAACTGACCCCTTGTTCCGGACGAAATTTAGCCATCTGGCTACAACCTGCTCCAGACATTGGATGGTCCTTGGCATAGACACAGCCATCGAACATAGCCGCTTGGAACTCCTGGAAATAGCAGAACTTGAAAAACAAATCTTGGAAGACTCTTCTCTCTCTGATGCGAAAAGTCTTTTAGAAAAAATCAATACCACAATTGGTACCTTTAACACCTTCGAACTCAACAAAAAAAACAACAAAATCCAAAAAGACATCAAGAATTACAAGGTGGAAAATACTTACCCTTACTTGGACGAAGCATTTTACAACACCCAATACATTCCACCTAGAACACGTAATTGGGGCCGCTTCAGAAATAATCAGCGGATAACATTTTCGGGTTCGTCAAATACCTCAGTTGAAGACTCGGACACGGACAACCGCCCAGGTACCTGTGCATCCAACAACAGACCTCCACCTCTTATCCCGGCTGGTTTTTTAGGGAGAGGCCGCGGACGCGGACATCCACCCCCTCAGAATCGTCCCAACAAAAAATCGCTAATACCAACTGCAACTCCCGGGAGAACGACAAACACGCAACCGGTTCTACCAATGGGGGCAACAACAATAGAAGATGAAGATCCAACAGGGACCACTGATTTACAAATACCAATCTTCAACCTATCGGATCATGTGTTCAGCAACGATGAGATCAATCTTTTATCTCGAAAACTAACATTCGTACCCACTGAACGCACAGACTTCCTGGACCTTCAATCCAGCCTTCTGAAATTCTTCAGACGGATACGATTAAGACACTACTTTGCAGATAAAATGGAATCTGCACCTCCAAATCCATCGCCCTTCAGACCGCCATCTACCTTCAACCCTCCCTCACATGCCATGCCACCTGAAATCTTGGCATTTGAACGACTAGTACTCAAAGACGTGAGGGACCTCAAAACCCAATCACAATTTATTCCTTATAACCTCCGGCTGACTGAGAAACTAGCCCTGAAAACGTTGAAGGAAAACAACGATATCATTATAAAACCGGCTGATAAGGGAGGAGGTATAGTCATTATGAGCACAACCAAATACGACAAATACGACCTAGAAATTAAAAGACAACTTGCAAGTCAAGAACACTACCGACCTCTTCCAAAAGACCCCCTCGAAGACATCTGGAGCAAAATACTATCCGTCACCACGGATGCCAAAGATGAAGACATCATCACCAAAAAGGAATTTGGTTTCCTCAATAATTCCAACCCCGCACCCCAGTACTCTACGTCCTGCCCAAAATACACAAAGGCAGTTTAAATTCACCGGGCGGACCTATTGTTTCTGGGTGCGGTTCAATCCTGGAACCACTTGGAAAATATATAGACTCCATCATCAAATCTTTTGTCCCTGAAACTGACACCTACATCAGAGACACAATGGACCTCATTAATACCATCTTGAGGATCTACCCTTTGACACCAACTCACAAGTGATGGCAGGATTGGACATCGAATCCCTTTACACCAACATCCCCCATGATGAAGGCTTACAGGTCATCCATACCTTACTCGTTTCAAGACCACAACCCACATGTATCCCCACAGAATTCATCATGGATCTTCTCCGAATAGCATTGAAAAACAATTACTTCCTCTACCCAGACACATTTTTTCTACAAATAAAAGGAGTTTCAATGGGCGCATGTTTCGCCCCGAATTTTGCCATTCTGTTTGTCCATCACCTGGAAAATCTTTTTTTTTTTGGGGGGGGGGGGAACAAGGGGAACCCAATAAATGGCCTGGGACCTTGGGTATCAAGTATTTTGAGTAAAACAAGTGGTTCCCAGCATATACAAATAAAGTTAGAGATAATATATAGACCACAATGGGCTGCTATATAATGCAAAAACTCCCTTGCCCAGCCGGGCAGGGAATGTTTATTCAAGGAATAGTTTGTCTCAATGCATAGGTAAAACAGGTAACCAAAGACATAACGGTTGCTGTAAGGCACAGTCCTGCGCCGTATGTGAGAAAGGAAGTGAAAAAGACCGTGAGTGTGAACAATATCAGGCAAACAAAAGTGAGCTAACAGGCCACTGATACACATTCAAATCAACAGTGTGTCCTGGAGTGAATCTTCCATACAATAATAATACAGATTCTAAGTATGGGACACTCTAAATGCAGTCGACGGACGTTTCGATCCCTAGCTCTATCATAGTGGGATCATCTTCAGGACTTTTGAAATAAAAAACATTTGCCTGAATGTAACCTTTAAGCATAAAACCGCCAGACTTGTGTCTGTTGGTGGGGTTTTTTCTTTGTAGGATGTCTTCACTTGTTAAGGTAATAGCCCAACATCCATTTTAGATATTGCGTTCTGAGCCCAACTTCAGTGTTAGTCAGCCGGGAAGAATTTCAGGCTATGCTTTGTTTTATCAATTCTCATCAGACTTAGAATATATTTCTTGGGAAATAAAATAATTGTCCCAATTTCATGCGTTTATAAGAAATATGCGAGATTTCCTGCACCAAAATTGCTTCTATAGAAAAGGGGTCCGAGTTAAGGACTAATTGGTAATTTAAACTGTGCCCATTCGGTCAATGCCGGTTTTCATATTGATTGTAAGCTCTCAGTTTAACTGCAGTCGGTGCTGCTCGTACCACGTTCGGGACGTTACAGCTGATGGCTTCAGAAGCGGCCAAAAATGTAAAGGTCCGCTCGAGGTCCAGGTGGCTGTAGATGAGCCGGCGCGATCCTGCTGATCCCAACGCGCCGGCTTAGTCCTTAACTCAGACCCCTTTTCTATAGAAGCAATTTTGGTGCAGGAAATCTCGCATATTTCTTATAAACGCATGAAATTGGGACAATTATTTTATTTCCCAAGAAATATATTCTAAGTCTGATGAGAATTGATAAAACAAAGCATAGCCTGAAATTCTTCCCGGCTGACTAACACTGAAGTTGGGCTCAGAACGCAATATCTAAAATGGATGTCGGGCTATTACCTTAACAAGTGAAGACATCCTACAAAGAAAAAACCCCACCAACAGACACAAGTCTGACGGTTTTATGTTTAAAGGTTACATTCAGGAAAATGTTTTTTATTTCAAAAGTCCTGAAGATGATCCCACTATGATAGAGCTAGGGATCGAAACGTCCGTCAACTGCATTTAGAGTGTCCCATACTTAGAATCTGTATTATTATTGTATGGAAGATTCACTCCAGGACACACTGTTGATTTGAATGTGTATCAGTGGCCTGTTAGCTCACTTTTGTTTGCCTGATATTGTTCACACTCACTGTCTTTTTCACTTCCTTTCTCACATACGGCGCAGGACTGTGCCGTACAGTAACCGTTATGTCTTTGGTTACCTGTTTTACCTATGCATTGAGACAAACTATTCCTTGAATAAACATTCCCTGCCCGGCTGGGCAAGGGAGTTTTTGCATTATATAGCAGCCCATTGTGGTCTATATATTATCTCTAACTTTATTTGTATATGCTGGGAACCACTTGTTTTACTCAAAATACATCACCTGGAAAAGACACTGATTCTAACGCCAATTAATCCATTCTTTGACAACATCAATCTGTGGCGCAGATATATAGAAAACGTTCTATTACTGTGGACTGGCACGGCTGACACACTACGGCCCTTCATTGACCTGCTTAACCACTGCCAAGAACACCTCAAATTCACCAGTGACTGCAAACAAAATGATCTGCCTTTCCTAGATGTGACTATCCATGCGGAAGAAGGGCTTCTGGGCACCACCCTATACCGAAAAAAACACTCTTTTGCTTTATTCTAGCTACCACCCACGCGGATTACGTGACGGACTACCATATGGACAATTCCTCCGAATCCGCCGAAATTGCAAATAGAAAAAAGACTATTTTAGGGAAGCAGATATCCTCACAAAAAAATGTATACATCGCGGATACCCCAAACGGTTGGTTACCAGAGCAAAGAAAAGAGCGTGGTACTGCCACAGAGAGCACCTCCTCACTATCCAACCCAAGAAACCAATGTCAAGGATCCCTTTTGTTTCAAAATTCAGCCCTCACAGCAACAAAATAAACAAAATTATCAGAAAAAATTGGCCTCTGTTGCGCTCACATGAACAATTCAAAGATGAACCCCTTTTTTCATATCAACGTGGCAATAATTTAGCCAACCATCTGGTACACGCTATCACCTGGCCAAAAAACAAACGTGAAAGGAACACTATTACAGCGTCCTGGGGCCTAGACCCTATTGTAGGGCACTATAAATGCCAGAGTTGCAGCGTTTGCAGTCTCACCACTAGCACAAAAGAATTTGTTGCCAATAGTCGTTCATACAAACTGAAAAAACATACGAACTGTAGATCACAAAATGTAATCTATGCAATTAAATGTCCGTGCGACTTGATCTACATTGGACAGACAACACAAATGATCAAACAACGTATCATTCAGCACAAGAGCCGCATCAATTGCAAAACCATGTCAGCCCCATTGGTATCACATTACCTACAGCACAACCATCTTGACACGGACATGCAATGGCAAGTAATTGAAAAACCTACTATGCCCATTCGAGGAGGGGATATCAGAACTCTCCTCAACAAGGCAGAATGCAAATGGATGATGATTTGTGATTCCATCAATAAAGGACTAAACACTATTGATGAATGGAATGGCACTGTCACTACTTGAACTTGCCCCAACTCTATTTTAACCCTGATCAATCATAGAGCTGCGCTATCTGTTCTGCCATTGGCTTTCTGAACCCAACACCTTCCAGCCACCGGCCCCTGAACTGTTTTCCAAACAACTATATCGCGTTCCCATGGCTATGATGCTCCACGTCTCATTACGCGAGCGCAGCCACCTTGCCGGTCTTCAACCGGGACGCGTCACCACAGCAACCAACCTTGCTCCTCCCTTTACTGATTGCCCTATCCCTGCTCTCCGACACCAGCACACTGCTGCTGACGTCATTTTCCCGCCCCAAGCCCTTGGTCCCGTCCCCGCCCAAACGCGGAAGTGTAATAACAATCCCCGATCGGCCTGGCTCACAACTACTTTTACCCGTGACCGCCGAGACGCGCTGATTAAATCAGGTAACCATCGGCACCGACCTCATTACTCTCCCTTTGACCTATTCACATATGGGTGCTAATAGTTATCTTGCACTTACTCTCCAGTGCACACGCAGCACGGTTGATCCCTACGGCCGGCGAGAACGCTGAGTTCCCCAACAAATACGAACCAACACGGCTGATCCCCACGGCCGGTGAGAGCGCTGAGGTTTCCAGACAGGTATGTGACTTTTTAGTCTCTACCCACCGTGGCGCTACTCTCCCATGCCACACCGAGTTGTGCTCCACGCTCTTAATCTGCTCACCTAGCCATGCCCTTTCCTCCTCTCTCCCCAGCCCTCCCAGCAGTCCGGACTCTACTCATACTGAGACTCCCCAAGCTGCCTTAAGTTATCCTCCAATTGTTGGTTACAAGATTTCCCCTCATCGAGGATCCTCCAAGGTAACCCCCAAAAATCCCCTTTTTCCTGCTCCTTATCTGGGCACACAGGCCCCCCTCCTTAATATCTCCTCCCTTCCTTCACAGCACTCCCTCATTCAGACAGCCAGTCCTGATGATGATCCGAAATGCTCCGGATCGAAACGCCGTCGACCTAACAGCCTGACCAATAGGCGTATTTCTTCTTCGTGGCTCTAGATTCAAATTAAATCAACTGTGCCCACTGTGATACCACAATGTCACATGCACCGTTAAGCCACTCACTGTAAATAGTTTGCACCTTATGCACAGTGCGCCAACAACGCTGTTTTCCTTTCACTTGCGTCGCCACTTGCACTTTTTATTCACGTTTGTTGCACCAAGTTCCATGTGGTTGTCATTAAAATCTATGCAGTGCTGTTCTTAACTGTACATGTCCGACCTTGAAACTAATGTTACCACATAAAGATGAGTAATTACCTTTTGACCAAAAAACGAGTAATCTCCTTCTTGTCCACCCAAGTAATGCTATGTGCATGCTATCTATAATTGTCTATTGACTTTCACCTTTCAGGACATTGTGTTCTAGTTGCATCTTACCTACCCAGTCCTGACTTGGTCTATGGGGTATACTCCTGTCTTGTTTATGAGCTATTATGGGGAAGCATAAGGTTAAGAAATATGTTCAGAACTAAAGCGGTGAATGAGAGAAATTGTTGCCGTAAATGTCCTATTATTTGGGACATCCGAGTTGTGCCAGAGAATGCAGCAGTTCGTAATATGTAATGCTTTGCGGTGGCTAAGAGAGTGATCATGAGTAAGGACGGCAATATACGTATTCAGAATTGACAGTATACGGTATAATGATATGACCAGTGAGCTTAGGGACGGGTGGGAGTCCAGTTGAACGCTCGATTTGAGGTAAAAGGAATTTTCATGGTCAAATGTGTCCCCTAACGTAGACCCCAACGGCTCCGTGTACGTGCTTCAAGTACATGTAATTTCCCTCCACAACCAGCTATGAAGACGCAAATACATTTGCGTCCAACGTTAACATGTCCTCTATCAGATCCACCATGAATGGATCGATAATTCTGTTCCTAAGTATGCCGTGCCACCGTCTTTACATGGTGCACTTTCACGTTTTCCTGGCTCTGTTGAGTTAGGCCCTGATTTCTGCCATCGAGCCCTTACTGCCTTCTGCCTCAGAAAGCTACAGCCTGGATCTGCATCCGTGACCCTTGCCTTACTCTCTGCGCGGCGAGCGGTGCCCGGCTCGGCCTGCTTGCCTGCCAAGACAATTCAGCCTTCAAGTTATCTGCTCCGCTCCTCGAAAATACATTCCTGTCTATTGATTTAGGTAAACACCTCCCCAGCTGCAGAGCAAAGGGCCCGACCTTTCTGTCTCTATGCAAGTAATTCATTGCTCCTGTTACCATGGTAGGCCCATGGCCCCTCGCATTACACGTAGACACATAGACACATATGCACGCACTAGCAGTCAGTATAGAATAGCCTCTGCCCGAAAGACCTTTCCTTCTAGATAAAACAGTTCTTCAACACAAGATATCAGATATGATTTGGGATTAGGTTGTTCTGACACGCCAGACTTCTGTCTCCCCTTTTGGTGCTAAATGTCAAGTCCCCTTCACCCTCCGGTTCCACGTCAATCACACGTCATGTTGCCTGCGCGCGCATCCAGCCATATATTTCTGCTGACACTGCAGGATTCCTCTATGAATCCACCCACTTGTGACACTTTCATGTGACGTCTCTAGCACACACCTCCGTGTACGCCCTCGTGCACGCCTTCCGTTACGCACATGTGTTCTTATCTCGTTTCTTTCAGCTGTTACGCCTTCTGTATCCATCACCATTGTATGCTTTTACTATATATAATGTGCACTGTTAATAAAGCATTGTCTATCCCTTCCTGAACCCTCGTGGTGATGGAACATGATACCATGGTTCGAACCATTCCATTTCATGGAATAAAAAACCCTTATAAACCCAGATGCCACGGACTCTGCCTCTCATTTGATTGAGCTATTTTATTGAACTTATACCGCATAGAAATTAAGAATACCGTAATATTTATTTACCACATAATTGGCGCCCGAACAGGAACCCCTCCCCCACCTTACACGCCGGCGATGCGTTGCAGGCCTTGCCCCCTGCCACAGTCGTGACGGACAATTACGCGTACCCGCAGGATTTCCTGTATCTCCCTCAGGCCTACGGAGGTGACAGAGACTGCGATCGACATCCAGACGAGGCGGTGAGGAGTGCGGAGGATCCCGACCAGAGCCCAGCCGAGAGAGCAAGGTCCGAGGTGTCTAGAGGCCCACCAGTTCCGAAGTACCTACGTCACGTGTCGAGTCGAGTCCAGTCCGGTCCAGTCCAGTCGAGTTTCCGAGGCCTTCCGTTCCGTGCTTCCCGGTGAGTACCGTTGCTGGGGACGCATCTAGACGGGTGCATTAATTTGTGTCCGGTCAAGACGGGTTTGGGTACACAGACCCGGTCTGCACTGTTTTAGCAGTGTATCTGTACTGTTTAGCAGTATATCCAGTATGCAGTTATCTAGTTATCTAGTTATTGTTGTTCGTTTTCGAAATGTTTAAATGTGTTTTTAATGGTCGTGGTATGAGTGATTGTTTGATCTTCATTCCTGTGTTTATTGTATGAGTTGTGTCCAAGTTCGAGTAAGTGCCAAGTATCAAGTATCAAGTATCGAGTTACAGGATGCCTCTATTTTCGAAATTACGTCAGATAGGAACTAGAAAAGGGATACTTGAGGAAGCTGTTCCCATCCCACCCAGGGACACTCCCGGTTATTTTATGTACCACAAGCATGGCTTAGATGCCGTATTATATCTCGACTTGTGGGTGGATTACACTAAGGACTTAGCAGAGAATCAGAAATGGCCCGCTACAGGGACATGGGATGCCGAGTGTATCATGAGAGTAGAAGAAGCGTTGTGGAAAAAGAAAGCCAGACAGTCACAGAAAGATGCCATTGAATTATGGCGTAAAGAATCACACCGACGGACAGAGAAAGCGCTCAGAAAAGCAGAGAAAAGTAGAGAGGATTCTGAAAAAGCCAAAGAAAAAGAGCTACTAGAAGAAGGAGAACGAGTTCGAATGGAACAACACGACAGACAGAGTAATGCCATTTTGACAGGATTGTATCCAGTCCTGGCCGAGGGCCTGCCCAAGGCGAAGGCGACCCCGGAAACACCGAAAAATCTGCCCCCTCCATTGGTTCCGACTAAATTACGTCATAAGACCGCAGCAGACATTTTTATTTCGTCCTACTTAGATGATGTAGCTCCCGCATATGCTAATGTACCTGCCCGTGTACCACCTGCTGACGGTAACCCGCCCCCTGATCATCCGCCCCCAGGTCTGCTTCCTGCACCCGCTCCCGTTGTTCCCCCTGGTACTCAACAACTGCATCCATCTAATCCTTTTGGGACTGACACAGTCCAGGCCCCAACCCAGTTACAGCAGGCACCGACCCTACAGACAGGTTATGCTCAAGCCTCCGCCTCAGGAGGTTACCGTACCCCGCCACCAGTACAGCGATTAACTGTTAGAGAACTAGCAATGCAATGTACTCCGAAACCAGTCACAATTGAAAAGCTTAAAGATTATCTTACAGACTGTAGATATGATCCAGTACCAGGCAAAGACGGTTGCATGATATTAGCCTCAATACGTATAAGACGTGCTGCAAACTTTTTAGTTCTATTTCCAGGAATGCCAGATTATCTAGACAGGATATATCGTTTTGTTCAGACTGGGGAGGGTCAGGAATGTATTCACGAGGCCATGGCACATCAGAAAGTAGACACTCAAGGTTTAATATTAAGATTCCTCATAAACTGTTTCATAAGAGAACGAGACCGGCCTGGTGTAAATAAAGAAGAGATGGAGGTACTAACTACATGGGGTCAGAATATTGCAGACGGAAAACATGATAAACAGAAATGTATAGAGGCCATGTACAGAAAAATCCGTAAAGAAATAACAGTATTTCATGAAAGAGAGAAAGCTGAAAGGGAAGCAGAAACAGACGTGAATAAATCCTCAGAGGAGGATGAGCCAGAAGATACAGGTATGGTGGCCTACGTAGGAAAGGGTAGACCCTTTAATAAAACGTTACGCCCAGAAAGCAAGAGACTTTTTCACTCTGCCATGTCAAACCCGAGGACTCCTGAACATCTATTTCAGGCTACCGATAAAGTACTTCAAGAACGAATGGGGTACCATGTACTCAATTCCATGGATGAACAAGAATTAGCCAGGTCAGCAGTACAATGGGCTGACAATTCCGATAGATATAATGATGACGCAGTAGCGCAAACCTTTTTGAATCTTTCCCCAGACGAACAGCGATTAGCTGGTATGTACATGATACAACACCTCCTTACGTTGTATAAGAGCCAACATTCTGATCCAGGTCCCCTACCTGATGTACTAATAGAGTTACTAATGAATAAATGGAGAGGCCTAGGTACCGATTTAATTAAAGTAATTTTAGAACATCGACACAGATATAGTGCTTTCCTGAATCCACAGTTTGTTTCAGCTCCACCCCCAGAAAGGAAAATGTTTTACATAGACAGACGGAATCCCTTACGAGAAGTGCACCCAGTCAGGAATGATGATAATACCCTTACACGTGTGTATGTATACACGCCCATAACTAAAATGGAATTATTGGAAATTAAGAAAATAGTGCCCAGTCATGATAAAGACCCTGCAGGTTTTCACCGCGAAATAAAAGACATGTTACTCATGGGAGATTACACCTATCCCGACATTATGAAAATATTGAAAGTTTTATTGCCTGCCGGTATTTACGAGAAACTCAAAGAAAAAGAATGGGAGGTGGGAGACCAAAAGATTGATTGGGCTGCATTAGAAAAGGAAGAAACGACTCGAACCCCAGGTTTAGGTCTTGGGGATAAAACTAAAGCATTGCCAGGATTGTTAGTACAGGTTTTGCCTCGATTGTTAGCAACTAAAAAGGAAGACTGGGATGCAATCTCAGCCTGCAAACAGAAACCCGATGAAGACACTAGTGATTATTATTCCCGATTTGAGAAATGTTTTATTATTAATAGTGGCCTGAAAGCAAGCAGCGAGTCATAACCACACCTTTTTGTATCCAAATTAGTCGAGAATTCACTGCCCCAGGTTAAGAACCGTGTATTGAAAGTCGAGAGCACATGGCAAGCTAATTCGCCTTCACAAATGTTACAGATGTTACAGTACCACCAGAAAAGAATCAGGGAGGAACATGATCACGAACAGAGACGTATGAAAGACACAAAAATGAAAATGCTAGTTGCTCAGTCAGTTCCAGCAGACGGTCATAAAAAGGGCACGACACAACCACAGTTAAATAATTCAGCAGCTCCTGTTAAAGGGACATGCAACTATTGTAAACAGCCAGGTCACTATGTAAACGATTGTACAGTTTTGAAACACAACATAGCCACAGGTAAAACTAAAGAGAGACCGCGTCCTCCTAGACAGGACCAGGTCCAACAACATGTTCCACAGAATATACAGCCTATGCCTATGCAGACTGCACAACAGACCGTAGCGGTATCACAGCCACAGCCCATTGCCGCAACACAACATGCAACGCAACAGATGTACCAGTATGCACAAACCGACTACCCCGATTATCAGCGATACACATGAAACAGCCTAGAGAGGGAGGTTGGCTTGCCTCTTATTGAGGTTCCTGTAGATCAAGAGGGTCCTTATGTACATAGTCAAGTATTAGGGAAAGATAGAAAGTTTTTGATTGACACAGGGGCAAGCAGGACAACAATAAGTCACGACGAGGTTCCGGGGGCACCCCTCTCAGGCTCACAGAATGTTTCCCTTGGATTTTCAGGAAAACCTATTGTTAATGAAGTATCGAAACCTGTTCCCCTTGCAGTTGGTCCATTGTCCCGCACTACAGATTTATTGCTCACGAAATCATGTCCAGAAAACTTACTTGGAATTAAGACTCTGAAATTATTGCATTTCTTATATAGCGCCAGAATCGACCCCCGAAGGGGTATCTCCGCGCTTGCCTTGGGAACCCGTCCTGGTTTTTCCCTGTGAGATAGCCCCTACAGGGCATCCCCAAGGTGAAAGCCAGGCATCCCGCCGCGGGGGGCCGTTGTGGGGATTAAGCAAGCTTAATGCCCAGAGTTGCATAGTGTGAACCCATGATTAGGTCAGGCACCGAAGCGAGAATTATCGAGTCCGTGGACATTTGAGCTCAACACCCTGCCGCGTCGGGAATCGAACCCTGGTCCCGGGTCTGACCTCTGCTTCAGGGTCTGCCTGCTCTAACCAGTGAGCCACACTTCTCCACAAAGCTCTAGGAGCTGTAATTTGTTGTTCTCCGGAAGGAGTAAGATTGTTTTTGCGCGACTTTAAGGGTCACTACGTGTTGAGAGATATTGATCCCAGATTACAGAATGTTCCTGCACACTTATGGGCACAAGGCCCCACTGATGTAGGTTGCATGCACATTACTCCATATCGTGTCACACTCAAGCCAGGAGTAGTATTACCACGCATTCGACAATACAAGTTACCACCTGATGCTGTAGTGGCTTTACTGAAAATCATTGACGAGCTCATTGCACAAGGAGTGGTTGTAGAAACCGACTCCAATCTATGTAATTCCCCCATCATTCCAATTCTTAAACGCACAGATCCAAACGCACCTCCAGTTTATCGATTAGTTATCGATTTACGAGAATTAAATAAATGCATTGTACCACAATATCCCGTGGTCCCCGACATTTCGTCCCTTTTGACTGCCATTGATTCCGAAGCGACGTTCTTTACTGTAATCGATCTCAAGAACGCCTTCTTTAGTGTTCCTATTGACCCGGAGAGCCAATACCTCTTCGGTTTCTGTTTAAATGGCCGAAGCTTCAAATTTGCACGCGCCCCTCAAGGATTCACAGAAAGCCCCAGTATCTACAGCCAAGCATTAAAAAGACAACTTGACAGTATCCACATGCCTGACAACACTGCCCTACTCCAGTACGTCGATGATTTACTGATCACCGCCCGTAGTGAACCTGATTGTGAACAAGCGTCACTGACAGTTTTGTATTTCCTGGCGGACAAGGGACACAAGGTGTCTCCCTCGAAGCTACAGTTCTGTGCCCAGCAAGTGGTATACCTTGGGCACTTGCTGACCAAGTGGGGTAGGCAGCTGACACCTGAAATGAAATGAAATGAAATGAAAAATTCCATTTATATAGCGCATAACCACCCGGAGGCCTCGCAGCGCTTGAACAAATTCAGTTAATTGCACATCTTCCGCAACCCAAGACACAGAAAGAAGTAGGAGCCTTTATTGGTCTCACTTCCTATTGCAGACAATGGATTCCACAATATGCATTCCTAGCTAAGCCACTCATACAGTTGACAACACAGGAGGCAGCGTCTTCGACTGTCCTCCCTTGGACTCAGGAACATACACAAGCTTTTGACGAATTAAAGAAAGCCTTATGTCAAGCACCAGTTTTAGCAACACCATGTTACAGTAAACCTTTTACACTTTTTGTCACTGAACGCGAAGGTACTGCATTGTCAGTACTCTCCCAGGATCAAGCAGGTTCACACAAACTGTGTGCTTATTTTTCTAGTACCTTAGATCCAGTAGCCCAGGCGTTGCCTGCGTGCTTGAAATCAGTAGCAGCAACAGCTCTAGCGATCAGACAAAGTGATTCCATAGTGTTAGGACACCAATTGACAGTACAAGTTCCACATTCCGTGGAAGTCCTTTTGAACAGAACACAGACTCAACATTTGACTATAGCACGACTGACAGGTTATGAATTGACATTGTTTCAGCCACACATAGAAATCAGACGCTGCAATACATTGAATCCTGCTACACTTTTGCCATTAAGTGAGACAGACCCTTTGGCACATGATTGTGTTGAAGTCATTACCATTACGACGAAACCCAGACAAGACTTAACAGACACCGTACTACCAGATCCAGACCTGACACTTTATGTGGATGGTTCATGTATGAGAACAAGTACAGGAGAGTTAGTGGCCGCCTACGCAGTCACGACAGAAACTGAAGTCATAGAAACACATCGCATTGACACACTGTCAGCCCAAGCAGCAGAGCTCATTGCTCTGACTCAAGCCTGTATACAAGCAAAGAACAAGAGAGTTAACATCCACACGGATTCACGCTATGCATTCGGAGTCGTACACGACTTCGGTGTACTCTGGCGAGAAAGAGGTTTCTTGACCTCCCACGGAGCCAAAATCCAGCACGGTCCCCTCATTCAAGCCCTGTTAGACGCAATACATTTGCTTACAGCGATATCCATCATGAAGTGCAAAGCACATACGAAAGTTACAGATACCATTTCCCATGGTAATGACCTGGCAGATCGAACAGCCAAACATACAGCTCAGACTCATACTCACACCATTGATATGACAAAGACAGTAGTCCCGACACCGACACATTGCATGACAATTAGGGATCCCGCCCTAGATGTAATTGACATACAGACACATGCTACACCAGACGAAATCAAGAAATGGACTGAACTGGGAGGGATACAGACAGAACAGGGATGGATGACGAAGGGAAAAGCCACATGGTTTCTCCCCGACTCTATGGTTCAAGTTATCATTAACACAGCACATAGTCCAGCACATTTAGGAGAAAAAGCCATGTTAGACAGTATTCAAAACCTTTGGTTCAATAAGCATTTACGAGCAGCAGCAAAACAGAAAGTGCGTACTTGCATGATCTGTTGTCAGTTTAACCCAGGAAAAGGCATTCCCGTAGAGCAAGGTGGATTTCATCCTCCTGATCACCCTTTTGAAGTCCTCCAGATGGATTATATCCAGATGGAACGTTGTCGAGGATTCAAGTATGTCCTCGTAGTTGTATGTGCACTCTCCCTATGGACAGAAGCATATCCAGTCCCAGATTACACTGCTCCGACCACTGCCAAGCAGCTGGTACGTGAATTTTTCCCCAGGTATGGTTTGCCCCGTATCGTGTACTCAGACAATGGTCAGCCATTCTCGTCCGAGCTTATGAAGCAGGTATCACTCCTGCTAGGATATCAGTGGAAGTTCCATTGTGTCCGACATCCCGAGGCAGCAGGTCTCGTAGAGAGACACAATCAGACCCTGAAAACACGCCTTGCAAAAGTATGTAGAGAGAAGGGAGTTGATTGGATTGTAGCCTTACCAGTTGCACTTTTCTACATGAGAATGTTAGCTCATTCAAGAACAGGGCTATCCCCGTACGAGGTGGTCTTTGGTAGGCCGCCAAATATGTGGGGGACGCCTCTGCCTCGTAAAATCACAGATGTTGACTGTAATATGCTGACAGATTACCTTGCCTCCTTGATGTCTGCACTACAATCATGTCGTTCACAGGTAGCTGCAGCCTTTCCCGACAACACCGAGGTGAAGCCACACGAGGTCGCCCCTGGCGATCTGGTGCTTATCCGGAATTTTGATCGGAGGAATCCGCTGGAGCCCCGCTGGCAGGAGCCGAAGCTTGTTCTTCTCACAACAAGGACAGCAGTGAAGGTGGAGGGCCGCAAAGGCTGGCTCCACTCGAGTCATATTAAGAAATACCATGGACTGCCGCCAAAGACAGACTCCCAGCCCTGCCCCGTTTCAGAGACTGATACTAAACTCCCACTGGTAGAAAATACTCCTCAGCAGGAGTACAAACTGAAATTGAGGTCTAGCAAGTCAGACAGTTTAATTGTTTAAGTCCTCCCCTAGGTGAAGCGGTTAGACAGGTTCCTGACATGTATCAGTTAGACCCCAATAGAGAAAGAGATAGACAGAAACAGATCAAGAAAGAGAAATATTGTAAATCTCTCCGTAGCCATTGCATTATTACATTATTGATTATGTTTCTTCTGAGTCTTACGATTATTGCTGCAAGCATATTATTACACATGTACTTTCCTATCTCCGTACGTGCACATTCTTCTTCAAATGACACTGTCGAGCATACTTTCAGTGAATTGCCCCCTCATGAGTTATCATATCGACTTGCGCTGCGCAACAATACTTTCATCAGTATGTTACATCATTCTCATCAGACCAGCAACGCTACAAATTGTTGGATATGTGGCCGACTCCCTCCCTATCAGAAATACAAGGGAGTTCTGCCCCTCTTTCCGTACCCGTTTACACACAATGGTTCCTGTGGTGCATGGTTTAGTTTAATGAACTCTTTAAATTCTGATTCCGTAGTTTATCAGGGCAATTGGGTATGGGGAAATCTGAACACAGTTATGCACAAAGTATGTTTCCCTGACAAGGAGGGTCTTCCACAAAGGACAGGGACTGATCTAGAAAACGAAGTGTATGGATTAGGTAATTTTACACTTAACCTCATGATTCTGAATGTCCAGTCCGATACAAAACCAGACTTGCCCGCTATGTCAGTATTACCAGTCAAAGGTGAATTATGTGTCCGAAAGAATGGTTCAGTACACCTAGGTCATAGTGAGTGTACTCCTGTGATTGAATTCAGCGATAAAGGCAAGTCTACATTTAAAGCTTCCCGTCATTCCTATTTCATTTGTGGGCATACAGCTTATGTTCGTTTACCTCTAGATTGGGATGGTACTTGTTACATTGCTTTCCTTCTGCCACCTGTTTTCCTAGCCCCACCTGATTATCATAGAGACTCCCATCTAGTACACAATAGACCAAAGAGAGATCTCCCGATTGTCGACTATACTGAAACAGCATGGGAGCAATATACAGACTTTAATAAAGGTTTCTTTCCCTATTTAGGCACTGTCTCGAATAGTAAACTGATACGTAAATTAACAAGAACCCTTGAAGCAGTAGTGAATGAAACTACTTCCGCCCTAGGCAACCTAACAGAGGAACAGTCTGCTATGAGACTTGTTGTTCTTCAAAATCGTCTTGTTCTTGACGTCATCTTGGCCGACAGGGGCGGAGCTTGTAGAGTCATCGGATCGAGTTGCTGTGTTTTCATTCCAGAAAATGCACCATCAGTATATAAAGCCATAACCCGTCTCCACAAGATTGCAAGTCAGATACACCAGAATCCAGGCACCTGGACTTAGTCCGGTTGGCTCTGGAGCGTGTTATCAGCCTGGGGATGGAAAGTCCTATCCTTCCTCGGAATAGCCCTTCTCATAGTATTCAGTTGTTGCCTATGTTTACAGTGTGGGCCGGCGATTTGCGGCTTGTGTGCCACATCATGTATTCCCCATCCAAGTTCACGTTCTAAATCTCGCCTGAAAAAGGAAGAGCAAATGGTGTTATATGGACAAATAGATAGACTAATGAAGATTGATATATCATGAAGGGTCCGTAGGGGACAAGGAGGGAATGAGGTAAAAGGAATTTTCATGGTCAAATGTGTCCCCTAACGTAGACCCCAACGGCTCCGTGTACGTGCTTCAAGTACATGTAATTTCCCTCCACAACCAGCTATGAAGACGCAAATACATTTGCGTCCAACGTTAACATGTCCTCTATCAGATCCACCATGAATGGATCGATAATTCTGTTCCTAAGTATGCCGTGCCACCGTCTTTACATGGTGCACTTTCACGTTTTCCTGGCTCTGTTGAGTTAGGCCCTGATTTCTGCCATCGAGCCCTTCCTGCCTTCTGCCTCAGAAAGCTACAGCCTGGATCTGCATCCGTGACCCTTGCCTTACTCCCTGCGCGGCGAGCGGTGCCCGGCTTGGCCTGCTTGCCTGCCAAGACAATTCAGCCTTCAAGTTATCTGCTCCGCTCCTCGAAAATACATTCCTGTCTAGTGATTTAGGTAAACACCTCCCCAGCTGCAGAGCAAAGGGCCCGGCCTTTCTGTCTCTATGCAAGTAATTCATTGCTCCTGTTACCATGGTAGGCCCATGGCCCCTCGCATTACACGTAGACACATAGACACATATGCACGCACTAGCAGTCAGTATAGAATAGCCTCTGCCCGAAAGACCTTTCCTTCTAGATAAAACAGTTCTTCAACACAAGATATCAGATATGATTTGGGATTAGGTTGTTCTGACACGCCAGACTTCTGTCTCCCCTTTTGGTGCTAAATGTCAAGTCCCCTTCACCCTCCGGTTCCACGTCAATCACACGTCATGTTGCCTGCGCGCGCATCCAGCCATATATTTCTGCTGACACTGCAGGATTCCTCTATGAATCCACCCACTTGTGACACTTTCATGTGACGTCTCTAGCACACACCTCCGTGTACGCCCTCGTGCACGCCTTCCGTTACGCACATGTGTTCTTATCTCGTTTCTTTCAGCTGTTACGCCTTCTGTATCCATCACCATTGTATGCTTTTACTATATATAATGTGCACTGTTAATAAAGCATTGTCTATCCCTTCCTGAACCCTCGTGGTGATGGAACATGATACCATGGTTCGAACCATTCAATTTCATGGAATAAAAAACCCTTATAAACCCAGATGCCACGGACTCTGCCTCTCATTTGATTGAGCTATTTTATTGAACTTATACCGCATAGAAATTAAGAATACGGTAATATTTATTTACCACAGATTGGTAGCGGAGACGAAAGTTAAAGATGATGTAACAACATCGGAAAGAAGGTGTGTGCGGCAAAGCATGGTGGCCGAGAGTATGCAGTCTTGTCAGTCTCATTGTAAACTTTTTAGGGTATTGTAAGCAGAACAATTACAAATTGAGGTTGGTTAAATTGAAACTCTTGGCTTTCAATTTTTAATCTAGATTCGCTTAAATCGATTTTATGATTTTCATTTGCAGTAAATCATACTAACATAAAAGTAAAAACACATTGTAATTTTTAAAAGGTTTTTAAATTAACTTCATAGTAATGAAATGAGTTGTTTTTTATGTGCTGGGCAAAGGTGCTTTTTCTGTATTCTTAGCTCAATTGCAAATATTTTTATTAATCATGCAGTAAAGAATTTCTATCTCCTTGTGGGTCCTGTCCCTATTATATGTGAAACCAGGCAACACCCAACCACTCAACTAATAAAATTAAATATTACTATGCCCACTTCAGTCTCTGGTATTTTTGAGACCCTTCATCAGAAGACAGCATCTAAGTTTCTTCTTCCAGAGGTCCCTGAACTACTTGAACCTGCTACGCAACTCAATCAATCATTGTATTTATAAAGCGCACTACTTACCCGTGAGGGTCTCAAGGCGCTGAGGGGAGGGGGTGCTGCTACTGCTCGAAGAGCCAAGTCTTCAGGAGTCTTCTGAAGGTGACCAGGTCTTGGGTCTGCTGTAGTTGGGTGGGGAGGGTGTTCCAGGTTTTGGCGGTGAGGAAGGAGAAGGATCTGCCGCCGGTGGTCGTTCCTGAGATGCAGGGGACAGCGGCGAGGGCGAGGCTGGTGGACTGGACCTGACGGGTGGGGGTGTAGAAGCTGAGTCGGCCGTTGAGGTAGGCTGGTCCGGTGTTGTGGAGGGCTTTGTGTGCGTGGGTGAGTAGCGTGAAAGTGATTCTCTGTTCGACGGGGAGCCAGTGTAGGTCTCTCAGGTGGGGGGTGATGTGGCTGCAGCTTGGGACGTTGAGGATCAGTCGAGCAGAGGCGTTTTGGATGTGTTGCAGTTGTTGCAGGAGTTTGGCCGGGATACCTGAGTAGAGTGCGTTGCCGTAGTCCAGCCTGCTGCTGACGAGGGCCTGGGTCACAGTTCTTCTTGTTTCGGTGGGGATCCACTTGTAGATCCTGCGGAGCATGCGGAGGGTGTTGTAACAGGAGGAGGAGACGGAGTTGACCTGCTTTGGCATTGAGAGGGAGGAGTCGAAGATGATTCCCAGGTTGCATGCTTGGTCCTTGGGTGTCGGTGCTATTCCTAGCGTGGTTGGCCACCAGGAGTCGTCCCAGGCTGAGGGGGTGGATCCGAGGATGGGGACCTCTGTCTTGTCCAAGTTCAGCTTCAGTTGACTGCTCCTCATCCTTTCGGTGACGGCCTTCATTCCCTTGAGGAGGTTGGTTTTGGCAGTGTGCGGGTCCTTGGTGAGGGAGAGGAGGAGCTGGGTGTTGTCGGCGTAGGAGATGATGTTCAGGTCGTGCTGGCGGGCCAGTTGTGCGAGGAGGGCCATGTAGACGTTGAAGAGGGTCGGGCTGAGGGATGAGCCCTGGGGTACGCCGCAGATGATGTCGGTGGCTTCGGAGCGGAAGGGGGGGAGGCGGACGCTCTGGGTTCTCCCGGAGAGGAAGGATGTAGTCCAGTCCAGGGCCTTCTCTTGGATTCCAGCATCTTGGAGGCGTGTCTTTAGTGTGCGGTGGCAGACCATGTCGAAAGCGGCTGACAGGTCTAGGAGGATGAGGGCTGATGTCTCGCCGTTGTCTAGTTGAATCCTGCTGTCGTCTGTGACGTCGATGAGGGCTGTCTCGGTGCTGTGGTTTCTTCGGAACCCAGACTGGGATGGGTCTAGGATGTTGTCTTCGAGGTAGCACGTCAGTTGCGTGTTGACGACTTTCTCGATGACCTTCGCCGGGAACGGGAGCAGGGAGATAGGCCGAAAGTTCTTGAGGTCCTTGGGGTCCGCCTTGGGCTTCTTGAGAAGGGCATTGATCTCGGCGTGCTTCCAGCTTTCCGGAAATGTGGCTGTCTCAATGGAGATGTTGATTACTTTCTGAAGTTGGGGTGCGATGGCTACATCTGTATTGTTGAATATGTGGTGTGGGCAGGGGTCTGACGGTGATCCAGAGTGGATGGAGTTCATGATCTTGTGTATTTCGTTGTCGTTGACGTTGGTCCAGGAGGTCAGGCGGTTGATGTGGGTGGTGTTCACCGGGGGGGTGGGGTCTGGCGCTGTCGGGCAGTCGTGGTGTTGAAGCTGTCATGGATGTCAACGATATTGTGGTGGAAGAAGGTGGCCAGTAAGGCGCAAAGTTCTTGTGAGGGGGGGATGTTGTTGGCGTTGGCGCTGGGGTTGGAGAGTTCATTGACGATGCTGAAGAGTTCTTTGCTGTCGTGTGCATTGTTGTCCAGGCGGGCTTTGAAGGACGATCTCTTGGCTGATCTGATGAGGTGGTGATGTCTGCGGGTGGCGTCCTTGTGGGCTGCGTAGCTGTCCGATGTTCGTTCGTGGAGCCATTTCTTCTCCAGTTACCGGCATGTTCGTTTTGGAGGTCTGGAGCTTTTCGATGAACCAGGCGGCTTTCTTGCTGATGCTGCTGTTGGATGGTTTCTTGAGCGGGGCGAGGGTGTTGGCGCACTTGTCGATCCATTGTCTGAAGTTGCTGGCGGCGGTGTCTGGGTCGGGTCGGGTCTGGGTCTGAATCAACAGGGTCATTACCATCCTAGCTTTTAAAGGAATACAATCCACCTGATCAGGACCCTGTATTCCTGAGAACAAAGCCTCCTCCAAATGGAGTCATTGTGACCATACCAAAGAAATTTCATGCAGTGGCTTCTTTTTTTCCCATTTCTTCAGACAGAGCAAAAGAATGGACTTTGTTGGCAGAAAAGTGTGTGGAATGTCAGTATCAACCCTGAAATTGCCATTGCCACTGCTTTTTTGGAGAGGTAAGATAGAGGTCCTTAACAAGGACATGCTTGTCTCAAATCACATCATTGGAGCAGTGACTCACACTTCTGATCTGGTGGCACATGGATATACCATGGTATCTGCATAGGACAAAGCTCCTGGCACAGGCTAATGGCCTTAAACCCCTGGGACAGTAACTGATCCTAAATTTACCATTTTCAGGTAATTCTCTCTTTGGCACTCTTGCGGAAGGCGACATGTCTCACATAAAGTCTGATATTGAGACGTTAAAAGCTGTGAGCCTGGAGAAGAAAATGAATACAGAAGGAATTGCAAACCATACAACTGGTGCTCTTTCCACTGAGGGTTCAACTCCTTAGTGGTCACACCAACAGCAACAACCCCTAAAAGAACCTTACCACCCATGTAAGACCTCCAGAGGTAGAGGAGCCCTAGCAACCACCCGTGGCTGCAGGAAACCCTTCCAAACAATGGCCTAATTCGTTCCCCTTTCTCTGTTCTTCACTCCAGCGAGGGTAATCACATTCAGTCATCTACAGAAATGGCTTTAATAACTACAGACATATGGGTCATGATGTTGTTCAGAATGGATATTCAAGATCCCTCCTCATTCTACACCACCAAGCAAATCTTCTGCTTATCAATACGATTTGCTACTGAGTCAACATTTTGCAGCTAAAAAATGCAGTAAAGGAAGTTCCTTATCATCAAAAAGGATTGGGGGTCTATTCGTGATACTCTCTGGTTCCAAAGAAGGACCAAAAAAAATACATATTCTTAATCTCAAGATACTGAACAAATACATAAGGAAAGGAAAGTTCACAGTGCTTGCTTTACACCATTTCTATTCTCAGTTATATCAAGGAGACTGGATGTGTGCAATAGATCTTCAAAATGGCTACTTCCACGTTTCAATAGTAAAGAAGCATTCAAAATGACTTTGCCTCATAGTGGGTACTCATCAGTTTCAATACAAGGTCCTATTATTTGAAGTTAAATCAGCTAATCGGGAAAATGTATGGCAGTTGCATACCTGAGAAGGCGAAAGTTTTTCATATGTCCTTACCTCGATGACTAGATAATAAAAGGAACATTGTCGAAGGAGACTTTGAACTACTTTCAGATATGCATCAACTCCCTATCCCACCTGTGTCTCAGGCTCAGCTTCAAAAATCAATGACCTACCCAGGACAGAACATACACTACCTCAGTGGGATCTTGAAAACCCAGTTTGCAAAAGTATATCCTTCAGAGGAGAGACCACTGGGGCCTTGCCTCATGTCGGTCTGCTGACAGCAGCTGGGGTGCTTTTTGGCTCTGCAGCCTGCTTGAATAACTGAAGAAGTGGCTAGATGGTGGCTCCAGGGTCTGGATTATGCTCTGGCCACCACTTACTACGGAGTAGCTGTTCACAATAACTGGGGCCTTGTTGGAGGGGACCTTGGTGGAGATCCAATGAGGGAGCAGTGGATTCTAGCCGGGCACTGAGTAGTCCGAGATGCATTCAACTGAGTTGCTTCTATAGAATGATTATAGCCCCACCTGGGTGGAGCTCCCTGGCAGGTCTGTGGGGCGAAGGCAGATGTCCTGAGAAGATAGGAGTGGAAGGCAGTGGATAACTTGCACTACTAATGGGCCCAGTGCGTTGTGATCCAGACCAATCCTACTGGGGCCCCATTCACAGGTGACCCCCTGTGGTCAGCGCAGATGAATGGCAGTAAAAGGTGACTTGTGGACTACTTCTCAATGAGGTGCAGAAACTGGGTGTGAGGGTATCCCAGTACTCACCCCCGCCTGCTGCCAGAAGGCTTGCTTCACCCCGATTGCTCATCCCCAGCTTTAACTGTCTCTGCATGTGCAGCTGTCCACCCTGAGAATCCAGCACTGCTTTGGGATGCTGTCTGCACCCATGGGGGCACCAAAGCAATGTAGAGGTCTGGAAGGGATACCTGCTGATAATGAGGCTTGGGTCTTTAGAAAGAGCAATGGAAAGTGCTGGAACTGGCCAGGTACTGGATATCAGCTACGTGAGAAGGTGGAATACTGTGACCTGAGTTGCATCCCCCTTCCTAAGTGAAACCAGCGGGTGCACGTGGTCAACTACAACGTGGTGGTAACATAGTGGGTTCCCGACTGCACGAGCTGCCTGAGGCTTGGCAGAAGAGAACTCGGAATACAGGTAAGCAATTATTTGTTTATAGAACATCTTTATTGGTTTTACAGCTTTTATAGGAAACAAACCCATGCAGGCCATGCGTGTAAACAAGCATAATTTACTGAAATAATGTACTATGTTAATAACAGTGCAGGTGTAATCCAGCCTTCCAATCTGCACTGCTACCCTACCAATTTGTAATGACCTCACCATTTTTCCTTGATCTTTTTATACTTTTTGGAGCATTCTCATGATTCATAGACAGACTGCGCCAGTTATTTAGGAGCTTTAATGCCACGCTATATTCCTCTTTGCAGTTAGGTTAGCCAGGCCTCCTAGGGCCTTCAAAAGTCCAAACAGTGCAATTAGAGTTGTAGGGGCTACAGGTGTCTCCAATGCATGGGAGAGGGTAACAAAAATAGCCGACGAGCAGGTAACAATTGCCTGGCAAGTACACACTACCTGGAAGACGTCCTTCAGTCTCGCCCTTGTCACCTCTTCTCCCTCTACAGCCTTAATAGTGGAATATGCCTCTTCACTCCGCATACCATCATTCCGCATGCTGTCACAACGCGGTCGTAACAACAACCTCGTTCTGACAACGCATACCATTACTCCGCAAGTCGTTGCAACGACATGCAGAGGGGGACGCTGGATGTTGGAATAGTAAAATGTACTATTCCAACTCCAGTCTCTGCAGACTTTAGGGAAGGTGTTGGATTTTAAATCCAACACCTTCCCCCCCTCCACAAGTTGTTGTAACGATTTGCGGAGTAATGGTATGCATTGTCACAATGCGGTCGTTATAACGATCGCCATGTGACAGCATGCGGGGTCACGAATGCGGAGTGAAGGTGCTTTACCTTAATAGTGACATGTATGCTGTGTGCAAGTATTTCAATTGTGTGACCCGAAGTTAGGAGGATATGGCAACTGTTCCCTGAGCCGTCTTGGCATTCCTCCAATTGCTGTCGTCCAGGGAGCCCAGCCACCCCTCCCATTTCTCTTTCAAGGGCAGTAAGCAATTACGTTCATTAAGGATTATTGATTTGTTGATACATGAAATTCCCCCCCCTCCCCAGTGTATCCATCATGTTTTTCACCTCCATAGGGCTAAACTCTAGGACTGCCCCCAAAGCATTCCCATATGAGAGTAAGGTGTGACACACATGCAGAAATCTAAAGAACTAGATTTCTGAAGCTGAAAATCTGCCTCGAGCTCCCTGAACACCTTCATGCAGGACCCCAACCAAACATTTCCCGACTTTGATATACAAATGCAGTCTCATCCTCTCCTCAGGTTTCCCTGCCTTATGTAAGACTACAATCGTGGTCAGGTCTGTATCTGAAGTGAAGCTTCATTTGAGGAAGGCTTCATTGAAGAATGAGAGCAGCGGGGTTAAGATGTACCTGCCAAGTTTTTGGTAATACTCCAGGAGAGAACCTTCTGTGCCTGGAGTCTCGCCTGGGTTCATGTCCCTCAAGGCCTTCTTCAGCTCCGGAGGGTGCTCCAGGTTAAGTCTGTCGATCCCTTTCAGGTCTGGGGCATCAGGAATAGAGGGATTAATAGTACTCTGCGAATGTGGAGGCATTAAAGGCAGCCTCTGCAGCAATTTCTCCACCCTTGGGATCACCTGGGAAACAGAGTTGTGGGTTGTCAACCAGTACAGCAATTTTCAAGCTTTATCCCCCTCCATTCCTAAACTTGTTTGGTGGAGGCTGTCCAGTACTGTCCAGCTTTTTAAGGCTTCCGCTGCTGCATCACTTTTGGAGGGTCACATGCATCTGGAGACAGAGCCGTCTTGGCATTCCTCCAATTGCTGTCGTCCAGGGAGCCCAGCCACCCCTCCCATTTCTCTTTCAAGGGCAGTAAGCAATTACGTTCATTAAGGATTATTGATTTGTTGATACATGAAATTCCCCCCCTCCCCAGTGTATCCATCATGTTTTTCACCTCCATAGGGCTAAACTCTAGGACTGCCCCCAAAGCATTCCCATATGAGAGTAAGGTGTGACACACATGCAGAAATCTAAAAAACTAGATTTCTGAAGCTGAAAATCTGCCTCGAGCTCCCTGAACAACTTCATGCAGGACCCCAACCAAACATTTCCCGACTTTGATATACAAATGCAGTCTCATCCTCTCCTCAGGTTTCCCTGCCTTATGTAAGACTACAATCGTGGTCAGGTCTGTATCTGAAGTGAAGCTCCATTTGAGGAAGGCTTCATTGAAGATTGAGATCAGCGGGGTTAAGATGTACCTACCGAGTTTTTGGTAATACTCCAGGAGAGAACCTTCTGTGCCTGGAGTCTCGCCTGGGTTCATGTCCCTCAAGGCCTTCTTCAGCTCCGGAGGGTGCTCCAGGTTAAGTCTGTCGGTCCCTTTCAGGTCTGGGGCATCAGGAATAGAGGGATTAATAGTACTCTGCGAATGTGGAGGCATTAAAGGCAGCCTCTGCAGCAATTTCTCCACCCTTGGGATCACCTGGGAAACAGAGTTGTGGGTTGTCAACCAGTACAGCAATTTTCAAGCTTTATCCCCCTCCATTCCTAAACTTGTTTGGTGGAGGCTGTCCAGTACTGTCCAGCTTTTTAAGGCTTCCGCTGCTGCATCACTTTTGGAGGGTCACATGCATCTGGAGACAGGCCTCTGACAGTTCAAATTGGGACTCCCACATTAAGGTAAACCCCCCTATTCCTCGTTGGCCATTGTCTGCAACACACTAGTGGGAGGAAGGATCTATTGAAGGTGTGCAGGGGTGTAGTCCTGGCGCACCCCAACCCCCCACACTTTATCGGCCCGCCATGGGCGCTGTCATCAGGTGCAGGACTCTGGACATTGATGTGTCACCTCACACCCCCAAAAGAGCTGGAATTTGGTTTGCCCTCTTCTCACCTCCCTGCCCTTATATCAGAAGCCACAGTCATAGGGCTTCCAGTGCTCCAGGCCGGTAAGGTGAATTCTCCTTCCTACAGATGGCCTCTTACTCCCCATCTGTCCCAAAGTGAAAAACACCTGGTCCTCGAGTTTGCTCTTGGTGCGATTACTAGGATTTGCCCCCACTCACTCTCTGTCAGTACATTGGATGGTGGTTCTTAATATCACAGATGCCGCCCACCTTTGCGCGGGACTATGGTCGATCCTGGGGACGGGGTTAGCCAGCTCCGTGGTCCTCTCACACCACCTTGTCAGGGCCTCAGAACGTGCCGCTTGGGGATTCACCTCAGCGGCGCTACCTGAAATGAAGACAGCGCCGCCCAGTTGTAGAAGTAGAGGTCCCTCTTGCCAGCATACATGTGGCCTGACTAGCAGCCAGATTCACCCCACCTCTGCCGAACCCAGAGGACTCCCTCCATGCAGATGCCGGAGTGCTCCACAAATTCCTTGCTGTAGGTGTACCCTGATATGCACCCTCTGGGCATTCGCTTTTCCTAGGGAGTGGTCCTCAGCCTGACCTCGCGGCTGTCGCCATCTTGTGGGCAGACTGCTAGACAATCCCAAGGGTCATACCGGCTGGTCCTGTGGCTACCCTCGTTGTTATGTTAGCTCCACAGTGTGTGCCACTAGCAAACACCCCTCTACCGTGCCCCCGGTAAGGCAGACAAGTTGGCCAGCAACAGGATGATGATCAATTTATGCATCGAGCCCAAGAGCTCAGAGAGAGACGTCCACCATCTTGTCTACCCAGGCCACGTCCCAGGTAACCAACCGTTCCTTCTCCCTTAGTTACTTTGAGCTTCAGGTAGGCACTGGACAGCCAAGTCTGGATGATGTGAAGGCACTGTTTGAGGTGTTGCTTGCCTGAAGCAGAGGAGACTTTCATGCAGAATTGTGTATCATCTGCAAATTGCTGAATCTTGATACTCTTATCTGTGAGTATAGCACCATGTGGTGCTTGAAGATGACAGCAGGCAGTCAATGATTTCACAGGTTATATAGATCTTTTGGAACCTGGAGTTGCCCAGTCAAGGACATTGCTAGTGAATCCCATTCATCACTTTGGCAGCGATCGATGTTAGCATTTAGCTGAAGCCGTCTTGTTTTTGGCAGCCATCTTGCGTGCCATGTGCTCACCATGTGCTCTGTCCTTCCTTGCTGTTGTTTACCCTTGTACTCTGCTTATGGACAGACTATATTTAGGCTCTGCTACTCTGCACTTGCGCAGAAGATACTGTAACTGTTCGCACATGTTTTAATCTGTAACTGTCAGGGTATGTTTTACGTAAGTAGCAAACTGCCAAGCTCCTCCCTACTGTTGATTTGCATTTCTTTATGACCTTTTATGTATGTAAACCTTCTCTTCTGTACTTGTACCGCCTTCTTTTGAGCCCCTGTGTGGGTATAAAAGGTCCATGTTCCTTCTATTCAGTGTGCTACTTCATCCACTACCGAAGGGTGTTGTGTGACTGTAGTTCCACCTCATGAGGTTAATAAATACTTTGTTTTATATTCCACTTTCTGTGCCAAATTCTATTCTATTGGTCTGAGGACTTGTGCAGAGAAGGGCGAACCCCTAGCACTGGTAGGCCTAGCTGAGGCTCACTATGACAAATTGGCGCCCAACCAGTGGGGTTCATGGGCGACTCGGGTGCCCGAAACAAAGGATTGGAATCTTGCTGCAGACAATCGCTGCCCAAGGAGACCCGCGTTGTGGCAACCACAGCGTTTTTCCTCTCTTTCTGATATGACCCTCCACTTGGTGCCGGTCCTCGACTGAGATCTCTTCTATTGTTTGCCATGCAGTGACCATTTGGTCAATTCAGGACTTGGCAGTTGGAATCTGGAGACTTGGGATTGGTAAGGTCGTTTGATGTGAAGCTTTTGGATTTGTATTTGCATCGGCCAATGATTTGGGACTTGGAATTTGGATATATAAATTGCAGTTCATATAGGCAGGTAATGAGGAGAATGTTCTCTACTTTGTATGAGATTTGAACAGTACAACATGATTTAAGTGCTACTTTGCGTATAATACTGAATATATTGCACTATTGTTGGCATGCCTGTTTCTAGCACACTTCGTAGAATGTGTTGCTTTTGTGGTGGTACCAGTTTGAGACTTGATGAAACACAACCGCCCTCACCCTCACCCCCACCCTCCCCCGGAGGGGACGCCTAGTAGGGATATGTTTATTAAACATGGTATTTCTTCTATAATGTACAGCACGTTATGGAATAAATATACTAGCAAGGATCCTGAGTTGCGTTGGCCTATGCTTGGGTCATTTGATTTAGGGAAGATTCAGTATGTGGAACAATGTATGTTTGAGCGAAAGACTAGGCAAGATATGCTTGACTGTGTACGAATGTGGGAGAAAGAAGTGCGTGAACGAATGAAACGAGAGCAAGCCTTGATCGATAAGGAGCAACGAAAAAGTGTTCATGCGAAATAGAAATGAAAAATAAAGAAATGAAGGAAATAAAAGAGAGAGAAGATAGGGCACGTCATTTGCAGGTAACTGGCCAATATACTGTTCGGAGACCCCTTTATCCTATCCAAAAATAAACCACAAGATGATTCCCTTTTGCTAGACCTTTCTCTGCCTCCGTATACTTTTCCTTCTGTTCCTCATGATTCGCATGATGACTCTTCTACAGAGCAGGAGAAGGCAGGGAAACTCGCTCTATGTTGACCGCTGAATGTGCGGCTGACCTTAGAGCCTCTGCTCGCAAAGCCATTTGTGGTATTGCTTCTGCTTCTGAACTTATAGATGACATGCAAAATTGGCAGGAAAGGGAGCAACTATATTTTACTGAGGTATTTGCCTCAGATGTCATTGAGCGGTTTAGGAAACATTCTGGAGAGTTGGAACCTGAAGATATAGCAGAAGATTGTAAACAAATGCGTGATGGTTTTTTTGTCCCCTTTCAGATGGCTGACTCAATCAGACGTTTGGTCAAATTGCGTGCTGAGGCAGTCCGTTTGCGAGAAGAGAAAAAGGCAGGTGACGCAGCTGTACAAACATCCCAGACCAGCGGGACACAGGCTTCTACTTCCGAAACAGATAAGAATGTGGTAGTTCATGTGAGACCTATGCGGGAAGCCGCACCTTTGTATGGTCCTCCTAGAGGTTTGGGAACAGATAATAATAAGGATTCCACTGATGCAAAGGGTTATTTTATTTATAATTGGGTTTACACTCCTTGGAATAGAGCAGATGTTATGGCTCTAAAAGCTGCATTGCCTGATCGGCGGAAAATCCAGCCGCTTTGTATGAGGAGATACAAAAGGGAATGATGGACGGAGCGTTTGAGCAAATCAAACACTCACCCCCAGTTAACTGATCTGGGTTTAATCCATCACCATTCTTTAGCTCACTCAGCCACCCCAGTTCAGACATGGACATATGCAAATCAGTCTGACCCTGTGCCTCATGGGAACAGTCCAGCCCAAACTGCCAAGCCATGTCTTCCCTGGACCGGAAACAAGCATCCTGGGACCTGTTTCAGATTCATAATCCTCATCAGCCAGGCTATCTTGCATGGGACTCACGTCTGAGCATACCCATCCCACTCGGGGTGACAAATGCAAAACCAACAGTTGATGGACAGAATGCAGAACAATGTCATACATTCACCCCAGTACATAGATCTGGGCCTAAATCCATCGTTTTTTTGCACTCCACACCACCCCAGTTCAGACATGGCCATATGCAAATCAGCCTTGACCCTGTGCCTCATGGGAACAGTCCAGTCCGAACTGCCAAGCCATGTCTTTCCTGGACCGGAATCAAGCATCCTAGGACCGGTTTCCGGCTGTTAGCCGCCTTCAGCCAGGATAGCTTGACTCCAGTGGCCATGTCTGAACTGGAGTGGCAGAGTGGGCTAAAGAACGGTGATGGATTAAACCCAGTGGGTGTGAGTGTTTGATTGGTTCAGATGCTCCGTCCATCACCACCCCCTTTTGTACCACTTTGTTCGTCATAAGTTGGCAGGGTATGCTCAGACGTGAGTCCCTTGCTCACTTTGCCACTGGATTCAAGCAAGCCGGGCTGAAGACGGCTGAAATGCCAGAAACTGGTCCTCGGAAGCTTGTTTCCCGTCCAGGGAAGGCTTGGCTTAGCAGTTCAGGCTGGACTGTTCCCATGAGGCACAGGGTCAGACTGATTTGCATATGGCCATGTCTGAACTGGGGTGGCAGAGTGGACTAAAGAACGGTGATGGATTAAACCCAGATCTGTTGACTGGGTGTGAGTGTTTAATTGGTTCAGATGCTCCGTCCATCACCACCCCCTTTTGTACAACTTTGTTCGCCATAAGTTGGCAGGAAATGCTCAGACGTGAGTCCCTTGCTCACTTTGCCACTGGATTCAAGCAAGCCGGGCTGAAGACGGCTGAAATGCCAGAAACGGGTCCTCGGAAGCTTGTTTCCGGTCCAGGGAAGGCATGGCTTGGCAGTTCGGGCTGGACTGTTCCCATGAGGCACAGGGTCAGACTGATTTGCATATGGCCATGTCTGAACTGGGGTGGCAGAGTGGGCTAAAGAACAGTGATGGATTAAACCCAGATCTGTTGACTGGGTGTGAGTGTTTGATTGGTTCAGATGCTCCGTCCATCACCGCTCCTTTTGTACCACTTTGTTCGCCATAAGTTGGAAGGGTATGCTCAGACGTGAGTCCCTTGCTCACTTTGCCACTGGATTCAAGCAAGCCGGGCTGAAGACGGCTGAAATGCCAGAAACCGGTCCTCGGAAGCTTGTTTCCGGTCCAGGGAAGGCATGGCTTGGCAGTTCGGGCTGAACTGTTCCCATGAGGCACAGGGTCAGACTGATTTGCATATGGCCATGTCTGAACTGGGGTGGCAGAGAGGGCTAAAGAACGGTGATGGATTAAACCCTGATCTGTTGACTGGGTGTGAGTGTTTGATTGGTTCAGATGCTCCGTCCATCACCACCCCCTTTTGTACCGCTTTGTATGAGGAAGTTGAGGAAGCCACTAGCTTTTGTACTATAACTCTGCCTGTTATCGATATGTTCTTCAGATTGATATTACCCCCGGATATGTGGAGAACTGTTCGTAAACTTGATGATCGTGCAACTTTTGCGGCGCTATGGAAAGACTTAGAACAAATGGACGTAGAATGGGAACCCGCTCAAAAACCATGCCTTTCAATTTTAGACCTTCTCACAGCCATATTAGTTAAGCTAAAGACGCTTATTCCCCCTAAAAAGATAGACTGGACTGTGTTAGCATCTTGTTAGCAAAAGACAGATGAATCTGTCTCTGACTTCTTTACACGTTTTGAAGAGGCATTTCACGACTTTAGCGGCCAGTCATTGACAGATGACACAGGCAGGCATTTGTTTGTTGATAAATATGTCGCCAACCTGTTGCCAGGAATAGCTAGTCAGCTAAAGGCCAGCGAGAGTTCATGGCTACCTCTCCTCCGGTTTCTCTTTTGACAATGGCTCAGTATTATGAACAGCAGGAATTAGAAGCAAAGGGTAATGAGGATAAGAAGACTAAGGACTTAAAAAACGAAGGTTATGTTAGCTCAGGCTTATGGTCCGCCTTCTAGAGGTGGTGACCGAGGTGGACGTGTGTCTCATGGTACGTCTTTTCCTTCTTATGCTCGTCGGACTTTGTCTTCTGACCGGTATAGAGTCAAAATATTGAGTTTTTATTATCGACTAGACATAATATCAAGTAAAAATATAGAATAGACATAATATAAGCTAGACATAATATAGTCTACCAAAATATCGACTAGAAAATTTTAATATCGAATAGAATGGACATAATATCGAATCAAAAATATAGAATGGACATAATATCGACTAGACATAATATAGACAACAAAAATATCGAATTTAAGGTAAGTTAATATTAATTCATAATTTTTGTGTAATATAATTCTGTAGCGGGTTGTGGGTTTATAGGGAAATAGGGTGGGAAGTGATTTAATTATAATTAATTAAATATGTTATTTTATTTATTGGTATTTATTTAGAATTAATTGTTAATTAATTATTAATTGGTAATTAATTAAAATATAATTGGTAATTTATTGTAATTGATTAATTGATAAATATGTTAATTTTAGTAATTTGTTTTCTGTAGCGGGTTTATAGGGGAATAGGGTGGGAAGTAATTTAATTATAAATAATTAAATATGTTATTCTATTGATTTGTATTTATTTAGAATTAATTGTTAATTAATTATTAATTGGTAATTAATTAAAATATAATTGGTAATTAATTTTAATTGATTAATTGATAAATATGTTAATTTTAATAATTTATTTTCTGTAGCGGGTTGTGGGTTTATAGGGGAATAGGGTGGGAAGTAATTTAATTATAATTAATTAAATATGTTATTTTATTTATTGTTATTTATTTACAATTAATTGTTAATTATTAATTGGTAATTAATTAAAATATAATTTGTAATTTATTGATAAATATGTTACTTTTTATTAAAATATTTTCTGTAGTGGGTAGTGTGTTTATAGGTATTATTAGTTAATTTTTATTTGCAATTTTAATTGATTAATTAATATATTTTATAAAATTGAAAATTATTTTAATTATTTTGTAATTGGTATTAATATTTGTTATTTATATTTATATATGAAGTATTTACTTTCCCTACTATTGCACTCACTGGAGGGGTAATAGTAATGTTTACCCCTACGCTATCCAATGCTTTCCCTACTGTTGCACTCACTGGAGTGGGAATAGTAATTTTTACCCCTACGCTATCCAACGCTTTCCCTACTGTTGCACTCTCTGGAGTAGGAATAGTAATTTTTATCCCTACGCTATCCAACGCTTTCCCTACTGTTGCACTCACTGGAGTGGGAATAGTAATTTTTACCCCTATGCTACCCAACACTTTCCCTACTGATGCACTCTCTGGATTTGGAATAGTAATTTTTACCCCTACGCTATCCAACGCTTTCCCTACTGTTGCACTCACTGGAGTGGGAATAGTAATTTTTATCCTTATGCTATCCAATGCTTTTCCTACTGTTGCACTCACTGGAGTGGGAATAGTAATTTCTACTCCTACGCTATCCAACACTTTCCCTACTGTTGCACTCTCTGGAGTGGGAATAGTTATTTTTACCCCTACGCTATCCAATGCTTTCCCTACTGTTGCGCTCTCTGGAGTGGGAATAGTAATTTTTACCCCTACGCTATCCAACGCTTTCCCTACTGTTGCTCTCTCTAGAGTGGTAATAATAATTTTTACCCTCTCACTATCCAACGCTTGCCCTACTGTTGCACTCTCTGGAGTTGGAATAGTAATTTTTACCCCTACGCTATCCAACGCTTTCCCTACTGTTGCACTCACTGGAGTGGGAATAGTAATTTTTACCCCTATGCTATCCAATGCTTTCCCTACTGTTGCGCTCTCTGGAGTGGGAATAGTAATTTTTACCCCTACGCTATACAACGCTTTCCCTACTGTTGCACTCTCTGGAGTGTGTGAATAGTAAATTTAACCCTCTCGCTATCCTACGGAAAAAATATTGTAAATGTTTTGTTAATAATACATATATATATATATATATATTACCTACTGGCGGTCGCCAGTAGGTATATATAGTTAGGATTTTTTCCCTATGGGATTTCTGAAAATTCTATGTCTAATAACTTTGGCGTTTGTGGACGGAATCGGCTGAAATTTTCAGGAAAATGGCACATTTTGTTTCTGAGCAGCCCCTGGAAATTTGGGGGGGGGTTCGTCAAGGGGGGGCCGAGAAAAAAGGGGGGTCCCAAAACGCGTTTTTCCCATGTTAATTTCCATAGGGCGGTTGGACTCACTTTTAGCCCGAACGGCTGAATGGATTTCCACGAAACTTGGCAAAATTGTAGGGACTGTTAGCCCGATGTGCCTTTGCTAGGTCTCAATATATGTGCTTCAGTGGATTTTGAGAAATTAACGTTTAAATCAAGATATATATCTGTAACAGCGCTCCGGGCAGCGATCCAGTTCGCGTACTTTTCGCTTATCGGAACTTTGCGAAGCGAAGCTGATTGGCTCTCCGGTGTCTGTCAACATTCTAAACAGTCCGGTGCGGCCGCCATCTTGTCTCTCGGTAGGATCGAGAGACAAGAGGAGGCCAAAACAATGGGGGAAATGAAGGAAAGGGGGCAAGGTAGACCCCTTCTGACCCCCTAGGATTGATGAGGGGATATTATAGAGCCACGCTGGGCCCAAAAAAAAAAAAAAAATCCGATTTTTTCGCCGTAGAGACGCGTCTTGGTACGCGAACCGGGCAGCTAACCGGGCAGCTAACCGGGAAGCTAACCGGCAGTGTAACGGGAGTCTGACGAGTAGCTGATTGGCTGTCAACATTGTAAACAGTCCGGAGCGGCCGCCATCTTGTCTCTCGGTAGGATCGAGAGACAAGAGAAGGCCAAAACAAAGGGGGAAATGAAGGAAAGGGGCAAGGTAGACCCCTTCTGACCCCCTAGGATTGATGAGGGGATATTATAGAGCTACGCTGGGCCCAAAAAAAAAAAAAAATTTCCGATTTTTTCGCCGTAGAGACGCGTCTTGGTACGCGAACCGGGCAGCTAACCGGCAGTGTAACGGGAGTCTGAGGAGAAGCTGATTGGCTGTTATCATTGTAAACAGTCTGGAGCGGCCGCCATCTTGTCTCTCTGTGGGATCGAGAGACAAGAGGTGGAAAAAAAAAAAGGTGTAAATGAATGAAAGGGGTAAGGCAAACCCCTCCTGAACCCCTAGGATTGATGAGGGGGCTATTAAAGTTCCCTGGGGGGTGAAAAAAAAAATTGCGATTTTTCGCGGTAAAGGTGCTTCCTGGTACGTTAACCGGGCAGCTAACCGGCAGCGTAACGGGAGTCCGACATATTGTGTTTTTTGAACGTTTGTGATATGTGCACGTGTGGATTTTGTCTAATTAAGGTTAAAAAAACTATATATATCTTTAAGCGTGTTCTGGCGCGCTTATGTTTTGGGTTTGGTTTGCGCTGCAGAGACGATACGTCACGGTTATGCGATGTATCATGAGGCGTCTCACGGGCTACGTGATACGTCACTTAATAAAGAATATATTTTACAGCTATAGATATTAGCTTTTAAAAAACCAATGAAATTCACAGAAAAAACCATAGGTTATAGACCATATATAGTTAGGAATTTGCATTTACAAAACCTTGAAAATTCACTGAAAAAACCATAGGTTATAGACCATATATAGTTAGGGATTAGCATTTAAAAAACCTTATTTTACTCGCACAAAACCATTGAAATTCCATATATAGTTAGATGCACTAACTATATATCGCGGACCCGCAATCCACTGCTAATGATGTCACATATTACATCATTCATGACATGGTCAGTGACATCACTGATGACATCTCAAATGACATCACTGATGACATCTCAAATGACATCACTGATGACATCACTGACATCTCATTTGACATTACTGATTACATCACTGATGATATCATTTATGTGATAATACATCTTCAGACTCTAATATAACCTTAGATACACTCAGTGTAAACAGGCACTCACAGACTGTCACACATCCATGGAGTACCCACACACCTAGTCAGTCATGCAAAGAATCAATCACACCTCCATTTCCTCAACTATACAGTTATACACACCTTACTTATTCAAACATATACTAACACATATTTACTCTCTTATACAATCCTTGATACAAGTTCACAATGATTCATACAGCCACTCTCACATTCACTGGCTCTTATGTTCAGTTATTTATATATGTCAACTCACATGGAGTGTGTTTTACATATGCACTTACTTTGACATGTAGAACTGAGATATCCATTCACTCACCAATATACTCATGCACACAGTCAACTGTCCATACAGCTGTTTCTACATGCACTTTTGAACCCATACACCTAGGGAATCAACTGCTCACACATCTATGCACAGAGTTATACACCTCCCAGCCACCCACACACATACTCAGTCTCCCATACAAATACTTGGGCAACCATTCAATAACCCATATAGTTACTGATATAGCTACTGATTTAAACATGCAGCAGTTTACAGAAGAACATAAATATTGATTGCCAAATTAAGACACTTTAATCACTAACCCATGCACATTTAATCATTCTCTCATACAGTCAGTCATGCACCTACTAAATCCTTCATCCAGACACTTATACATCCACTCATTCTTCAATATGTAAGACATATTTTAACTTTACAGAAACATATAGTCACTGGGTGTTGTCATCAGTGATGTCATCAGTGATGTCACTGACCATGTCATGAATGATGTAATATGTGACATCATTAGCAGTGGATTGCGGGTCCGCGATATATAGTTAGTGCATCTAACTATATATGGAATTTCAATGGTTTTGTGCGAGTAAAATAAGGTTTTTTAAATGCTAATCCCTAACTATATATGGTCTATAACCTATGGTTTTTTCAGTGAATATATATATATATATATATATATATATTCCGAAGCAAAATGCCCTATGCATTTACCAAAGGATAGGGCACCATCATTGGGTGGAAGGAAAACCGATTCCTGGGCACAGCGCACCATGAGAAAAACAGCATTCCAGAATGCAACACGACCTACTTAAGGTATTTTAATGACAAGCACAATTGAAATGAATGAACACATGGACTTACTTAAAGCAACAATGACTTACGCTTCACGGACTACAAGTCCCAGTCAATGCCAGCATGACGATGCACTTAGCACACGCCCACTGGGGGGCTTGTTCAATTAAATAGCCATTAACACAAGTGAAGCGTTTCCTGTGTGTCATCATTTGCAGCCTCTGAAGACGGGGTCTTTGACCCTGAAACGCGTCAGGCAACTGTTAATTTGTGAAGCAGGAAAGAATGCTTTGAAATGAAGGCTGGATGGTCGGTGCACTGTCGTGTGCTTTGGTAAATGCATAGGGCATTTTGCTTCGGATTATACTGCATGGACGGCCCGTCCGTGACCAAAGGCACCATCATTGGGTGGAAGGAAAGTGCTATCCATCATTTTGAGGCCCGAGTCTGTTACCAAACATCGATTCCTGGGCACAGCGCACCATGAGAAAAACAGCATTCCAGAATGCAACACGACCTACTTAAGGTATTTTAATGACAAGCACAATTGAAATGAATGAACACATGGACTTACTTAAAGCAACAATGACTTTCGCTTCACGGACTACAAGTCCCAGTCAATGCCAGCATGACGATGCACTTAGCACACGCCCACTGGGGGGCTTGTTCAGTTAAATAGCCATTAACACAAGTGAAGCGTTTCCTGTGTGTCATCATTTGCAGCCTCTGAAGACGGGGTCTTTGACCCTGAAACGCGTCAGGCAACTGTTAATTTGTGAAGCAGGAAAGAATGCTTTGAAATGAAGGCTGGATGGTCGGTGCACTGTCGTGTGCTTTGGTAAATGCATAGGGCATTTTGCTTCGGATATATATATCGGATATATATATATATATATATATAGATATATATATATATATATATATATGTATGTATGTATGTATGTTTTAAAATTATTATAATTTTTTTAAAGTTACATTAAATATTTTTTAATTTTAAAATTCTTTAAGTATTTTAAGTATGTTTAAATTAATTATATTTATTATTATATTACTTTTAAATTACTTTTGGGATAGTTAAAACAATTGATATTATTTTTTCCTATCGATATTTTGGAGTCGATATTTTTGTACTTACCTATTTGTAGATAGGAAGTCGATATTCTGGCATTCTATATTTTTACCTCGATATTTTGGCAAGTCGATATTTTGACTGTCGATATTCTGTCAGTGATCCCTTCTGACCAGTGTGCATACTGTAATAAATTTGGACATTGGGCTGCCGATTGTCCAGCATTAGGTGTTCAGCAGTATCCGCAGGGAAGAGGTCAAATGAGAAATCGTACGGGATATGCAGGGCCTAGAGGAAGCACAGACTATCGTGCCAGATTTTATACTAATATGCATGGACAGAATGGGTTTAATACTTTTGATAGACCGAACCAGTATCAAATGTCTGACTATTTGCCGTCTGATTTGAAAGATTCTGCTTATGCATAGGACTGCCTAGGATGGGGTAAGGAATCGGTTGAAGTTCCGGTAGATCAGAAGGGTCCCTAAGTTACAGCACATGTTTTGGGTTCTACTGATCAGTTTCTGGTTAATACAGAAGCCACTCATAGCGCCATAGATATACAATTGGTTCTAAGGGCTCCCCTGTCTGGCTTAACGATTACATCAATAGGTTTCGATGGAACACCTTCCCTTGGCCCACTGTCCATAGCACTTGCTTTTCATGTTGACAAATTTACTGCTCCATGTCCATTTTTGCTTTCCCCAAACACTCCGGACAATATTGTGGGTCTTGATATGCTCAAGTATTTCAGGGCTACGATACGATGTTCTCCCGAAGGTGTATGTGTTATTCTGAATGACAACTACCCCGAGATTGAGAGATCTTGTCTCGTTAAAGGGGACATTGCATTAGCTCCACTCCCTAGTACTTTGTGGGCTACTTCAGACACCGATGTAGGGCAAATGGTTATTCCACCAGTACACATTAGTGTCAAGGAGAGCGCTTCATTGCCACGCTTGCCTCAATACAAAATTTCTCAAGAAGAACGCGAAGAGGCGCTTGTACGCATTGTTCATGATTTAATTGAAGCGGGGTTGTGGAAGAAGTTCCTTACAATATTTGCAATAGTCCTATTCTTCCCATTTTGAAAAAAGATACTGATACTAGGATTTACAGATTTATCATTGATTTGCGAGAAGTTAACAAGATTGTAGTGCCACAATGCCCAGTGGTTTCTTACATTACGACACTTCTTACTTTAGTTCCTCCGACAGCGACTACATTCACTGTAATTGATCTGAAGAATGCCTTCTTTTCAATTCCTATTCACCCTGATAGGCCAGATTTGTTCTGCTTCACTTTGAATAATCAATTGTATAGATTTTGTAGAATTCCTCAAAGGTATACTGAGAGTCCTAGTATTTACAGTCAAGCATTGAAAAGACAACTTTATTTCTTTCACTTTGCCTGAAGGAGTGGCTCTCATACAATATGTCAATGACATTTTGTTGGCACCCGATACGCCTGAACAGTGTGAAAAATGTACTTTGTCATTACTTTCTTATCTTGCATTGCACCACTACAAAGTGTCACAGAAGAAATTGCAATATTGTAGACGGAAGGTTACCTACTTAGGTCAGCGCCAGTGTTAAGCACTTCAGATTACACGAATGCTTTTACACTCTATGTACACGTGAAAGATGAGTGTGCATTGTCAGTTTTAGTACAGCTACACGGTGACAAGCAGCGTCCCTGTGCATATTTTTCAGCTGTTCCTGATCCCATTGCTCATGCATTGCCTGGGTGTATCCGTTCAGTTGCAGCAGCAGCCGTGTCTATACGTCAGAGTGAAGGGATAGTTTTGTCACACAAATTGTTGGTGCTAGTATCCCATGCAGTCGATGCCCCTTTGAACCAGACTAAGACGCAACACTTAAGTAGGGCTCACTTGACAGGATACGAATTGACACTGTTGGCCCCTCACATTACCCTAAAGAGATGTGCGACTCTGAACTCTTGCCATATCCAGCGACTCAGCCACAGTCACAGGAGTCTTACGATTGTATATTCCTTACTGAGGAACAGACAAAGGGTTGCGTTGATTTGCAAGATACGCCCCTTTCAGATGTAGATGGAGAACTATGGGTTGATGGGTCTTGTTTTAAGTTACCAGATGGCACGACCTCAGTTGCATATGCAATTACGACACTTCAGACGGTAGTGGAAACAGCTCGCATACCACAGAAGTCAGCTCAAGCAGCTGAGTTAATAGCTTTGATACGAGCGTGTGAACTTAGTACTGACTTATGTGTGACCATCTATAGAGATAGCCGCTATGCTTTTGGAGTGGCCCATGATTTTGGCCTACTTTGGAAGGAAAGAGGCTTTCTTGCATCTGACGGGATGCAGATAATGCATGGAGAATTAGTGCATAATCTTATGACTGCACTAACATATCCGAAGAAAATAGCTATTGTTAAGTGTAGCGCACACAAGAAAGTGACTGACAAGACAGGACAAGACAACACTTTTGCAGCTCGCATAGCCTGTGAGACTGCAATGCAGCTAAGCACTACATCTATGTATGTGGTGAAGTCACAAGCTGGAGTGAAGTGCTAGACATACAGAGATCTGCTTCTGAGGCGGAACTTGAGCAATGGTCTAAAGAGGGATTGTTGGATGATGAAGGCTGTTGGCGAAATCAAGAGATGAAGACATGGAAACTGCCTATCGCCTATCTACAGCCTATGGTTCATATGGCACATGGGCCGGCACATGTTGGAGCACCTGCAATAACGAAATTGATTATGCAAGTTTGGGAGCATCCAGACATTGCCAGCACAGCTAAAAGGATGGGACAGTCCTGTTTGATCTGTTTGTAGTGCAATCCTGGTAAAGGAACACAGACTCCTACAGGAGGGTTTGCTACACCAACCGCACCTTTTGAAGTTTTGCAAATGGATTATATCCAACTTGAACGTTGCAATAACTTGATGTATGTTCTAGTGGTGGTATGTCCCTTCAGTAAATGGATAGAGGCATACCCTACAAAGGATAATGCAGCTCTCACCACAGCAAAGGTGCCTCTGAAAGAATATTTCTCCAGATTTGGTGTTTGCAAACATTTGTGGAGTGACAACAAACCTTATTTTATTGGGCAAGTTGTTGAATATGTCCTGAAAGGATCAAACAGAAGTTCCATGCAGTCTTCTACCCACAATCACCAGGGCTAGTGGAAAGATATAACGCTACTTTGAATTTGAAACTAGCAAACATACAGGCTTCCAAGTCTTTGAAATGGCCTCATGCATTACCTTTGGCATTATTGTCCATTAGATCGGTGCCACATTCACGATCTGGGCTTACACCTTATGAGGTGGTATTTGGGAGACCTATGAACATTTGGGGAGTCCCTAAGCCACGCCCCCATTCATGATGTGTTATGTGTTCTGATGAGTGACTATTTATCACAGTTGACTGACAGTTTGATTTCTATTCATCAACAGGTTCGAGAAGCTCTTCCTGACAGGTCCACAGGTGAGGCCCATGAACTCCGACCCGGCGACCACGTAATGTTCAAGGTCTTTGAGAGGTTGTACAGCTTGGAGCCCAAGTGGCAAGGACTTGAGCAGGTGCTCCTACCCACGAGGACAGCGGTTTGAATGACGAACAGGAAGAATTGAGTGTACAGCACTCATTGTAAAAGAGTGTTGTCTACCTTGGTGGAACCTGCTGTCCTGACCGACCATCAAGAGATTCTGGATACGGAGAAAGGCCAAGCGATATCACCTGACGAATCTGGGGAAGTCTTCCCGGACCACACGATCCCTGGAGTATCCTGATACCAACTGAAACCACGGAAAGAGCCTGCATTGTTGAAAAAGACTGGTTGAGCTAGCGTCCTAGGTTTGTGAAACGGAGCTGATGTGGCAAGGGGGGGGGGGATCAGTCCTACATAGCGACACCCGTCTTGACTCTCGGCGAAGAAACCAACGGCTGCCCAGGACTTTAGAGCTCCAACTATTGATTCAACAACGACACCCGTCTTGACTCTCGGCGAAGAAACCAACGGCTGCCCAGGACTTTAGAGCTCCAACTATTGATTCAACAACGAAGTCATAATTTCTGCAGGGAGATTAACTGTTGATAAGATCTGTAATAAAGAGGCCATATGTGTTGTAGTATTTGTTGTTGCTATGGTAGCTGTAGCTGTGACAACCTGGTTTGTCGAGGAAGTGGCTCCTGCTCGGCAACAGCTGATCGCCACTACCTCAGTACCAGCTGAACATCATTACTTTACACGTCCATGCCATGAGAAAAAGCATCGACAATCCTATTTGAACAACACGTTCATTCAGATGTTGCATCACACTCACAATGTTGCAAGGATCCTGCTCATACACAGAACTGTGCACAGAGACCTGGGACATCAGTGAATTGTGGTGTACCAGAAACTCACCTCAATACCTAGAAAAACCCCAACCAGCTAGCATCAGTATCTCATTAGCCAGTCACAATATCTTTATTTCGGCGAAGTTCCATAAAAGAGACAAATTGAAGGTAAAATGCATTCTACATAATATCAAATTCCATTTAAATCCACAGTAAGTCAGAATAAAAATAGTAATACAATATTTACATAGGTTAAAAAAGAGATCATTGTGATTTGAGAAGTTTTGCCCTTCTACACCACATGTGATACAAAAACCTAGAGATTGCATAGACAATGGGCAAATCAGTGTTAGTTTTTAAAAGTCTATATACTTCCATACATCAATGAGAGCCCAGGTTCCTGCATAAATTAATCAGCTCATACTGCCGTATTATACGATAACCCTCACAGAAGAACAGCACATGTTTGTCAGTCTCTTCTTTGGCAGTACATGCAGGACAACCCTTTTCCACACCTTTTGTCCATTTATTTGTCACAGCATGAAGCGGGAGACATCCATGTCGAAACTGCAGGAAGAGTTTCCTAGCAAGAGTTGGTTGAATCACATCAAGCACAGATTCCATGGCATATGTACATGTAACCTCCAGAAAAGAAGATGTCCTGGTACCAACCCCATGGCCTGTCTACAAATTCCTCAGGTGAACATCCCAATACCTTCCAATCAGTTTCTTACATGTGATTCTAAAATAATTAGTACTCGGATTTTCCCAAAGATCACCATAGCCTAAAGCGAACAAAGTTTGTTTAATATAGGCTATCCACGGATAGCTCCCACTCCCAGGTAAACTAAGAATCTCGATTAACTCTTTTTTAAATATGGCTAGTTCAGGAGTTGTCCATATCCTTCGCCAATAGAGGAGTGGCCTACAACCAACCTCATGAGTGATAGGTCTGAAGCAAAGATCTAGGCGCAGTGGGGTTAAAGGAGTGCTTACTGGGAGACCAACTATTTGCCTGAGAAACTTGTTCTCGGTAGTCATAATCAAGTTGATGTTGGAATGTACCCATAACTCCGCACCATAAAGAGTAGCACTTCTTAACTGTGTTTATTTAAATTTCTATCACAGGACTTAGAGGTTTTTGGTGCGTATTTCTAGAGAATTTAGCCAGTCCCCCCGAAGTTTGAGGTAATTTAAGGTTTGCCTTAGTTAACTGAGGTCCCCAGAGCCTCTTTTCGTTCAAAGTAACCCCCAGATACTCAAATTCCTGAACTCTTTCTAAAGGAACTCCATTCAAGTGGGGGCCAGGATGGGTGGATCTACAGGTATTGAAGACCATATACTTGGGGCTCCATTAGGATGGCGGGCGGTGTTGGTGAGGCGAAAAACCAGCTTTTTCCGCCCGCGAGCAGCGGAACCCACGTCCGCAACATTAGGATAGGTAAACACAGGTCATTTCCCATCCGCCGCGGAGCGCCGCGCACCGCCATCAATCAGCGCCTGCCAGCGCGGCGGCGACAGCCAATCGAAAGTCTCCGCCACGCCCGATGACGTCCGGCCCGTCCGACACATTAGGATGGGCCAAACAAGCAGACGCACCGCAGCGGGGACACCGCAAAGCTGAAGCAGGCGGAAAGTCGACAGCGGAGCATGGACGTCGAGCCCCGACATGAACCCCATGGACCCAGCCCTCCACATGCATCCGGTCATGTACCTGCTGCAACACTATCGCCAGATGGGCCAACGCGGACGCCGCCGCAGGTACGCCACTACACCTATGCACCGCACAACTCACATGCCGACACAGTGCCCCAGCACCACACTGGCATCCTGCTAGGGGACACAACACATCCAAATGGGCACCCACACATCACCTACCTCACTACAAGGCATTCCACACCATCCGGAACACAGAACGTCCGCCAACCTGCAGGAACGCCCCGGTCACGGGCACGTCACCGCCGCGGTCGACACATGCGCGCAATGTCGAAGGTAGGGACACACCAAGGCATGGGCAGGCCACCTACATCACACAAACACGCCACCCCAGACCACACTGCACACCAGCCGAGATAGCCACAGGCCAGGTACTAATCCTGTATACCCCCATGCACAGCAACAAGAACCACAATACACAAACACTGCAACACACAACCAGTGACACAGGCACTGCAGGAGTGGCTGCCAATGAACACACAACACCAGTGCACTCCCCATAGGCCACACAATTGCAACAATGCATCCATACAGGGCAGGACAAAACCAAAAACAGCCCAACAACTCCTAGTACACACATATGTGTGCCTCACACCATACAGGGGTACACATACATACACCACAAACCAAGACCCTTCACACTGCAGACCTCTTCCACAACCAACACCACACATGCCATGTAAGCCATGCCACCTGGACTAAGGGCCAACACAAGATGACCATACACATACACGCCTCGGCACACAGAAAGGAAAACACACACATACCCCATGACATCACACACAGCTACAAAACCACTGAACAGCTGCACACCCTGTGCTGCCAGTGTCCTCCCAAGGTGACCTGTGAACAGTGTATGCAGCAATAGCAAATCCCCAACAGGAATGTAGCAGTGTCTGTGACATAGCCAGTACAGAGTGCAACATCAGCTGGGCCAGATTGCCTGAATAGGCCGTCACCCCTGTATGAAAATAAGATGGCCACAAAGAGGCTAGCAAAGTATAACTGAGCAACAGAGCATGGTAAACTGTCAAGCAAATGCAAACAAGGAAATGAATTCAATCAGCAATGAGACTGAGAAAACACACACCAGAAGTTTCAATATTTATTCATATACTGCACAGATGTAGCAAAACAACATTAGTAGACAACAGTAAGCCACACAATCATATACTAATGGCAGAGACTATGCAGAGGTCATACATTGACAGGAACGTCAGAGTCCATGGCAGGGGAGATATCAAGTACATGAGAGGCTGCACAGGGGACAGCACAGCACATCAGAGCAACAGGCCCAGAGTCCTTGGCAGGGAGAGCACAGCACATCAGAGCAACAGGCCCAGAGTCTTTGGTAGGGGAGAGCACAGCACATCAGAGCAACAGGCCCAGTATCCTTGGCAGGGGAGAGCACAGCACATCAGAGCAACAGGCCCAGAGTCTTTGGTAGGGGAGAGCACAGCACATCAGAGCAACAGGCCCAGAGTCCTTGGCAGGGGAGAGCACAGCACATCAGAGCAACAATGTTAGCTACACACCCAGGCTGCAAGCAATGGTCCTGAGGAGCACACCTGTGTGTGGCACAAGCATATGAGGGTGTTGTGAACTCACTCCAGGCTGTCATGCGGACTGTGACCTGGCTGTGTGTCATGGACAGCAGGACTATTCGACTGGTGTGGCAGAGGGCCATGTGATGTGGCAATTACAGAGGGCCTGCAAGGTGGAGGGCTGTGTGGACCAGGTGGCACAGTGGCACATGGAGGTGGAGTCATGCACACCCTTGACACAGTGTGGGTGGAAGAGGTTGGAGGGGTGCCCTTCCACTTTTTTGGTACATGAAATGGCTTGCCTGTCTTGGGGTTGATGGGAAGTGAGGATGGCAGAATTGGCACACACACCAACTGTGGCACATCAGGGGCACACACTGGCACTCCCTCAGGTGATGTGCTTGATCCTGCATCACGCTTTGGCTGGCTACGCCTCCGGACTACCCTACCCTCTCTGGAAGGTGTACCCCTGACAGTGACCACCTTACCACTACCCCCAGGGGTGGTGTCCGCAGTGCCCTCCTGTCCCTCCTTGCCAGGGCTGGTCACAACACTGGGATTCCCTGCCTTTACCATTGGGCTGGTCACAACAGGGCTCTCCTCTGCCCCAATGATTGGGCTTGTCCGAACAGGGCCCTCCACCTGCCTCGAGGTACTTTTCATTGGTGTCGATGTGGTGGGTGGGTGTGTCCCTGTGCTCTCCCCAGGTGTAGCCATGACATGCCACACATCGTCTGTGGACATCGCTGAGTCATGATCTTGTGATGGCTCTGCAGCATGTGAGGTAGATGATTTTGACAATGATCTAGTGGCCTTACTTTTCTGTGACTTCGCCTTGTCCGTGCATTATGGGGGGGCACTGCTCTTCTTCTGGGATGGAGTCTGTGGACGGGATTGTTTGCTTTGTGTTTGACCTGTGCTCCTAGTGTTGTACCGTTTAGTAGGCGTAGGTCCCAAGTGGACAATGTCTTCTGATGTGTCCCCTGAATGTGTGGACGTCACTGGCACCTGAGCTGCAATGGAACCATGTGCCTGTTGTAGGCCTGTTGTGACTGTGGCTGACAATGACTGGACTGAGCTGTGAAGCCCACCCACGTCAGAGTGTATGCCCTCCATGAAAGCTAGAACCTGGCCTAATTTGTTATCGTGGGCGCTGAAGGCATTGAGCAGGGCGGACTGGCCCACGCAAAGTTGGCGCAGGAGCTCTACGCACGGGGACAGGTGCAGGGGCAGCGGTGCCATGTCTGAATGTCACACCTCCCCACTTAGTAACATGGATACGGCCAGCACCAGAGGAAGTGGATGGGAGGCTGGGCACTGGCCGCTGGGTGTCAGATGCTGTGGCACACACCACATCCCCTGTGCCTGTAGACAGGGATGCATCCCCGCCGGCCTCAGATGAAGTGGTACTTTGTGTCTCAGCTACAGATTCCTCATGCATACTCCTGTCACCCTCAGGAGCGCTGGTGTTTTCAGTGTCACTTGGCTCAGTCCCACTTGCCTCCGCTGCCGCTGTCGTGCTGGTCTCGCCAACACTTGTCTCAGGATCATGTACCGCTGTGTTGTCTTGCGAATCTGCATTTGTGAGACAAACAGGTTTGTGTAAGTGTCATCATCTGTACACAACACAGCTGATCAATACTGCATAGAAGAAGCCTAGAGCTACATCTGAAACAACACACCCTGCAAACACTGTGCATCTACACACGATATACACCACAACTGTGGCTGTCATGCAGACACACTTCCTGGATTGAGGCATGTCGATGCCACACAGCACCACACCCTGCCCATGGATGGTATTCCCCCAGCCCACATTGACCATCCCCACGGACATGATGTTGCCACAACACACATCACCAATTACACTCCTACAGGGAATCAGAGGGGACCACACACACCTGTATTCACAATCACATGCCACTGTGCCAAGTAGGCCATAGCAAACACCATGTGGCAATCAGGCTACACAATATCGCTGGATGAGTGGGCCTCAAACATCATGGATGCATGCAAAGTACACAGACATGGTTTGACACTTATCAAATGGACACACCAGTCAGGCACAATATCGACTCCTCACACCATCACAGAGCAGAGAGACCATGCGGACACATAAATTCTGTCAAGGACTGAGAACTGCATGCATGGGCAGTACAGTAAGGCCATGGTGGCGCTATGCCTCAGACAGGCACACATCACAGTGGCCACACACATCACATAACACAGCATGGCAACACACGCACATCACATGTGTCACCGCTGGCACCCGCCCTGTACACATGCATCCACTCCCAGACAAACTCTCCCTCCCCAGATACTCACCTTCTCTGTCTTGCTGCTGATGCACCTTCAGACGTGCATCAAGGTCTGGATTGGTCACTGCCAGTATGCGTGCCATCAGCGGAGTCATGGTGCGACGTTCCAAACGTCCTGTGCGTGGTACCATACCCAAGGTCATCTCTGCCACTTGCTTAGCCAGTCTGCTGATGTCGTCCCACCTCTTGTGACAGTGTGTGTGCCGTCTGTTTGATACCCCCAGGGCTCGCACCTTTGCTGCAATGGCCCTCCACACGGCCTTACGTTGGTGTACCTTGAGCTGCAGGCATGCAAAAGAACATTTACACAATGTAAGATGTCAGCATCTATCATCACATCAGCCAGACACAGACTCTGGACTAACAGTAACCTCCCTCCCTCCAGAACTGTGCGTAGCCTCTGCATGGCATACATATTAGTGTATGCATGCACACATTGTGGTCCCTAGTCTCCATGATATGCACACAAAGGCATGATGCATCAACACAAATGCATCGACAGCAGTGTTTAAGTAGAAAATGGCACAGGGCTTCGATGGTGTATATCCACTGATGACTGTGAAGCAACTGTGCCATGTAAGTTGCCTGATGTTCAAGGTTTGTCTATGCTGCCACTGAACCCACTCAGTGGCTCACACTGACTCTGACTACAGGGGCACCCTTAAATTTCAGCCCAAGCGTTCACTGTCCTGGCATCGAAAAGGCTAACAACTGTTGGTTCAGCATGTGCGCCAATGCCACACACCCCCACTCACACATACAAGTACAGGCCCAAGGAAGACTCACATTGCAACACACACACCACATCCCCAAGCATGTACTGCAGCCACACGACTACACGTCTGACACCACCCTGCCCTGCAGCTCCGTTCATGGCGACTTACCACAACATTGGGACCACCAAACAGTCGTGGGTACTGTGCCAGCACCCCGTCCACAAGGACATCCAGCTCCTCACTCGTGAATGGACTGGCACGGATCTTCTCTGTTCTCGACATCACAGTGTAAATGGCAGACCTGTGGCAGAACTGAGTTGTGAGGGGTCCCAGCCAGCAGGCTGTTGGAGCAGCAGGACAGGGTCCCAGGCAGCAGGACAGGGTCCTAGGCAGCAGGACAGGGTCCCAGGCAGCAGGACAGGGTCCCAGGCAGCAGGAGATAGTCGCAGGCAGTAGCACAGGGTCCCAGGCAGCAGGACAGGGTCCCAGGCAGCAGGAGATTGTCGCAGGCAGCAGCACAGGGTCCCAGGCAGCAGGACAGGGTCCCAGGCAGCAGCACAGGGTCCCAGGCAGCAGGAGATAGTCGCAGGCAGCAGGCTCTTGGAGCAGTGGGAATGTAAGGTAACTCCCACAGATTTATAGCCCCCTGTGGTCCTTAGGAGGCTTGAAAGCTGCTTCAATTGGTAGTCCGGGTGTGCCTAATTCAAAAGCATCCAATGACCGCCTCCGCGGTAGCGGAGCACACCTCCGGCGACTTTCAAATCTGCATCATGCCAACGCCATCATCGATGCCATTGGCTGATGCAAAGCTCCACGGCGGTCACGCTCCGCGGCCGTCCGGAGTGCGCTTCCGCGATGGTGCATCATTCAAAAGCATCCAATGACCGCTTCCGCGGTAGCGGAGCACACCCCCGGCGACTTTCAAATCTGCATCATGCCAACGCCATCATCGATGCCATTGGCTGGATGCAAAGCTCCACAGCAGTGATGCTCCGCCGGGGACCGGCGTTAGTTACCGCAAGTCATGCCGCGGAGCATGCCTGCGCCATGGTGACACGTCCATATGCCAATGGCTGACACACTCCTGAAGGGGGTGGTGCTGGGGTCACACCGGCGGGGACCGGCGGTAGTTACCGCGAGTCATGCCGCGGAGCATGCCTGCGCCATGGTGACACGTCCATATGCCAATGGCTGACACACTCCTGAAGGGGGTGGTGCTGGGGTCACACCGGCGGGGACCGGCGGTAGTTACCGCGAGTCATGCCGCGGAGCATGCCTGCGCCATGGTGACACGTCCATATGCCAATGTCTGACACACTCCTGAAGGGGGTGGTGCTGGGGTCACACCGCCGGGGACCGGCGGTAGTCACTGCCATGTTCGTACACATTGCTGTGTATTACAATCAGGCCCACTGTCTGAGCACCCTGCAGCAACATGGTGATGGTCACATCATTGTACACACGATGCCACACAGCCATGTCATCCACAGGTGGACGCACGTTCAGTGTGATACACTTTGGCCTGTTGTTCATCCATATTAGTGTGTAATATAATGGCTCATGATGAATGACAGACTCCAGCTGCTGTGAATGTTGTAGTGACGTGTACTGTGTTGTGGCTCATTTCAGACCTTCACCTGGAAGTTGTCACTGCATTGTATCGGACAAGACTTCTGCTTTCAAAACTGCTCATGCACACAACCAGATGTGTCCCTGCTACTGTGATCATTGGGTTGATGAATTTTTTCCGACATGACATGATGCTTAGAGGTGTGGCTGGTACACCAGATGGGTATGATAGACCTGGCGAATCACTATGAATTTGCGGGTGTAGCTGCACCTTCTATGCACATGTTAATTGTTCTTCCATTATTTCCACTTCCACTGTCCAAGATGTGTTTGTGGCACTTGTGTATTGTCACTGGAGAGGCGTGCCCCCTGTGTGTGGCTATTGGCCAGCCAAGTCACCTGAAGTGCCATGCATCACTCTGGTACTCCTTTGTTTAACATTACTTCATTTGTGCTCTGTGCCATGCTCATCACATGTTGCTTGTCACTGACATTTGCATTTCACTCCTTTACTAGGAGAAGGCCGAATCTACTCCGTCACCTGACAGTGCTGCAGGAGATGGAGGATGAGGCAATCATCAGAAAATTCAGGCTGGACAGAGCTACACTGAAGATCCTGTGTGATCTATTGGAGCCCCACCTGCAGCCTCGCCGTCACTATCCTACGGCATTCACACCAACCTACAAGGTGATGGCGGCACTCCACTTTTTTGCGACTGGTTCCTTCCAGGAGACCGTGGCCAACGCTGGGGGGATGTCGCAGCCCATGTTCAGCATGGTGCTGCGGGATGTGCTTGCGGCCATGATGATCTATCGCAATCGGTACATACATTTCCCCAGGGGATGTGAATTGGCTGCTGTGAAGGCGGACTTCTATGCCCTTGGGGCCATCCCACATGTAGTCGGTGCCATTGATTGCACACATGTCGGTCTGTTGCCACCGCAGGCGACAGAGCACATTTATCGTAATCGCAAACACTACCACTCCATGAATGTGCAGGTGGTGTGCCTTGCAGACATGACAATTTCACATGTGTGTGCTAAGTTTCCTGGTTCGGCCCATGATTCTTACATCATGAGGAACAGCATGGTGCCACGGATGATGGAGAATATGCATCCTGAACGTGCCTGGATTGTGGGTGAGTTTCACTACTGCAATGGCGTGCTGTGTCTCACTTTCTGCACCGTGGCTCTACAACATTGCAATGTGTGTTTTCCTTTCACAGGTGACTCAGCATATCCCAGTCGCCCATGGCTGTTGAGTCCACTACGGAATCCCCGGACACCAGCAGACATTCGCTACAACGATGCCCATGGCAGAACCCGACGGGTGATTGAGCGGACTTTCGGACTGCTTAAGTCAAGGTTCCGGTGCCTTGACAGGACCGGTGGCGCACTGGCATATTCGCCTGGGAAGGTGTGCCAGATCTTCGTGGCATGCTGTATGCTGCACAACCTGGCCATCCACAGGAGGGTCCCCCTGCTCCTGGATGATGGTGATGACCCAAGGCCACAACCTGCTCAGGGCCCAGACTCCAGTGATGAGAACAGTGGAGAGGAGGAAGGAGTTGACCAGCGCCAGCAACTCATCGACCGCTACTTCACTTGAAGGTGGGTGGCTAGGTACAATGTGATCATTGTCTGATGTTGTTGTTCTTGTCATGAATGGCTATGCGTGGCAATGGCCAATGGCCACATGTACTGTCACCCATGTGTGTATTTTGTGAACTTGAATTTCTGTGCAGAGATGTGTATAGGACTTTATTTGTGCACATCTGCTAGACATTGTGTAATGTGTGTGTGAAGTTTAGGTTCTTTTGTGTGCTGTGATCTGTGTGTTGCAACAATGACACCAGTGTCTGTTTTTCTGATGTGTCTCCCTAGGTCCTACAGAGGGTTCCTGGCCTGCATACTGTACATAATTATTACACATCTTGGACATCTGGAAATATGTAAATACTGCACTATAAAAATCACAACACAAATTTGAGTGCTTCAGGTATTTTAATTTTTAAGTGTACATGTGATTTGTGTGGTAATATTTACAGGAATGTGTGGAATGTGCACTGAGTTGACAGTCCAGTTCAATGAGTTATACGAGTAGAGACCACATGGATGTGGTCACCCAGTCCAACGGTGAGATGCCATTACCAGGGCAATGTGGGGAAGGATAGTCTAAAGTGTGAATACAGTTGAGAAGAGGGTTGTGTTCACGGCTGGCTCCGTGACTGGCGTGTGGTAGGTGCATTGCCTCCAGGAACTCCCAGGCTCTTCTTAGGACGCCCCCTGCTTCTTTTGGGGGGGGGGCCAGCTGATTGGCCAGCGACGTCAGGGGAGCCGTCCCTCTCTGTTGGCGCAGGGGAGGATGGAGCACTGTCTTCATGCGGCACAACAGGAGGGGACTGAGGTGGTGGTTGGGACACAGGCCTGTCCCTCTGCAACTACACTTGCTGGCCCATGAGGTCCACCATCTGTCCCAGACGGTTATCGATGGACCTCATCAGCTGGATGAGCTCCCTCATCAAATCATCTGACCGGCCACTTTGTCCCTGGACCTGTTGGTAGGCCTCCACGACTCTTGTGAAGTGGTCCAGGGATGGCGTCCACTCCTCCTGAGGTCTGGTGGTACTAGTGGTCCTGGTGGTGTTGGTGGCAGTGGCGGTGGTGGCTGTGGTGGTTGCCGTGGTAGGGTCCGTGGCTGCAGGGGTCTGCTGCGTTGTAGTGGCAGCAGAAGTGGTGGTGGGGAGGATGGGGTCATGGGACCTCTGGGTCTGTGGCACACCTGATGGGCCGGGCAGGTGCTCATCGTCCATGCTGACCTGGGATTCTACTCCTGAGAGTCCATGGGCCGGTGGTGGAGACTGGCTCTGCTGGTCATTGGTGTTGTCCTCAGCAGTGAGTTCTTCGTCACCTGTGGAGTAGATTGGGAGTGGTCAGTGTTAGTGTAATCTGCATATCATCATCTGTCTGTACACTACTCACATGTGCATTCATCAGTTGTAGTAATTATGGCTACACCGTGTGACATTTAATAGTGTTGGGGGACATCATGGAGTCATACATATTGATTCTCAATGCTTTGGGTTGGATTGTTGTTCGTTTTCTGGATGCAGGTCACACACACACTTCATGTGGATTTATTGTACATACGTACCTCTTAAGTAACTGTGCGTGAGGCAATGGCTGACCCATGCTGCTGGGTGGGAGAGGCCTCCATGATGCTCAACTTTGATACAGGGGGGATGGTGGGAGTTGTAGTGCAGGCCTCCCTCCCTTCCACACACTCCCAGTGAAGCTGACTACCAACCTGTTAGTCTGTTTATCAAACAGTGCAATGGCTGACACATGCTGCTGGGTGGGGGAGGCCTCCATGATGCTCAACTTTGATACAGGGGGGATGGTGGGAGTTGTAGTGCAGGCCTCCCTCCCTTCCACACACTCCCATACAAGATGGCTACCAACCTGTTAGTCTGTTTGTCAAACAGTGCAATGGCTGACACATGCTGCTGGGTGGGGGAGGCCTCCATGATGCTCAACTTTGATACAGGGGGGATGGTGGGAGTTGTTGGACAGACCTCCCTCGCCCATACAGGCCTCCTAAGCAGGGTGGCTGGCTACATGTTGGGTGGGGATGGACATTCAAATGTTGTTTGGGTATTGCAAGGTGCGAATTGTCATTGTGGTGTGGGACATTTGTGTCTACTTACCAGCCTCCGTTCCCCCGGCTACTCCTGTGAACGTCTCAGGTAGAAGGATGGCAAGCACCTTTTCCTCCCATGGTGTGAATGTCTTTTGTGGGACGGGAGGGCCACTGCCAGTCACGTTTGCCAGCGTCCAGTTCTTGCTCCTCTTCTCCTTCACCACCCTCTTCAGATCATGCCACCGCTTCTGGATCTCCTTTTTGGATCTTGGGGCGGCACCTACCGCATTCACTCTTTGGACTATCCTTTCCCACATTTTCGTCCTGGTGGCTAATGGGGTCTGTTGGACCAGGCTACCAAAAAGTTGTGGCTCTACTCTAACAATCTCATTGACCATGACTGTCAACTCAGTGTCAGTGAATTTTGGCATTTTTTGTGCTGCCATGGTGTGGGGGGGTTGAGGTGTTTGTGGGTGCAAGGGTGTGTGGGTGCAGGGGTCTGGTGATGATGTGTGTGGGGTGTTGTGTAGTGGGGGGGTTGTTTGTGATGGTGTGATGGTGGTGGTGTGGGTGGTTTATGTTGTGGTCTTTTGCCTCTCCTGTCAGATGTGGTGTATGGCCTTGTCTTCTGGAGTGATGCAAAGGATTGTGGTCAGTGCTGGGGGTGGCTTTATACTCAGCTGTGTGGGTGTGTCCAAGGGAATTTAGGTGGCCAGGTGTGTAGTGGGAGTGTTTCTGTGTATTAATATCGTTATTTATGTTTCTGTGTATGTGTATTTTATGTTTTGGGTGCAGGGCTATTTTGTTTGTGCTCTGTTATGCATGACTGCGGTCTTTTCACATTGTCCGCCATGTTTATCATGTTCGTCCGTAGTGGTGGCTTTGCTGCTACTTGACCGCCATTTCTTGAATTCACTCCAGGGTGCGTCCGCTGCGGTCGGTGTGGGCGGTTCCGGCCGCAACACCCTCGGAGTTATCCTACTGTCCCGTGCGGTGTCTCCGATGGACCTGTGGACGGTTTTGTGTTCTCCGCTGCGTTTCCGGCCGCCGCGGTCGGAGTTTTGCCATCACCGCACGCGTCGGGCGGTTATATTTAGGCAGCGACCGCCGCGGTCGGTTTTTCGTGGCGGGTGATCCTAATTTGCATGCCGGTTTTGCCGCGGTCATGGCGGCCAGGTATTTTCCGACTCCGTGGCGGTCGGGTAGCTTTTCCGCACGCTATCTTAATGGGCCCCTTAGTTTTTTGGACATTGATCTCCAAGCCCCGGTCCTTACCAAAATTTTGAAATCCATCCAAAATTCTTTGTAGCCCCATAGGGGATTTAGAGAGAAGCAGAGTATTGTCTGCAAACATCAATGCCGGCACATGTCCCTGAGCCAACCATGGGGCATCGATGTTCTTACATTGGCCCAGGGCATGCACCAATCCTTTGATGTATATGCAGAAGAGTGTAGGGGCTAAGACGCACCCCTGTCTCACTTCCCTATTTACTGGAATCGGAGTGGTATGGTCCCCATTTTTCCCATATCTAACTCTAGCAAAGTTCCCTTCATGGAGGCGTTTTAATATTTCTAGAAGATAGTGGGGAAGCCCCAGTTCCCACAACAACCTCCAGCAGGTTAACAAAGACCAGATATAGACTCCCTCGTTCTGACTTCACCGATTTCCAGTAGAGGAGCTGGAGCCTAAATACCTGGTCTATTGTAGAGGTTTTGGTTTTAAACCCAGCCTGAAGATGGGACAAGATTTCATTATCGTCTAGCCAGGTTTGAACACGATCTAGAATAAATCCAGCGTAGACCTTTTGAGACACGTCTAACAGACTAATAGGTCTGTAGTTACCTGGGAGTAATGGAGAACCTTTTTTATATATGGGGATGACCTGTGCCTCTAGCCAAGATGCTGGTAGAGCGATTCCAAGTAAATGTAAATGTATTGTATTTGTAAAGCGCAGGGCTGCCCACACGACGGGGCGTCCTGGCGCTGCAATCATACCGCTGTGGAACCCTTCCTGGCTTTTCCATGTGAAATGTCCACTCCTGGGCACCCCCAAGGTGAAGCCAGGCATCCAAGCGCTGCTGGGGCCGTTGTGGAGATTAAGCAAGCTATTGCCCAGAGTGGGACCCATGATTAGACTAGGCACCGAGATGAGAATTATCAGGTCTTGGGAGATTGAGTCCAAGAACCGCTGAGGCAGGAATTGAACCCTGGTCCCGGGCCAGACCTCTGCATCTGGGTCTGCCGCTCTAACCATTGAGCCACGCTTCTCCACCTAAAATAGCGTTGAAAATCACCCACAGACCGGGACCCCAAATTTTAGGCTCCTTCTTGTAAAGTTCTCCTGGGACATGATCTAAACCTGGTGCTTTTCCTAGTATAATCCTATTAATTGAATTTTCAACCTCATTCATAGTGTTCGAGAGAAAATCTGTATCTATACTGGAAGAACTAATGGGTAGTGTGCTCTTATTTGTACTAATACAATGCTCCAGGGCATAAAGGGCCTGGTAATGAGCCTCCCAACTCTCTGCCTCAATATTTGTGTCCAAGGGTATCTGACCTTCGCTACTTCCCGTTGCAACTAAATTCCAAAAGGCCTTCACATTCTTACTTTCCAAGGCACTTTTCATCTTGTCCCATTGTGCAATTCCCCAAATAATCTTAGCGCCAACAATACATTTTTTATAATGAGCTCTTGCTAATTGAATGGTATTTTGGCATCTATCTTTAATTGCCACAATAAGAACCAAGTCACCTTTTTCTGACTCTTTCCGCTTTTAGTACAAGGTCTACAAAATGCTTCCCTCAGCTTACAATAGATGGTATCATTTACAGCCCCAACTTTATTTAGTGATTCAAAACCTATACCAGCACCTTAAAAAAGCATCACAAATTCAGGGATAAGACTCTCATAAAGTGAGATCAGATTTTGTTCACACTTCTCCATCTGTATACACTTTACCTTTCTCTTATTATTTGAGAGAAAAAGACCTTCCCTAGTGGATGGCTCTAAATTGGTTCTCTATCTATGGGGAGCATTAGGGATACTAGGAGAGCATTGTGGTCGCTATCATACCTAGAGAGTATGCTGAAATCTGTAACCAGGGACCATCCCCTGCATTCAATCAGAACATAGTCCAGGATTGACTCATGGCCTATCCTGTTATAGGTACAATTCCCCGCAGTATCAGAACCAAATCGACCATTACAGGCTTGAAGTGAGTGTTTAAGAGTCAGGGCTTTTAATCGTAATGCCAAAGAGGTCCATGCCCTGATCGGGGTGGTGCTAATCTCAGGAATTGCCCATACCTCATCCTCTTCCCTTCCATATGATTCTTCAAAGTCTTTGATTGGTTCAAAGTGGCAATTTAGGTTGCCACATACAAGAATCAAGCCGTCATCTAGCTGTCCCTCTAGTATAGCATCTAACTGTTCTATTGTGTAGGACTCCTTACCACTCTTTACAGGCCTCGAGTACACATTAAGTAGTTTAATTTGGAAATCTTTTTTAAATGTCAAACAAAGACTCAAAATATCAGGGCCTGTCTGACCCTCCATTGAAATTTCGCACCCTAAGTGACTCCCAATCCATGTTATAAGTCCTCCCGAAGGTCTTCCCTTGCCATTAGAGATAGCAGGAATAAACAAGCATTTGCAATGCAATAGGTCTCGCATTAGGAAAGTTTGAGCTATTGACATTGTAAATGACAAATTTGTTATTTATGTGTTGGTTTTGAAAATAGCGAAATTAATAGCTTTGTCAATTACAATGCTAATAGCTACAACTTTCGCAAATGTGACACCTATAGCATTTTCTTTATTGAAGTGGCCATAAACACTGGTAATATATCCCAAAGTGCTATACCCCTAAATTTCCAGCTGCAAATAATTTAGGTGAAGCTAATAAACCACATTTGGTGTGTTTTTCCTGTATTTTATGGTTTGTAAACCAACTAGTTACATTGATTTGGTGGGGGAGGGGGAGGAGAAATCGCCTTTTACGGTATGTATACAACTGTGTGGGTCCCCCCCCCCATATATTGTTTGCGAACTAGAAGGAAAAGACAGTACTGCATTTTACCTTCAAGCATTTGGGAGAGAGAGACAGACTTATAAATGGCTTCACAGCACCAATAAATTAGTCAAAATGAAAAAGCATGCACATACTTTGTAATAGACTATCAACACGATGTGGAATGAAAGGATTGTAGTCGCTTAGTAAACAAGAGAAAGGAAAACTTAACATTCAGAAAAGTTACCTTTTCAAACCACTCTGCATCTGCCTTCCAATGTTAAGTACTAAGATACATCCAAAAACAATTCTCACATTATCCCCTACTACTCAGTCAGTTTTCTCTGTCGTAAGACTGTGTCATCAAAGGAGGCCGGACTTTCAGCTTTAGCACGGCCAAAGCCTGTAATGTGCTCCAGCACTCCGGAAGATTAACTAAATTTTTTGGTTTTGCTTAAGCTCCTGCTCCGTCACTGAAATCTATTAACAAACAAGACAACAGCCTCACCAACATTCCCAGGTGCTTATGGGTCAGCAAGCTTAACAGGACGGGCTACAATACAGTATCCCCAAAAATAAAAGGGCAGCCAAATCACAAACGACGCCAGACAAGTAGGAGGCTGTAGGAGCCATCTGGGTGAATAAACTAAGTAATCGCTGCGCTCCACCTCTCACTTTTTGCTTATCATGAAATCCGTTGCCTTGATCAGCCCTCCTTGCATTGGTAATCCCTGTCTCGTAAAAATATGCGAGAGGGAGACATTTAATACGTCCATCTCTAGGTTGTTGAGTGTTGTAGGAATGTAGGAGGTATTGTGTGATGTGAGGTTTCCTTAAGTTTAGAACTATACACTCTACTTCAATATCTTTGGTCTTATTTCCCAGCCAACTAACTCTAAGTGTCAGTAAAATATCATTTGGATTTACTATTTGCCCTCTACTAGAGAAGAAATGGAGACATTTGTTTTTTAGCTCATAATGGGTCTCTTTTAGTCCTAGGCTGGGAGATGGACCACCAGAGAGGATAACTACATACAGTATTGAAGCCGGGGGTAAATCAAGTATTGGTAAATTTAGTTGGATATGAATTTTATCAGAAGGAACGTTGGTCACTGGGCTTAGATCTAGGCCTACGCCCTCCTTTTCAGGAAGATCCCCACCACCAGAATTATCCGCTACTCGGCCATTTGTTATAGTTTTCTTCCCCCCGGGTGAGTTACACATTTCCCTCCACCCTGATCAGAGGTTCCAACCCCTCTCTCAATTGGCCTCAGCCCTACAGGGGCCTCAGTAACAGTCCAAATATCTCTTGCTACAGGGGCAACTTCTCTCTCAGTCCTGGTCTCATATACATTTATTAACTTGTCCTTGCATGCATGAATATGGGCAAACTCTTCTTTTAACACGTTTTTTAATTGGATTTCAAAGTACATCAATAAAGTTGGTAACCAGGTGGGCTCAGTAGTTTCCATTTTCTCCTGGATCTTACTAGCGTTTTGTGATTCTGGGTCACTTTCTGGGTCGTATAGAGAATCTCCTTCGTTTTTTTTCCTCTTTGCCCCAACTTTAGTTGACTTAGTATGGTGCTTACTCATAACAGGCTTTTTTGCCCCTCTTGCCTGGCCCCTTTTTCCTAGAGATATTTTTGGTAGGGTACCAACATCCTTGGTTAACAAGGTGCTGTGTATTGTCGTTTTTGGTGTTGGAGGAGTGTCACTCAACAAGGTTGTAGTACTGGGCTCTACAGAGATCACTTGCAAATCTGGGGTCAATGATAATCTGCGTTCGGTGCGCTCTATTTCAGTTGCCACCACCCCTATCGCTCTTTGGAGCATCTGATCAATAGATGTTTGGGGAAGAGGAGGGGCACTACTTCCAGTGGAGAATGACCCAGGGCTATTGTAATATGCTTCTTCATGTTAAATGTTGCAACCTTAGAAACTAAATAAATGGAATTTGGCTATTAACATAAATTAAATTAAATTAAAAAGAAAAAATAACCTTATTTAAAAGGAGCATACACACTTTATATATCAGAAAGCGTTTGTCTTACAAGTTCCAACAGTAAATCGTCTTTTAAAAAAGTCCTCCATGGGGGAGGAGCCTAGCCGGAATCCGAGATGGCCGCCTGACCCCTCGGCTCCGCCGATCCCTCCGCTTTTCTCCCGGCCCGCGATTTCTCCTGCTGTCCATCCTGTCTTCAAGCTGCTTTGTCGGGACCGGGAGGCGATTTGGCATCCAGCGGTGTGTTTCCCTGCTCGTTCCGTGAGGCAGAAGTGTCGGGACGCCCTTGTCTCCTCCTCGGCGCTGGCGGCTGCGGGACGGCTCCTTTGTTCTCGAGACAGCCGGCCATGTTTGCACCTATCACGGATCTTGCCACGGAGACGATCTGACCGGCGGGGGAAAGTGGCGGCGCTGTGTTTGCCGCTGTGGGGCTCAACTTGGCCTCGATTGATCCTGTGCCTTGATACTGTTGGGGTCGGCGGTGCAACAGTGTATCTGCGACTTGTCTCGTGTTGGCGCTGCTGGCTCGCTGCTCTCCGCTGGCGAGGGGGTGGAGGACATACTGCTGCCTGTGCTCCTTGCTCCTGTGATTTCCCCGGGCTGCTGCCAGAGAGATGCCCTGCCGTTCATGCTGCATTGGCGCCGCACCTGTCACCAGAATGGCGTGTGCTGCTTCTGTGCTCCCTGAATGCACACATCCTGCACCCGGACTGGACGTTTATCTAGAAGGGGAAAACGGTGGTGATCGGCCTCGAGAGCTGCAACCCTGTTACGAGCCCTGTGTGCAGAGCCCTGCTGCCCAATACACCTCTGAGGTACCAGTGAGTGTAGGCGACATCTTGCGGGCACTGGGCTCTTTCCGATCTGCAATGCTGGACAATGCCCAGGACTTCATGGATCGCCTTGATGTTAATGCTTCCTATGCTGCTCAGGTGGTCTTTGATGGTGCCCGTCTGCAGGACACTTCTCCACATCCTGACCCCGATCACAGTGGGGAGCTTACCCAGTTGTGTCCAGATAACCTGGAAGGGAGTGAGGCTGGTGGTGTTCCGGCGTGGATTGATATGAAGGAGCGGCTATCTGTGGACGAGGGTTCTGAGGTGTGGCTGCTGAGACGTCCTCGGACGCCATGTTTGGTTCTTCCTCTGTGTTCGGCTGGTGTCGATTGCAAATTTCTCCTGCGGCGGATGGCTTTGTTTTGGCAGACTGATTTGAGTGCTCTGCACCAACGCGGGGTCCCCCTTCCTGTCACCGTTGCTTGCAAGACTTTGGTGTGGACATGCTCTGATGGGCGGCGTTATACCCTGCCGGGATCGCTCTGTCTATCTCTCCGGTTCAATATGGCCACTGTACAATCGGACCACGTCGGTGCCCCAGATCGCAGGGGCCAGGACTGAAGATGCTTTTACTATCCTATCTGCGGTAGAGTGTACTGTCGGGGTTGCAGGACATTAACTGTGGAGTTGGTTACTTATTTTTCTCTATGGTTCGGGGTTCCGGGAATGGTTGGCCGAGGGTTCACAAGCTGGTTGTTTCGTTGATTGATCCTAGCTGCTGGGGTGGGGATTCGGTGTGGGTTGGGGGGTCAGAGATTAAGTGGTATAGGCCCTCCTCCAGTCTTAGATGTTTATGGGAGGTTTAGATTAGGATACTCTTTTCTTCCTCCCTTTATTTCAGGTATTACTGTATTCTTTTTCTTCTTTTCTTTCTTTTCTTGTCCTATATTTCGGGTTTATTGGGCGACAGACACACTGCTGGGGGGGGGGAGGGGGGTAGGCCGTAGCCTCTGCATGCGTGTAGGGTGGGGGGTTAGGGGATGGGTTTTAGTTTGTTTCAGTTTCTATGGTGCCTTGTTTCTTTTCGTATCTTTTCGTCTTCTTTACTCTATCTTGGGTCCGTGTTTGGGAATGCTGGTGGGGGGGTGGCGGTGGACATTGTCTAATATGTTGGATCTGATACCCTGTTGCAAATATTTTGAGCCGTCACTCCGCCTGGGGGGACTTGACCTGTAGTTTGTTGCCTAGGTGGTGAATTTATCGCTACTGTCGTGCTGTGCCTGCACGGACTCCGCCTTTTTAGTATATAGTTTATGTTTTAAAATGCAAATTGGGAATGTCGAACTTAATAGTTGCAACAAAAACATTGAAAATTAACCTTCATTGATCCTGGGACATGGTATCGCAATGGTCTACAGTGTAACCTTTAAATGCCTGCCTATGTTTAATGTGATATTGTGTCGCCATATTGCGCGCTCTGGTGCTTCAACAGTATTCGTGGCCGGCCTGATGGTTGTGGGCCCGTATTTGTTCTTTTCTTGATGCACAATAAAGGTTTTCAAAAATTAATAAAAAAAAAAAAAAAAGTCCTCCTTCAGGCTCAGTTTCAGAGAAGAAAACCAAGGGGAAAGGCCCATCCCAGCCTCCTCCAAACGATGGTAGTGTGGCGTTGGGACTTCTGGGACTTGTAGTCCCCCTTGTAGGAAGGTGGATACCTGACTATGGTTGCCCCCAACCTTTTTTTTGCCTGGTGTTTTGCTGGTCTGACTTAGTTGACCTGGGGCCCTGCCAATCAGGACCCCAGGCCTACTGCTCTCTCTCTAAAATGGATTCCATGTACCTTAGGTACATTTCCAATTGGTACTGGGCCACCTTATCAGACCCTGTAACTTAGGGCATAGGTTTACCCAGGGCCTACCAGGGGCTGAAGCATGTATTATGCCACCCCTGGATGGCCATCTAAATCTGACACAACTGGCTGCACGACAGCTGGGGCAAGGTGGTGTAATCACCCTTTGCTGTAGATATAGTATACCTATATCTAACCCTAAAAATGGACACACAGATTCCTATCAGCCACTCCTATGGCAGGCCTTGACAATCCTGAAGGCAGAGTGCATGGAATCGTGTGAAATGGTGCTCTGGCATGAGCTGAGCCCGGTTGCAGCCTGCGGAACCAAGTCCTAATAGCTGTTCCATGATAACGCATACCATATACTCTTAAGTGCATTATAATCCTCGCGGTTAAATGCTATCTTTGGTATTGCTTTATCAAAACATGTCGAGTAAGGTGTCATACGAATTGGAATACTAACCCCTCGCCAATTCTGGCGACGGGGTTAGCAGTCCACCCTTCTAGAGGGACACGACATGTATGTAACTGTGAACCCCGGTTAAAGTTAACTGAAGCCTCAGCTCCACAAAATGGATGCTGCCACCACAGACACAAGTCTGACCTCCTGCTGCTGGGAGTCCTTCCAGCGAGGAGAGCTTGGACAAAGGGTTTCCTGTCAGGGGCGGTGCTAGCACCATCCCAGACAGGGTTTTGTGTATCCTGGGTAGGCAGGGCTTTACAGGAAGGTGACTGCAGAGTGGCACCCCGGTGCTCACTACCCATAGGCCGGCTAGAACCAGTTCCAGGGGCACACCAGCCCCTGGCCTGGGGAAAGTCCGGCATGGGAGAGGGGTGTAACCACCCCCCTTCCTGGTCCCACCCCTAGGGCAGGACCTAGTCGCGTGCCCACCCCTTTCTTTAGGATAAAGGCAGGAGCGGGGACCCTTCCAAATTAGATAATCTTTGAATAAATAACTACTTTCTACGAAAGGAAACTCAAGACTCTTCTCAAGATTTCTCCCTTGTGGCTAAAGAGTAGTCACCCTGCATCCGCAGGCACCATCTAAGAACTCTGCGGTTTGCTGCACGTCCTTCCTCAGGAATCCGACCGACCAGCACGCCGAGACCCGGCTTCCCTGGCACCTCTGACCTCTACATACCTCTACATCTACGTTATACCAAACAGGGTTATACCCAATGCAGTCAATAGGGACCTGGGTAGCAAATGGAAGGAAGGGAAGGGGTCCCGAGACCAGAAAGAAATTACAAATTCAAGGCATTTATATACATAAATCCAAAAACAACGTTGTTTGATGCAAAAAAGATTTTACTTCAAGATTGCACACATCCTAATTAATAGGTACAATGTTCATTATACATTTGCTTTATATACCGTGTACGTGCCCACATTCACAACGGGAAGGGGGTGACGTGAGGGAAAGTGTAGGGGGTAGGATATGGTTAAGCTGATTCATTCAGTGACAAGTCTTATTCAATCTATTAAGACAGTATACATGTGGTCCCTTGCATCAGGGCCACATTTGTAGGCTCCACGAGAGTCCAAAATTATAAATATCAAAAAGGGCCTAACTCCGTTATAGCCGTGAGTGACTGAATGGGGACCGGAGCTGGTCTTTGGTTACGTAGTGGTCTACGTTTCGACCCAAAATCAGTAGGAGTCTTTTCCTTACGGGAGGGTCTTCATCAGGACAAGCACAGTTGTGGGTGGGCAAACTCCTGGGGAACAATTAAAAGAACGAATTAGAGACACACCATTCCTGTATTCAAATTCATAGGATGGTGGTACATGATTATCAGTGAAAAGAAGAGAACCGTGTTATCTTGCTACGTTAGAATCTCATACGTAGGAATAAATAAAATGACTAACGCTCACCTTTCGCAAGGGGCGATAGGAGTAGACTCAAAAGGTGGATAATCTTAGTCCAAATTGATGGTTGGTAACTCTAAATGTTAGAGAGAAGAGACTAGTATTGGAAGGGGATCAGTTAGTACATTAGAGTTTATACAGAAGGTCTAGATCATTAAAACACTATGAAGGTAGTCAGCAAGCCATCTGTGCTAAGGAGTATATTATCACAAAAAGGCGCGGAATTCCAAAAAGATGCGAGAGTCATTAGGCACATATGTAGTTATTACCTGTCAGTCTAAATAGGTGATGTATCGGTCGGAGATTGTAGTGTTCCTCGATGGTTGATCAAGGTTTTCAACCTATACAGCAGAGAAATGGATTACCTATTTATAGACTAAATACCATATATAAAACCAAATTGAGGTCTCTCAAAAAGATATTCACTTCAAAGCGGGCTTACCACTGTCGACAAATTCCTAAGGATTAAATTTGATGGATTCTGTGTGCATTGCGCAGTGAATTTTAATCAGGCGTATTTATTCCATTTCAGGCACCTACAATTATCCTGGGTAACCTTTATGCAAAAAAAAGGTTCGTAAATGGAACTAGTATTGGTAATGCATGGATTTAGGTTTCTTAAGATATCCATATATATACACAAAACATGGTCTTTACCAGTAACAGCAGCAGAAGATTATCTCTAAATCACTAGACTTGTTAGTCTCACCACTTCATAGAAGATTCACCTATTTAGGCAAGCGGTACGAAATATAGCCTGAAAAGACAAAGGTTGTCCCAAATCGTAAAGGTCACTAACACACTTCTCACGTGTTTTCTCATTCATACACAGTCAGAGAATAAGTACCATTACCGGGATAGAGGGATCTTGATATAGTCCTCACCACTTCTCACAGGCGGGTGCCATCTCACCTAAAAGGGGGGGGGTTAAATATACGGTAGTCTAAGTACTGTGTGAGCCAGGGAGCAATTTATGACCACTACAAACAGTCACTTAAATTCAGATTCTCCTACGTCAACCGCCGAGTGATCAAGAGTGAGTGAGGGAAGAATTCTCCAAATGCGTTCCTCTGTGTCCTACGTTCGGGTAAAGAAACACAGGTTCAGGGAAGTGAGAACGATCAGAACGCGTCGTTCTACAAACCCCCATTAGGTTTGATGGGCATGTTTACCTCGTTATTGTGTACAGCATACGAATTCTGCATTCATCCCTACGTGGTGTCTCATCAAGGCTGCCGCGCTCCGTGTGCCGTGCGGTAAATCCTCGCGTTTTTGTATTTCCTGGTCGGTTGGGGACTAGGGGGCGGAGTTACGTTTTTTCCATAGAGGCAGAAGACAGACTGAACTCTCCGCATTGTTGTTAAAGGAAAATATAAACACACTTGCTGCCTCATTACATTACTAGTCAGTATTCGGTAATATACTATAGGTATTCAAAATTATTAACGCATCGCATTTTAGCACATGACTATTTTATACAGTGGAGCTTGGGATGCACAAGTTGCAAAGAGTAGTGTAGATCCCAGCACTCCATGTTGTGTTTTTAAAAAAAAAAAAACTTCGGTATCACAGGTTAATATTGAAAAACATTATAGGCAAATTCTATAAAATAGGTCACCTTTTATATCTGAGTGCACTTGTCTTCATAGGACAGTGAAAACTCATATTTACATCACTCCATAAGAAATGTTAAATGCAATCCAATTCCAGATTGAAAAAGATTATCTCAACCTGGTATCCATATCATAATGAATATAGGATTAACAATTATTATGCATACCAGAGTGCACAAATCACACAGGATAGTGTAGACTCCAACATTCCATGTGGCAAAAAGGAGACATACAGTTAGAACGCACAGTCACACATGTATGAGAACATTACCCTAAAGGATGGCCAACTGGGCAAAACTATTTTCTGACTCGTTAAGGCCCTCTACTACGGAATTAAAGGTGTAGATCCATTTGAGCTCTCTGATGTTAAGGATATTAGATAGATCACCTCCCCTGGGGCCCAATGTGATGTGTTCCAAAACTACCCACTTGAGTGAGTCTGGTGAGTGATTATGTGTAGTACAGTGTTCAACCAGGGGTGCCCCGGGTACCTTGCATCTAATTCTGCTACAGTGTGAAAGGAACCTTGCCTTCACCCGTTGCTGAGTCAGGCCGATATAGATGAGGTCGCATGGACAGACAATCCCATAAATTACATTTTTGGTGTTGCAATTCGTGTGTTGATTAAGCATAGGTCGATGATTTTTAAAGACAAATTCCTTGGATTGAATGGTAGACGGGCAAGCTTTGCACTTCCCGCATCTGTAATGTCCCACTACTCGAGGTTGGTTCCAACATGAGGTTATAGTGGGTTCAGGTGGACATTCTAGGAAAGACGAAACCACATGATCTTTGACATTTCGTGCCTTCCTGAAGGCATGCATCGGCACATTCATTATATCTAGATCCTTTGCAATTAGGTTCCAGTGCTTGTTTATAACCTTTTTGATAGAATGGCTCTTGGTTGAAAAAGTAGTAACGCAAATCATACGTTCTTCCAATGAACAGTTGCGTACTGTCGGTTCCAGAAGTATTTCACGGTGACAGAACCATGCTCTTTTTCTTGAGCGTTTAACAAGTCGTTTGGGGTAACCTCTCTCTATTAAGCGTGACATCAGGATCTCGGATTGTAGCATGTAATCTTCCTTCTTACTGCAGTTCCTACGTACACGGAGGAACTGCCCATAGGGTAAATTGTCCCGGAGACTCCTGGGGTGGTGGCTGGAGTACTGTAATAATGAATTCCGTTCTGCAGGTTTTCTGAATAGGGTGGTATGTAGAGTGCCTTCTTCAGCCACTATTGTAATGTCCAAGAAGTCAATCTTCTTATTGCTCGATTGCTTCGTAAATTGGATATCTGTAGACCGTGAGTTCAACCATTGGTGGAAAAGTTCTAGTTCATTGTTATTACCCTTCCAGATGAGCAGCACATCATCAATGTACTGTACCCAAAGCTGTATATGATGTTGAAATGGATTTTGATCACAGATCACAAAGGTCTTTTCATAAAAGGCCATAAACAATATGGCCAGGTCTGGGGCAAAGGCTGCCCCCATTGCCACCCCCTTCGTTTGTAAATAGAACACATTTTGAAACATGAAATAGTTCCTCATCATGGCAATCTTGAGTAACAGTAGTATGAATGTGGTTGGTACTTGTACTGGAGCCTCGCGACTGTCAAGAGCTTCGGTGACCACCATCAACGCCTCCTCCTGTGGTATGCTTGTGTATAACGACACAATGTCGCATGTGACCAATAGTTCTTCGTATGGGTTGAAAGGTTTTCCGTCAATCAAAGTGATCGTATGGGTGGTGTCCCTCAAATAGGTGGAAGTAGACTCGGCTAGTGGTTTCAAGAAAAAGTCTATATACCGGCACAGAGGTTCAAGGATAGAACCACACCCGGACACGATGGGTCGTCCCGGGGGGTTATGTAAGTCTTTGTGCACCTTGGGTAGGGTATATATTGTGGGTATTCGTGGGTGGCTCTGATTGAGATAGCGATATTCCTGATCCGAGAGGAAACCTTGTTGGACCCCTTCTTGCGTCACCCGTTGGATTTCAGTGGCTAAGTCACGTGTAGGGTCAGATGGCAGTCTTCTGTAACTTATTCCATCATTCAATTGGCGCAAGATCTCTTCTTTGTATTTAGATACATCTTGGATGATGATAGCCCCGCCCTTGTCTGCTGGTTTCACAACCACTTTTGGATTGTCTTTAAGGGTCATCAGTGCTGTTCTTTCGCTTTTGCGGATATTGTATCTCACATAGGACTTCTCTCTCAGAATCTTCTTGACCTCTTCAGTAATGATACTTTCATAGGCCAGTATGCGATGGCTCATTGTGTTAGACTGGGGTACGAAAGTGGATGGTACTCTGAGACCGGTAACTGATGTATTCATCGTTGGTGGTCTGTTCTTAAAGAAGAAACGTAGTCTTATTTTTCTAAAAAATTTTGAGAGTTCCATTAATGTATTGAAGCTGTTAGGGGGGGTTGTAGGGACAAAAGACAAACCCTTGCTCAGTACCCGGTGTTCATCCTCACTTAGTTCATGCGAGGACAAATTAATGATAGGTGTATCCGGTGCTCTCACCACCTGTAGTTCTTGCGTCTGGTCGAGCGTTCTCCATGTTCTTCCGGCTGGAATCTGACTTGTTTCGTGCCGCGCCCTCTGCCACCGTCGTTGTCCCACTGCATCTGAGGGCCTTGTTGCCCCCGTCCCGTCCCCCGGTTCCAGTTGTTGCCTCGTCCGCGAGGCGGTCTTCATGTTCCTCTCTCTAAAAAAGAATTTGGTTGATACTGGGGATGGTAATTGTCCTGGTATCCGTAGGAATTGCTGGGACCTGCTTGTTCTGAGTCTTCTCCGGAACTGTAGGAGGAATCCGAGAATGTAGTGAAACGTCCCCTGGATCTGCCACCTCTGTAGCCTCGATTAGTAAATCGTCCTTGTTGGTCCTGTCGGAAGTAATCTTCAGATAGATAGGGATAAGTTTTTTTCTTATCATAAAAGCTTCTTCTTGATGTTAGAGGTCTCAAAGTCTTGTAAAGTCTCAACCAGTTTGGATAACGCCTCTTTAGAGTTGGTAAGTGTGCTATCACCTGAAATACTTGTCTTCAGTTCGGCTATTTGTTTGGTTAGTATAGCCACCTGTTCTGCTGCAGTCTCTATCCCCAACACCATCCAATGTCTAGAACAGTTATTTGCAACAAAGCTGAATCCTTCTCGAAATTTTGGAATATCCACAAAAATGGCTGGTTCTACTCTGACTTGTAAACCTGTAGGTATGATATTGTTCTGAAGGCACTGTGCAAGAAAGTGACCATGCAGTTTTGTGCAAATTAGCTTTTTTTCTAATCTTTCTGAGAAATGTTATCATTTAGAGTGATGTCTATGATAGGTGTACTAGCTGACAAAAAGTTATTCGCTGGATCATGTAACAATTGATCAATATAATCTTCTGTGTATGAAAGTATCTCCTTATCTCCCATATTGGTGAGTCATAGATTTAATTCAAAACAAAATTGTCTTAACAAAGTATTTATTCTAGAGAACACGGAAAACCTCCTGGAAGGGAGGTAGCGTAACCTCACAGGCGTGCGCCTTTACAAACTACGTTATAACAAACAGGGTTATACCCAATGCAGTCAATAGGGACCTGGGTAGCAAATGGAAGGAAGGGAAGGGGTCCCGAGACCAGAAAGAAATTACAAATTCAAGGCATTTATATACATAAATCCAAAAACAACGTTGTTTGATGCAAAAAAGATTTTACTTCAAGATTGCACACATCCTAATTAATAGGTACAATGTTCATTATACATTTGCTTTATATACCCTGTACGTGCCCACATTCACAACGGGAAGGGGGTGACGTGAGGGAAAGTGTAGGGGGTAGGATATGGTTAAGCTGATTCATTCAGTGACAAGTCTTATTCAATCTATTAAGACAGTATACATGTGGTCCCTTGCATCAGGGCCACATTTGTAGGCTCCACGAGAGTCCAAAATTATAAATATCAAAAAGGGCCTAACTCCGTTATAGCCGTGAGTGACTGAATGGGGACCGGAGCTGGTCTTTGATTACGTAGTGGTCTACGTTTCGACCCAAAATCAGTAGGAGTCTTTTCCTTACGGAAGGGTCTTCATCAGGACAAGCACTGTTGTGGGTGGGCAAACTCCTGGGGATCAATTAAAAGAACGAATTAGAGGCACACCATTCCTGTATTCAAATTCATAGGATGGTGGTACATGATTATCAGTGAAAAGAAGAGAACCGTGTTATCTTGCTACGTTAGAATCTCATACGTAGGAATAAATAAAATGACTAACGCTCACCTTTCGCAAGGGGCGATAGGAGTAGACTCAAAAGGTGGATAATCTTAGTCCAAATTGATGGTTGGTAACTCTAAATGTTAGAGAGAAGAGACTAGTATTGGAAGGGGATCAGTTAGTACATTAGAGTTTATACAGAAGGTCTAGATCATTAAAACACTATGAAGGTAGTCAGCAAGCCATCTGTGCTAAGGAGTATATTATCACAAAAAGGCGCGGAATTCCAAAAAGATGCGAGAGTCATTAGGCACCTATGTAGTTATCACCTGTCAGTCTAAATAGGTGATGTATCGGTCGGAGATTGTAGTGTTCCTCGATGGTTGATCAAGGTTTTCAACCTATACAGCAGAGAAATGGATTACCTATTTATAGACTAAATACCATATAAAAAACCAAATTGAGGTCTCTCAAAAAGATATTCACTTCAAAGCGGGCTTACCACTGTCGACAAATTCTTAAGGATTAAATTTGATGGATTCTGTGTGCATTGTGCAGTGAATTTTAATCAGGCGTATTTATTCCATTTCAGGCACCTACAATTATCCTGGGTAACGGGTTTTGCATATAGGTTACGGATTTTTACTGTCCCTGCATATGAAAACCCTGATCCCCTCCTGCTGGAAACATGGGCTACACACATAGCCCATTCATGGAAAGGGATGCTTGAAATCTTAGTCCAGTTTCATGGAGTGACAAGGATAAGGTGGTAATGGAGGGAGATTGAGGCGATGGAAGAAGAGCTCTCAAAAAATCCAGATAAAGATGAACAGGAACAACTAAGGGCAGTAATGAAAAAGAGATTACAGAAATATGAAATGAAGATCAAATTGAGGAAACAAGAAAAATTCGACCGAGATGAACAGGACTATGCGATGGGCAGGGTCCTGACCTTTTCCCAAAAATATGACCAGCCACGAAAAAATCTGGCAAAGAAAAATCAGATGCCGGGAGCAGTACCAGTAGTAAGAGTCGAAACCTCCGACTCGGATGCCACAGCAAGTGAGGTGTCGGGTGATGAAACAACAGTCCCCGTGACTGTGGTTACCAAGACTCCTTTTCAGCAGGAGTTCAAAGTAATCAGGGAAAGCTGGCTGAGAGACGGCAAAAACAAACCCCCGGAAGGGGCATGAAAACCAGACGTGGTGGCTGGAAAGGGAAGAGGCAGCGGGCAAACCAACACGGCACCAAGGGTGACAAGAAGTCAGAGAAGAGGGAGGTGGTAACTCAACCTGACCACCTAACCATTGTAAACTTGTCCCGCAGACCGTTAACATCTTCTGAAGAATCTGTTTTAAAACTGGGACTTACATTCTGTCCAAATGTGAACATGGAATATACCCAGACTAGGATTGATCTTTATAAATTTATTCGTAGGATTAAATTACATAAATTCTTCAAAGTTAAACCTAGTCAAGTCAAGTCAAATAATTTATATAGCGCACTACATACCCAGAGGGTCTCAAGGCGCTTGAGGAAGGGTGGGGAATTATTTGTCGAAAATCCAGGTTCTAAGCTGCTTTCTGAAGGCTGGGTGGTTTTGAGTGAGGCGGAGGTGAATGGGAAGGGAGTTCCATGTTTTAGCCGCTAGGTAGGAGAAGGATCTTCCCCCCATGGTGGATTTGTTGATGCGTGGAACCGCAGCGAGGGCTTGGTTGGAGGAACGTAGCTGGCGGGAGGGGGAGTAGAAGGATAATCGCGTGTTGAGGCATTCTGGTCCAAGTTCGTAGAGTGCTTTGTGTGCATGAGTGAGGAGGCGGAACGTTATCCTCTTATTGACAGGGAGCCAGTGGAGGTCTTTTAGGTGACCGGAAATGTGGTCTTTACGCGGGATGTCTAGTATGAGTCTGGCTGATGCGTTTTGGATGCGTTGGAGTTTTCTCTGAAGTTTAGCGGTGGTACCGGCGTATAGGGTGTTTCCGTAGTCCAGGCGGCTTGTAACTAGTGCATGGGTGACCGTTTTTCTAGTTTCGGTGGGGATCCAGCTAAATGTTTTTTTTGAGCATGCGGAGGATGTTGAAGCAAGATGAAGAAACTGCGTTGACTTGTCTGGTCATCGAGAGAGAGGAGTCCAGGATGACGCCCAGGTTCCGTGCGTGGTCCGTTGGAATGGGTGCTTTTCCTAGGGCAGCTGGCCACCAAGAATCGTCCCAGGCGGAAGGGGAAGTACCTAAGATGAGGACTTCTGTTTTGTCTGAGTTCAGTTTAAGACAGCTGTGCTTCATCCACTCGGCTACTTCTTTCATTCCATCATGTAGGTTGGTTTTAGCGGTGTTTGGGTCTTTGGTGAGGGAGAGGATCAGCTGAGTGTCATCAGCGTAGGAGATGATGTTGAGGTTGTGTTGGCGTGCGATGGCCGCTGCTACTGCTAAATAGGTCAAACATCTGAGAAACAACAAAAAGGACACTGACCTTCTAAACGTTAATGATTTGACTGCATGTGAAGTACTACAAAATCTCCGATTAGAGAGTAATATGGAAACAAGTGAAGCTACAAATACTCTCACTCCGAGACTAGCCAATATTGAAATTGATCAGGAAGCACCCACAAGTGGATTGAAATTAACATCAAAATGTGTTCCACAAACTGCTATGGATGCTATTGACTCGTTTTCTGACGCAGTAATTAAGGACCTGATGAATATGAGGACAGAACACACTTCCCAACGGGAATCCTTCAATATTTCGAAAGAACAAAGAATGGCTATAAAACAACTATCGGAGGACAATTCGATCGTATGTAAACCCTCTGATAAAGGAGGAAATATTGTCATTATGTTAAGAGAACAATATGTGACAGAAGCCATGCGGCAATTACAGGACGGGACCTGTTATGCCATAATAACCAAGAAAGATTATCTTGAGAGCATCCACATGCTTCATGACCTTTTGAAGAAATGGCACGACAAGCAGATGATAGAACTGGAAGAATATTTATTTCTAAAAACTGTAAATCCAATTCTGCCCACTTTTTATCACCTGCCCAAGGTTCATAAAAACATTGACATTCCCCCAGGAAGACCTATTATTTCCTCTATTGGGGGATTAACTGAGAATTTGTCCAAATTTCTGGACCACTACTTATTTGAATTCGTACTTTCATTGAAGTTGTATATCAGAGACACATCTAACTTCATTCAAAAAGTTGAGAACTTAAACTGGCAATCCACCTATGTATTGTTAACTCTCAACATAACAAGTCTCTACACGTGCATTGAACACGAAAAGGGCCTACATGCCATAAAATATTTCTTGAACAAAAAACCACTAAAATATGCCATGCAAATAAGATGTTGTTAGAATTAATTAACTTCTGCTTACATCATAATATCTTTCTTTTCCAGGATGACATATATAGACAGCTGTCTGGTACGGCGATGGGCTCCTGCTTCGCCCCCAGCTTTGCGAACTTGTTCGTTGGCTGGTGGGAGGAGCAGGTAGCCTGGGCCCCTGAGAATGCCACATGGAACAACAAGGTGGTGGCTTGGTGCAGGTACAATGATGGCCTGTTCCTAGTATGGGATGGGTCTGTGGCAGAAGCCAGTGAGTACATACGACTGTTAAACAACAATGATTGCAACCTAAGATTCACGGGGGAAGTGAGCCAAGAAAAGGTCCATTATCTAGACCTTCAAGTGAACGTTAGGGATGGTAAGATCCGTACCCTACTATATTGCAAGCCCACGGCAGGGAATAGCGTGTTACACGCGTCTAGTAGCCACCCCCGGAGACTCATAAACAGCATCCCGTATGGGGAATTTCTTAGGTTAAGACGCAATTGTATTCTAGAGGAAGACTTTGAAAAAGCAGCCAGTGAGAGTTTGTATAGATTCTCTGACAGAGGATATAAACAGAATCTTCTGTATGATGCACTGAATAGGGTGAGGAAATTGGATTGATGTTCTCTCTTTGAGAAAAAGTCACCTCCAAATACTGATGGCAAATTCCGCATGATAACCCCCTATTCAGCCAACTCCTTCAGATTAAGATCTATTAGGACAAAACACTGGCATATCTTAAAAAGATAGATAGGTAGATAGTAACTACAATATGGGTATTTAATTGAATATGGATATTGATGTATTTGTACACATGAAATGTGTGCGTGAAGCGATGTTTTGAGGACTCTTTGACATCGTTTTTCCAGGATTGATATGTCCCGTCGACCCTTACATACGAGACACTGTATATGTCACAATTCGATTATTAATTGTTTTTTGCCGATGCACGGCGTGATTATGGTTGGGTGAGATATATGACTGAATAAGTGATAGAGTCGTTTGAAATAATAACATGTACACTCAAAGATGGCGGGCAAACACAAATGTTTGAAGCAGTCCTATGTTTGTTTCTATCACCTACAATGAACGTACATAATGGCACTGCGCAGCACGTTTGTTTGTAACACTGACGAAGGGAGTTTCTCCCGAAACGCATTTGTTTTGATAATAAACCTTTGTTGACAACTGGAACCCCGAGAGTGCTGTATTTCTTCTAAACCCGGCTGGGTATTATTTGGAGAATTTGGAGCAAATATATATATATATATATATATATATATATATATATATATATATATATATATATATATATATATATATATATATATATATATATATATATATATATATATATATATATTTTGTGCTCGGCTTCAGAACTAGTTTTTCCAAAGAACCGCACTCGTGGAACCAAAGTTTTTGCAGTGCTCACACCATAGGTTTATTCACAAAGGTTTAACAGACGCGTTTCAGCATTACGCCTTCGTCAGTGTCAATTACATTGTGAGGAATGGCCCTGGGATATAGCTACAGGAAATCATGAACATGGTTGACGGACTCCATTGCTATTTGGGTCGCGCCATCTTGGAACATGTAAATACATATCAGCATTTTGGTACGTTTTACCCCATATTGGAAACTATATTTACTTACATGCTTAAGAGATGTCACGTGGGCAATTCAAAGGACAGAGAGGCACCGCCCGTGATCAAGGCTTGTAAGAGCAGAAACGTTGGGCTTAGGTAGCCTCTTGCCGTCATGCTGTGCATCATTAAAGCAGTTTTCTAAAGCAACCCAGCCAGTGTCAGTGTGCCTTCTTGGAAGGAAAGGAGGGTTCGTTGCTATTTTCAACTGGAAGCCGTGCACCAGACACACTGGCCGCCCTTCAAGGTTCGTGCTTGGTTTGCTCGGCAATTTTGTGGCGATTTAATTGTTGGAGCCCGACCTGCTTGCCCCCTGTGACGGTGTTGCGGAGCGAGGCAAGTTGGGAGCAGAAGGACAGATGTCCAGATTGCAGGCTGGAAGTACTTTGGATAAGCAGTGAGTGCAACAAACAAATCATGAACTGGGCAAGAATGTTACCTTTATGAAATGCGCAAAGGGACTATCAAATACTCAAGACATGTGTGCGCAATTCAGCAGTAGAACTTTAATATGCTGGCGTTCACTTTTGAAACGAAACTAATTTACCTGCGCGCACTCTGTGGGAGAATACGGCCCGTGTGGATAAAAGAGATGTCACGTGGGCAATTCAAAGGACAGAGAGGCACCGCCCGTGATCAAGGCTTGTAAGAGCAGAAACGTTGGGCTTAGGTAGCCTCTTGCCGTCATGCTGTGCATCATTAAAGCAGTTTTCTAAAGCAACCCAGCCAGTGTCAGTGTGCCTTCTTGGAAGGAAAGGAGGGTTCGTTGCTATTTTCAACTGGAAGCCGTGCACCAGACACACTGGCCGCCCTTCAAGGTTCGTGCTTGGTTTGCTCGGCAATTTTGTGGCGATTTAATTGTTGGAGCCCGACCTGCTTGCCCCCTGTGACGGTGTTGCGGAGTGAGGCAAGTTGGGAGCAGAAGGACAGATGTCCAGATTGCAGGCTGGAAGTACTTTGGATAAGCAGTGAGTGCAACAAACAAATCATGAACTGGGCAAGAATGTTACCTTTATGAAATGCGCAAAGGGACTATCAAATACTCAAGACATGTGTGCGCAATTCAGCAGTAGAACTTTAATATGCTGGCGTTCACTTTTGAAACGAAACTAATTTACCTGCGCGCACTCTGTGGGAGAATACGGCCCGTGTGGATAAAAGAGATGTCACGTGGGCAATTCAAAGGACAGAGAGGCACCGCCCGTGATCAAGGCTTGTAAGAGCAGAAACGTTGGGCTTAGGTAGCCTCTTGCCGTCATGCTGTGCATCATTAAAGCAGTTTTCTAAAGCAACCCAGCCAGTGTCAGTGTGCCTTCTTGGAAGGAAAGGAGGGTTCGTTGCTATTTTCAACTGGAAGCCGTGCACCAGACACACTGGCCGCCCTTCAAGGTTCGTGCTTGGTTTGCTCGGCAATTTTGTGGCGATATATATATATATATATATATATATATATATATATATATATATATATATATATATATATATATATATATATATATATATATATATATATGTATGTATATATGTATATATATATATATATATGTATATATATATATATATATATATATATATATATATATATATATATATATATATTCACTCTCACTGCCAGAGCTAGCATCAGAGGTTTCACCAAACCTCCATCGAAAGAAGACGCTGCACTCCAGGAGGTTCTGTTCTGAAAGGGTGTAGAAATAATGGCCTAATAACCGAAGTGTTGGTTTTGTTGTGTTGTAACTGTATAAAGTACTACAGCTTAATATCTTATGGGGTTAAAGTATCAAATGAGATAGTCAAGAAGGACTCTCTAACTGTGGAAAAGACTTGTTATTTGAAAGGTGTCAGTTGGTGTGGGACATGATTGCTTAGATTAAAAATGTAATAAACAGAACCCCCAGGAGTGAAGCGTCTTGTTACAAAGGTTACAGTGACGTTATATTTAGGAAATAGAATTTTTTACAAATGTAGAAATTCCCTGAAAGAAAAAAAGTTACAGGGACGTTATATTTAAGAAATAGTATTTTTAAAAAACCTTAGAAATTCACTGAAAAAACAAAAGGTTCAGATTTCACTCGTTCAAAACATTGAAATTGTACCTGAGCTAACAATAACTTATGCTCCCACAATGCACTGCTTATGACCTGACATATTACATCATTCATGACATGGTCAGTAACATAACTGACAACATCATTGATGATATCTCAAATGACATCACTGATGACATCATCCAGTGAGTGTTTCGTAAAAGTTTCTTAGAGTTGAAGATATATACTAAGCTTATGCATAAGTTAAATTACTATTCTTTTTGTACTACTACTGAGTGACATTGTTTCTAATATATGTGATCTGAGTTGCACTGTGACTGTATCAGTGTAGGAGTGGGTGCCTAAGTGGCTGTTTGGATATGTGAGTGAGTGTGTGAGTGATTGTATGGATGAATAAGTAGGTGTGTGTGTAGATGTATTGTTGAGTGAGCGAGTGACTGTGTAAGTGGCTGTATTAATTTTTTATTTATTACATTTATAAAGCGCCTGACTAACCCCAAATGGGGTATCTCCGCGCTAAGGAAACAACAACACACAACACATGGGGAGAGGAAGGTGGGTGGGTTGATGTGTGTGAGTGGCTGTATCCGTGACTGTGGTGGATGTGTGTGAGTGGCTCTATGGGTGGAAGAGTATGTCTGAGTGACTGTATGGGTGACTGAGTGGCAGTGTGAATGGCTCTGGATGAGTAACTGGGTGAGTGGTTGTTTAGGTGTATGTGTAAGTGAGTGGGTGTTTGATTGGCTGCTTTGCACAGCATTTATTCGTGTGAGTGGCTGTATAGATGAGTGAGTGGGGGCATGAGTGATTGTATTGATATGTGAATGGGAATGTAAGTGGTTTTCTGGATGCGTGAATAGATGTATGAGTGGCTGTATCAGTGAGTAAGTAGCCCTGTTTGCAGCTGTGTGGCTGAGTGAGTAGCTATGTGAGTGTCTGTAATGGTTAGTGATTGGTTGTATGAGTGGCTGTATGAATGTGTGAATGGGTATATGAGTGGTTGTATGGGTGTGTGAGTGAGTGGATGTATGGGTCTGTGATTGGGAATCGTTTTTTGGGTGTGTGAGTAGATTTATGGGTTTGTGAGTGACCATGTGAGTGGCTGTATGGGTGAGTGAGTGGTTGTGTGAGTGGCTGTATGAGTGAGTGTGTGTGTCAGTAGTTGTATAGGTCAGTGAATGGGCATGAATTTCTGGATGGGTATATAAATGGAAACATGAGTGTCTGAGTAGGTCTATGAGAGTCTCTGAGTAGGTCCTTAAGTGGGTGTATTATTGTCTGAGTGGGTGTGTGAGTGTCTGAGTGAATCTGTGAGTAGGTGTGTGATTTTATGAGTGGGCCTGTGAGTATATGCATGAGTCTGTGAGTAGATTTGTCAGTGGGCGCATTACTTTCTGAGTGGGTCTGTGAGTCAGTGTGTGAGTATCTGAGTAGGTTCTCCGGGAGGATACATGCGCCTCTTAGTACCTGTGAGTGGGTGCATCAGTGTCTGAGTGGGTCTGTGAGTGGATTCATAAGATTATATGTGGTTCTGTGACTGGGTGCATGAGTCTTTGAGTGAATCTGTGACTGAGAGTGTCAGTCTCTCAGTGGGTCTGTGAGTAGATGTGTGGCTCTCAGTGGGTCTATGAGTGGGTGCACGGGTCTCTGAGTGGGTCTCTGGGTGCATGAGTCTTTCACTGGGTATGTGAGTGGGTATGTAAGTATATCAGTGGGTCTGTTAGTGGGTGCAAAACCATCTGAGTAGGTCTGTGAGTAGGTGTGTGATTCTGTGTATGTCTGTTAGTACATGCATTAGTGTGTGACGGAATATTTGAATGTATAAACACGTTTTTTCTTATTCTTCAGCAAGGTTTCCAGTTCTGCCACATTGCTACACAGGAGGGCCTCACTGAGCGATGTAAAGGGATCACAATTCCAAACACAAGAACAAAAACATGGTTTGCGACATTTTAAACTCATACGGGGTCCCACAAAGACCACTACAATGCACCCATAGGGTCAGGGTGAAGGTCTACCCTGACACTTTCTATACTATTTAGCCTCAAAACTCATTCCCCGGGAACCGGTCCTGGTTTAGAAAATAGCCACCACATTTTTTTTCACAGGTTGCTGCCAGCCAATCACAGAACTTCTCCTGGCCTGAGGGGTCACAAAGTGCTGCGTAGGCATTGCAGTGGATATGAGTCCCAAGATATACAAATTTGTATTCCCTTCACATTGCCAAAACTGCAGAACGGATGTAACCCAATTTAAACCAATTTACAAAAAAGTCAATTTCTGGATCAACAGCTACCTTTCTGCCAAGTTTGGTGAAATTCCGTTCTGCGGTTCTGGCTACGGTCATGTCTAAAAGTCCTATGACAATTAACTTTGGAAATTCACATTTTTTGGCTCCCCTTTTTCTCGACCCCTACTGAACAGAACACCCCAAAACTTTGCGTGCACAACAGGATCACTGGTACACTTGTTTTGGAAAATGATGTGAAGATTCGTCATTAGACGCCAAAGATATAGGCAAGTCAAAAAACGCTTTTTCTATTGAAACTAGGTCCTAACTATAACTACCTACTATATATATTCACTGAAAAAAACATAGGTTTCAGACATGTTATAGTTAGGAATTAGCATTTAAAAAACTGTTGTATTTAGCCTGTCTCTTTTCTGCCTGTGGGACTTCATTTTCATTCACATGATGTCACCACTGGAACCTCTGGTGACATGGAGTGTTTGGTGCTTAGCCTAGTGACAACTGGCAGTTGGAACCAGGCAGGCCAAGTGACAAGCTGGTCACTCCTGGTGGGTCTTCACTATATCTTATTATTAACATCTTGAAGACTTGACAATCTTGAATAAAGCAACCTAAATTATACCCGGCTCCAGGCCTCTATTTACAACAAAAACCTTAGAAATTCACTGAAAAAAACATAAGTTTCAGGGGTGTTATAGTCAGCTGGACATTTGACTCGTACAAAACCATTGAAATTCCTCCTAACTATGACTTGCGAGCCCGCAATCCACTGCTGATGATGTCACATATTACATAATTTATGACATGGTCCGTGACATCACTGATGACATCTCAAATTACATCACTGATGACATCACTGATGACATCATCCAGTGAATGTGGTTTGGTTCGATATTTAAATATGTATTATATATATAGCAATCTGCATTGAAGAATGAGTGTATGTATAAGTGTCTGGATGGAGGATTTAGTAGTACTGTGATTGACTGTTTAAGTGACTAATTTAAAGTCTCACTAAATATATGGGATAGTGATTAAACTGTATCTCTTGTTGTGTAAACTACTACATAAGTTGGTTACTAGCTATGTGAAAGTCTATATTAGTATTAAATAGTTAAGTGAGTATTTGTATGGGATAGTGAATGTGTGTGTGCTTGGGTGGGAGGTGTGTGACTGTCCAAAGATGTGTAAATAGTTGATTTAGTAGCTATATGAGGTTAAGGCTGCACGTGCAAACACGTGTTTGGGTGAGTGAATCTCTTTATGGGTGTGGTGTGGTGATGAGTAAATATATTTATCAATGATACATGTCCAACAAAGTAGAAATATAAAAGGCAGTGTATGTGACAGCACATGCGCGTCACGGCGAGTATATAAACCACACGCCAGTACACCACCGGCATTCCCAGCGGAGCCGCGTGACGGGGCACATGGATATCTATTCCTATTGAGTTTGTGAGTATATTACATACCTGGGAAGACCTGCTGCCAAAATGTAAGTATTTACAACAAAATGCTGCCAAAATGTAAGTAGCCAAATATGCTCACTCCGGCCATTCCTTTTAGGTATCAGATTGGCACGTCAACCCCCAACGTTAGAAGGTTCATGAGGCTAAAAACACTGATGAGACAAGTATGCCTTCTAAACAACTTTTGATTATCCCACTTATAGAACATCAGTTCCAGAGCCAGAAAAATAGAGCGTATGTTTTTTGTTTAATGTGTGTTTGTCATATCTTGGTCTTTTTTATTACAGGGTTCACCATCACTCATAGAATGACAACAATTGTCTAGTGAGCACAACCCACACTCTACTTTTTTTTATCAGGTGACTAGTGGAGAAGTGTGGCTCACTGGTCAGAGGAGGCATACCCTGAAGCAGAGGTCAGACCCGGGACCAGGGTTCAATTCCCGACGCGGCAGGGTCTTGAGCCCAATTGTCCACGGACTCGATAATTCTCGCTTCGGTGCCCACTCTAATCATGGGTTCACACTCTGCAACTCTGGGCATTAAGCTTGATTAATCTCCACAACGGCCCCCGCGGCGGGATGCCTGGCCTTCACCTTGGGGATGCCCAGTACGGGTTATCTCACAGGGAAAGGCCAGGACGGGTTCCCAATGCAAGCGCCGAGATGCCCAAGGGTAAGTCGAGCGCTATATACAACTTCACAAAAAAAAAAACACCAGGAAAGATACAAGGCCCATGGGGCATTACTGATGTTCTGTTCCTTTTTTCCCTCAGGTATTGCAAATAGCAATTTTTTTGGGACTTTCCGCTGTAGGTACATTGTAATCTGCATTTCATTTTCACTTTTTTGTAAATATCAACCACAGTTTTTACTTAGTGAAACGTGAGTAAGGTGGGGATTTGTGCACCCCATCCTGAAGAAGGAGTTGATCTCCGAAACATGTCGACGCACACAAGAGGTGATGTACATAACACTACATAGACACCTCTTACTTCACTTTTTTAACAGTACCAGCCCGGGGGCTTATTGAAGATTTTTTAGTCCACCCCACGAGCCAGGCCCTTTTTAACTTATCACTCACCCATAACCCCACCACTCACTTACATAAAACCCTCACACACACCACACATAGTCATTGAAATAAGTGCTCCCGCGTAGTCGTAGGTCGTAGCACGCCGCATCCCGTAGAGGGGTGCGAAGACCCCAATGATGAAGCATGACACCAAGGGTCCTTTTGGTGTGTGAGGGGTATTTTAAAGAACACTAAGTGCTCCCCACCACAGAAGGGAACACTTTCAGAAATTTTGGTGGATTCCTTTTGTTTACACAAGCTTAATTCCTAACTATAACATGTCTGAAACCTATGTTATTTTCTGTGAACTTCAAAGGTTTTTTAAATGCTAATTCCTAACTATAACATGTCTGAAACCTATGGTTTTTTTTCAGTGAATTTCAAAGGTTTTGTAAATTACCATTTTTAAATGTATTAAATGTTATATTTATTTTTAGATATTTTATTTTTTAAATTACATTATAATTATATTGTACATTTCAAAATATACTTTCTCAGAATGATTTACTTTATTTTAAATACTTTGCAAATAGGCAATAGACTTTCAAGTACAGTAGTTAGAGTTTTTGCAATGGGCAACACAATTTCAAACACAATCCAACATTGAGCTCAATGTGAATTTCTAGTTAAATGTAATTAGTTACTTTATGGATTACTTTTCTAACCACAGGTCTGGATCCTAGATTCAGGCCTGGGACAGCTCCTGTAAACAGTTGAATAAAAGTGTTTTGGTTACAGTAGTGTTTTTTAAGGAATATTATTGTATTTTAAAAGTTGACACTTAAAAATGTTTTCAAATAGAATCACCAATGTTATCCTATGGGAGGAAATTCACTTAGCAGGTAAGTAGTGTTATCGTAACTTTTTCTTACTCAGTGGTGGATCCTGGATCCAACACTGGTGCATCTCCTGTAAACAGTTGAAAGATGCGTTTAAGTCATAAAGGCGATTTTTAAGGAATATTTGTAGTTTGTGAAAATAGACAGAAACTATTCTGGTGAAAACCAGACAATGTATTCCTATGGAAAGAATTTCAAGTTACTGGTAAGTGTGGTTAGAATTACTTTTCAGGGTCAGTGCTGGGCAGATGCAGCACTGGGTTCTCTCCCTGATAACAGGTGAATAAATCGGAATTCGTAGTCCGGCTGATTTTAGAGGAATATTTGTAAGTTTCAAAAATAAACACTTAGAAACTTTTTCAGAAAAATGCAGGCAATGATATCCTATGGAAGGAAATTCAAGTGACTGGTAAGTACGGTCAGAATTACTTTTCAAGATGCAGCATTGAGGTCTCTCCTGATAACAGGTGAGTAAATCAGAATTCGTTGTTCGGGCTGATTTTAGAGGAATATTTTAAAGTTGCAAAACTCCCACTGAGAAAAATTGCCAAGTGAAACCAGTCAATGTTAGCTTATGGAAGGAAATTTACTTAGCAGGTAAGTAGTGTTATCGTTACTTTTTCTTACTCAGTGGTGGATCCTGGATCCAGCACTGGCGCATCTCCTGAAAACAGTTGAAAGAATGCGTTTAAGTCATGCAGGCATTTTTTAAGGAATATTTGTAGTTTGTGAAAATAGACACTTAGAAACTTTTCTGGTGAAAACCAGACAATGGATTCCTATGGAAGGAAATTCAAGTTACAGGTAAGTATGGTTAAAATTACTTTTCAGGGTCAGTGCTGGGCTAAAAGATGCAGCACTGGGTTCTCTCCTGATAACAGGTGAGTAAATCGGAAATCGTTGTTCGGATAATTTTAGGTGAATATTTTAAAGCTCCAAACTCCACACTTAGAAGAATTTCCAAGTGAAACCAGTCAATGTTAGCCTATGGAAGGAAATTCAAGTTACTGGTAAGTATGGTTAGAATTACTTTTCAGGGTCAGTGCTGGGCAGATGCAGCACTGGGTTTTCATCCTGATAACAGGTGAATAAATCGGAATTCGTAGTCTGGCTGATTTTAGAGGAATATTTGTAAGTTTCAAAAATAAACACTTAGAAACTTTTTCAGAAAAATGCAGGCAATGATATCCTATGGAAGGAAATTCAAGTTACTGGTAAGTATGGTTAGAATTACTTTTCAGGATCAGTACTGGGCTCAAAGATGCAGCACTAAGGTCTCTCCTGATAACAGGTGAGTAAATGGAAATTCGTAGTTTGGCTAATTTTAGAGGAATATTTGTAAGTGTAAAAAATCAACACTTAGAAACTTTTTCAGCAAAAAGCAGGCAATGCTATCCTACGGAAGGAAATTCAATTAACTGGTAAGTACGGTCAGAATTACTTTTCAGGATCAGTACTTTGCTCAAAGATGCAGCACTGAGGCCTCTCCTGATAACAGATGATTAAATCGGAATTCGTAGTTCGGCTGATTTTAGAGGAATATTTTAAAGTTCCAAAACTCCACACTTAGAAGAATTTCCAAGTGAAACCAGTCAATGTTAGCCTATGGAAGGAAATTCACTTAGCAGGTAAGTAGTGTAATTGTTACTTTTTCTTACTCAGTGGTGGATCCTGGATCCAGCACTGGCGCATCTCCTGTAAACAGTTGAAAGAATGCATTTAAGTCATACAGGCGATTTTTAAGGAATATTTGTAGTTTGTGAAAATAGACACTTATGGAAGGAAATACAAGTTACTGGTAAGTACGGTTAGAATTACTTTTCGGGGTCAGTGCTGGGTTAAAAGATGCAGCACTGTGTTCTCTCCTGATAACAGGTGAGTAAATTGGAAATCGTTGTTCGGATGATTTTAGGTGAATATATTAAAGTTCCAAAACTCCACACTTAGAAGAATTTCCAAGTGAAACCAGTCAATGTTAGCCTATGGAAGGAAATTCAAGTTACTGGTAAGTATGGTTAGAATTACTTTTCGGGATCAGTACTGGGCTCACAGATGCAGCACTGAGGTCTCTCCTGATAACAGATGATTAAATCGGAATTCGTAGTTCGGCTGATTTTAGAGGAATATTTTAAAGTTCCAAAACTCGACATTTAGAAGAATTTCCAAATGAAACCAGTCAATGTTAGCCTATGGAAGAAAATTCACTTAGCAGGTAAGTAGTGTTTCTTACTCAGTGGTGGATCCTGGATCCAGCACTGGTGCATCTCCTGTAAACAGTTGAAAGAATGCGTTTAAGTCTTACAGGCGGGGGGTCGTGGCTTGAGGCGTCAAGATGGCGGTCGCACTCTAAGAGTGCTCCGGACCCCCTCCGTCATCCGCCTTGCATCGGCCCACTGTTCCCGCCCATCAACGTCCCACAATCTCTGGGACGACTCCAGCATCCTGCCTGCTTTGCGCCTGTTTAGTGCCTGGGCTGCCTGTGCCGACCTCCATTCTGAGCGACCTTCTCCGGACAAAATGGCGGCCCCAGCACGGCCCTCTCCGGAGGCCTGATTTCCTGGTTGGCTGCCCTCCTTCCCGCCCTGCTGACTTGTGTTTCTTGTCGGCGGCCTGCGACGGAGGGCTGAGCTGCGGCCAGAGACTGTGGAGCGGCCTTCGGCTCCGGTACCTGCGACATTGCAGGCGGTCTCTGGGGTGCCTGGTAGGAGCCTGTGGGGCGGAGCGGTGCCTGGAGTCTCCCCGTTGAAGGCGGGGGCCGGAGAAGTGTGCCGCAGGCAGCGCTGGAGCAGCACCTCCCCCTGCCGTGCCGCCCCTGCTCCTGCCGGTGGCCTGCGGGGGCGAACCCGAGCCTGGCCGCCCAATGAATTGAGGGGCTGTCGGGCTCCGGGTGCTGTGCCTACCGGTGTGCCTGGGGAGACGTCTGTGGCGGGTGGCGGCCGACACCGAGCGGCGGAAGAGGTGAGGAGACAGGGGGTTTGCAGTGCGGGCCCGCTTCCCCCCGCGCCCTTCAGCGGCTGAGTCGGGCCGCGATTGAAGAGTAGAGGCATAGAGCTGACGACGCTGGGGGCCTGTGCGCCGTAGTGCGAGTGGATCGTCCGGGCCGACCCCTGACTCTGGACTTGCCCTGGTGCCTGGTGGGCCCTCATATACATCTGCATGTGTCCCCTGTTGAGGCGCCGCCCCTCCTGCCCATCAGCGCATCTTGCACCCTTTGACAGCCTGAGGTGTGGGGTGGATGAGAAGGCCTGTAAGCCCCGCACTGGCGACGGAGGGCTGCTCGTATTAAGTTGGGGGTGGATGCTGGGCCCTGCTGGGCAGTGAGCTGAGCTGCCCTTTTGCTCATTGTGATACCGAGGGAGACAGTACTCAACTCTGGAGGCCGTCGAGTTCCCTGGTCTACCCTCGCCTGCGAACTGAGGGGTCCCCACATCCCCCCCATTGGTTGCGGGTTGTGACGATACTGCGGCTTAGCGTGGGGCAGTTCGGCTGCCGGGTTGGGCGGCGCACTTGTGTGCCTGCCCCCTCTTCCAGCCCTGAAGCCCAAGATCTCTGGGCTGGAATCTGTGTGGGGGGCCTGGAGTCTTGGGCCCTTTGAGGCTGCCTTAAGGACCGATATTGTCTTGTAGGGCATGCTACCCTGGTGAACGGACGCCGCCCTCCATCTTGAGGACTGGGAGAGGGGTCAGCTGCCATACCGGGTAGCGGAGCGACGGCGTAGGCACTGCTGAGTGCGTGCCCCGCTCCCCCCAGGCGAGCACCTCCACCTGCCTCTTGGGAACATGGGCATGAACCGCGCCTCTCAGGCCACTGGCCCCTCAACTCAGACGAAAATGGACCAATTCACCAAGCCTAATCGCGATCCAACAGCCGGGGCTGTAGTGGCATCTGGGGCGACATGAGGGGACCTCTCCACTATCCTGCAGGCGATCTGTGCATCGCAGACCTCGGTGGAAACCAAGATTGGAGAAGTGCGGGTTGATGTGGCACTGATCCGGCAAGTCCTCCGTAATGCCACGGCCCGTATTGCAGAGGTGGAGTTCCGTCTTTCCACGTTGGAGGACGATGTGAGCACCCTTAAATCCCAGGTGGCACTCCTGCAGGCCCAGACCACGCAATTACATCGCAGGGCCAAAGAACCAGAAAATAAGGCCCGGAGAAACAACCTAAGCCTCCTGGGTTTTCCATTGGGAGTGGAAAAGGGACGCACTGACATCTTCATCAAGACCTGGATTCTGTCCTGGATCCCCAAAGAAAAGCTCTCCCCCTGGTTTGCGGCCGAGCGAGCTCATTGCTCCCTTGCTCCTAAACCCCCCCTGGGGCTCCCGCCCGCCCCATTATCCTCTGAGTATTCAATTTTCGGGACAAGTTCGCGGTTCTGAAGGCTGCCAGGGTGAAAGGTCCAGTGCACTACCAAAATTTCAAGATCATGGTTTTCCTGGACTATTCTAGGGAGGTGGGTAAACAGTCAAAATATTGAGTTTTTAATTTCGACCTACACTTATATCGAGTTGCTAATATCGATGGGACAGAATATCGATGTCCAGAATATCGATGGCCAGAATATCGACCCTAAGGTAAGTAATATCGAAATTACTAATATCGATAGCATATATATCGATGTAAGTAATTTCGATTTACTAATATGTGTTAGAAATATAAGTTAAGTATTTAAATTAATTGTTATAATATGTGTTAATATGTTTTTATAATTTAAAAATATATAAGAGTAAATAATATGTTTTACTACCACAGCGGGTTGTGGGTTTATAGGGGAATAGGGTGGGAAGTAATTTATTTGTAATTAAATAATTATTTTTCAATGATTAATTTATTTTGCAAATAAGTATTAATTGGCAATGATTTATTTTAATTGATTAATTGATTAATTAATTGATAATTTATGTGTATTTTTAACTAAACTATATGTTTTACTACTGGAGCGGGTTGTGGGTTTATAGGGGAATAGGGTGGGAAGTAATTTATTTGTAATATTAATTAATTTTGGGTAAAGGGGTATTTTTAGGGTTCAGGGTCAGTTTTCAGTTTTTGGGTAAAGGGGTATTTTTAGGGTTCAGGGTCAGTTTTCAGTTTTTGGGTAAAGGGGTATTTTTAGGGTTCAGGGTCAGTTTTCAGTTTTTGGGTAAAGGGGTATTTTTAGGGTTCAGGGTCAGTTTTCAGTTTTTGGGTAAAGGGGTATTTTTAGGGTTCAGGGTCAGTTTTCAGTTTTTGGGTAAAGGGGTATTTTTTGTGTTCATGGTCAGTTTTCAGTTCTTTGGTAAAGGGGTATTTTTAGGGTTCAGGGTCAGTTTTCAGTTCTTTGGTAAAGGGGTATTTTTAGGGTTCAGGGTCAGTTTTCAGTTTATGGGTAAAGGGGTATTTTTAGGGTTCAGGGTCAGTTTTCAGTTTTTGGGTAAAGGGGTATTTTTAGGGTTCAGGGTCAGTTTTCAGTTTTTGGGTAAAGGGGTATTTTTTGGGTTCAGGGTCAGTTTTCAGTTTTTGGGTAAAGGGGTATTTTTTGGGTTCAGGGTCAGTTTTCAGTTCTTTGGTAAAGGGGTATTTTTAGGGTTCAGGGTCAGTTTTCAGTTTATGGGTAAAGGGGTATTTTTAGGGTTCAGGGTCAGTTTTAGGTTTTTGGGTAAAGGGGTATTTTTAGTGTTCAGGGTCAGTTTTCCCTACTGTTGCACCCACTGGAGTGGGAATAGTAATTATTGTTAAGTAATTATATATTATATATAATTTATTATTATTTTTTTTATTAAATATGTATTATTATTTTTTTTAACAATTATTACATATATTTAAATATGTTTAAGTAATTATTATGTAATATTTACAGTTTTTTTATGTTATTTTAAATTTAAAAAAAATCGATATATTTAACAACGATATTTTTTACATCGATATTAATTTTTCGATATTTTGGTACTTACCATGTTGTACATAGGGCGTCGATATTTTTGCTATCGATATAATTACGCCGATATTTGTGTAGGTCGAAATTCTGTCTGTCGAAATTCTGTCATAGATCCAGGGAGGTGTAGGCACGACGGTCTTACGATGAGGTCAAGAAAAAACTCAGGGCCATGGGCCTCCGCTATGGGCTTCTCTTCCCGGCACTCCTTAAGGTGTTTTTTAAGGGAAAACCTTCTTCGACCCGCCTTAGGCGGCATGGACCTGGTTTACGGAAGAGCGCCCCCTTCTACCTGGTGCGGCCCCCCCCCTGTCCCGACAGCAACGGACTGCCCCGGCCAGGAGGTGCCCAAGGCGCAGCGGCACCGCATGGGGTCCAGACGGCAGGCGTGAGCTCTCGGTCGCCAGGGGCACAATCTCGGCGCTCCCCAATTCAAACCTTGAGCCAGAGGGCCTCCTCCACCACCCTGGTGTCCTCCCTTATCGACATGGGTAGCGCCCCATGACCAGACGTTAGCCGGCAAAGGGCCATGTCGGACTCAGACCTGTTGGACAGCCCCGTGATTCGGGGCTCTGGTGGAGAGATGGGGGTGTGATCAGGGTTAACTGTTGTATGCCTGCGCTCCACCCTTCAGGAACTGCAATGATGCACCTATCTCTGGCACTGCGATGGGGGCTCTCCCTTGGCTCCGCGGGAAGATCCGGCCAAGGGTTACCTTTTCACTGCCATCATGGACCTGCGCCATCTTGAGACTTTTAGTTATTCACTCCATGTTACTTAATTGTGGGCATGCATCCGTATATATGGAGGGGGGTCTGACTCAGCCATGCTCCTGACTGATTGTTTGCTAATCGTTTTAGAATAGCGAATCACCTGTATGTGGTGTAGTTCGTAGTTGGGGCCTTGGGCGACAGATGCTTCCACTTCTGAAGTGTAGGGTGGTGGGAGTTGGGAGGGATGGGGGACCGTTGTTCCTCAACTGTTTGTTTTGTTTCGCCGCCCACGGGCCGCTGGTTGCAGTTCTTCTTGGCACCCATTTCTTTCTGACTGAGCCACAGTTGACACGTAGATCACATCTTCCATCAGTTTGTTATTTTTGGCCGCCCACTTGCCGCCATCGGGACTCCCTTTGGCAGTTCAGTTCCCTCCTTCTTTGATTTCCACGCTTGCAGATCTGATCATCAACTTCCATGGCCCCGCTCCTGGATACGGGCTCGGGTGGGTGTTCCCCTCCAGGTGGGTAGGGTCCCAAGTAGCTATCCGCCTCTCCACAGTCCATTTCGTTGATGACTTGCACCCTCATTAAGCCTATTCACATCCTCTCATTGGACCGAATTAAGCGCACGGCTGTCCTCCGCACTGCTCACCGCCACACACCAGACATCCTCTTCCTCCAAGAGACGCACCTCCTGGGTACATGGTGCAACTTCCTAGCTCGCTATGGGTTTCACAGGATCTGAGTTCCTGGTTTTACATGGGGCTCCCGAGGGGTGGCTATTTTACTTAGGAAGGGGCTTCCCTTTACCCTGGTTACAGCCGAGACTGATGCACAGGGACCACTATGTTGCCTTCTCAGGAACTATCGAGGGGCGCCCCTTAAGCATCCTGTGTCTTTACATTCCCCCCCCCCCCCACTCCGGCCTTCAACACATCGCCACCTCACACAAGTGATCTCCTCCCTTCCGCAGAGCCTTATGGTGGTAGGGGGGGACATTAACGCCGTCCTGCAGCCCAATCGCGATACGACGGGGACCCCGTCTGGAACACGGGTCACCTCTGCGAAACTTCTCTCCAGTTGGTCCTCGTCCTTTGGCCAATGCAATGTCTGGCGGGTCTGGAACCCCCATGGGGAGCAGTACACCCACACGTCGGCAGCCCACCATACTCACTCTCGAGTCGACCTCCTCCTGATGCTGACCTCAGACTGCCAGCTAGTCGCTGGAGCCGCGATACTTCCCAGGGCGATCTCAGACCCCTCTCCCTCCGTCTTGGATTCCCTCCGTCGGGCCCCCGAGCGATTTGGCAGCTAAATGCCTGGTTCTTGCAGGATTCTGCGATGGTGGAGTCCCTTGGTCAGGAACTGCGTTCCTTTTTTGCCAACAACGTGGGCTCCGTTCCCTCGCCGGAGACGCTGTGGGAGGCGGGCAATGCCGTTATCCGGGGGGAGGCCAGGGGACTGGTCCACGCGAAGCGGTTGGAGCAGACGGCCCAGCTTGTGCAGCTGGAATCCCGGGTGGCACAGCTTGAAGCAGCTCAGTCCACTGATAACGCGAGGGATTCCTCTCGACAACTAACGGTGGTATGTGAGGAGATCCATCGGATCTCGTTGGAATCTGCTAAGATGCTTTGGCGATCATCGGTTGCCCGTATTTACGGGTGGGGCATAAGAATGGCAAGCTCCTCCCCAACCTTGTGTCTCATTCCAAAGTCAACCGTATCATTCCGGAGATCCGTTTGAGCACCGGGACCCTCCAAGTAACGTCCTCAGCCGTCTCACAAACCTTTGCTGCATACTACGTGACCCTCTAACCCGCTCGCTCCCCGGAGACCTCGCTGACCGACTTGCTGGACGGGACATATACCCGCCTGCCGTGTCTCTCACCAGAGACTGCGGAGGCCCTGGACCGCCCCTTCACCTTGGAGGAAGTCCAGGACGCTGTCTCGCTCTTACACCCCGGTAAAACACCAGGTCCTGATGGGTACCCTCAGGAATACTATGCGGCTTTTCGGGATATTCTGGCCCCCCATATGGTGGCCCTTTTCCGCCATGTGGCGGAGACGGGAACATTCGCACCCGAGTCGGATGTCGCCACGATTGTGGTTATTCCTAAGACACAGCCGCCCTCCCTGAGCTGTGCGGACTATCGCCCGTTCTCACTGATCAATACAGAGATCAAGATCTTCGCCACGGTCTTGGCCCAGAGACTCCGTCCCCTTCTGCAGGACCTTGTTCACCCCGACCAATGCATTTATTTTAAAACTTGCAGCGATAGCATTACAGAAGAACTATTTCACCTTCAATGACCGGTTCTATATGCAAATCAAGGGCACTGCCATGGGGTGTCCTTATGCCCCAGAAATGGCAGTGCTCTACATGGCACAGTATGAGACCATGTTTGTAGAGAACAATAACCCATACGAGGAACATCTCATACAATGGTGGCGATACATAGACGACGTCTGGCTCCTGTGGCAGGGGAGCCAGACTGAGCTCTTGGCGTTCCATGAATGGATTAATAATAGACATAGGGACATTCGGTTTTCCATTGAGACAAGCACCACGAGAATGACATTCTTGGACGTAGAGGTTACCTGTGAGGATGGTAAATTGAAAACCTCCTTATATAAGAAACCGACGGACAAGAACACCATTCTACACCACAAAAGTTATCATCCCAGAAGTCTGAAGGCTAATTTGCCTTATGGACAAATGCTGCGTATCTGGAGAAATTGTTCCGAGATAGGGGATTACGACTATTACGCCCAGGGATTCTGTAATGAGATGATCCATAGAGGGTACCCAAGGAAGCTTTTGAAGAATTCCTACAAAAAGACTCATTTTACCCACCGGGAAACCTTATTGCAAACTAAAGAGAAGAAGGAATTAGCCCGACTAGTATGCGTTACCACCTTTGGGCCGGACACGCACAAGCTTAGACAAGCGGGACTTGAAAACTGGCAGTTGTTGGAGGAGCTGGAATGCCCTTTCCCCCGCCCCATTTTCGCATACAAAAAGAATCAGAGCTTGGGACAACAAATTGTGAGAGCTGATCTCCTGAAGTCCCAACCAAAACATGATCTCCTTGCGTTATGGGACATGAAACCAATAGAAGGGCACCATAGGTGTGGTAATTGTGTTTCATGTGGCAGCACTATTGAAGGAACTGAGTTCCATCATCAAGAAATGAAATGGAAACATCTCGGTTTCTCGAATTGTAAAACCAAAAACGTAATTTACGTGATCATTTGCCCTTGCCAGAAGATCTATATAGGCAAAACAAATCAGCAGGTGAACCTTCGAATAGGCCAACACAGGTCAAGGATAAAAAAGAAAATACTCACAGCCCCTATGGTTGAACATTTTTTTGAAATGTCCCACAATGAAAACAACTTCAGATGGTCTGTACTTCAGACAAAGAGTAACATACAGCGCCCTGCTGACATTGATAGGATGCTACTTGAGAAAGAAGCATACCTAATTTTGAAATTTAACTGCATAACAACTGGCTTAAACAATATGTCAGAACTGTCAAGATTATAAGACTTGGAGTCATACTGCCTGTTTGTAACTGCTTAGGCTGCAATGTGTTGAAAGCAATTACGTAATAATGGCTTTCTACTATTAGACTCAAGACTGTGCGTATTAATCCGTAATTGTTTAAAACGTTATCCAATGCGATATGCCTGTTGCCCCCTTTCTCAAACAATATTGGGGCCAATCAAACATCCCCCTGCCATTCACGAAAACATCCACAATGCACTTAAAAATCCAGAAATACTCCAATTCCCACTATGCATCTATTTCAATAGCGGTCCTTTTATACTTTGGTAAAATGGCCGCCGGCTTTACAAACGAGTAGGGAATGACTGAGAGACACCGGCTTGACTCAGCAGAAGCAGATTGCATCACGAGGTATTGTGACAAACGCGGCTGTACCGGCCGATGTTCTCCTTAACGTAAGCCCCAAAACTGCGAGCCATCTAATAATACGTTCCTCTTTTTTAGAGAACGTCTATTTTGTGGCACAATCGGAACCCACAAGCTTGAAAGAAAAACGAGCCCGATATACGTGCAGCCCCGGATGGGGAGGCAGACGGGGGCGAGAGGCGGCAGCTCGTTCTACATTAATACAGGTATGAGACTCCTTGAAACCTGGCAATAACGTTAGACAAACTGCTTTGTCAATATCCGTTTTTCCAAAAAAACGCGCCCTCACAAACGCATTGTCTAAACAGGTGAGCGCGGCCACCAGTGATTAAAATACGAAGTACCTGACCGCGACCACTACAGTGGAGTGCACGACAGGTATAACGGGCATACGATGTGTAAAGAAAGCGCCTTAAGTTTGATTGAAATATACAAGGTTGCTAAAAGCACGTTATGTGTTATTTAAATAGGATTAAATCACACAAGAAACAGATATTCCTCCGCCCCTTCTTGCATCACAAGACTGCTCTGATTAAGGTACGAATTCCCTAAAATAATTCAATAAGTTGTTGCAATGTCCCATGAGTAATTCCTACAATTGTGAACGATTTATTGTTCATTTGTAGATTTCCTTTATATCCCAAACAAAAGTTGCTCCATCTGAGACCTAAGGAAAGGATTGTGTCCATTAACACAAGTTTTCACAGGTTTTCCACATAGGAGTATACAGGTACATTTATATCTTATCCAAACGGTGTTTTTTAGAAAAGAGGCCAATAGGTTGTCAGTAAAACTTCATTTTTTTGCATCCTAACAGAACAATAACAGAGCCCTGATGATGGTTTGGGCACTTATGGCCCGAACTTGAAACGCGTCGGCAAATCCATCAAGAGCCAGCTTTAACATCTAGTGTTTCTTTTGATAAATTGACACATGTATTAATGCTCTTGTTATGAACCAGCTCTTTTAACGAAAGTAATTTTGATCATAGAAATGGTTTAATATATTGCAAAATTGATTAACTGCAATGTATACAGTTTGTTGGATGTTTTGTTGATATTATTCCTTTGAATATTTTTGTAATACGTTTCATGTTCATTGTTTATCAAGTAAGACTGTACGTAATTTTTCGTATTGTGTATTGGTTTTCTGCCATCATAAATAATTTTTATAATTTTTGTATGAAATCATATGACTAAAAGGTATAAATAAATATACCGGACCAGGTTTAATGAATCTGTTTATTTGGTCCCAGTTGAGATTAGACTATAAGTAGACTGAGAAGGGGGCACTTTTTTGTGTGTTAGTTATATAGGGTCCAGCCCTCCCTCAGCCCCGCCAAAGACCTTTCTCCTTTTTTGCGAAATACCGCGTGGAACTCAGCACGTCCGACTTCCCGAGGATCCAGCCGTTTCTGTATGGTAGCCCGGTGCCACAGACCTTACCCTCGGTCACCAGGACGGTGTTTCTGGCCTGGCGTACGGCTCTCCGCCACGTGCGATGGGATCAGAAACTGACCCGACAGACGCCACTTTGGCACGGGTCCTGGATGCAGGAGGTCTCGTCCCTGCAGGGATTCCGGCGCTGGGGCCTCATTTGAGTTTCAGTACTCGGGGATGTCTGGGTGGGAGATCACATTCGCTCCTTTGCAGATTTACAACAGCGCCATGCCCTTCCACACCGCCAACACTATAAATACCTGCAACACAGACACGCCCTGATACATATGTCTCGCCACCTGTCTCCCTTACAGAGTTCAACCCGCTGGAGGCTCAAGTAATAATGGGAAATCTGGGGGGGGAATATCCCGTATCTACTGGTCCCTGGTGAACAATGGTCTTGCTTCCCTAGATCGGCTCAGGGCTCGTTGGGAGGGATGGCTTATCCCCCTGGAAGAGGCGGACTGGAGGGAGGCCCTTATGGCGCCCAAAACCCTGACCACATCCTCCAAGTTGCACCTAGTGCAACTTTATTACCTCCATGCGGCATATCTCACCCCGCCACGTCTATTCTAGGCCCGGCTGAGATCCTCCCCGGCGTGTGTGCGCTGTGCTTCTGCCCCTGCCGATATTTATCACATGGTATGGTGTTGTCCAGTGATGGTGCCCTTTTTGGCTTTTTGGGGGGAGGGGTGGAGCGAGAGCTCATGCAGGCTCTGGGGTGGGAGGTTCCCCATGATCTGCGGCGTATGCTGCTGGGGGTGTATGATGGTCTGGATGGCTCTAGGGCGGACAAGCGCCTGTTGGGGACAGCCGTGGCGGTTGCCAAGAGAGATATAGCGGCGCACTGGTTCCAGGCTAAGGCCCCCTCTGTAAAGGGCTGGAGGAGAGGGGTGGATTGGTGTGGGATCCAGGAGGAGGCCCTATTCGAAGCCCGGGGATTCCCCGACGTATTTAGCAAAGTGTGGGGCAAATGGTTCAATATGCTTCCACCTTGATGGTCTAACTATATGTGTTTTACTCTCTGTACAACTGTATCTACCGTATGGACTGCCGGGCTATGCCCTGATGGAACGCCTTTTTCTCTGTCACCTGTATGTAAAGTCATGATTTTCCTAGTAATTAATGAACTGCAACCAATGAATTTGTATGTTGTGATAAAACTTTCAATAAAATTGATTATCAAAAAAAAGTCATACAGGCGATTTTCAAGGAATGTTTGTTGTTTGTGAAAATAGACACTTATGGAAGGAAATACAAGTTAATGGTAAGTACGATTAGAATTACTTTTCGGGGTCAGTGCTGGGCTAAAAGATGCAGCACTGGGTTCTCTCCTGATAACAGGTGAGTTAATTGGAATTCATAGTTTGGCTGATTTTACTTTGGTCCACTATATATAGAGCCACTTTCCGACACCATCCCCTCCCTTCACCACTGTGCAAACGCTCCCTGTGTCCGTTTTAATCTGGGAGATTAAGTCCCCTGGAATCCTGAGGGTCCCCGGGGTCCAAGTAGCCCACAAGGTAACTCCAGGAAGCGCCACAGAGCTGCGTTGCAGAGAGGTCTAAAAAGGGGCACAGCCTGGGCCACCTCTCTGCAACGCAGCGCATTTGCGCTTACTGGAAATACCTGGTGGGCTAGTTAGCCCCCAGTGGCCCTCAGGATTGAAGGGGAAATATTTCCCCAACTTAAAACATGCCACAGGACGTGTTTGCACGCTTCACTTCAGGCCCCGCCCCCTCCATTCGCCCCTGTGTAAACGCGCCCTGTGTCTGTTTTAAGTTGGGAGATTAAGTCCCCTTTAATCCTGAGGTCCCCTGGGGGCCAACTAGCCCACCAGGTACCTCCAGTAAGCGCCACGGAGCTGTGTTGTAGAGTGTTGTAAAAAGGGGCGTGGTCTCTGAACACCTCCCTGCAATGCAGCTCCTTGGCGCATATTGGAGGTACCTTGTAGGCAAGTTGGCCCCCAGGGACCCTCACGATTGAAGAGGGATTAACTCCCCAACTTAAAACGCGCCACCCCTCCAATTCTTTTATAAAGGATGGCGGTCCCTGGGGCTGGGGAGGCCTGAGAGCCCCCCGACACAATTGAAAGAAGCCCTGGGGTTGCGGTCCCCGGGGCTGCAGGGGCCTGAGAGCCCCTCACTCATAATTAAATAAAGACCCAGGGGTTGGCAGTCCCCGGGCTGGGGGGGCCCCTCTTGGCCCCCCCTTTACATAAGTATTTCTCCTGGGATTTGGCCCCCTGGGGTCCAATTACCAAAGAGCCCGCGCTTCGTTTTTTTTTATCTGCAGGATCCGCGCATCCTGCGTGGATTTGGCTGATTTAAAAAAAAATAAAAACATTTTTTTGGCTTTGGGGGTCCTTGTGGGACCCGCTGAACAGGCCTATCCAGTCAGGGTGTTTCTACCCTGCCCCCTTTTCGCGTTTTGCGTGTTTTTTATTTAGGTTTCTTGTGCCTCAGTTCGACCGAGGCACAAGATGGCTGCCAACACTTCCTGGTTTGGAGTGTTGACAACCAATTAGCATTCCTGTCTAAAAGGAGAGATTATCGAGTTGGCTGCCTCTGTAGCAGCTTTTTCGGCATCTGCTGGAACACAGTATTTTCTCCTGCACGGAGCAGCAGCGGTAGCCCCCGGACAGCGGAATAGTCCTGACCAACTGAGCGAAAGGCGTAACTTGTGTCGGAGGACCGGAGCAGCGCCTGACATCTCACGGAGGTAGGGACTAGTAGATAGACCGGTGCGTGATTCAAACATCGGCACAGATCCGCTCTGTTTGTTTCCATCGTAATTTGCCCAAATTCAAAGTGCCATGACTGCCGACGTGCTGAGGAGCCTCGAGCCAAATGTTTGACAATTCCCCAAGTGTCTCAGACAGGGCATCCTAATGCCAGGGAACTTTTTAAAAGCCTGGAGAAGCTGATGAAGGTGGAGCAATCCAAGTGGTGGGAGCATCGATCTCTCACATGTTACTTAGAGGTGGGAAGAATTCCCAGGGGTCTAAGAGTAATGCTGGCCCCCAGCTATGAGAACCCCGATCCGCGCATGCTTGCAGAATGGGCAGACTGTAATTTAGATTCATCACACACATTTTGTTGAAATCCTCAATAAATATTCTGAGAGTAATCGCGCATCACTTTAAATAAAGATTGATGAAGTTAAGGAGGACATTGGCAAACTGGAGGTCACTGCTGTTGATGAAGCAAGGATTCGCGTGTAACTCAACTTGCTTGTATTCAGTCCTCTCGACATAAAATAATGTACTAATCAACATGTTTGTTTCATTAATATTGCATTACACTACATTTTGGGTATCTAGAGGACCCTTGCATATGTGCTTTTTTACTAATGTTAATTTGCTTGCACTAAAATGGCCGCTGCTACGCGGGGTTTCTTACTGCGCATGCGTCAATCACACTCATGTGACATGACGTATTCTTTGCTTTTGGAGGGAATCTTTTGCTTCTGCGCACTAGAACTAAGATGGCTGCTCTGTGTTACAGCGTGCATGAAGCTTGCACTGCTGCTTTTGCTAATCTTTCCATTCTGCGTAACACTAACGCAATAGCTAAATATAAAGTAATGGGAATAGAGTAGAGATAAGTGGTATACAGTGCATTCATTTATTCTGTGTTCTCAAACTGTCTCTTTTCTATTCTTACATGTAAATCAATTTGGGCCTGACGCCTATTGCTGAACTCCATCTTGGAGAAAATAGCGACGGCGCACGAATAACCAAGTCCACGAAGCAGAGTGACCTTTGAAACGCTGCCAAAGAGCCAACTTGCTAGAAGATGCTTGTGGGAACTTTACCTCTTGACCCTACGGAGGAAATTAGAGTTCTAAAATGGACTAAAATGTAACAAATATTGGAACATTCATTGTCGAGTGGAATAAAAAAATACATGGGAAAATAAAAGTTGATGGGCGGGAACGTTAATAGAATATTCAGAAGAAAAGTGTCATTTTGGTATGGTGTGATGACCTCTCCTCATTCCTTGTCCAATCAAAGTTGGGAATCCTTACACTTGCAACATTGGGGGGTGGTACACTGACCTGAAAAATAGTATAACTAGGGTAGGCTTAGCTAGTTAATTTGTCCGACTTGTCCAAATAGCTGACCTGCCACTGACACAACGCACTCAATAGGTGCCCAAGAGCAGAGGTGCTGCGGAGCACTCTGTCAGAAGATAACCCAATCGGGGTTTGGGAGTAAGGGTGCTGGCGAAGCACTCTGGTGGAGAATTTGAAGACTCAATCGGGATTCTGACTGTTGGCTGCAGAGAGGGTTGTAGCGCTGGCGTAGCAACTTTAACTATGGGTTTCAGTCTTAGCCTGTGGAGGTCCTGTTCTGATCCGAATCTGGTTGCACCTGTCCTGATTTCTGGTCGGCACCTGTCGTCTATGCTGGCACTTGCACTTGGGGCTCTATCCTTTGACTAATCCATGGCCAGGGTTAGTTCTTCATACCATTCTAGGTAAATATTCCATGTGGGTTTGTCGTTGTACTGTTTCCTTCTCTTTCCCACCCTAATGTCAATTGATAAAAGTTTTCTGCATAATTTCGAATGTTATTTCCTTCTCTCTCCCCACCCTTTAATTTCAAATGCGTAAAGACTGCCTTATAAAATCTTAACATATTTTCATTCTAATCATTGTCTTCTTGATTGAAAAATGTATATTGCTCAATGCTTGGATTAAGACATTTACAGAATATTAGATACAGAGTTTAAACAGTTCCCGAGTTTGTGGTTATTATATGAGTGCAAATGTTATTTTCTTACCTATTATGCTAACTCCCTTTTGAACCCTTAGGACTCTAGGTACCAATGACAAGGATTGGTAAGACAATGGTATAGGTCCTAAATAAAATTTATGAATCACTGATTAGAGTAAAGTGCACAGGTTACCTGATTAAAAAAAACTCACTGCAAGTTAATATAGTTCTATGGGCCCAAGGTGAGTATGGTAAACTGAATCTGGTGACCTGCGCGCTCTATCACTGTGACAACCAAATATCGTCAAGAGATGATGATTCAATTACAACGGGAGGAAGACATAATAAAGAAACGTAAGGCTTTCAAATTTCAAAGAGATAAGCTAGATTATGAACATGGCCAGGTCTTTACCTTCGCTAAAAAGTACGATGCAGTGTAGGCATTAAGTAAGGCGGACCCTCCACCTTAGGCAGAACCCAATACAAGCAGCAGTGTGCTCACACTCATTTCAGCCTCTGACCTTAGCTCTGCACCAGAGAGCGAATCTGACAACGAACAAGTGAGGTCACAAAGATTGGGGTTTCCAAAATTCTCCCTGGCACAGGAAGTAGATTGTTTACGCCAGGACAGAAGATATATGTTGCGTCCATGTGCACAAAGTGCAAACATCAATAAAAACGCAACCAGAATCGTCGGGAGACGAAAGTGCAGTAACTATAGGCAAGCAAACAAACAAAAAAATCAACAAAGAGATGGAAGAACAAACAAAATCAAAAGGAATAAGTAGTGACTCTCAAACAGTCATCAATCAGTCCAAAGTAACACTAAGTGAGAATGAAAGGAAGATAATAGCACTGGGACTGATTTTCATTACGCGCAAAGGCGCATAGACTTGTATAGGTTTTTGCATAAACTCAAACTGTGCAAATATCATCTTTTACCAGGACCATCCAGCCACAAACAAATGGATGTGCAGACAAGTAAAAATGAGAGCCCCTCAGTATTAAAAGCCGGTGATGCGGGATTATTGCACAACCTCCAACAACTAAAGCTAGAAAGTAGTTATGCTGGATCCAGTGGTATCCAGGATTTGACTGTGTATGGAGGGGCTACAAAGACTCACTTTACACCAAAATCTACATTTTGCCCAATGATGCTACATGATAACATCGACGTATTTAGTGACACGGTCACTCAAGAACTGAAAAATGTATATTTGAAAAATGTAAGTGCTCGGAGCAAAAACACCAGACAGGAAAATGCATACTTTCAACTTATGAAGAAATTACAATCTAATGATGACATAATAATGCGTCAATCGGACAAAGGTGGTTATGTTGAGCTGCTAAATGACAGGGAGTGTTACAGGCACAGTAAAATGCAAACAGTCAAAAAATCATGAAATAATTTATACACAAAGCTTCTGACATGGAAGAGTGCAGGATTATTAACCATAGATGAGTTTTAAGTTTCTGAAGAGCGATCATCTTGGTATGCCGGTAATTTATTTTATTCCGAAAATGCACAAGGATGTATCCAAGCCACCGGGGAGGCCAATAATATCTGCCTGTTATAGCATAATGGAGAATGCCTCAAGATACGTTGATTACTTTCTTCAGGAACACGTAAAAAGACTGCTATCTTTCATTCAAGACACTGTTGATTTGTTAAGAAAGATCAATGATGTCAAGTGGAATTCTTATTGTATTCTTATTTCACGTGATGTCTTTTCCTTCTACACTAGTACTTATTATGAGGATGGTGTTAAGGCAGTAGAGCACTACTTGAATACAAGACCCATTTGCTTTGTCTTACATGACAAAATGTTGCGTACTATTTCTACTTGTTTAGAGAATATTTTTTTTCTCTTCCAAAACCAGGTGTTTCAACAGGTGAGAGGCGTATCTATGGGGGCTTGTTTCTCCAGTAGCTACGCCTGCCTGCATATGGGACTATGGAAAAAGTCCTTGGGCTAACCTATGGTACGATAATGTCCAATCTTTTTGTCCGGTGCTACAGATATATTGATGATTTGCTCATAATTTGGAGAGGAACGGAGGATAGTGCCCTCCACCTTATAGAGCAAATCAACATCAATAGCTTAAATCTGAAGTTCACGGCCCAGCTCAGCAGGAATTCCATCTGCTTTTTAGATGTAGAGATAATAGCTGCACAAAACAGGCTAGGAACGAGGTTACATAGAAAAGCCACTGCAGGTAACACCTTGCTACATGCCTCTAGTCATCATCCTTCACATCTGATTTGTAGTATCTCCTATGGGAAGATGCTGCAGATTCGGAGGATATGCAGCTCAGATGAGGACTGTGCTAAAGCACAAAGATAGTTGAGAAAGGTTCCTGGCCAGGGGCTATCCCAAACTGATATTGACAAAGCTATTGAGACAACAAATTTAATGAGAAGATCGCAGGCTCTGGCTTGTAGAGCGACTACAGTTATTTCTCAGCAAGCACAGTCAGAACAACCATCTAGATTAATTCTCACATATAGTAATCAACACAAAATCCTGCGCAGAATAATCAACAAAAATTGGATCCTGGTAAAAAAAATATCCAGTCCTAGGGCCCAAAATAACTAGATCTACCAACATCACCTTCAAAAAGGCACAGTCAATGAGTAAGTCATTAGTCAAGAAGTGAGACCCAACAAGTTGTGGCTAGACTCCAGCAAAAGGTATCTTAGATTTGCCATATGTAAGGCCTGTAAATATGGCCTGAGCAAATCAAAATCAGAGTATACCACGCCATTTAAGGCAGAGCCAGTGCCCACTACTAAAAAATTGACCTGCAAAACAGAATTAGCAGTGTATGTGTTGAAGTGTCCCTTTGGCCTGCGGTACGTCGGTAGTACGATGCTGCAGGTCCACAAGAGAATACTTCAACACATAAGGGCCATGAACAACAGTGACATTTCTTATCCAGTTGCCAGACACTTTAAGGAGGTACACAGCAACAATGTGAGCAGTCTAAAATATTTTGTTGTGGACACAGTTTCCTCCTTGAGGAGAGGAGGCAATCGGGAATCCCTGTTTAGGAAACTCGAGAGTAAATTCATACTAGAGTTGGATTGCAAGATGCCATTAGGGCTCAACTCCAGTGAAGATTTCCATACTTGCCTTTGAATAACACAGTCCCTTAATTCATTTATTCATTTTTTTTACTGCTGCCTCTGCATTGTTTTTAAGCCTTCACTATATGTATTTTTTGCACTGTTAATGCACTTTAAGAGCCGATTGTGGGTGCTGAAGGTGACAGCACATTAGAATTACCACAAGCACTTTATCATGGGTAACATGGAAAATAGTCAAGGCCCACTTGGGCACAATTTTGTCTAAAATCCTGTACAACTTTGTATGTAGGCATGAGAATTTACCAAAAAATACAGATTGAGGAGGGTCAAAAAGGCCTATGTTTACCGACCCCGATATTCCAAAGGCCTAAATTTCAACTATATACAACAAAGCGGAATATCTGGGTCATAGAATGAGATGTATAGGTATGTCCCAAGGCAGAGCGATTGGCAAACTAAGAAATCAAAAAGGCTAACCTAAGAGAATAATCGGTGGGTGAAAGATTCTCATCAGACCACCCAAGATGGCGGAGTGTCCTCATATGAGATGGGATATGGATCCAGGCAACATCCTGACCATCATATGACGGTATAGTTGCGGATACCAGTAGTTTTCTCCATCCAGAGTTTATTCTCAATAGGTTGCTGATGAGGTGCAGTGTTAGTGAAAGGATGTGAATTAAAATTGATTACCAGAACAAAAAGTATGTTTAATAAGTATTGATCTGGTATCAACCATAAAAATTACGCCTAGTAGTCTGACAATATGACTACTGAGTAAGGCTGTGCAAGACGGTCGACATGTTTCAGCCAAAGGAAATGTATCCGGCTTTCTTCAGGACCAAAAATTAGATGAAAATACTACTGCACAGGAAATTACATGTGAAAGTGATTATATGCAACAAGAAAAAGAACATCCTACCCGGACCTTGGAGCCCCAATGTTTCCAGGGATGTTAGGATAATGCGATCCTTACCCAGCTTTGTGTGGGTAGTAAACCGTCCCGCTCTGGAAAATTGAGGCACCGCTCACTCCGTCGGTTACCCCTCTCTAGCGTCCGATAGGAAGTGGAGGACGCTAGAGAGGGGTAACTACCCACACAAAGCTGGGTAAGGATAGTGGGTGTTCGATTTTTACTGGAGTGTTTATTGTTTCACACTATCAGTTTTGTGCCTTTGCATTTGATTGACAGATTTACTTATTAGACTGGGATTCTTTTGTAAATACCTTAGACTCAGCGTTACTTATCAACTGTTTGGTGTACACTATGTAAATACAGCTATGTTTCCCACATTAAGTGACTAACTTAAGATGGCCACCATGTACATAAACTTTTTGTTGGTCCTTCTTCTATGTTCGCAAAAAACTTTATCACTGTGTTTGGTCTGTCATTTTTCTACGCGTGATCAAGCCGCAAGGCGAAACGCGTTGTGTGGAATAAACCTGTGTTCCTGCATACCTGGTTTCTGACTCACTTTCCTGAGAGCGTACTTGTTAAACTTTTCAAAGGAACTTGGCTATATAACAAAGTTCGGCAGTCCCCCGGCCTCACTGCGACGGCGGGCTTCAAGCGAGGAAGCGATCCCCAAACATTGATTGTGCTAATTTTTTGAAAGAAGCAAGCTTGAGCCCAAATCCATAATGCGTGGTTTGTTTTTCATTCAAACAAATCGTCAAAAACCACCCTAGGGGATACTCTGACAAAGTGGTAGAGCAAGCTTGTGTGAAAGTAAGGACCATTGATAGGGGTGATCTGTTACATCCGAAGACAGTAATTCCGGATGAGAAAGAACCCCTAAGGTTCATCACGGCTTACAGTAACCAATCTTGGCAAGTGAGGAGGAGCTTAAAAAAGTACTGGCAAGTACTGAATCTGGACCCAACATTGAAGAGCTTGGCTGGTAACTAACCGCAGATTACGTTTAGAAAGTGTACAGCTTTGAAAGATCTGCTTTGTAGCAACACTCACAAAGAAAAAAACGGATTTAAGGGCAATAAAGGGTTTATTTACGTGCCGGGCGTGTAAAGCCTGTAAGAATAGTGTAAACAGGAAGGAGTTGCAGCTTTCCCGCACTCAGAAACCATATATAATACAGAAACACCTGACTTGTAAATCGGATTATTGTGTTTATGCATTGCGCTGTCCATATCCATTAGTGTACATTGGAAGTACGATACATCAGGTCAAGAAAAGAGTCCTTGAGCATACTAGGGTCATTTTAAATGAAGACAAAAATTACCCTATTGCTAAACATTTCAAGGACTGTCGATAATAAGGATGTTTACCAACTACAATTCTGCGCCCTAGACAGGGTTCCAATCTCAGAAAGGGGGGGAGACAGAAGTAGACAGTTGCGCCAACTGGAGTCCAGATTTATAATCAAGTATGACACAGTACAACCTAAGGGTCTTAACAAGGATGAGGAGATGGCAGTACATTTGGGTTAAGATGATTTATGAATTTCACGTATGATACTGATACGATGTATTGCGATTCTATTTATGAAGTGAAGCATTGGTTTTAACATGCACTTACACTATAGTGATTCCACATTTTATTATTTTTTGTAGGAGACAAGTAGTCCGCACACGAGGAAAATTCAAAAGCAACTCTGAGATGTACCGAATGTTCTGTATATGAAAATGTGGTTTAACAATCAATATGTCAGAAATAATGAATCTACAGCCCACAAGGGCAAAATGGTTACGATTCAATTTTGCAGCATTATGCCCACTGGGGCTGTATATAATTATTGTTACGAACCGTTAAGGGTCAGCATGCCCACTGGGGCAGAATTGGGGTACAACATTAATTACACGTGCCCACATGGGTAGAGTTGTCGTCAGGTATTTCCTGCACAACAAGAGGACTTACCATTTTCAGTAAACAGACGGTTTACATATTATCAATACAATTACGGTTTAATAACATCTGCAGTGATAATTCCTGGCATACATGTTATCGAATAAACCACAATGTGCATTTATTATTATTCAGATGAATTTTGAACACCACTAAAAGATGTCTGCCAATGTTTATGTTCATTCAGCAGTGTTGGGACGGGTAGTCCTACTTTTATGTTTATGTTTATGTTGAATTTCTTAAAATGGATGTATTCACAAACCGAATTTACCCGTGACCAAGGTGCGGCTGCACCGAAACGCGTCGGGTGGTTTTTGACGATTTTGTTTGAATAAAAAACAAACCATGCACTATGGATCTGGGCTCAAGCTTGCTTCTTTCAAAAAATTAGCACAAAAAAAGGGTGTTTTTTGACGATTTTGTTTGTATAAAAAATAAACCACGCTCTATGGATTTGGGCTCAAGCTTGCTTCTTTCAAAAAATTAGCACAATATATATTTATATATATTCCACCTGAGGAAAGAAAAAATTAATGAATTAAGGACATCAGGCTGTGGATGCAAGTGGCGTGTTTTGGTGCAGGCTCACCTCTGAAGAAGTTCTATGTTAGAACGAAATGCATTAGGATTATTCCACATGCTGTTACATTAAGAAATAAAATCTGCAAACAGCAAGTCACCTTCTTTCCTGCTGGGGAGAAATTGTGGAGATATATATATATATATATATATATATATATATATATATATATATATATATATATATATATATATATATATATATATATATATAGTTGCAAATTTGTACTCACACATTTGTTTAGATCAGGTTCCTATGAAAGATCGGGTAGGAGACCGGGAAATCCACTTGCAAAGACTGGAATCGAGATTTATTATAGATCTCCAAACCAGAACTCCGCAAGGCCTTAACACAGAAGAATTAGCCATACATTTAGGAAAATAAGGGAACATATTGTTTTCTTCTTTTCTTTTTTTCCATCTCTTCATCACACAAGAGTACCACTTGCTACCCCTCAGCCTACTAGGCACTTTGTAATTTTGACACTCATTCTGTAGATTTCATACATTATTTGCAATAAGGATGAGTAGCATTTCTGTATCTAAGAGAGATTTAATTTTAGGAATATTATTTTGCATAGAAATTATGAATCTGATATTTGTTGATTGTTGAAAGTAATCTTGAAGGAATGTGTATCCTATTATAATGTATTTGTTCAAATTATTACTATGATCGCCCATCCAGGGCTTAATTTTTGTTGAAGGTAGAACGGTCATTAATTGTAGGGAGTGAATATGTACAAGAGAAGGTACACTCCAAGATGGCCACTCCAAAAGTAAATGAACTGAAGTACATCTTTTATGTTGATTAAGCAAAAAAGGAAATGACCTATTCTGACGAACTTACGTGAAAGTTTATTTAAAAATCATGTAACATACTGTGTAGGAACAGTTGGAAGAAGAAGCTATGCTGAAACGCGTCCTGTTGGCTGTTAGAAATACGAGAATAAATCCGTATTTGTTTGAACCACGGAGTGCGCTCCATTCTTTTTCCGAAGCAAGGGGAGTTGAGCGATAATATATATATATATATATATATATATATATATATATATATATATCACGCTTCAAGCTGCTGCAGACGAGCGTTTCTCTAACGCCGCCGTACTCAAGACACGGACCCAAATCAAGTGCTTAGTTTATTTTATTATCCCAAAAACCGTCAGAGACGCGTTTCACCGCTTGCGCGGCTTGTTCACTCGACAATGATTGTTTTCATGGAAGGTAGTTTAAAGTGACAGTGCTCATTTGTGGATTACCACATTTTGTAGTAATTGACCTAGACAAAATACTGTCGTTTTCCAATGTTGTTTGTTAAATACAAAAAACTCATGTTAGCTTCGTGCTGTGTTGTCATTATATGTAAAATACAAATACATGCCTCAGCTGATTTTAAAATAAAATCATCATATGTTTGGAAACATTAAAACTACCTTCAATTAATAGCATTTAGCAGTTTTCTCAATATCGGTAAAATACCAGAGTAACATGTGTTTGGAAAACAATTCACTTTTTTGTCGCATCATATTTAAAGTGCATAACGTGAATAATGTGATTAAAATATATTTAAAATCATTTCAACTCATCCTAACGCACATTTTCAACTTATAAGTAATTGATGTATACTTGTCTTGTTGGTTTTCGTTGACGTGCACCAAACATTATCATCAGTAGATGGTGACATGGCCTCACATCTATGTAAACATTGCAGTTATATTCATCCTATCTGGTTCATAGTCTTTCAATTGATCACCCCATTCGTTAAATATTTCATTTGAATCCACTATCCATAGTCACATATAATCTAGTATCATATTTGTTACTCAATTTTGATACATCTACCCTAGAAAACATTCATAAAATTGCTCAATTCATATATTTACACATATTTACACCAAAACGACATCCTATCACGGGATATTACTACAGTATAATCATATACACATATACAAATATAAATATATATTTTCGTTCGTCTAATAAAAAGATCTTTCATAAATATATATAAAAACCAAAATTATGTATTTTTTAAAAAAAGTGTTTCTTTCTCTAAAAAAGTTCTTTTTTCTATTTTAAAACCAGGGTATAATATGCTATGGTAACTCATTCTCCTCTAGTTTTATATGTTACATGAGGGACTGTACTGTTGTATTGTTAATTGAGGCATGTGTGTAAGTCTTCTGTGGTATTTAGCCCTTGAGAATATTTGGAATCAAACAATAAAATATATTGTGTTTCCAATTTACGAAGTTTGATCCCTCTATCACCTCCTCCACGTCTACTGGGCAGAATTGCATCTAGTAGATAGTATTTTAGCCCTTTATTATTTGCTCCGTGATAGTCTTTAAAATGACGGGCCACCGGATACGTACTGTCCATATTTGTGATGGCCCTCATATGTTGGAGGATTCGTACATGGGCTTGCAATTTCGTGCTTCCCACATAAACTAAATTGCATGGGCAGCTTAAAATATATACCACATATTCAGTTTTACATGTTAAGATCTTGGTTATTTTTTGTGGTTCTTTAGTAAATGGAATAGAGAATACTTTTGTGTTGACACCATGAGTGCATGCCTTACAACTTATGCATTTTTTAAACCCAGCCAGGTCTTTATACCAGGTCGGATTTTTCAGAATTTCCGGATCAGAGGTTACTAGGCAGTCCCTCATGGATGGTGCCTTGCTGTAAGTGATGGACGCCCTCTGCGGTAACAGGGGTCCTAAAACTGAATCATTCAATAAGATAGGCCAGCTTGTTTGGATAATATTTTGGATTTCTTTGTGTTGATTGCTATAGGCCATTATGAGGCGAAACTCATTGACCTCAACTTTTCCTGACTCTACTTCTGATGTACTTTTGGTTAGTAAATCAATCCAATCCTATCCAATTTATCTGTTTTGGAAATGGCCTGATCAATAACAGATTGTTTGTACCCTCTTTCTAAGAATCTTGCCTTGCTTTGTCTCTGTGCTGTTTGGAGCTCTAATGGTGTGCTGCACACTCTTTTTATTCTTAACATTTCACCGAATGGTATGCTGTTGATAAGGTGGCGTGGATGAGCACTTGACACATGCAAGACTGAATTTCCTGCAGTTTTCTTCCTATATAACCTGGTTTCTAATTTGTCATTGGTTATATAAACTTGGGTGTCCAGGAAATTAACCTTTTTGTTATTTATTTCTGCTGTGAATCTTAGATTCAAGTTATTGACATTAATCTGTCTCACAAATTCCTCTGCCTGTTCTTTAGTGCCGTGCCATACCACAAACAAGTCGTCAATAAACCTGAGCCAGAGTTTTACATTCATTGACATAGTTTCAGCATGTTGTGTCATGAGGACCTCCCTCTCCCACTTGCCCATGTGGAGGCAAGCATAACTTGGGGAGAAGCATGCCCCCATGGCTACTCCCTGAATTTGACAATACAACAAATGGTTGAACATAAAATTGTTGTTATTAAGGCAAAATTTGATCATTTGTATCAACATGGTACTATGTTCCTTATAAATAGGATCTCTATTTTTTAGATAGTACTCAATGGCCTCCAATCCGTCAGTATGCAATATGCTTGTGTATAGAGATGATACATCTAAAGCTATCAATAGATAGTCTGTTTGCCATTCAAAATTCATAACTTTATTTATAAAGTCGCTCGTATCCCTTACGTATGATGGCAGGGATTTCACATACTCTTGTAAGAAATAGTCCACATAGATAGAGGTTTTTTCAAGAATGCTGTTCCTGGCACTGATAATTGGTCTGCCAGGTGTATTGTTTTTGTTCTTGTGTACTTTCGGGATGAAATAAATAGTTGGTATTATAGGATTATCATTCCTCATAAATTTTTGTTCATCCTCATTGATCAAGTTTTGATGGTACCAATTTGATAATTTCTTATAGTATGTGGTATACATGGCTTTCACAGTTTTGATATCTGTTCTTTTGTAGCATCGTCTATCGTTCAATTGGCTCATTGCCTCTTTCATATAATCATCATATGCCCATAACACAATATTTCCGCCTTTATCGCTATTGCGAATAATAACATATATATATACATATAGGGTTGCAAATGTGTACTCGCACATCAATAAATAGTAAATGGAACATGTTTGAGAGTGGGCTCCCTTTATTCTATGCTCACCAGCTAGACACCGAAGGAAATATATGTGTGTATATATGGATTAAATGACAGGGACCATAAGACCTGTCCGGATATACTAAGAATCTTCTCCCAGTCATGCCACTGTTAATAATTTTTATTGCAACATTTTGATACTGTGGTGTTTCTTGTGTATACTTACGTAACTATAAAAACAAGTTTTAAATTCTGCATTTTTATATTAGGAATTAGTTGTCACCATATTTGCACTTTATATTGCTAATTTTGCACATTCACTTTTGCACTTGATATATTCTAGCAGGCATTGTGACAGGCCCACTTGGGCTCTATTCAGAACCAACATGTTTTTTTTTTGATTCACACAAATGGACAAGGGATCAACATTACGCAGTTCACTTTCAGATCCCCGCTCACTTAACGCTGTTGTTCTGTACAAACGCTTAGAGAACAGCCTCTGCACAACATCGGTATTTAAATAACATTCATGTATTGAGTCAATACTCGTTTACATACACACAAATAATTGTCATGTTTACTAATTGGTATCCATTTTACCTTTGCGTGCTGTGTAAATATGCTTGTACATACATCAACTCAATAATTGTTTTTAGCTTGTGTAAATAATTGTCGGATTTATGTATCAATCCTTAATGTTTTTTGCACTGACACTTTTACCGTAAGCTATTCATGAGGATTATGGCAACTTCAGCGTTTATGTGTAAAGTATTTCTACCATGTTTGTGAATCAATTCGATGCACTGTCACTTTAAATGCCCCGCTCTATGACGAGCTGTTTGTCATGTGATCAAGCCTTTCCGAAGGCGAAACGCGTCATGGCGGCAGCGCTGGCTTCACTCAAATAAACCACCTTTGCACCAGCATTTTCTTGGGTCGACTCTTTATCACTGTGGAATCGGCAGTTTGGCTTTTTGTCTGCAAAGTGATAAACTTTGTGAATATATATATATATATATATATATAAATACCAGTGTTTTGTCTATGTCTGTTACCAATTCTTGCTTGTCATCCTTGCGCCTAGTCATCGGCTGATGATTAGGCAATTTTACTGTATGCTGTAAAATGTGCTATTTTCTACCATGTCACCACAAACATAGAAGAGTCACTTACAAGAGTATAACAAGAATGCTGATTTTCACAATGCGCTATGTGATCAAGACTACAGGCTTGCAGTCGAAACTCGTCATTCTGACATGCTAAGGCAATAAACCAATTCATTATATCTTCAACTGGAGTCTGTGCTCATGCTTGGCCCGCTGTGGTCGTTCTTTGGGATCCTGGTTTCGTGTTCAAGCAGAGCACGACTGGCTCTGCACCACAAACCTCCTCTTTGCTGTCAAGGGCTCCTTCAGTCGGATGAAGGTCTTTTCTCTCCTGGAGGAGAACTGAACAATCACTGCCCAGGCCAGAACACGTTGATTGCATCTTGCCACGGGAGAGCTGTGTGCCGAGTCGGAGGACCCGCCCATCACCTCAATACCTTTGGGTAAGTGTGTGCGTGCTAGGGAATTGGCAGTTTAAAAGAGGTTACAAGATTGGCTGCCGAATGACATTGATGTTGGCATAAACTGTATCGACAGCCACCACAAATTTCTGCCCTAATCAGCATGTCAAACAAATGCTGCGGGAAAGGGAAGAAGCTGCTGATGAGGTATTTGACAATCTACCGATATTGGACAACCAACAACGAGCCCCTGCGGCTGCAGTAGCTCCGAGCAGTGATATCAAAACGAAACTTAAAAACCTTGAGAAATGAATGCCCAACAAAGTGGTGGAAGTGCAAATCTCTGCAAAAATACCGTGATGTGGGCCATATTCCACAAGGCCTGAGAATCATGCTGGCGCCAAGCTTTGACAACCCTAACCTACTCATTCTCAAAGAGTGGGCGAAGACCAACCTTGAGGCCTCTATACGCTCAGTTGTAATACTTATTGAATATGCTGACATTGACCGCTGCGATCTACAAAATAAAATTGATAAGATCAAGGATGAACTCTTCAACTCAGATCAAAAGAAACTAGTCAGCAAAGGCAGAGAGGAAATTATGACCAAATTAAAGAAACCTGAAAAAACTATAAAGACACGCAAGGCATTCAAATTTGCCAGGGATAAGTCCGACTATGAATGTGGCCAAATTTTCACATTCGCAAGAAAATTTGAGTCCGTGAAAAGACAGAAACTTAACAAATCAATAAAACTTCCCACACCGGAAATAACAGGTGCCTTGCCCCAAGACGAAGTTGACTCTGCCTCAACATCAGACCTAAGTTCAACAGTTGAAACAGGCACAGAAGATGGCAGTAGCTTGAGCAACAGGGACCCTAGGCTACGGAACAACTTCAGTCTCACAGAAGAAGTGTTTTTTTTTTGTCGAGGACAGGTGTCAAACATTGCACCCAAGAGTCCCGAGGAAACAAAACACAGGAGCAATTACAGAAGATCTGAGCGCAGAAAGCGGAGGAAATCAAAAAGGCAATTACAACAAAAAAAGAGGCAACTGGAGACGAAAATGATGGATAACCCCAACACAGTCATTAATCTCTCGGATTTACAACTAACCAAGACTGAAATACAACTCCTCTCCTTCGGTTTTAGTCTACTGCCCAGAAAGTAGCTTGATTACACGACTCATCTTGATACAAGTTAATGAAACTTGGCCACTGTGCATAATTGTTATGAGCAGCCGCTCCTGTTTTACATAAAATTTACAATACTGTAGTGTTTTTAATGACATTTTAATCAAAAATTATTCTCAACTCAATACACATACATTGTAACAATCTTCGTTCATCACATTGTAAATTTTAATCTGTTAATTACACAGAACATAACGTATAGTACACATCACGTCTACAATCATCTCATTGATAAAGTTTACAGTTTTTATTCTTTGTAGCCCAATGCAATTTGGGCCCCTTGGCAATTCTTCAGGGGCTAGAATCTAAAACAAACAAAATCATAACATTCATTAATGTGATGCTAATGTGCAGGGTATTTTCTGAGAATCATCATCGGTAAATATAAACTTTGATTTAGTACATACATCCTACTGGGCACTGGTGAAATACTACAAACAAAATAGTGAAAGAACCCCACTGTGATCAAAACTAAAATGAAAGTAAAATAATATACCATTTTAGTGATAGCGCATGTGTACCTTAATGAAATTCTCAAAGTGACCATGACGTCACATGTGTCCTTAGTCATTAACTTGTATCAAGGTAGGTTCTGAATAGGGCATGTTGAGCCAGCGTGTCCACCACTGTTAGCACACAAAGCTAGCAGGAAAATATCAGATTGAAGTAAAAAAACATTTTTTTTAGATTAAGGTGTGCTCCACATCTTACAGATTGTTGATTACACGACCACCAGAATTGACATTTTCAATTTCATTTGAAAAACTCAAACTCATCAAATTCTTCAAACAGAAACATGGCAATAAACCTCCCATTACTAACAGCAACACAATGATACATGCGCCAGGCCCTCCTGCCATTGCGGACATTGCTACCATAAGAACCATGACTGAACTAGAATCTCCAAATGATAATGCCCCAAAATAACTTTTACTACACAACGCGGGCATTGACACCTCAACCACTAACATGAGTCTGTTCAAACCAACATCTACATTCACGCCAACCATGCCAAGAGATGGCATCGACATTTACAATGATATCATTATTGAAGAGGTCAAATATTTGCATTAATGCAAAACCTGCGCCAAACACAAATGGAATTTCAAAGACAAACAATATACGGATCTCATGAAAAATCTTAAAGAGAGATCAGACATCATCGTTAACAAATCAGATAAAGGCGGCAACATCGTCCTATGGCAGAATAAGCTGTATATGGAGGAAGCTAACAAACATTTGAATGACGTCACATGCTACAGGCCCTCCACCATGAAGGAAGTAGTTGCAAGTGGCAAAGAACTCAAAAAAAGCCTCTGCAACTTCAGGACACAAGGCACTATCAGTAAAGATGAGTTCAATTTCCTGAACAATGAGTTTCCTGTCATACCATTCTGCATTTTCTTCCAAAAGTACACAAAGGAACATCATCAGTGCCAGGGAGACGGAATATCTCGGCGCGAAAAATCCTCTGTGAAAACATCCAAATATTTTGACTACTTTCTGCAAGATCATGTCACCAAATTACTTGAGAAACACTAGTGATTTCCTTCTCAAATTCAGAAACATCCCATGGTCATTAAACTGTGTCCTAATGTCTCTTGACATAACCTCACTCTACACCAGCAAACGTCATTCAGATGGACTAAACGCATGCCAACTATGCTTGGCCAAGAGACCCATCAGCAGCTACAAACACAACAAACTTCTCAAATTTCTCATTGAGTGGTGTCTGCAACATAACTTGCCCCAGTATTGGAACTTTCATAGATTCCCATGCTTTGTATCATTCCCCGTCGTCGGAATGGGAGTCTCGGTAATAAAAAATACCATAGTAGTAGGTACAGAAGTGAAAGGAAAGGCCTAGGCCTCATTCCCTTTTGTAGCATATCAGCCTCTTTTTGTAAAAGAGACCAAACCCTAGGCATCAGCCAATCAGAAGAGCCTCACCCCTAAAACCTTCCTCAAGGAACCTCAGAGCCTCAGATTTTCTACCGCACGTTGTGCTAGGGAGTCTCCATTGAGCTCTGCTCTATTTCAAATCTTTAAGGTACATTTCTACAGTTATTTCTTCAGGATTCTCTTCAGATTACTTCAGAAAACTCTCTGTTTCTTCAAGATGTCTGAGGTTGAGAAAAAGAAAGCCCTATTCAAGCCCTGTTCCACCTGTGGGAAGAAAAGGCTTTTTGTGGAGGACAAACACAAGGATTGCATCTACTGCCTTTATCCAGATCACAAGGCAGAGGACTGCAAGATTTGCTGCACTCTCTCCACCAAGACCTTGAGAGATCGAGCTGGAAGACTTCTTACATGGCTGCAGAGGCAGAAGGAAAGGAAACATGGAGTTTCCAGTGATGAGGAGGAATCGTCTTCAGTTGCTTCCTCAAAAAGGTCAGTGAAAAGGGGTAGAGGTTCCCCATCTTCCTCTTTTGGGCATCCCTCAAAGGCTTCAAAGAAGACCCCCAGAGAGTCTGATGGCCGGGGTTCAGGAAGTTCCCCCACCGCAGTGGGACGGAAAAGGCAGAACTGGTTTCGCCTCCTAAGGGTGAGAAGACAGACCCAGCCTTCAAAAAACCCTCCTTACATTCTTCAGAGAGGAGCTCCAAGTCCTCTACGACGAAGACTTCGTCAACGGTGGCTCCGTCGACGACGAAAATGAAGCCCAAAATCCAATTGGTCCCGTCGTCGAAGAAGGGGTCGTCGACGGCAGTGTCGACGCAGAGTGTGCCGACGACATCGTCGACGAAGACAAAGACATCATCGACGAAGAATCCATCATCGTCGACGGCAGTGTCGACGATGGCAGTGACGACGACGACATCGACGACGGTGTCGACGACGGTCATGTCGTCGACGAGTGCATCGACGACGACGACAATATCTACATCGTCGGCGGGCTCGTCGTCGGTGGCGTCGATGACGACATCTGTAATTCCTATATCGTCGACGAGGATTTCCCCAGCGTCGACGGAACAACCGACGATACTGGCTGCGGAGAGACGGGTAACGATTTCTTTGACAAGAATCACGCCTGAGATGACATACCCGAGAAGGGTGACCTCTTTACCGCCGACTATGTTGTTGGACCAGGAGGACTCTGAGGGAGACGGGCAGGATGCTTTTGAATATGCCAATAGCCCATCTCAGCTTTTCATCACGAGTCAGGACACAGATTCAGAGGAGGCATATGGACAAGCGAAGGCGAATATCACCATACAGCCCACTCTAAAGGCTATGAGCCACAAGACATGGTTTCAGTTCCGACAACATTCCTGCATGACCTACACAAGATGCTGCAGGACTACAAGTCGAAAGCTGAAAGACCAGCACCACGTAGGTCTGCTCCCTCGACACCAGTGAGGAACCAATCATCGGTAGTCCCTCCGGTGCACCCGATACAGACACCACCTCAACCGCAGCGGCCAGTGCCTCAGGCTACGTCGGAGCCAGCTGATGATCCGGATGGGGATAATGATGATGATAATGATGTATCATCCGATGATAATCAAGACTCGGATCAGGACGGGGATGAATACAATGACTACATCATCCCAGATCAAGCTTCGCCTCATCAAGACTTAGGGGATTCTCCTCCTGCGGACATCGGCAGTTTTCACCAGCTGATGGAGCGTGCAGCTGGAAGATTTAAATTGGTAATACCTGCTCAAACCACAGACTGTTTCTTATACGACTCTAAAGAAACTCACCGCAAAACAACAAGGTCGATTCCAATTCTGGAACATTTGTGGGAAGAAGGTTTGAAGGCCATGAAAAACCCAGCGACGGTGGTCCCTGTGCTACCGCGCCTGGATAAAAAGTATAAAGCACCGGATGATGGACCTGCAGCGCTAACGGGCCATCCCAAACCTGACTCTGTTATCTCACAGGCAGCACAAAGGAAGTCACGGAACCCTTCTGTTCCCTTGACGGCCCCTCCTGACAAGGATGGACGACGGCTTGATAACACGGGCAAGCGGTTTTCATCGATTGCTAGCCTTCTGGTTCGCGCCGCCAATGCTTTGGCAATATTGGGACGATATGATCGCCAGTTGTGGTGCGATATCAATCAATCAATCAATCAATGACACTTATAGAGCGCGCTACATACCCGTAGGGTCTCAAGGCGCTGGGGGAGGGGGGGTGCCGCTACTGCTCGAACAGCCAGGTCTTCAGCTTCTTCCTGAAGGAGAGGTGGTCTTGGGTCAGGCGCAGGTCGGTCGGGAGGGAGTTCCAGGTCTTGGCGGCCAGGTAGGAGAAGGACCTTCCTCCTGTAGTCGCTCTTCGGATGCGGGGGACGGCGGCGGCGATATAGCTCCATATTTGGAACAACTTCCACCAGAGTCAGTGCTGGAAGCAAAGAAAACTTTGCAAGAAGGTGAGGCGGTCTCGATGGAAATAATAGACTGTGCCCTGGACATTGCCACAACGTCCTTTCGGGCTTTGGCAGGAGCGGCAGTGTTGAGACGCCAAGGGTGGCTAAAGGCAACTTGGTTTAGACCGGAAATTCAAAACAAGGTCCTTGATCTGCCCTTTGATGGCGAGGCCCTCTTAGGTAAATTGAGCGATGACACTCTTCAAGACATCAAAAAAGACACGGAAACAGCTAGATCGCTGGGAACCCTCCAGTATCGCAAAACTCCTTTTAGAGGTGCGAGAGGCAGAGGAGGTGGTTATCGAGGTTCATACCAACAACAGCAGCAGCGCTACTCTTCGAACAGCGCTGGATACCAACCGAACCGCCAGTCATACCAGCAAAGACAGGGCCAGTCTTCAGGTTACTCAAGGCCTTACAACAAAGGCAAGCAGGCTGCCCGTGGACGGGACGCGTCCAAACGCCAATAGCGGCCTCCTGGCTCTGCCTACTGTTCCCTCCTCCAAGAGATCATCAGTTGGAGGCAGGGTGTCAAAATTCCTTCAGAACTGGTCCCAAATTACATCGGACCGTTGGGTACTCAACATCATAAAACGAGGACATACTTTGGAATTTATGGAAGTCCCCCCACCCAGACCCCCGGCAGCCATTCCATCGAAACATCTGCGTCTCCTAAGACTCGAAGTACAACAAATGCTCCGCAAAGGAGCGATAGAGCCGGTCCCCTCCAACCAACAGGGCCAAGGTTTCTATTCCAGGTTCTTCCTGGTGAGAAAGACGCTGGAAAAATGGCGCCCCATCCTGGACCTCAGGGAGCTAAATGCCTATCTCATCTCCCTATCCTTCCGGATGGTATCCCTACAGGACGTTTTGAAAATGGTCAGCCCGGGGGATTTCATGGCCACGCTCGATCTGGAGGACGCGTACTTCCATGTCCCGATTCACCCAGCACACAGAAGGTTCCTACGCTTCACAGTAGCCAAGAGCCATTTTCAATTTAGAGTTCTGCCATTCGGCCTTCGCTCTGCCCCAAGGATTTTTACGAAGGTGCTGGCACCTGTGGCAGCATTTCTGCGAAAGAACCACTTCCAGGTTTTCCCTTACCTGGACGATTGGTTACTGAAGGCCCCGACCAGAACATTAGCGCAGGATGCGGTGCAGGCTTGCACCAATCTGTTCCAAAATCTGGGTCTCACTTTGAAGAGGGAGAAATCCACGCTGATGCCCTCAAGAAGAGCACGGTTCCTAGGAGCAGTATTAGATTCGAAGTTCTCAAGAGCATTTCCAACTCGAGAGAGGATACAGAAACTACAACGATTGGCACGAGACCTTTGGGGGAAAAAGTGTCTTTCTGTACGCAGCTACAAGTCGCTGCTAGCGGTGATGTCGTCATGTATCCCCCTGATTCCGTACTGCAGACTGCGGATGCGTCCCCTACAGGAGCAACTAGACCTCCAGTGGCAACAAGTACACGGATCGTTCGACGACAAGGTGGTTGTCACTCGAGAGATGAAAAAGGCAGTGATTTGGTGGTGGCATCAAGACAATTTGTGCCAAGGTCTATCCTTCGCAAGCGTTCCATCACCTCACATACTGACAACGGACGCGTCATTGGAGGGATGGGGAGCAGAGATGCAGGATCTGCAGGTCAGCGGCCATTGGTCTCCTCGCGAGCAAAAGCTACACATCAACTTGTTGGAGCTGAGAGCGATCAGGCTAGCTCTTCGAGCCTTTCTTCCGCGACTCCAGGATTCACAAGTGCTAGTCAGGACGGACAACACCACGGCTATGCATTATGTGAACAAGGAAGGAGGAACGAGGTCGCTCCTCTTGTCGCGAGAAGCTCAACGGATACTGGAATGGACAATTCTTCACGGAATTTCTCTAAAAGCGGCGCATTTACCAGGAGTGCTCAACGAGGGCGACGAAAGGCTGAGCAGACTTACCTCAGTCAGTCACGAGTGGGAGCTAAAACAACAGGTTCTGGATCTGTTTTTTCACACATGGGGCACACCAGAGGTGGACCTTTTTGCGACACCAACCAACAAGTAGTGCCAAGCCTACGCCAGCAGGTTCCACCATCAGGGCTCATTGGGCAATGCCCTATCGATAAACTGGACGGGGAGGTTTCTTTACGCGTTTCCACCGATTCCCCGGATTCCACGCCTCATCAGGAAAATGAAGACGGAACCATGCAAGCTGATCCTTATAGCCCCGGCATGGCCGAGACAATTTTGGTACACCGAGCTGCATCTGCGGTCTCTAGTCCCTCCAATAGGGCTGGAGGAAGTTCCAGATCTCCTGACAATGTCCGGAGGACAGGTTTGGCATCCAGACCCAAGGTCGTTGCACCTGACTGCATGGCTCCTGACCAGCTAGAATTCATGAATGTCCCTCTTCCCAAGGAGATCAAAGACATCCTTTCCCAGGCAAGGGCCCCTTCAACAAACAAGACATACAGACTGAAATGGAAGAGATTCTGTATTTGGTGTAAAAAGGAAAAGATTGATCCTTTCACTTCAAAACCTCATCAACTCCTGCCTTACCTACTCTCGCTAGCTAAGTCTAATCTGTCCCATTCTACAATCAAAGTCCATTTGGCGGCAATTTCAAGATTCAGGAGATCTGACTCTGGTCCTTCATTATGGTCTTCAAGAATTGTCAAGCAATTCCTCAAAGGCCTGTTCAGGGTCTATCCGCCAGTGAGATCTCCTCCTCCGACGTGGCAATTAAACTTGGTCCTGGCTCAACTGATGAAGGGACCTTTTGAGCCTATTCACCGCTCAGACCTGAAATACTTGTCAAGGAAGTTGGCGTTGCTCTTGGCCCTCACCTCGGCAATGCGAGTGGGAGAGTTGCAGGCCCTTACTATCCAAGAACCGTTTTTGCAGTTCAAAAGGAACACAGTCATCTTGCGGACGAACCCAAGGTTCATTCCTAAAGTTCCTACAGACTTTCACTTAAATGAGCCAGTGATTCTAAAGACATTTTTTCCCAACCCAGTCACACCAGCGGAAAAAACATTACACACTCTGGATTTACAACGATGTCTAAAATTCTACATAGACCGTACCAAAGTCTTTAGAAAGTCTTCGTAATTGTTCATTGCCTTTGGCGGTCCAAACAAAGGTCTCCCTCTGTCCAAACAGGGGATCTCAAGATGGATTTCGAGTGCTGTTCTGCATTGCCACCAGATAGCAGGAAAACCTCTGGTGGGCAGGATCCGTGCTCACTCAACGAGGTCAGTGGCATCTTCAACAGCCCTCTTTGCGGGGGTACATATCAAAGACATTTGCAGGGCTGCTACCTGGAGCAGCATGCGCACGTTCACTAAGCATTACTGCTTAGAGTCATTGCAGCAGGATGACGCGGCAGTTGGCCAGGCTGTCCTGAGAAACCTCTTCAAGTGATTGGTGAGCTTTCCTTTCTATCCCACCTTCCATGGGTAACACATTTTGTACTTTTATTTCTAATGTTAGAATGTACTTTTTTTACAAAATGTGTTTATGGTGTTTACTGCTTGCTATTCTGATACAAAGCATGGGAATCTATGAAAGTTCCAATACTGGGGCAAGAAAACAAGTTACTTACCTGTAACTTTGGTTCCCCAGTATTGGTAACTTTCATAGATTCCCATGCGCCCACCCACCTCCCCGGGGAAAGCTCAGCCTTCAGCAAGTAGGGTGTCTAGCACACAACGGCTACGAAAATCTTAGGCTCCGAGGTTCCTTCAGGAAGGTTCTAGGGGTGAGGCTCTTCTGATTGGCTGATGCCTAGAGTTTGGTCTCTTTTACAAAATGAGGCTGATATGCTACAAAAGGGAATGAGGCCTAGGCCTTTCCTTTCTCTTTTGTACCTACTACTGTGGTATTTTTTACTACCGAGACTCCCATTCCGACGACGGGGAATGATACAAAGCATGGGAATCTATGAAAGTTACCAATACTGGGGAACCAAAGTTACAGGTAAGTAACTTGTTTTCTTCTTTGTTTAACAACAAGATATGCGAACAGCTTAGGGGCATGGCTATGGGGCGGAATTTCTAGACGTAAAAGTAAATGTCTCTGATAACACACTACAGTCCACCCTTCATAGGGAAACCACGGCAGGTAACTCCTCCCTTCACGCCATCAGCTTCCACCCAAAACATTTAATAGCAAGCATTCCTTATGGAGAAAAGCTGCACTTGCCCAGAATCTGCAGCAACACCACAGACTTAATCAGGTGCCAAAAAGAGTCTCACATGAGATTCAAAGCCAGAGGCAACACTGAAAAGACCATTATTGCAGTCATCACCAAAGCCAATTCGTTCCCCAGAGGGCAGCTTTTACTAGGAACATCCACAGACAGCACCAACAATAGGAACACTCAACCAGAACTGACCACAGAAAGCTGGAAGTGCAGTAGCTGTAGGGCGTGTAGGTTTGGAATTAATACCACCCAAATCAAGGCGGAATTCAGGAACAAACCCATAGTCATTCAGAAAAGGCTCACTTGCAGAACGGATTTTGCAGTTTACATGCTTACCTGTAGCTTCAGGCTCAGATATGTAGGGAGCACTAAGCTCCAAGTGCACCTACGAATCTTGCAACACATCAGAGCAAATGTCAACAGTGACCTGACATATCCTGTCGCCAGGCACTTTAAAGATACACACCAGACTAATTTGGACCACCTCGAATACTGTGTAATTGACTGTATCCTACCGCTCAGGGGGCATTAGGGAGAAATTGTTAAGACAACCGGAATCTCAACACTAAGGCCCTGGCAGGACTGAATCTTAGTGGAGACTTATACAACGTCCTTTAATTTGTAGTTGCTCCAGTTTCTAGGATATCACTGCCCTTATGGATTTTAGAAGTCTGCTGATTTCAAGTTGTTTGTCCATTTTTAAACTCACTTATTTTTTACACTCACCACTAGGATCTTATTATAAACACTGCACCAGTCTTGCCAATTTCCAGTGCGACTTTCGGTTTAACATTCACACTTCACAGCACCTCCACACTTTTCACCGTCCCCCTACAAATGTATTTAGATTTATTAATAGTGACCTAACTTTTTAGCACACTTTCTATGGACAGCATTAGCTACACAGGGGATACTACACATCCCAACACAGATTGCGACATGCTGTGACAGACCAGTACAGTATAGTGTCCGCCTTAACGTGCACAACAACACGACCTCCTAAGCGCACCATAGTAGTATAGGTTTCAGTCTGGGCACTCTCATGCAAAGATACACCAGATGCGCTTTATCAACTGTTCCCCATTTAGTTTTGACAGTACACTTGGTTCCAGGGATTTAATTTGTGCCAAATGGCATGTACGCATGATACCCGGAACACCAACTTAGGCTACTCCATTAATTAGAATTTTAATAAAATTCAACTACAGACACGCTTAGGGACACAAGTAATAACATAGCACCTTTTTAACACCAATTATGCCTCCAAAACTGCCCCATGTATTCATTGACTCACCTACTCACAATACCGCGCATCACTGGTTACAGGATGAGGGACCTCTTGCACTGTTTTAAAGAGCACCAGTGTTTTGTCTATGTCTATTACTAATTCTTGCTTGTCATCCTTGCGCCTAGTGATCGGCCTTTGATTAGGCAACTACATGCTGTAAAATGTGCTATTTTCTGCTATGTCACCACAAACATTGAAGAGTCACTTCCAAGAGTATAAAAAGAATGCTGATTTTCACAATGCGTTATGTGATCAAGACTACAGGCTTGTATTCGAAATGCGTCATCCTGACATACTAAGGCAATAAACCAATTCATTATATCTTCAACTGGAGTCTGTGCCCTTGCTTGGCCTGCTGTGGTCGTTCTATGGGATCCTGATTTTATATAGATAAATATATATATATCTATATATATACACACACACAGACACACACAAACACATATTCAAGCCCCACAAGCCACAAGGGCGTGTCTGTGTGCGTATAGTCAGAAGTTATAGTTGTCTCTAGTCTCAAATACCTATAACTCGTGACCCAAGGTAGCTAACTCAGAAGTTGCAGTCATATTATCAGTGATGTTTTAGAGCAGTGATACTGAAAGTACGGCTAGGGAGCTGCATGCGGCCTTCCTGACCTTTTTTTTTTTTATTTTTTTTTAAAACAAAGATCTTTATTCGACATATTGCATGGTACACATTACATAACCCACTATGTCTCGCACACTTGAACATAGCAATATTGTTAAGAAACGTAGTATGAGTACATCGAACACAGCCATTTAGTCGGCATCCCGGGGGCCCGGCGGCAAACAGTACAGCAGGTATATAAAGCCAACAGCGGCTAACCATAACATTGCAGGAATACGATTAGCACAGTGTGTGGTTAAGTTCTCATGTTGTCCCCAACGTACATGTGCTGTGACAGCGCTCGTGAGTCGCATGATCATTGTCCTGTCTGCTTGTGTACCTAAAATCTTTTGAGTATAAAAAGGCAATAAACAAACTACCCCAACTAACCCTCGCCCTCCCCCAAGCGCCAGCAACTATGCGTCTAGTGATGTGCCCATGATGCGTTATCGGTCAGTACATACCGAGCTACCTACAGAACTCTACTGTGGTGGCCCCGATCCGGGTCCTATGCTAATCGGGAGCTACGCTACGGGAGCTACCACTGGGGTACCCTCGTCTCCGCCCAGAACCCCACGTTCACTGTTCCTCCGGGGATTCCGGGGCCTTCAGTGCCTCGGCACTATCCATGTCATCCACCTCGCTTTGTTGTATGTATGCCTGATATAAACCCCAGAAATTTTTCGGCCTGCTCCTGGGTAGTAGTAGCTCACTGTAATTTTTGGACTGCGTGCAACAATAAAGTAAGTCACCAGCCCATCTCTTCTTTGTGGGAAGCGGGCCTCGCATCCAGCATATGGCCACCACTCTTCTGGCTATCAGTAGGGCCATATCCACCAGGCGTCGCTGGGATAACGGGAGTGGCTTCGAGAAGCCCAGGAGTGCGAGGTCCTGTCTAACGGACAGTTCTGAGCCCAGAATCTTACTAAGTTCCGAAAAAACGTTAACCCAGAATTTATGGATTCCCGGACAGTACCATGCCATGTGGATAAAGTCTGCAATCTGCGCGTGACACCTCTCACACTCCGCCGTCTGCCTGAGCCCATAACGGTGCAGCCTCTCCGGGGTGTAGTATACCCGTTGTAGAAACTTAAAGTGCACCAGCCTATGCCGTCCATTGAGTGAAAGTCGTCTGGTGCTGGAGCAGCAGTAGCGCCACATGGCGTCGTCAATTGGAAGCTGCAAATCCTTTTGCCATTCCTCTCTAGCTTTCGAGTACTGTGGCTGCTGATGCGCCACTCCCAATTTGTTTAGTGTGGAGACTAGTCTGCTAGATGACGGGAAGTCTATCACATACGTGAGTTCAGGGACCTCTGGCAGCTCCACCATCTCGGGGCCCAACAAATCCTTCAACGCGCTCCGTACCCTGTGGAACTGAAAGCGCTGCAGCAGCGTAGTCTCCGGTTGCGTGGCAAAGAGCTGCTCCCAGGACCCGGCGACTCCCTCGGCAAACAGGTCTCCCATTTTAGTGATTCCCAATGCGCGCAGTGCCTCTGTGACCCCTTTTTCCCTTAGCGGGCCCAGCCAAAGTGCCCATTCAAACAGCATCTGAGGCGAGTATAGAAAGCTACAGTCTCGCGCCCGGGCCAGCGCGTGCCATGCGTGGTTGGTAGATTTAAGAGAGTCTAGTTGACCGGTGGCTCGATCTACCGGGAGACAGATGGTGGCCGGAAGGGGAAGAGGTTCCGCAAACAAGCGTTCAAAAGTCACATGAGGTATGCGTGGGTCCCCATGAATCCAAGAGTGTAAATGGGCTGCCTGTGCTATACAGTAATATCTTTCCATGTCGGGGGCTCCCAGACCCCCCATTTCATAAGGGAGCAGTAGTGTCGTCCACTTAACTCTAGGTTGTTTACCCCCCATGCCAGCTTAATGAGTACTTGCGTTAGTTGTTGAAAGAATGCCTTGGAGAGCACCACCGGTATGTTGTTGAAGAGGAAGAGGAACCTAGGCAGTACCACCATTTTCATGATGGCTATTCTGCCCATTAGGGACAGCGGGAGCTTGCACCATGCGTCCACGTCCTCAACCAGTTTCGCGTATGCTACTCCATAATTTTCCCTGACCAGAACATCTGGATCAGTGTGAAGATGTATGCTCAGGTATCTGACCGAGTCGGTGGTCCATTTCAGGGGGTATTCCATGTCAAAGGGCTGGGTCGCGGGGGTCAGCGGGAAAGCGATCGACTTGTCCCAGTTTACCCTGAGCCCCGAGAGGGCGCCAAATTGCACAACCTCTCGCAAAACGGCCGTAAGGTTCGCTTCCGGGTCTTGGACATAGAGGAGGGTATCGTCGGCATACGTTGATATGCCAATTTTATACGTTCGAAAACTGATACCTTCTAGGCTATGGTATTCCCTGATTGCCCACACCAGTGGTTCCGCTACCAGCGCGTACAGGAGGGGCGAGAGAGGACATCCCTGTCTGGTGCCTCTGCTGATGTCAAACGGGTCCGTGGCCCTATCCCCCAACCTCAGCCTCGCGGTGGGCCGGTAGTACAAGGCCCCCAGCATCTGCAAGAACGGCTCCCCCAACCCCAGTCTCCTAAGGACCCTAAGCATGAAAGGCCATTCCACTGAGTCGAAGGCTTTTTCTATGTCCAGGAAAACCACTGGGGCCGTGTTCTCCTGGCGCACGTGCTGTATTGTCCCCAGTACCGTGCGGATGTTATATGTCAGGTTTCTGTTGGGGACAAAGCCGACCTGTTCGGGGGCTACCAGATCCGGTACCAGGAGAGCTAATCGCGTGGCCAGAACCTTAGCAAATATTTTAGTGTCAGCGTTTATCAGGGAGATTGGTCTGTAAGAGCTGCAGGCCTCCGGGGGTTTCCCAGGTTTTAAAATGGTGATTAGTAGGGCTTCCCTCATGGATTGGGGCATACTACCTTCCTGGCATATGTCATCGAACAGGGCGATCAGGTGTGGGACCAATTTGTCCTTGAACGACTTGTAAAAGCCTACCGTCAACCCGTCTGCTCCTGGGGCACTGCCGGAGCGCATGCTCGCTAGCGCTTCCAGAATCTCATCCTCCTGAATTGGGGACATCAAAAATTCCCTGTCCGAATCTGGCAAAAACGGCATGGCGATATGCTCTAGGTAGTCGTCAATCTCTGCCTCCACTCGCAGTGATCTGGATTTATACAAATCTGCATAGTACTGTCCGAACGTTCGGAGGATCTCATCGTCGTCAGTAATCACCTCACCCTCAGGCGTGAGTAGTTCATCCACCACTAGGGGCTTCCTGGTATTAGGCATCATTCTAGCTAGCAGTGCACCCGGCCGCTCCCCCTCTCCATAAGAACGTGCCGTAGCGTATTTGCCCATGTGTTGTACCTCTCTATCAGCCAGGGCGTGATATTCGGACAATAGGAGTTTGATTTGAGTCTCGGCCGAGGCATCGGGGCCATTCTGTAGGTGCCTCTCTAGAACTGACAGTCGAGCTTCAAGTTGTTTCAAGTCCCGCCTTATAGATTTAAGCACGCTTGAGTGTTTGGACATTGCCATACCCCGAATGAAGACCTTGAAGGCCTCCCACACTGTTTGGAAACTGTCAACAGACCCCAGGTTTTTTTCAAAAAACGTATCGATATCTTACGCCAGCTCACCCCGAAACGCATCGTCCAGGAGGGAATAGGGGGAAACCTCCAGGTGAAGGGGGGGGATCGTTTTCTTCGGAAGCACCAGGTGGAGCAATACAGGGGAGTGATCAGAGAGGGTGCGGGGCAGCACCTCACAGCTCCTGATACTGTCTAGTAGGGCCTGAGTCACTAGCCAGTAATCTATTCTAGTGTGAATGTTATGGAAGGCGGAGTAGTGAGTGAAGCCACCTTTTGTGGGGTGCTTGCTTCTCCATACGTCCACCAGCTCCAGTTTAAGCATTTCCGCCCCCATGAGCCACTGGCCTCCGGACAGGCCCCGCCGACCTGTCCAGGTCTGGGTCGAATACAAAATTGAAGTCCCCCCCCACAGCATTCTAGAGGGGACATGTGTTCTGCAAAGCGCCGCTAGTGTGGTGTAGAAGTCAGGACTATCATAGTTTGGCCCATAAACATTGACCACCACCCAATCGTGACCCCTGCCCACACACCTGGTAATAACGAATCGACCCTCGGGGTCTGACGCTAGTGGAACCAGTTTTAACTGTGAGGAAGGGTTGACCCAGGTGAGTACCCCCCGGGAGTGCGTTGTGAAACCTGCAGCTACACTGTGTCCCCCCAATCCCCTGGTCTGTAGCATTCTGCTGGTGAGTGGTAGGTGAGTTTCCTGCAGAAGGGCGAGGTCGACGCGATGTCTGTGTAAGTAACTGAGGACCCTACGTAACTTACGGTGATCATTTAGCCCCCTCACATTCCATGTTAGTAAATTCAGTTCCTGCAAATTGCATGTAGCATGCTCATTGCTAGCGTTAGTCATCCTAGCGGCAAAAACAATAGGGTGCAGGCAGCCGCATCATTCTCCTGAAGCTGAACATCAGACAACACATTGCTTGGCATGGAGTTCGAAGTCCCACAATCAAAATAACTGTCACGATCCCCAACTTTGTCCCCCCCCCACCCACAGCAGACCTCCCCCAACCTGGCCTGACAGAACCCAATCCCACCCAACGACATCCCGCTTGTGGTGTCGTTACGCCCAGTTCCCAACTTTCCGCCCATTAGAACCAATAGAGCCAAAAGCACTAGGGCAGAGGTCACCACGTATGGAATCAAACAATGCATCAGAGTTAACTAGTGCAGACATGGCTCGCGCCACCAACACCCAAGTCAGCGCGTAACAACGGAAGGACTATTCAAGGGTCAAAAGGATATAGTGACCTGTAGAGGCAAAGTCTCCCCCCCTTTCAATGTTAACCACAACGCATCCCAGAGTAACATAGAACTGTAACAGTGCACAGCGGTGCAGTCAGCAGTGCAAGGGCATAAGCTATGTCCCGGGCTCCACTCAGTAGTGGTCAAACAAACATTAATTGGAGTAATCTCACCCAGCACCTGGCGCAGTCCCATCGCCGGACACAGCAATCGCCAGGCGGCAATCCAGCTCACACCCCGGTGCTACCTTGAAGCAGTAGTGCCACCAACACGTCACCACATTGAGTCTGGGACGGCATATACTCCTCAGAGCCAGGAGTCCGTAGAGTGCTATTCTTGTTCGTCCAGCTGGCTGCTGTCCTCGTGCTCCTCCGTCTGTCGGTTGGGGCTGCTCCCTGGACCACTCCTTCAGCGACTTTTGCAGCTCCTTGGGGTCCGTAAAAAAGTGCGAGTGCCCCTGCCTGTTGACCCGCAGTTTCGCCGGGTATAGCATGGCGTAGTCTAGGCCCAGCTCCCGCAACTGCTTTTTATACGGAGCAAAGTGTCGCCTCTCCTCCTGCACCCTCGCTGTGAAATCCGGGTACAGGGAGACGGCCATGCCCTCGTATTGGAGCCTCCCCTTGTCTCTGGCCACGCGGAGAGCTGTGTCGCGATCCCTGTAGTTGAGGAGTTTGGCGATTATCGGCCTAGGGGTAGCTCCAGGCCGCGGCCGCGGCCTGAGAGTGCGGTGGGCCCGTTCCACGATAAACATCGGGGAGAAAACGTCATCGCCCAAGAGGGAGACCAGAAGCTTCTCCACGAAAAGCTCCATCTTGCCTGTCTGGGTCGTCTCCGCAATCCCCGTGATACGGATGTTGGATCGCCTCGATCTGGCTTCCAAGTCCTCCGACTTGTCCTGGATGACCTGAAGGAGTCTGGAAAATTGCTTGCGGTCCTTGTCCCATTCAGTCTGGGCCTCCTCCACCTCTGTGAGGCGTCTCTCCGACATGTCGAGGCATTCCTCATGTTTATCCACCCTTTCCGCCATGCGGTCCATTCGATAGGTGAGAGCGTCAATTTTCGTGCCAATGGACGACATACTTTCCTGGAGACCTTTCTCCATGGACACAAGCATTTCCTTAATGTCAGTGTACATCGTATTGTCCGCACCCTTGGTCCTAGGGGAAACATCCGTGCCGGCTCCTCCGGGGCCTTCGCTTTACGCTGGTCAAACGCCAGTTTGGTCTGGGTTCTATCGTTCTTGCCCATTGTATACGGGGAGGTCCAGGAGCACCCCGCCGCAGTGCAAGGTCTCCGACGCGTTGGTAGGAGTTATAGGCCTCTCCGGCGTTCCAGTCCCATGCTGGCACGCAGGTCTTGTGGTGTTATGGCCTCCGATGACCGCCTGCGCCAGCCCCCGGGTGCACCGCGTGTGAGCCCCCAACGGCGAGCGGGGCAGTCCGGAACCCCAGGTGGCAGTGGGGACCCACCGCAAGTGTCGATTGCACAGATCAGGGCCAAGAACCTCTACGCTGCTCCACAGTCACAGGCATGTATGTCAGCAGCAGCGCTGCAGGCCGCGTCACAGAAGTGCCAGGAGGTGCTATTTCAGGTAGATCAGGGGCCCCACATCGTCACTCAGTGTCCAGTACCTCACAGTAAGCACTCAGGCTCCTTGTTGCTAGTCTCCTGGACGGGGGCAAAGAGATGTGGACTTCCCCGGCCACCCGGTCCAGGCCAGTAGTGTGGTGTACTGCAGGGAGGCCTGCACACATGTCCGGCCGCTATCTTGGCGTCCTCCAGCACCCTGGTGTCAGCGGCCCCGCTGGCGGGCCGCTCCGCAGCCAAGCAAGGAAGGAGGGTGCGCCCAGAGGGGGTCTCAAGGGGAGAATCGGGCGCCGAGCTCAGCCGGGGCAGGCGAGGTGTAGCTTACCCTCGGGGGATCCGGCGGGCCGCAGAGAGCGTCACGGCCGAGTCACGGGCCCAAGCGCAATGCACGCGAAGCCGTCTCCGAGGCCGCCACCCGTGGATCCGCGGCGACTCCAAGGCGTCCTGCTCCCCCCTCAAAGCGGGGTTGGGGGGGATGAAAGCACGGGATGTTGAGGGGGGCCCCACCTCCGCGCCGGCCAGGGATCACGCTCCGTCAGCCCTCCACAGGGTCCACCGGGACACCGCTCCTCCTGTGGCCGCACGTACAGGCACGCACGCCGGCCAGGCGTACAGGCAAGTCCGCCGCCTCGGGCCCTGCTCACGGACTTAGTCACTCTGCTGGAGCTCCGTGATTTCTCCCTTAATTCGTCGGAAATGGCGCCCGACGCTGCAGGAGTGACCCCAAAACAGGTCCCCACCTCGGGGGTCCGACGGTGGCCGTTGATTACGGATATTTTATCAGGATATTGCAGGTGTTGGCGCGGAGCTCAGCACACTCGCGTCTTACATCGGCGCCGGCAAGCTCCACCCCTTTTCCATTCGGCCTTCCTGACCTTTACATGCTGCCCCTTGGGCGGCAGCAGCAACACTGGGCTGTTGTTTACTCGACTCAGCACTAACATGGAAAAAAAGTAAACATACAGCAATCACTAATTTATAGATTAATTGCAGTTAGGGAAAAGAAGTAGCTAGGCCCTTAACTTTAGGAACACCTTCATTTTTAAAGACAGCCACTACATATACATGCATCTCTTTACCCTACACCCACTTTACATCCCCCGCTGGCATCAGTGCAGCCCTCGGTCACATCATAGACCAAACTTTACGGCCCCCGGGAAAAAGTTTGTGAGTACCCATGTTTTAGAGGATGTCATGAGTAATGTAAAATGTGGGGTAATTTGCAGTGCATTTCGAGGATGCAAATGATAGTTACCTTAGTGCATAATTTATGGTTATTTGATGATAACTATAACTGATGAGCCTCAGCTTTGTTTAGCTTAAAACATAAGTTGTCACTGAAATGCTAACTGTGAGTTACTTTAACTTTTGTTTGCTCAGTGAATTTCTAGTTTAAAAAAAGTAAAGTAATATTTTATTATCATATTTAAAGCCAAACCCCCAGCATGCATGAATGGCATTGGTGACAGGGCCTGGCCTAGTGCTAGGCCTTGTGTCTAACCCCCACAGGCAGCCAACCCCACTCTGTGCATGGTCAAAGACCTTGCACGTTGTGGAATTGGCCCCAGGGCCTTGCCTGTTGTGTGCTCCTCTTCCCATTACAAATATATTTTGCCCAAGGGGGTTGGTGTCCCCGGGTCCACTATGTACTGTGTGTGTGTGTGTATATATATATATCTGCAATACCTCGCAGCAGCAGCACTCCACCCATCAAGTGGAAATACGAGGCATGGACCAACTTGTTGCAGCATTCAATTATTTTTTGTTCCCAAAACAGCTTTGCCACTAATATATATATATATATTGTAGTATATATAGTAGGTAATGTATATATATATATATATATATATATATATATATATATATATATATATATATATCAATGAAAAAACCATTGGTTTTAGGCCATATATAGTTAGGGATTTGCATTTACAAAACCTTATTTTACTCGCATAAAACCATTGAAATTCCATATATAGTTATAAGCGCTAACTATATATCGCGGACCCGCAATCCACTGCTGATGATGTCACATATTACATCATTCATGACATGGTTAGTGACATCACTGATGACATCACTGATGACATCTCAAATGACATCACTGATGACATCACTGATTACAACATCCAGTGACTGTATGTTTCTGTAAAGTTAAACTATGTTTTACATATTGAAGAATGAGTAGATATATAAGTGTCTGGATGAAGGATTTAGTAGGTGCATGACTGACTGTATGAGTGAGTGATTAAATGTGTCTCACTGAGGGCATGAGTTAGTGACTAAACTGTCTTAATTTGTACATCATTATATCTGTTGTTCTACAAACTGCTGCATATGTTGATCAGTAGCTATATGAGTAACTGTATGGGTTATTGATTGGTTGTGCAGGTATTTGTATGGGAAACTGAGTGTGTGTGTATGGGTGGCTGGGAGGTGTGTGACTCTGTACATAGATGTGTGAGTAGTTGATTCACTATATGTATAGATTCAAAACTGCATGTGGAAACAGCTGTATGGGCGGTTGACTGTGCATGAGTGTATTAGTGAGTGAATGGATATGTCAGTGCTACATGTCAAATTAAGTACATTTGTAAAACACAGTACATGTGAGAGTTGACATCTATAAATAACTGTGCATAAGAGCTAGTGAATGTGTGAGTGGCTGTATGGATCATTGTGAACATGTATCAGAGATTGTATAAGAGAGTTAAGTAAATATGTGTTAGTATATGTTTGAATAAGTAAGGTGTGTATAACTGTATAGTTGAGAAAATGGAGGTGTGATTGATTTTTGGCATAACTGACTAGGTGTGTGAGTAACTCCATGGATGAGTGACTGTCTGTTTACACTGATTGTATCTAAGGTTATATTAGAGTCTGAAGAGGTTCATGGTATTATCACATGAATGATATCATCAGTGATGTCATCAGTGATGTCATTTGAGATGTCATCAGTGATGTCATCAGTGATGTCACTAACCATGTCATGAATGATGTAATATGTGACATCATCAGCAGTGGATTGCGGGTGCGCGATATATAGTTAGCGCTTATAACTATATATGGAATTTCAATGGTTTTATGCGAGTAAAATAAGGTTTTGTAAATGCAAATCCCTAACTATATATGGCCTAAAACCAATGGTTTTTTCATTGAATTTTCATGGTTTTGTAAATGCAAATTCCTAACTATATATGGAGTATAACCTATGGTTTTTTCTGTGAATTTCAATGGTTTTTTAATAGCAAACATCAAAAGCTGTCAAATGTCAAGTACGTGATAGGTAAAAACGTTTTCGTGTTTATGCACGCTGATGTGCTTTGAACGCTGCCCCCCCTCCCCACTCCCCTCTTTTCTCTTAGTAGTACTCTCTCTTTGCAGATAGTGAACGGTAGTTAACGCAGACCTTTACCCCTGTTGTAATCCGTCGTACCTGCTTGTCTCTCCATTTGATTGATTATTATCCAAGCATTTACTGTTTTACAATTGGTTCTCTTTGGATCATTCTCTATTTACAAACAAGCACAAAGTCGCAATACTCTGTTTAGTCTTTGCAGATAGTGAAAAATCGTGTAAAAAAATAAAAGTAATCGAGCAAAATCAGTAGACCACTAATTCGATCTCTTTTTAACCTCGGTAAAATACAAACATTAGGAATAACCCTTCATGAGAAATACGAAAATAGTGAAATGAATTGAGCTCCACACCATGAGGGCTGCAAAACAGCTCGACTCCGCCACCCACACCGCCCAAAATAACGGTAAACCCTATGCAAATATTATAAATATACACAACACACCACCAAAGAAACAGAATAAAACATTTTATTAAATAACTATTTACATAACTATTTTATACTTTTTATTGCCCGATCCGGCTACCTCAATCGATCGAGCATGAAACTCATGCACTGATAACAAGCGTTGAGAGTTTGTAGAATGATGGCTTCAGATTTTCCACATACGGTGTAGTGGCGCGAACTGGCAGGGGGCGTTTGGATTCTACCCCTTCTCCAAATAAGATTTTCATACGTAAATGTTCGTTCATGCTTTTTGTCCCTGAGTTGCTTCCATGTCACTGCCTTACATAAATGGCATAAGTCTTGGTTATTGAGTGCCATACTTCAGAATTCTAAGCAGTTCTTGTAACACTGTTTAAACCTTATTTGCACCTGCTGCAGCTTCACTATTCAAAGTAAGTGGGGTCCATTTGTGGACCTGACTGCATTGGAAAACAATGTGATACGGTGCCTCCCTAAACCGCTTGACGGAGGCCCCCGAGGGGCGGTGAGATGGCGCGGATTGAGAGGGGGCGCTTGGCTCCTGCCCCCTCCCCAAGTCGTGTTGCCCTGGTGAGGCCTGAGATCGCCCCCGGCATAGGCGGCCGGCTCCCGGGGTCCGGCGGAATTTTTTCCCTTTTGAAGAATCTTTCATTCTGGACCTTGTCCCACAATCCGTTTCACCTGAAGACACGCTGTCGCAGGGCGCCCCTTTACCGTTTTAGTTGCCATTCCGCCCGCTTTTGGTACTCTGTGCCTCTTCCGCCATTCAGCTGTTTACCGCTCGCTCTTGCGACTACAACGTCTCGCTCACCATGTAGTTGAGTTGCTCCCGCTCTTAAGATTTGACCGAACTTTTTGGACTGCTGAAAGCGGTGGAAATCCGACCGCTGGTTGGTGGAGACATTTTGACTATATTCTGCACCTGCATTGTCGCGTAATGCGTCATATGACGCGACGCGTTAGCGCACCCGGAAGTGCTCCGGTGCGCAAGGCGCAGCTTCCCGGAAACGATCCAGAGCGCGCCGCGCAGCGCGTAACGTAAGCATAACAGGTCATGTGACTTGTTAATAAAACTTTTCATTGGTTCATTTTACTTTTCTTTTCCTAATTATGTAAGACTAGGTCATGTGACCTAAAAATAACACTTTTCATTGGATTAAAACATTTTTTTTCCCCAAACGATGAAAGCCCCACCTTGTTTCTGGATGTTTCAGACTGAAGCTGGCGTCACCATGAGAGCACCACCATCTCGTAGCTCCGTCGTGGCCATTCCGCAAGCAATCATGGCAGCCGCTCCCCACCGGAAGCCTGCGGGAGTCGAGGGCCCCCAAGACTTTTGTACAATCTTCAAGGCTGAGGGGACGCTTTCGAGAATGGAACCCAAGCCCTGGCAGACAAGCGTCCGAGTTCCAAGGTGTCCCAGGGCCATTTTACTGGACCAGGCCCAAATCCGAAGAGCCGGCCGCCATTTTAAGAGTCCTGTGGCAGCCGCCTACCGCTGCACCGCAAGAGTGGGAACAACTCAACTACATGGTGAGCGAGACGGTGTAGCCGTAAGAGCGGGCGGTAAACAGCTGAATGGCGGATGAGGCACAGTGTAGCAAAAGCGGGCGGAATGGCGACTGAAACGATAAAGGGGCGCCCCACTACAGCAGACAAGCCTCCGCCATGTGCTTCAAAACTGCATATGTATCTCGTGATATCAAGGTTGGGCAACCAGTACAGAACAAGCAGTTACGAGTCCCATTTACACCGGCGCCATTTTGGGCGCGGCCGGGCAGGTCCAGGATCTACTGAAACATAAAAAATGAGGCTGACGTCTCTGAAGCAGTTCACGAACAGCAGGACATAGCAAATAAACATGAACTCTCTAAAGCTGTTAACTCACTGCAGAACAAAACAAGTGAACCTGAAACCTCTGGAATAATTGTCGCTCAAAAGAACAACACACAAAACTCTGTAGAGCCTGAAGAAAAAAAAACAGAAGGGCACTGTAGTTTCAGACACACTTAACACTAATGACGAAACAAAGATATCGTCTGTTTATAAAGCAGTTATCAACTTGACTGAATTGACAAAGAAGTGTACAGACACCAATGCATCAGCATTCTCGGAGATAACATCTTAAGGAACAAAGAAAGACCTGTTCACTCTTGACACCCCAGGTGCTGTGTATATTGCACTATAGTGCTGCATAGAGAAAACGGGCAACCCTATTGATGTGGATTTTTCATTATTGATTATTGTAAAGAAATGGCGACTCCCCCCTTTAGCAGATTAGCTAAATGTTTGCGTAATTTAGGCATAAAAGTTATATTATTGTTGTTGTTGTTGTTATCGTTATAGTTCTGGTTAATTTAAAAAAATGGTTAAATATATTTACAGTTTTTGTTGCGTTCGTTATATTTAAATGTTAATAAAGTTTTAAAATGTAACTGTCTTGGAGTACTATATTTTTTTTAAAAATCGGGTGAATGGGGCCTTGAATCGGGTTATTGTCATGTGTGGGCTTTGCAAGTGTACTGCTACAAGATTGGACATTTCAAACTCAAATGCACGTTCTTTTTCTTACCTTTCCGAAGCATGGAGCGCAATAGCAGGCAGAGAAAAGGTGATGCACGTGTTGAACACTGCCTGGCCTGCAAATTGCTGCCAGTGCCCCCCCGCCCGCTCCTGAAAGAGGACACACACACACCGCCGCCCCGAGTACTTCACAAATCTTTAAAAGACCATGCGCTTGTTCAATGGGAAGTGGATAACATGGCTAAGAGCATTTGCTGACTAATGCATGAATATCGCTGACTTTTCAGCGATATTCATGCATTGCGGCCGTTTTTTATCGCATTTGCGATAAACCTTGCTAATAGCAAGGTTTATGTGCGATAAAATTCGCCGAAGTGCGGCGATAATTATTGTCTCTAAACAAGTTAGAGACAAAAATTACCGCTAGTTGTTGGAAATATGCCCCCGGGTTTTTCCTTGCAGGAATCGGGAAGCGAAAGACTAGCACTGAAATCAGTAGTCTCACACCTGAATCGGGATACTATACAGCTGGAGCCATAAACTACATCCGCAGGGCTAGGTGATAGCCTAGGTCCAGCCTGGACAATCGGACACAGAGGAAGAGAAGTGTCAGAGGGTGCGGTAGTGAATAGGGTGAAAGGGAGGTGTCGAACGGGCACAGGGTGTGATTCTCAGAGAAGAGCAGCGCAGATGGGGGAAGTATATGGCCCATGCATGAGAGAGAGAGCGGGGGTGACCATTGCGTGGGGGAGATGCGTGCGAGGGTGGGGAGCCATGCTGAGAATCGACAGCGTGCAGAGAGTGGCCCTGGTCAAGGCATCTAAAATGGCTGCCGTGCACGACAAAATTGTGGCATTGGACAAAAACGCAAGATGGCGCAGACAATGTTTATCAATAAGGATTCATTTATAACAAAATATTTACTCGCAGTGACAAAATGGTGTTCAACACTTCCTGATTTCCATCGAATCGAACGTTAACAAACGTCACGCAGCAAAAAAAAAAAAAAAAAAAAAAAGCTCACGCACAGAGCGGTTTTTAGCCATGTTATCCAATGGAAGGTGGATAACATGGCTAAGAGCATTTGCTGGATAATGCATGAATATCGCTGACTTTTCAGCGATATTCATGCATTGTGGCCGATGTGCGGCGATAATTTTTGTCTCTAAACAATTAAAACGAAGCACAAAATGGCGAATTCCCGTTTCGCTACCAGTTTGCGGCCCAGTTCGCGGCCCGTGAAGCGCTTCTACCGTGAAAAATCATTTTTTTTTTATTTTCCCCACGGGACCCTTTAATAACCCCAACAACATTCCTAGGGGGTCAAGAGGGGGATACCTTGCCCCCTTTCATTAAATTCCCCTTTCGTTTTTCACCTCTTCTTCTCTCTCGATCCTACCGAGAGACAAGATGGCGGCCGCTCCGGACTGTTTAGAATGTTGACAGACACCGAAGAGCCAATCAGCTTTCTGCGCGCAAAGTTCCGATAAGCGAAAAGTAAGCGGACCGGATCGCTGCCCGGAGCGCTGTTACAGATATATATCTTGATTTAAACGTTAATTTCTCAAAATCCACTGAAGCACATATATTGAGACCTAGCAAAGGCACATCGGGCTAACAGTCCCTACAATTTTGCCAAGTTTCGTGCAAATCCATTCAGCCGTTCGAGCTAAAAGTGAGTCCAACCGCCCTATGGAAAACTCAATGCAAAAAACGCGTTTTGGGACCCCCCTTTTTTCTCAGCCCCCCCTTGACGAAACCCCACCAAATTTTCAGGGGCTGCTCAGAAACAAAATGTGCCATTTTCCTGAAAATTTCAGCCGATTCCGTCCACAAACGCCAAAGTTATTAGACATAGAATTTTCAAAAGTTCCATAGAGAAAAAATCCTAACTATATATACCTACTGGCGACCGCCAGTAGGTAATATATATATATATATATATATATATATATATATATATATATATAGTAGTATTATGTATATATATATATATATAAACATATTCACAAACTACGCCCACTGTCAGTCAAGTGATCAATGTCAACAGGTCAGCGACTACGTCCTTCAGACCTAAGTCAACTTTCTTTCCTCTAATGCCCCGTGATGCAGTGGATATTTTCAGCGACCGTGTCATTATTGAACTTAAGGCTCTCAACAGGTCCATCATGACACAACGTAATCAACTGAAGTACAATGACCGGCAGTACAACCTACTCATTAACAAACTACAGTCTGACAATAATGTCGTTATTAAAAGTGCTGATAAAGGGGGCAACACTGTTCTATGGAAAACCTCGGACTACATCCTGGAAGCTGAAAGACATTTGTCTGACACCACTTGCTACACCCTCTCATCTCAGTTTGCGATGGTCCAAAATCATAACTTGATACGTAAACAGTTAACCTCATGGAAAAGACTGGGTCTTCTAACTAAGGATGAGTGCAACTTCCTCTCCAAGGATCATCCTGTGACTCCGCACTTGTATTTTCTTCCCAAAATACACAAACTTGTCACCCCTACACCAGGTCGACCTATAATTTCAGCTATTGGGAGTATGACTGAAAATATCTCTAAATATGTCGATTTTTTTCTCCAGCCCCTTGTGGCGAACCTTCCTTCTTTCCTTAAGGATACCACTGACTTTTTGACCAAAATTGAGGATATTGTGTGGTGCAATGACTATCTGTTTTTGATTCTTGATATTGAATCTCTTTACACCTCTATAAACCATCAGCATGGTGTGAATGCATGTCTATACTTTCTAAACTCACGTGCCATTTGTTTTAGAGAACACAATTCCATGCTAATAGCCATGATAAAATTGTGCTTGACCTCCAACTACTTCCGTTTCAGAAACAACATCTACCAGCAATTACGCGGTGTGGCTATGGGCTCGTGTTTCTCTCCCAGCTACTCATGTTTGCATGTTGGTTGGTGGGAGGAGCACGAGCTCAGGGTCACACATGCTGATTGGTCGCCTTGTATCGCACATTACTGGCGCTACATAGATGACATCTGTATCATCTGGAAGGGAACTCAAGACCAAGCCCTCTCATTTGTATCTGATTGTAACAATAATAGCCTGAATCTGAAATTTACTGCTAACCTCAGCAGTACTGAAGCAGAATTTTTGGATGTTCAACTGTTCATCAGGGACAATACCCTCATGACCAGACTGCATCGCAAAAGTACGGCGGGAAATTCCATCCTGCACGCACAAAGCTCTCATCCTGCCCATACTATCCGCAGTATCCCTTTTGGCGAATTCATTCGCATTCGCAGAGTATGTAGTGACCCTGTTTCAACTGCCGTTTGCCTCGAGGAATCTAAGCAACGTTTTTTGCAAAGGGGCTACTCAAGGGCCATACTGGATCAAGCTTTGGCTAAAGCTTCATCACTGGATAGGGCAACCTTACTTAAGCCCAAAGAGCATTGTGCGACTGTCAGTATTGATAACCAGGACGATTCACAATGCACTGTCAGACTTATAACTACGTTCAGCACACATGAGCGTAAGATCAGACGCATCATTGGTACTGAATGGCCTATTATTTTGACTGACCCAGTCCTCGGTCCTCTTCTAAGTGATACTCCTACCATTACCTTCCGACGTGCACCCTCTATGCGTGATGCACTCGATAGAATTGCACCTGAAAATCCTCCTAAGCCTAACAAAACCACCAAAATGGGTTTTTTTAAATGCACTTCCTGCCGTGCCTGCAATTTTGCTACTAATGCTACCCATTATGTGACTGCTTTTTGTGACACTCCCATTCCTATCAAAGAATACCTCACTTGCAGATCAGAGTTTGTGGTCTACAAACTTAAGTGCACATGCAATCTCGAATACATTGGTAGCACCAAACTACCAGTGCATCAGAGAATTCTGCAGCACATAAGGGCCATTGTAAATAGCGATAGCAACTATCCAGTTGCTCGACACTTTGGGTTGGTCCATAACAAGAAACTCAAGGACCTCCAGTACACGGTTCTCTGTTCAGTACCTCCACCCAGTCGCGGAGGAGACCGTGAAAAAATGCTCAGGCAACGTGAAACCCAGTTGATTTTGTCCCTCGACACCAAAGCCCCCAATGGTCTCAACTTGACTGAAGATTTGAAAAGCTTCTTGTAAAGCTTCCATCTGTCCCTAATCAGTTGGTCTGGTCACTATTATTCTATTCCTTGCTGTAGTCTTTTCCTCTCTCTCGCTCAGTTTAGGCTCATTTTTTGACTCCTGGCTTATCTGCCACTTGCTTTACATGGCGCAACCCTAACCACTTGATTCTTGTTATACTTGTAACTCTAACAGTACTTGTTGCCATGTTTTCTACTATTTTCTTGTGCTGCCGCTAGCTTACTCTTTTTCTGTTCTGTTACTTTCCCTCTTCTCTCATTTTTTAACTTTTCACATCTGTGGTTGGGCTCTTTAATACATTTTTTTCACTCTCTCCTTTTGTAATTTCTCTAGCACTGTGTATTTTCCTCCCCTCCCCTTAATTTTAAGCTCACATGTCTTTTTCAGCTTGCTATGTAACGCCACACTCATTTTTTCACTGACATGCTCTCTTGTTAATCTTTTTTTCTCATAACTCATTCTATGTGCAGATATTGAATTCAGGCACTATGCCGTAATTGTTTTCAGCGCGCTTTTTGACACTGTGGTTTGCTTTGTTTGATTCCATGTAATTAGTAATTTTGGCACTTTGTCGTGACTTCCCATGTTATCTTACATGTCACTCATTCGCAACCTTTTTGAACCTTGCAGCGCTGTTTCACTCCTGTTCTGCTTGAATACTTCCCATATTTGTTCTCTTATGGATTGCATTGTGTTATCTATAATTTGCAATTTCTCATGTGGTACATGCTGTTTTCACATGTGTGCTCTACATGTTGGATTAATGTAGACACTGTTGCTTTATTTACTCTCCTGTTTTTTTATTTTTGGGCGTTTTCTCTCCCCAACTAAGCCCCTCCCACTTGCTGTATATATATCCCCACTTTTATGAGTGCCTTTGTGTGATCAAGCTCCCTAGTGGAGTGAAACGCGTTACCCTTTAATAAATGTTTTGAACCTGCTACTCACTCGAGTTGGATTATTGGAGAGCTTCATTTGCCTGTCTGCTGTGGCGCTGCGAGGTCTGCACCCTGCTGCTGCCTGTCATCCATTGACAGGCGGGGATTTCTTCACATATATATATATATATATATATATATATATATATATATATATATATGTATATATATATATATATATATATATATATGTTGTGATCAAGGCTGCAAAGGCAGCCGAAACGCGTTGTGACATTTCATTGTGAAAAATAAAATCTACTTTGCCAACCTGAAGAGGAGTTTGTGCCATTGCCTTATCGCCTTTTGGAAGTTGGAGTCGGCAAACTTGTGGTTAATATATATATATATATATATATTACCTACTGGCGGTTAACAGTAGGTAGTTATAGTTAGAACCTAGGGGCCCATTAGGATGGTGGGCGGATTGCCCCCGCCAGGCTGGCGGTAGCCACTGCCGGGCTGGCGGGGGCAATCCGCCCGCCATCCTCAGCATAAGCCCCCGCCATATTAGTAACCGCGGCGGACGGAAAGACCGTACGATTTTTCCACCCGGTCGCCTTGCGACCAGGGTGGAAAAGGTCTTACATGGTGGCGGTGTCTTATAGACACCGCCAGCCATATTAGAATGGCCCAGGATAGATACCTTTCCGTGGCGGCAAAGGCATGCGGTCTTCACTTCGGGGGCCCCCTGCGGGCCCCCAGAGTGAAGGAGAGGTGGTGCACAGGGGGGGTACCTGTGGTACCCCCCGCATTTGCATTAACAAATCGGCTGGCACTGCGCGGCGCCTTCTGCTTTGTTAATGCAAATGCATTTGTGCATGTTTAGCATTGTGGCGGGCGGTGCTCTCGCACGCCACAATGCTAAACATGCAGTATGCACCCGCCACAGTGGCGGGCGCATCCTAATGCCCCCTACGGGACCCCTGCCCTAATGGCGGGCGGTCCCACAGACCGATAGGATGGCGGGCTAAGTCCGCCCACCATCCTAATGACCCCCTTAGTTTCCATAGGAAAAGCATTTTTTGATTTGCTAATATCTTTGACGTTGTTTGATGAATCTTCTTGAAATTCTCCCAAAAATAAGTCTATCCAGGTCAGCTCTTATACTGAAAGTGTGGGGTGATTCGTCAAGCGGGGGCTGAGAAATAAGGGTGCTCCCAAAACACGTTTTCCCCATGTTCATTTCCATAGGAAATTTTGCGCCGATCTATTTCCCGTGCTGCTGAACGGAATTACCCCAAATTTGGCAGAAAGGTAGAGCTTAGTGCAGAAAGCAAACTTTTTTTAAATGCTGTAAATCCGTTCAGTAGTTTTTGAGAACTTTAAAAATTATGAGTGAAAAAAATCAATTTCCCATAGGAAACTTTGTGCAAGGCTACAGCCGAAACTACTGAACGGAATTACCCCAAATGTTGCCAAAAGGTAGTGCTTGGATTAGAAAGCGATCTTTTTTTTTAAATGTTGTAAATACATTCAGTAGTTGCTGGGAAATTAGAAAAATAAAAGTTTAATATTTTTATATCTGGGCGGAGCCTAAGTCCCATGCACAAGCTTCACTGTGATCGTCTGCCAACCAGCGAAACCAGGAAGTGTTGGCAGCCCTCTTGTGACTCGGTAGAAGTGAGTCACCAGAAAAGAGAGAAACAAAGATATAAAATAAGAGAACGGGGTAAGGTAGAAACACATTGACCCTCTGTCTAGGCCTGCACATGGGGTCCCAAAAGGACCCCCAGGACCAAAAAAAGCATTTTTAAACACAAAATCGGCGCAAATCGCACTGGGGTCGCGGGTTCTCGCGTTTTATTTTAATGAGGCCTACTGGTGGGCTAGGTCCCAGGGGCATTTCTTAAAAAATAATAGCGGGGCTCGCTGGGGCTGCGGGGGCCCGCTGTGGTCCCCACAGTCCCGGGGTTTACTCATTTTGGGAGGGGGGTTGTGCATCTCCACTCCTGGAGCCCTCCATGTGTGCTTATAACTTTGGCGTCGTTTGACGAATCTTTACGACATTATCCGAAAAGTTTCTCTTTTTTGATCGGCTCCAGTATTGAAAGTTTGGGGATGATTGGTCTAGGGAGACTGAGAAAAAAGGGGTTCCCAAAACATGTTTTTTCCATGCAATTTCCATACGAAACTTTAGAGAAGACTACAGGTGAAACTCCTGAACAGAATTACGCCAAATTAGGCAGGGAGAAAAGTCATGGTCCAGAAAGCACACTTTTGTTTATATGGTGTAAATCCGTTCAGTAGTTTTTGATAAATTTTACATTTTACAGATATCGTTATTTGAGAATTCTGATATCTGATTGGTTGAGGGTTTACGAGCACGAGCTTGCAGCTCATTGGCTGTGAACTTTTGAAACCATGAAGTGTTGCCAGGCATTTTGTGATTCAGTCCGTCAGCTTGCATCTCTTTGTGTAGAAGCCATTGGGTCCTTAGTTTTTACCTCTGTGTAAACACTGGCATGTGTGTCTGTGTGAGATACCCCTTTCACGTTTCTCCCCACATCACCAGGTCGTGGTTATGCCTTTAGAAACCAGTCCTTCAGCTCGGAGCTCTGTGAGTCAGTCTGTCGGCACAACTCCCTACACTACCCTAAATCCTAAAACACTACTCCCAGCACAACTCCTTACACTACCCAATTACCACTGCACTAACCTAAACCCTATAACGCTACCCCCAGCAGGACACCCTACACTATCGAAACACCATTGCACCCCTAAAGCCTTAAACACTACCCCCAGCACGACTCCCTAAACTACCCAGACACCACTGCACTGCTGTAAACACTAAAATAGTACCCCAGCATGACCCCCTACACTACCTAAACCCCACTGCACTAAACCCTAAAACACTACCCCTAGCACGACCCCCTACACTACACAAACACCACTGCATTGCCCAAAACACTGAAACACTACTCCCAGCATGACCCCCTATACTACACAAACACCACTTCAGTACCCTAAACCTCAAAACACTACTCCAAGCGTGACCCCTTACACTACCCAAATACCAGTGCACTGCCATAAACACTAAAACAGTACTTCAGCATGACCCCCCTTCACTACTCAAACAACACAGCATTTTCATAAACCCTAAAACACTACCCCTGCAGGACCCCCTACACTACCCAAACACCACTGCACTACCCTACACCCTAAAACCCTACCCCCTGCAGGACCCCCTACACTATCTAAACACCACTGCACTACCCTAAAGCCTAAAACACTACCCCCAGCACGACCCCCTACACTACCCAAACACCACTGCACTGCCGTAAACACTAAAATATTACTTCCAGCATGACCCCCTACACTACCTAAACACCACTGCATTGTTGTAAACTCTAAAACACTACCCCCAGCACGACCTCCTACACTACAAAAATACCGCTGCACTAAACCCTAAAACACTACCCCTAGCACGACCCCCTACACTACACAAACACCACTGCAGTACCCTAAACACTGAAACACTACTCTCAGCACAACCCCTTTACTACTCAACCACTGCAGTACCCTAAACCTCAAAACACTACTCCCAGCATGACCCCTTACACTCCCCAAACACCAGTGCACTGCCATAAACACTAAAACAGTACTCCCAGCATGACCCCCTACACTTCCTAAACACCACTGCATTGTTGTAAACTCTGAAAAACTATCCCCAGCAGGAAGCCCTATACTACAAAAACACCACTGCAGTACTCTAACCCCTAAAAATACCCCCAGCACGACCCCCTACACTACACAAACAACACTGCAGTACCCTAAACACTGAAACACTACTCCCAGCACAACCCCCTTTACTACTCAACCACTGCAGTACCCTAAACCTCAAAACACTACTCCCAGCATGACCCCTTACACTCCCCAAACACCAGTGCACTGCCATAAACACTAAAACAGTACTCCCAGCATGACCCCCTACACTACCCAAACGCCACTGCATTGTTGTAAACTCTAAAAAACTATCCCCAGCAGGAAGCCCTATACTACAAAAACACCACTGCAGTACCCTAAACCCTAAAACACTACCTCCAGCACAACCCCCTACACTACACAAACATTACTGCACTACCCTAAAACAGTACCCTCAGCACGACCCCCTACAATACCCAAACACCATTGCATGGCTCTAAACCCTAAAACACTACCCCCTGCACGACCCCCTACACTGCACAAATACCACTGTGTTACCCTAAATCCTAAAACACTACACCCAGCACGACCCACTACACTACCCAAACACCACTGTACTACCCTAAACTCCAAATCACTACCCCAGCATGATCACCTACACTACACAAACACCACTGCGCTGCCCTAAATCTTAAAATACAACTCTCAGCATGACCTCCTACACTACAAAAACACCACTGCGCTATCCTAAACCCTAAAACACTATTCCTAGCACGAACCTCCAAATACTACACAAACACACTGCTCTACTCTAAATCTTAAGATACTATCTGCAGCACAACCCCCTACAGTAAACAAACATCAATGTACTACTCTAAACCATAAAACAGTACCAGTCCGTCTGCTCGCATCTGTGTTTCTGTGAGCTGTTGGGTCCGCAGCTGTATATCTGCGAGCCAGTCCGTTAGGTCAAATGTATGTCTCTGCTATCAGGGCGGTTGGCCTTTTGCTGTTCCTTTGCGAGTTAGACCTGAGCTCTCCCTCTGCGAGCCAACACGCTGCTGTGCGTTTTCGAGCCGATGGCCCGTGGCTCTCCCTGTGTGAGCTGAGCGCACAGGACATAGCTCTCTCTCTGCGAGCCTGCCCGATGGTTCGCAGGTCTCTCTCTGCTAGGCGGATTGCAGCTGTCACTCTACGAACCGATACTGAGAATATAGGGTGGCTCTAAAAAGAGCCCGTGTGTTTATTAGTTGGAGCCATATATAAGTGCGGATGCACAGCTTCAGGTTATTCAGAATAACTCGATTTCCCTAATCTGTGAAGTGTATTCCATCACTTCTGTAGATATCAACCATATCAAAACGTATGTTGTAGATCGACCCCATTCTATGGTCTCTGAGGTATGCAGACACAGCATTGTTGACATTCTTCCTAGATTTTTCAATCTGAGGACAAAATTGGTTTGTCCATTTCCACTTCTGTCTTTGGCATATATTGGATTATACAAAGACAGTTTGAGGCAAAAGCAACATCCATTGTCTAAAAGTGTCCTTCATTAGCATTTCCAAACCTACTCCAGTCAATGTGCCTAGGTCGTTACCTCCACAGTTATCGCCTTTTGGAAGTTGGAGTCGGCAAACTTGTGGTTAATATATATATATATATATATATATATTACCTACTGGCGGTTAACAGTAGGTAGTTATAGTTAGAACCTAGGGGCCCATTAGGATGGTGGGCGGATTGCCCCCGCCAGGCTGGCGGTAGCCACTGCCGGGCTGGCGGGGGCAATCCGCCCGCCATCCTCAGCATAAGCCCCCGCCATATTAGTAACCGCGGCGGACGGAAAGACCGTACGATTTTTCCACCCGGTCGCCTTGCGACCAGGGTGGAAAAGGTCTTACATGGTGGCGGTGTCTTATAGACACCGCCAGCCATATTAGAATGGCCCAGGATAGATACCTTTCCGTGGCGGCAAAGGCATGCGGTCTTCACTTCGGGGGCCCCCTGCGGGCCCCCAGAGTGAAGGAGAGGTGGTGCACAGGGGGGGTACCTGTGGTACCCCCCGCATTTGCATTAACAAATCGGCTGGCACTGCGCGGCGCCTTCTGCTTTGTTAATGCAAATGCATTTGTGCATGTTTAGCATTGTGGCGGGCGGTGCTCTCGCACGCCACAATGCTAAACATGCAGTATGCACCCGCCACAGTGGCGGGCGCATCCTAATGCCCCCTACGGGACCCCTGCCCTAATGGCGGGCGGTCCCACAGACCGATAGGATGGCGGGCTAAGTCCGCCCACCATCCTAATGACCCCCTTAGTTTCCATAGGAAAAGCATTTTTTGATTTGCTAATATCTTTGACGTTGTTTGATGAATCTTCTTGAAATTCTCCCAAAAATAAGTCTATCCAGGTCAGCTCTTATACTGAAAGTGTGGGGTGATTCGTCAAGCGGGGGCTGAGAAATAAGGGGGCTCCCAAAACACGTTTTCCCCATGTTCATTTCCATAGGAAATTTTGCGCCGATCTATTTCCCGTGCGCCTGAACGGAATTACCCCAAATTTGGCAGAAAGGTAGAGCTTAGTGCAGAAAGCGAACTTTTTTTAAATGCTGTAAATCCGTTCAGTAGTTTTTGAGAACTTTAAAAATTATGAGTGAAAAAAATCAATTTCCCATAGGAAACTTTGTGCAAGGCTACAGCCGAAACTACTGAACGGAATTACCCCAAATGTTGCCAAAAGGTAGTGCTTGGATTAGAAAGCGATCTTTTTTTTTAAATGTTGTAAATACATTCAGTAGTTGCTGGGAAATTAGAAAAATAAAAGTTTAATATTTTTATATCTGGGCGGAGCCTAAGTCCCATGCACAAGCTTCACTGTGATCGTCTGCCAACCAGCGAAACCAGGAAGTGTTGGCAGCCCTCTTGTGACTCGGTAGAAGTGAGTCACCAGAAAAGAGAGAAACAAAGATATAAAATAAGAGAACGGGGTAAGGTAGAAACACATTGACCCTCTGTCTAGGCCTGCACATGGGGTCCCAAAAGGACCCCCAGGACCAAAAAAAGCATTTTTAAACACAAAATCGGCGCAAATCGCACTGGGGTCGCGGGTTCTCGCGTTTTATTTTAATGAGGCCTACTGGTGGGCTAGGTCCCAGGGGCATTTCTTAAAAAATAATAGCGGGGCTCGCTGGGGCTGCGGGGGCCCGCTGTGGTCCCCACAGTCCCGGGGTTTACTCATTTTGGGAGGGGGGTTGTGCATCTCCACTCCTGGAGCCCTCCATGTGTGCTTATAACTTTGGCGTCGTTTGACGAATCTTTACGACATTATCCGAAAAGTTTCTCTTTTTTGATCGGCTCCAGTATTGAAAGTTTGGGGATGATTGGTCTAGGGAGACTGAGAAAAAAGGGGTTCCCAAAACATGTTTTTTCCATGCAATTTCCATACGAAACTTTAGAGAAGACTACAGGTGAAACTCCTGAACAGAATTACGCCAAATTAGGCAGGGAGAAAAGTCATGGTCCAGAAAGCACACTTTTGTTTATATGGTGTAAATCCGTTCAGTAGTTTTTGATAAATTTTACATTTTACAGATATCGTTATTTGAGAATTCTGATATCTGATTGGTTGAGGGTTTACGAGCACGAGCTTGCAGCTCATTGGCTGTGAACTTTTGAAACCATGAAGTGTTGCCAGGCATTTTGTGATTCAGTCCGTCAGCTTGCATCTCTTTGTGTAGAAGCCATTGGGTCCTTAGTTTTTACCTCTGTGTAAACACTGGCATGTGTGTCTGTGTGAGATACCCCTTTCACGTTTCTCCCCACATCACCAGGTCGTGGTTATGCCTTTAGAAACCAGTCCTTCAGCTCGGAGCTCTGTGAGTCAGTCTGTCGGCACAACTCCCTACACTACCCTAAATCCTAAAACACTACTCCCAGCACAACTCCTTACACTACCCAATTACCACTGCACTAACCTAAACCCTATAACGCTACCCCCAGCAGGACACCCTACACTATCGAAACACCATTGCACTACCCTAAAGCCTTAAACACTACCCCCAGCACGACTCCCTAAACTACCCAGACACCACTGCACTGCTGTAAACACTAAAATAGTACCCCAGCATGACCCCCTACACTACCTAAACCCCACTGCACTAAACCCTAAAACACTACCCCTAGCACGACCCCCTACACTACACAAACACCACTGCATTGCCCAAAACACTGAAACACTACTCCCAGCATGACCCCCTATACTACACAAACACCACTTCAGTACCCTAAACCTCAAAACACTACTCCAAGCGTGACCCCTTACACTACCCAAATACCAGTGCACTGCCATAAACACTAAAACAGTACTCCAGCATGACCCCCCTTCACTACTCAAACAACACAGCATTTTCATAAACCCTAAAACACTACCCCTGCAGGACCCCCTACACTACCCAAACACCACTGCACTACCCTACACCCTAAAACCCTACCCCCTGCAGGACCCCCTACACTATCTAAACACCACTGCACTACCCTAAAGCCTAAAACACTACCCCCAGCACGACCCCCTACACTACCCAAACACCACTGCACTGCCGTAAACACTAAAATATTACTTCCAGCATGACCCCCTACACTACCTAAACACCACTGCATTGTTGTAAACTCTAAAACACTACCCCCAGCACGACCTCCTACACTACAAAAATACCGCTGCACTAAACCCTAAAACACTACCCCTAGCACGACCCCCTACACTACACAAACACCACTGCAGTACCCTAAACACTGAAACACTACTCTCAGCACAACCCCTTTACTACTCAACCACTGCAGTACCCTAAACCTCAAAACACTACTCCCAGCATGACCCCTTACACTCCCCAAACACCAGTGCACTGCCATAAACACTAAAACAGTACTCCCAGCATGACCCCCTACACTTCCTAAACACCACTGCATTGTTGTAAACTCTGAAAAACTATCCCCAGCAGGAAGCCCTATACTACAAAAACACCACTGCAGTACTCTAACCCCTAAAAATACCCCCAGCACGACCCCCTACACTACACAAACAACACTGCAGTACCCTAAACACTGAAACACTACTCCCAGCACAACCCCCTTTACTACTCAACCACTGCAGTACCCTAAACCTCAAAACACTACTCCCAGCATGACCCCTTACACTCCCCAAACACCAGTGCACTGCCATAAACACTAAGTACTCCCAGCATGACCCCCTACACTACCCAAACGCCACTGCATTGTTGTAAACTCTAAAAAACTATCCCCAGCAGGAAGCCCTATACTACAAAAACACCACTGCAGTACCCTAAACCCTAAAACACTACCTCCAGCACAACCCCCTACACTACACAAACATTACTGCACTACCCTAAAACAGTACCCTCAGCACGACCCCCTACAATACCCAAACACCATTGCATGGCTCTAAACCCTAAAACACTACCCCCTGCACGACCCCCTACACTGCACAAATACCACTGTGTTACCCTAAATCCTAAAACACTACACCCAGCACGACCCACTACACTACCCAAACACCACTGTACTACCCTAAACTCCAAATCACTACCCCAGCATGATCACCTACACTACACAAACACCACTGCGCTGCCCTAAATCTTAAAATACAACTCTCAGCATGACCTCCTACACTACAAAAACACCACTGCGCTATCCTAAACCCTAAAACACTATTCCTAGCACGAACCTCCAAATACTACACAAACACACTGCTCTACTCTAAATCTTAAGATACTATCTGCAGCACAACCCCCTACAGTAAACAAACATCAATGTACTACTCTAAACCATAAAACAGTACCAGTCCGTCTGCTCGCATCTGTGTTTCTGTGAGCTGTTGGGTCCGCAGCTGTATATCTGCGAGCCAGTCCGTTAGGTCAAATGTATGTCTCTGCTATCAGGGCGGTTGGCCTTTTGCTGTTCCTTTGCGAGTTAGACCTGAGCTCTCCCTCTGCGAGCCAACACGCTGCTGTGCGTTTTCGAGCCGATGGCCCGTGGCTCTCCCTGTGTGAGCTGAGCGCACAGGACATAGCTCTCTCTCTGCGAGCCTGCCCGATGGTTCGCAGGTCTCTCTCTGCTAGGCGGATTGCAGCTGTCACTCTACGAACCGATACTGAGAATATAGGGTGGCTCTAAAAAGAGCCCGTGTGTTTATTAGTTGGAGCCATATATAAGTGCGGATGCACAGCTTCAGGTTATTCAGAATAACTCGATTTCCCTAATCTGTGAAGTGTATTCCATCACTTCTGTAGATATCAACCATATCAAAACGTATGTTGTAGATCGACCCCATTCTATGGTCTCTGAGGTATGCAGACACAGCATTGTTGACATTCTTCCTAGATTTTTCAATCTGAGGACAAAATTGGTTTGTCCATTTCCACTTCTGTCTTTGGCATATATTGGATTATACAAAGACAGTTTGATACAAAAGCAACATCCATTGTCTAAAAGTGTCCTTCATTAGCATTTCCAAACCTACTCCAGTCAATGTGCCTAGGTCGTTACCTCCACAGTGCATTATCATGAGGTCAGGGTGTTGGAGATGCAAGCAGGTTTTACCAAAGGGAGCAATTGGAGCCACTTCAATCCTCTCTGTTCAAAGCATTTAATGTCCACATTTTCTAAACCTAGGTCTAAGTCAATACGTCTCTGTTCTTCATTCCTCTTGCACCAGAAAACATAGCTATGTCCTACGATCCACACAAGCATTTTGAAGGTATAGCTGGAAGATATGAATAGATGTCTGTAACTCATGCAGTCCGTCCGTAGAATAAGAGATATGTTTAAAGATGGGTAACTACTTTTTTTTCCATACAAAACGATAACTGATTGGGAGATGAAAAGCATTGTTTACTAAAAAGTAGGGTGCCTATTAGTTTGTCTAAAAGCATCTTTGTCATTGGTTAATAAAAAGCAGTTTCAACATGGAGTACATATGATAGGATTACATTTGCTCAGTTGAACCACACCTGCTACTTGCATTTGGAAAGCACTGTTCGAACTTAAAACAATGGTGAACTTGTAACCTGCAGGTACGTTAAATGTTCGAGAAAATGTTGCAAAAAAATATCATTAGGTTTAAAAACAAATGATGAACTTTTAACCTGCACGTGTCGTAGAATGTTCTGGAAAGTGTGTTGATAGAATACGCTGAACTTCTTACCTGTATGTGTTCTAAAATTTCAAAAAAACTGTTTATATGGAAAGTTCAAAAATAACCAATAGAGAGACGTTTTGTCATTTGAAAAAATCAAGGAACTAATCTGATATGTTCTTTACATGTATTTATGTGTGGAGCAACTTAAAAATTGTGCTATTACTGGTTCCATTATTGATTAGAGCGGTGCATTACGTGTACTCTGTGACAAAGAAAGAATTGCATGCATTTGTGTCATTTGGAATCTGCATACCAAGTACAAACGTACGTTAAGTTATGCTTAGTGTGGAAATAGTGGGGAAGGGGTGAGAGTAGAACATTCAAGTGTTATTAACTTAACATAGGTAGAACAAAAGCCAGAAATGTTATGTGCACAATTTGCCGTCTTATTTTTACATAAAGAGGTGGATTTCAATATCAGTCAAGACTGGTGTGTTACTGGTAGGCTTTGGCTTTTGGTGTTCTTATGAAATGTACGTTTTTGGGGAGCGTTTCTTCGGATGACAGTTTTTAAAAATAAGAGAGAGATAAAAAATAAAAGAAAATGTTTTACGTATATTTTCTGCATGATTTTGTGCACAGTGCTAAAGTAAATATGATTATTAGTGAAGGTAATTGTCAGGGTGTGTTTGCTGAATATACGCAGGCCTTTAAGTGGTTCCGGTATTGTCGATACTGAACTCTGTCACCCCTTTAAGACAGTTGCCACATTTTTCATCCCACTTAAAGCTGTTAATGTACGTATAGTAAAGGGACGATACATGAAAAGTTTGGGAATTACACCTTTATTTACTCTGTCCAGTTCCCACCACCATTTTCTGCCCCCAGCGGTACTGTTTCTAAAAATAATCTAATATAGCTGTTTGTATTATAAAAACAGTACTTTTAAGTTTATTCCCATATTGGTAGGGTTTGTACTATACAGAGAATGTTGTAATCAGTTTTAATAGTATAAAACTGCACTGTATTATGTTGGAAATATTACATATGCATTGGTTGTGATGTTATATTTTACACTATGAGGTACATTTGAATATAAGTGAAGAAAAGTGTTATACTGCGAACCCATTGAGAATGTGCACAGATTACATGGAGAGTAAATGGACAAAGTTAACATATATGTTGCTTTCTCTATGTATGCATGGGTAGAATCATTTGATGTTGCTTTAAGATATAATATAAATAGTTCTGTGCTTTACACTTGGGTATAGTGCACAGTGTTAGTAGTTTGTGACTAAATGCTGGTAAAGGGATTATTTATTGCTCGTTCTTACACAATAAACCTGGCGAGGGGCGTTTGTTTACAAGAGATATTTTATAAATGTGTGAGAGATAAAAAAATGTTTTAGTAAATTTTCTGTACGACGTTTTCAGACTAGTAACTGTGATTATAAGTGATAAAAATTGTTAGGTTTTGTCTCTGTGCTAAATATACGCAAGGCTTTGAGTTGGCCGGGTCTTACCGGTGCTAAACACTGCTATCCCTTTCAGACAACCGCAATTTTTTTTATCCAAATCAAAGCCCTAAATATGCGTATATTAAAGGAATCGTACAATAAAAGTTTAGGAATGACACCTCTATTTACTCTCCTCATCTCACATTCTCCATTTTGTGCACCCAACAGCAGAGTTTACAAAAATTAAGTAATATAGCTTTATCTGGTATAACAATAGCAGTTTGAATGGTAGAAAAGAGACGTGACATATGTTTGAAAGATTACATGATTTTAGGAATAAGCTCTCCCTGTGCGAGTCCTCTGGCTCGTAGTTGTACCTCTGTAAACCAACACTGGAAATATACTACAGCTCTCTCTCTACAAGATACCCCCTTCACGTTCCCTCTCCCCACATCACCGTACCACACCTATTCCTTTGGAATTGGACAGCCCGCAACTCTCCCTATACTAGTGGGCCTGTAGCTGTTCCACTGTGAGCTGGCCTGCAGCTCTCCCTCTCTGATCCGACGGGCCGCAGCTCTCCCTGTATGAGCCAGCCAGTCGACTTGCAGCTCTTCCTCTATGAGCCAACCAGCTGGCCCGCAACTCTACCTCTGCGAATCCCCAAAGTAGTCGGGCCACAACTTTCCTTCTGCAAGTTGCCCAACCGGCCCGCAACTGTTCCTCTTTGAGCCGGCTCGCAGGTCTCCCTCTACGAGCCAGGCCGCTGGCCCGCAACTGTACATCTGTGACCCGGCCCCAGCTCTCTCTGTACGAGCCGCGAGTTGGCTCGCAGTTCTTTCTCTACAAGCCAGCCAGTCAGCCCACAACTATTCCTCTGTGAGCCGGCCCGCAGCTCTCTCTGTACGAGCCAGCGAGTTGGCTCACAGTTCTTTCTCTATGAGCCAGCCCGTCAGCCTGCAACTCTTAGTCTGTGAGCCAGCCCGCAGCTCTCTCTCTACAAGGCAGCAAGTTGGCTTGCAGGTCTTCCTCTGCGAACCAGCCCACCGGCCCGCAACTGTTACTCTGTGAGCCGGCTCGCAGCTCTCTCTCTATGAGCCAGCCAGCTGGCCTGCAGCTCTATCTCTGCGAATCACCGGTCCACTAGCTGCTCTTTCTCTGCGAGCCTTCGGGTCCGCAGTTGTACCTCTGCAAGCCAACATTGGAAATATACTGCAGCTCTATCTGCGAGATATCCTCTTCAGGGTCCCTCTTTCCACATCACCGTCGTGTAAATATCCCTTTACAAGTGAATGGCCTGCACCTCTCTCTATACTGGTTGGCCCGTAGCTGTTCATCTGTGACCCGGCCCGCTGGTCTCCCTCTACGAACCAGGCAGTCTGCTCGCAGTTCTTCCTCTACCTGCCGGCCCGCAACTGTTCCTCTGTGAGCCGGCCCGCAGGTGTCCCTCTGCGAGCCAGCCAGTCGGGTCGCCGGTCTTCCTCCACTAGCCAGCCCGCCTACCCGCAACTGATCCTCTGTGAGCCGGCCCACAGCACTCTCTCTACAAGCCAGCGAGTTGGCTCCCAGTTCTTTCTTTACGAGCAAGGCTGTCGTCCCGCAACTGTTCCTCTGTAAGCCGGCCCGCAGCTCTCTCTCTATAGGAGGCAGAAAGTTGGCTCGTAGTTCTTCCTCTATAAGCCAGCCCGCCGGCCCGCAACTGTTCCTCTGTGAGCCGGCCCGCAGCTCTCGCTCTACGAGCCAGCCAGTTGGCACGCAGGTGTTCCTCTACGAGCCAGCCTGCTGGCTTACAGCTCTCCCTCTGCGAACTACTGGTGGGCTTGCAGCTCTTTCTCTGCGAGCCAGTCCGCAGTTATATCTTTGCAAAGCAACACTGTATATATACCGCAGCTGTCTCTCTACCAGATAACCTATTTATGCTCCCTCTCCACACATTACTGTCCCGCACCTGTCCCTTTGCAAGCCGACGGTCCGCACTTTTCCCCAAAGTAGTCGGCCCGCAGCTTTGCTTCTGCGAGATACCCAGCCGGCCCGCAACTGTTCCTCTTTGAGCCGGCTCGCAGATCTCCCTGTACGAGCCAGGCCGCTGGCCCGCAACTGTTCCTCTGTGAGCCGGCCCCAGCTCTCTCTGTACGAGCCGCAAGTTGGCTCGCAGTTCTTTCTCTACAAGCCAGCCCACAACTGTTCCTCTGTGAGCCTGCCTGCAGCTCTCTCTGTATGACCCAGTGAGTTGGCTCACAGTTCTTTCTCTATGAGCCAGCCCATCAGCCCGCAACTCTTAGTCTGTGAGCCAGCCCGCAGTTCTCTCTCTACGAGGCAACGAGTTGGCTCGCAGGTCTTCCTCTACGAACCAGCCCACTGGCCCGCAACTGTTACTCTGTGAGCCGGCTCGCAGCTCTCTCTCTACGAGCCAGCCAGTCAGCATGCAGGTCTTCCTCTACGAGCCAGCCAGCTGGCCCGCAACTCTATCTCTGCAAATCACCGATCCACTAGCTGCTCTTTCTCTGCGAGCCATCGGGCCCGCAGTTGTACCTCTGCAAGCCAACATTAGAAATATACTGCAGCTCTCCGTCTTCACGGTCCCTCTTTCCATATCACCGTTGTGTAAATATCCCTTTACAAGTTGACGGCCCGCACCTCTCTCTATACTGGTTGGCCCCTAGCTGTTCCTCTGTGAGCCGGTCCGCAGCTCTCTCTCTACGAACCAGCCAGTCGGCTCGCAGTTCTTTCTCTACGAGGCAGCCCACCGGCTCGCAACTGTTCCTCTGTGAGCCGGCCCGCTGGTCTCCCCCTACGAGCCAGGCAGTCTGCTCGCAGTTCTTCCCTTACCCGCCGGCCCGCAACTGTTCCTCTGTGAGCCGGCCCACAGGTCTCCCTCTACGAGCCAGCCAGTCGGGTGGCAGGTCTTCCTCTATCAGCCAGCCAGCTGGCCCGCAACTGTTCCTCGTTGAGCCAGCCCACACCTCTCTCTCTACGAGCCAGTGAGTTGGCTTGCAGTTCTTTCTTTATGAGCAAGGCCGTTGGCCCGCAACTAGTCCTCTGTGAGCCGGCCCGCAGCTCTCTCTCTACAGGCAGCGAGTTGGCTTGCAGGTCTTCCTCCATGAGCCAGCCCGCCGGCCCGCAACTGTTCCTCCGTGAGCCGTCCCGCAGCTCTCGCTCTACGAGCCAGCCAGCTGGCACGCAGGTCTTCCTCTACGAGCCAGCCCGCTGGCTTGCAGCTCTCCCTCTGTGAACCACTGGTGGGCTTGCAGCTCTTTCTCTGCGAGCCAGTCCACAGTTATACCTTTGCAAAGCAACACTGTAAATATACCGCAGCTGTCTCTCTACCAGATACCTTCTTTATGCTCCCTCTCCCCACATTACTGTCCCGCACCTATCCCTTTGCAAGCCGACGGCTCGCACTTTTATCCATAGTAGTCGGCCCGCAGCTTTCCTTCTGTGAGCCGCCCGCCAGCCCCCAACTGTTCCTCTGTGAGCCGGCTTGCAGGTCTTCCTCTACGAACCAGGCAGTCTGCTTGCAGTTCTTCCTCTACTAGCCAGCCCGCCAGCCCGCAACTGTTCCTCTGTGAGCCGGCCCCAGCTCTCTCTGTACAAGCCAGCGAGTTGGCTTACAGTTCTTTCTCTACGAGCCAGCCCGTCAGCCTGCAACTGTTCCTCTGTGAGCCGGCCACAGCTCTCTCTGTATGAGCCAGCGAGTTGGCTCGCAGTTCTTTCTCTATGAGCCAGCCCGTTAGCCCACAACTCTTAGTCTGTGAGCCGGCCCACAGCTCTCTCTCTACGAGGAATTGAGTTGGCTCGCAGGTCTTCCTCTATGAGCCAGCCCACCGGCCCACAACTGTTCCTCTGTGAGCAGGCTCGCAGCTCTCTCTCTACGAGCCAGCAAGTTGGCACGCAGGTCTTCCTCTACAAACCAGCCCACTGTTTCGCAGCTCTCCCTCTGCGAACCACTGGTGGGCTCGCAGCTCCTTCTCTGCGAGCCAGTCTGAAGTTGCACCTCAGCAAAGCAACACTGGAAATATACTGCAGCTTTCTGTTCACTAGATACCCCCTTTATGCTCCCTCTCCCCACATTACTGTCCCTCATCTATCCCTTTGCAAGCCAACGTCCCGCACCACTGCCTATACTAGTGGGCACGCAGATGTTCCTCTGTGAGTTGGCCCATAGCTCTCCCTCTTCGAGCCGATGGGCCGCAGCTCTCCTGTACGAGCCAGCCAGTTGGCTCGGAGCTCTTCCTATACGAGCCAGCCTGCCGGTCCGTAGCTCTACCTCTGCGAATCTCCGGTCGGCTCGCTGCTCTTCCTCTGCGAGCCGTCAGGCCCGCAGTTGTACCTCTGCAAGCCAACACTGGAAATATACTGCAGCTCTCTCTGGGAGATACCCTCTTCACACTCCCTCTCCCCACATCACCGTTGTGCAAATATCCCTTTACAAGTGGACAGCCCGCACCTCTCCCTATACTGGTCGGCCCGCAGATGTTCCTCTGTGACCTGGTCGGCAGCTCTCCCTCTACGAGCCAGCCAGTTGGCTCGTATTTCTTTCTCTATGAGCCAACCGGCTGGTCCGCAGCTTTTCCTCTGTGAGCTGGCCTGCAGCTCTCCCCTGTACGACCCAGCCAGTCGGCTCGCAGTTCTTCCTCTACGAGCCAGCCCGCGGGCCCGCAACTGTTCCTTTGTGAGCCGGCCCGCAGGTTTCCCTCTACGAGCCAGGCAGTCTGCTCGCAGTTCTTTCTCTATGAGCCAGCCTGCAGGCCGGCTGTGAGCCGGTCTGCAGGTCTCCCTCTACGAGCCAACCAGTCGGCTCGCAGGTCTTACTGTACGAGCTAGCATGCTACCTTGCAGCTCTCCCTCCTTCGCTCGGCTCGCAACTGTTCGTCTGCGAGTCGTTGGACCCGTAAGTTTACCTCTGCAAGCCAACACTGGAAATATAACACAGTTCTTTTTGCGAGATATCGCATTCATGCTTTCTCTTTTGACATCACTTGTAGCAGTAATTCGTTTTCAAGGCGAAGGCCCGTACTTTTCACTATAGTATTTGGACCGCAGCTGTTCCTTTTCTAGCTGGCCTGCAGCTCTCCCTCTGCACGCCATGCAGTTTAGCAATCCCGCTGTCAGTGCAATGCACTTTTCCAATCATCCATCCAGCAGTATTTTCTTATTCTATCTCTACGTCAATATCTCTAAGCACTTGTACTATTGGTACACTGCTATAAATACCCAGTTAGTAGCTATGCAGTCTAGGAATCCTCATGTTTGTCCCATGCACTTTTCTAATCACCGATCCAGCACTATCTACTTATCCTATCACTCCACAAAAACCTAAGTACTTATGAACGCACTCAGGCACTCCCATTGTAGGCACTCCCATTGTGCACTCAGGCACTCCCATCGTAATATATTAGTCACTAGCCATGTATTCATGATACAGGTTCTAACCATGTAGTTCCACAATCAGATGTGTACTACTAATGCTGTGCACTAGTATCTTTCACTCTACTCATACACTACTACAATTATGCTGGTAGCATTGTTCCATTGCCGAAATGATTGATGTAGTTAATTTGTATGTATTTTTATAGTTATACATGTGAATGTTTATATATGTTTATTTAATTATATTAAATTATTTTCAAAACGTTTTTTTTATAGATATTTTGCATAATTACTAAGAAAGAGTTACAATGGTGAGAAAACAGCAAGGAAAAAGAAACAAAGAAAAGAGGTTTATTAAAAAAAAAAGGAAAAGAGCAATTATATCAAGTACACCATGGATCTTTAAAGAAAAAGTCTTCTGATAAGAAAAGTAAACAATTTTTGAAAAAACTTGCAAACACTGTTTCCAATTTTAAAAATAAAGAAGACAGAACAAGATCAGTGAAACAAAAGGAAAAGAAAAATGTACAAAAAAGTGGAAAATTGGATTATCGGAAACAGGATTATGTTGGAATAAGGAAGACACAATTTCCAGAAATTTGAAAGTGAATCTATAAAAGTAGAGTACTCCAAAATTTTGAAAAAAATTTAAAATAAATAAAAGGAGATCAGCATTTTACAGACCAAAAAAAGGAGATTCTAAGTGTAATTGAAGAAGCCTTTGAATTGAAAAAAGATTCTTTATTTTACTATTAAAGAGAATGAAGACTTTAAATACAATAATGCAGCGTATGATGGACAAATGTAAGAGAAAAAAATTGTAAATAGAACAAAGATTTGTCAAACATTTTCCGCGGAATGGAAGCATACTTCTAGTACAGAGCGTTATTTTCAACAAAATAGTTTAGTGCATGCAATTGATACCTGTGGTCGTTGTTACAAAATCCAAAATGGTTGTCCAACTGAAAAAGAAAAGATAGTTCCTAGAAATGTTGAAGAAGTAATAGCTGAAGAAGTTCAAGGGAGACGTACCCAGGCTCCAGTGGATTGTAGTAGTATTTGTAGTGTACGTCAACAATCTATTAATATTTTACTAAATTCCTCAAGAGAATATGTAAGAAAAACTGTGAAACAGAAGATTAATATATTTCAAGGACTGGATCCTTGCAAAGTGAGAGTTGCAAGGTCATTCTCTGGCTTGTCTTTCTAGGAAAGTGTGTCAAAGTCTAGGAAAGTCTAGGAAAGTGTGTCAAAGTCGTTTTCATCATTTGAGAATGTTAGCATTTCGAAATGCGGAAGTTAGTTAGAAGATTATACTATGTGGAAAGTCTTGCATTATGTCTAATTTAAATTAATACATCTCTTTTGCATGGTTCAGTGTTGGATGTAAAAAATGTCAATGATGATATAGAGTTACGTTCCTTTGCTAGGCAAAAGGGGTGTGGAGAAAGTGAGAGTTTGATAAGTGTAGGTGTTAAAGAAGAGGTGGAAGATACTATTGATGTGAAGTTTGACAAATAAATAACAAAGTTTAAAGTAGTTTCTGGTGAAAATCCCAACTATGTTGTATTTGTTGCCGACATACTCATTATAAAATTCAAACTAGGAATGTAGATGTGTTTTTGAAAAGTGAAAAGGAAAACAATGAGAAATGGAAAGAATGTGGTGCTAATCTGTTTGTGGAAGCTCGTTTTGAGTTAGGTAATGTATTTATAAAGATTGTTACAATAAATTGGAAGAAAACAAAATGCCAGCTAGAGCTATCCATAATGACATAGAATTAGTAGCTATTCCTCTTGAACTTAAAGATTTAAATACATATGAGGCCATTCTTATACAATCTGTGCACCCTTTTCAGGCTATAATTCGTATGGAGCCTAAAACAGGTAAGCTGCCTCCAACAGATCTACCAAGAGGTTTAAAAGGAAGAGTTGTGTATTTACCTTTAGATTTTAAGAAAAATATTGAAACTTGTTGTAGAAAGAGAGAACACTGAACCTGTAGTCATTCTTGTTAATGGCGTACCCACAAAGAGTCAGTAAATATGGCAAGAGTTAGTAGATGTCAGGAAAGTCCAAAAGGCTACATTGTATCTAGTGCAAAACAATATTTAATATAAAACTGTAAATGTAGAAGAAGAAATTACTTTTGAAGATGAAACACATTTCAAGTGGACAAATAGAAAAAGTGGAGAATTCCAGAAAAGAAGAAATTTACAAACATTATACTATACACCCTCTACATTCAAAAGAACTGATAGAAGATACTATTGAATTGTTCCAGATGAAAAAAGCAATAGGAACTCCCATGAGTGTGTGGGAAAAAAGTTTGGAAGCTCGTTGTTTTCCACAGCTATTTCCTACTAAAAATGGTGGACGATATGATGAACGACAAGTTCAGATTCCAGCTTCAGCATATCGTACTTTACGACTGTACTGAGAAGAGCCAAGATTTTGTCAGTGTATTGCATATTTGTTTGCACTTTCATATGCAGTCAACCATATATTAAAATAGGAACACATCTTTTACATGTTTCTACAAAGAATTTATGGACAAAGTTGAAGAAAGACATTTAGAATCACAGTTAATTAATTAGATGGCATGTCAGCGTGGCACTAATGAATATTGGTATGGACGTCATGCGGAATTAAAATATATGTTAAGAAACTTAGGAACCCCCTACATGGTTTGTTACACTTAGTTGTGCTGAGTACACGTGGGATGATTTACTGGGTTTTCTACGAGAAGCAAATTCAAACATAGAAAATATTGAATTGAAGACAGCTGGAGAACTGTGTTTGCAGATATTTTAATCATAGGTTTGAAGCTATGATGTCTTTCATCTAAAATAAAAAACAATCCACCTATCTGCTTTTATGGATCAAGGATGCACCCAATTTTGAAACTGATTCGGATGAGACTGTTTTATCTTTTATTGAAGATTATGTTACATGTGCTATACCAAAAACAAGAGAAGAAAACACCTTAAGGCAACAAGTGTTACGGTTTCAAACTCATGGATGTGGCAAATACTGTCGACGGAAATAGAAGTCGAAGGAAAAGTTTTATACCAAATGTTATTTTGGATTTCCACGTCCAGTAGTATCCAAAGGAGGAGTGAACAGTTTCATGTCAGCAGTGAGACTTACCATCACTAGAAAATCTCCCAAAAATACTTACAATGTAAAAAGGAGTGAAGAATCAAAGTATATTAATGATTATAATCCAGTTATTCTATCACTGTGGAATGCTAATATGGATATCCAGTATGTTGTGGATAATTCCATTGCTGTTGCTTGGTATGTAACATCATACATAACAAAATCAGAAAAGACGGAGGTGAAAGAAATGTGGGGAAAAATTTTGCATGAGAAGAGTCTTAGTAAGAAATTGTACAGCTTTATTTTGAAGATGCTATCCCATCGAGAGATTAGAGCGTACAAATGCTCAGATTGGTTGTCCTCTGCCAGTTTATATTCCAAGTCAAGAGGAATCATTTGGATTAGTCTAGGTCTTGTAGCAACGCGCAATCAAATACTTAAATCTATACAAACTAAGACTCTCACGCCGCCAAAACCAACCTCCACAAAGGAATGAAGGCCGTCGCCGAATGGATGAGGAACAGCTCGCTGAAGCTGAACTCGGACAAAACTGAGGTCCTCATCCTCGGCTCCACCCCCTCAGCCTGGGACGACTCCTTGTGGCCGTCAACCCTAGGAACAGCCCTGACACCCACCGACCACGCACGCAACCTGGGGATCATCCTCGACTCCACCCTCTCCATGACTAAACAGGTCAACGCTGTCTCCTCATCCTGCTTCAACACCCTCCGAATGCTCCGCAGGATCTACAAGTGGATCCTTACAGAGACATGAAGAACAGTCACCCAAGCCCTCGTCACCAGTAGGCTGAACTACGGAAACGCCCTCTACGCAGGAACATCAGCCAAGCTCCTGAGATGATTGCAACGCATCCAGAGAGCCTCTGCACGCCTGATCCTCAACACCCCCAGCAGCAGCCAAATCACACCCCACCTGAGAGATCTGCACTGGCTCCCAGTGAACAAGAGGATAACCTTCAAAATCCTCATCCACGCACACAAAGCTCTCCACAAGACCGGTCCAGCATACCTCAACAGACGACTCAACTTTTACTCCGCCAGCTACGCTCCGCCAGCCTTGCCCTCGCCACTCTTCCCTGCATCCGAAGAACGACCGCCAGCGGCAGATCCTTCTCCCACCTCGCCACCAAGACCTGGAACACCCTCCCTACCAACCTGCGGCAGACCCAAGACCTACCGGCCTTCAGAAGACTCAAGACCTGGCTCTTTGATCACTAGCAGCACCCTCCCCCCAGCGCCTTGATACCCTCGCGGGTATGTAGTGCGCTTTATAAATGGCATGATTGATTGATTGATTGAGCATTAAATTAATCAGAAAGCACAGATATTGTTAAAACAACATGTTGAATACATACAATCCAAATAGAAGTCCTCATCTTGAAAACATATGTCTTTATGAAGTGCTGCAATATTACAGTTTTATGAGAAATACTACAGAAAACAATGAAGGAAAATATGCAGTGATTGGTTCATAAGGATGTTTGGTGAAACATTGTAAATACAATCTTATTAATCATAGGACACTGAGTTGTGGTACTCCTGATAAAAGAGAATTTTACTATTTAGCACTTCTGCAACTCTTCAAGCCTGGGCATACGGAACTGGAATTACTTGGAGATTTTTAGTTCTATGAAGATTCTTTCAATGCATGTAAAAATAGCATTGAATGCACAGTTTTTGAAAATTATCTCAAAATGTTGAATGAAGAAATTGATCAAGTAACTACTATTGCAGCTGAGATTGCTAGAGACAGTTCTCAAGACAGTCAAAGTTCTGCTCCACTGAGTCAAGATCCACTAGGACAACCAATTCTTAAAAATGAAGCAGCAATCACCATGAGTGAAGTGGAAACAGCAATGCATCAAGCTCAAGAAGATATTATGGACTTAGGAAACTTGGAAGAACAACTAAATATTGAACAGAAAGAAATATATCAGCAAGTGACACAACAGATCAACCATGGTTTTCTTCATGAAAAGAAAAAATGCACATCATTTCAACCTATCCGAATGTATGTCAGTGGTCAAGCTGGTACAGGAAAAAAATTCTTAATTAAAGTTTTGACCAGTTATCTACAGAAAACAACTGACTCACATTTGTCTTGTGTTGTTACTGCTCTAACTGGGTTGGCAGCACACAACATTAACCCCTCCCATGCTCATGACGAGCTCAGCTCGTCATGAGCCACGGTTCCCATGTGCTCATAACGACCTGAGCTTGTCATAACGATTAGAACGCTCACACGTGGGGCTAATTCCCCTGCTGTGCGAGCGTTCTACAGAAACAGGTGTGGTTATGTTGAGTTGAGCTCGTCACGAGCACCGTGGCTCATGACGAGCTGAGTTTGTCACGAGCACTGGGGCGCTGTGCGCGCCCCTCCCCCAGCACAGTGGGAGAATCAGCCCCGCAGGCAAGGGGTTAAAGGAATTACATTACATCATTTACTAATGCTACCTGTAGAGCCTGAAAACAAATTGGGGTATCACAAGCTACCTTGAGAAGCTAGTTATGAAGTTTCAAGACTGCTAAAGAAAATTAAACTTCTGATTATTGATGAGGTGAGCATGGTCGCAAACTTAATGCTTGCCTTTGTGCATTTAAGAATGCAGCAAATGTTAAAAACAGAATACGATATTATTGAAGGAAAGGTGATAGTTTTTGGTGATCTACTTCAACGTAGGCCTGTAAAAGGGCAAACAGTATTTAAAATGCTTGTTCATAAAGACACCAGAAAGTCTTTGGGAGGTGCTGGAAATGCTAACATTTGGTCATATTTTGAATTCAAAAAACCTATTAAAAATATGTGACAGGCAAATGATGTAGATTATGGAACCATTCTTCAAGATATAAGAATTGGAGTATTGACAGAACATGGCAAACAAGCTTTGCAAAGTTGGCTAATTACAAACTTGTTTCCAAATGAAAATATACAAAAAAATAGCAGAAAATAAATCTATAATCTGCCTAATGCCAACACTGCGAGAGTGTTCTACATTCAATGAGAACTTTTAAAGCTCGAAAAAAGAACAAATAATAAAATGGAAGTCATTGAGAAAATAGAGCATGAAGGAATTACTATTATTTTGACGGAAAAATTAAAAACAAAATTGAACTCTTTGGAAAAATCTATATTTAAAACAGCTGGTTTACAAAATAATTTATATGCATGCGTAAACTGTCGGGTAATTTGACGGCTTAATTTGGATGTGGAAAAAGGTTTTCTAAATGGAGCAATGGAACTTTTGTAGCAGTAGCAATTATTTTCCACTATGGGTTGTAGATTTTGTAAATTATCTAAATAGAGATGGAATTGAATTTTTGAAAATCAAATTTGATCAGATTGAAGAAGTAAAACAAATTGCTTGTTCTGTTCGTCTTTTGCTTGTTAAAGATTTGTATGTTCATAGAAAACAGTTTCCCCTTTCTTTGGCATATGCGGTGACCATTCATAAATCTCAAGGTTTAAGTGTAGACAGTGCTTTGGTAAACATTGGAAGTACCGTATTTAAAGAAGATATGGCATATGTTGCTATGTCCCAAGTCAGAACTTTATCTGGATTGCATTTGATTGATTTTGATGAGAGAAAGATTAGCGCAATGCAAATTTTGTAAGAGAGTATAATTGGTTAAAAAGACTGTATACTCCGAACTTAGGTGAATATCCTGTATATGAAAAGCGTGTAGTAGGTCGAAAACGAAGATATGAGAATATCCGTAGTGAAGTTGAAAAGAAGAAAAAATTAAGAGAATGTTGAGATTCCAAACAAAAACAAAAAGGACACTATTGAAGAGATTGTAGGATATCAGTAAGAAAATAGTTCTGTTATCATCTGCTATGCTAATTTAGTGGTGAACGTTGTATTTCTTCTAGAAAATTTCCAACAGCAAATTATGACCTGATAAAAGTAAAATGCAAAGTGTTTCTGATATTCGAAATCTTCTGGATGTATGTTCTAGTTCTTTGCAATTTACACAGAACGTGCAACACAATGCTCAGGAATTGCTAATGTATATGCTTTCAGTATTGGAAGATGAAGGAATAGAAATTAAAAATCTGTTTAGAGTTTGTTATAGATGGCAACATGAATGTGAAAATTGTAGATTTACATCAACCACTAACATAGACACTGAAATATTCATATATTTGACAATTCCAGATTGTAAAACAGTGTCTTTCAACCAATTAGTTAAATCAGCTAATCAAAACATGGAGTGTAGTCAATGCAAATCAGAAATGTTATCAACATTATTTATAAAAAGATTTGGGCAATATATAATTTTAATGATACAATGTTGTAGAGCAGATGGAAGAAAATTTAAAACTTTAATAAAAAATGTTGTAGCAAGTCAACTATCAATATCAGGGAGAACTTTCGTAGCAGTAGCAATTATTTTCTACTATGGACTGTCTACAACATCTGGACATTACATTGTCTAGTTTTTTTATGCAATGTGCAGAGAAAGTTAACTATGTTGAAAATATTTTTGAAGCAGATTTGTTTTTTTTAAACAATCTTATTGATTGTTTTACTTTTGCCCACTGTTATATGATGAGTAACATTGAAATCACTATCTATAGTGAAATTCAATATAGTCTGAGAACATCAAAAAAAGGCAAACTAAATAACGTATATAATGGTAAAATTATGTTGTGTTCTTAAAATTATAACATTATTTATTACTAGCAGCCCGCCCCAGTGTTGCCTGGGGCAGAAGGGGGCTGGGGGCTGCATTTTTACCCCGGGGCAGAAGGTGGCTAGGGCAGCATGTTCTCCGACTCAACCCCCCCCCCCCCCTCGCCGCCCCGCCCGCCTCCCACCCGGACTTGAATTAAGTTAAGAAGTAGCAGCGTGGTTGAGCAAATTGTGGAAAGTCTGTCATTAGCAGAACTTATGTTAAATGCATCTACCGGTTTCAGTATGCCTGTAGATCAAAGTCTTCTTTTTGGGGGGGATGCCTGGAACACTTACACCTCCTCAGATAGTGCCTGTTACTCTTTCGGATCCACAATTGGTGCTTATCCCTTTTCCAGCCCTACAGATAATGCCACCGATCCCATTGACTGGTCTACCGACAATGTCCCCGGATAATGTCATAGCTGTTACTATCCCGCCTCCCGCCCGGACTCCATAAACATTAAAGCCCGCGCTGGGCACCCGCCGACTCCCTCCCCCCTCCCGCCTCCCGCCCCAGCAACGTACCTCTCACTGCCACTGCTCCTCCGGTTCTCGCAGCTCCTACCGGCGCTGTTGTCCTCCGCTCTTCCAGGTTCTGGTCAACGCCACTCCTCCCCTTAAGTCGCTCATGTTGTCTGCTCTTCCTGGTTTTGGTAAACGCCGCTCCTCCCCTCACGCAGACGTCGCGGCCGGCGCTAGTTGCAAGGGACTACTTTTTTTAAATTTATTAATATTTTAAAAAACGTTTTATTTTTATTTTTATGTAGCCTATGTCCTTCTGCTTGCCCTGAGGTTTTCTTTTTTTTTTTTTTTTTTAATTTTTTAAAACCTTTATTGTAAAAAGCACACAGCTATTCAGCCTAACATCCCGGAGGCAAGGCAGCATAGTGTAGAACGGTCATAGTGCTTAGCGATTATTGTCAGGACAATGCAGGTTGTTTTATTATTTTTGAAAACAAGAACTTAAACAAAGCGCCCGAGGGCGCGAAAAAGGCAATGGAGATAAAGAAGACCACTAGTCGGTAGGAGGCGGAAGGAGCTGGGGAAGTTGTAGAAGAACTGAGACAGAATGTAGCAAAAGCGGGGGGGGGGAGAGAAGAACAGGAGAAACAGTACAAGGGTAGCATAGCTGTCGTCAACGTCTATGGTGACAAGCGTTCATCTCGTGGCAACGGTTCAGGTGGTAAACACAAGTCCCCTCTATAGGCATTCCAGGCCCCCCATACCTTATTCCACGTCTGAGGCCGCCCCCTGGCAGTATACACAGTCTTTTCGCGCAACATACACCAGTCCATGTTGGCCTTCCATTGTACCACCAGGGGGGCCACATTAGAGCCCCACCTCTGCGCTATGTCCCTTTTGGCTATCATATTGCCCAGTGTGGCCCATCGGGTCTGCGCCATGTCATAGTCATTAGGCTCCCAAACATTCAGGAGGCACCTACGCGCCTCCGCAGCTAACTCCACTCCAGTCACCTCTCGCATCACTCTATGAACCCTCTCCCAATAAGGGGCAATAACGGGGCACTCCCACAGTATATGAAGAAAGGTGGCAAGGGCTCCGCAGCCGCGGCGGCAGAGTCCATCCGGCGAGAAGCCCATGTGCACAAGCCTGGGGCCGGTGACATACACTCGGTGAAGGATTTTAAACTGGACCAATCTCAGACGCGAGGAAATGGCTACCTCCTTAGGGGAGGACACAGCACTCTGCCAGTCCTCATCGTCCAGTTCCAGCCCATCGGCCACCCACTGTTCTCGCAAGCGCTGGAGGAGGTCCACCTGAACGTTGATTAGTTTCTTGTAGGACAGAGAGATAGCGCTATCAGGCATATGCCCGTCCAACACCCTGTCCTCCAAGGGGGAACTCTCTGGGATGTCACCCTCCTCCGGCCTGGCGGCAGTTATTGCGTGTTGCAGCTGGGCGTAGCGGAAAAACTCCGTAGCACTCAATTTATACTCCGCCTGCAGCTGTGGGAAAGTCTTGACCACCCCTCTGGAGAGCATGTCCTCAACCCTCGAGATGCCTATGAGATCCCATTTCTCAAAGCCCTTGGTGTGCCAAAGCTTGCCCAAAATGTCGGAATCAAAAAGAGGGGTAAATCTCGTCAGTCTGCCCTGCCAGCCCTGTATCTTAGTGACCGTCCGCCACGTATGGACCGCCGCCTTGGTCGGGCCGGTGAGGTTACGATCAAAGGATCTAGAATATAGGGCGCGATAGTAATTGCCCCCGTGCAAAAGCCAGCGGTCCATGGCATAACCGGGGTTGTCCACGGGACCATAAAAACCATGATTGATAGCGGTAAGTTGAGAGGCCCAGTAGTATCTCCGCACGTCTGGTAGCGCAATGCCCCCGTCATACCATGGCATGGTGAGCTTCCGGACCGCGACACGGGGTCGTCCGTCCCAAAGAAGGGCACGCTGCAGACTCTCGACCTCCCTGAAGTAGCGGGCCGGGACAAGGTCCTGAGTATTCTGCAAGGCATACAGAAACCTGGGCAGGGACATCATTTTAAACAACGCCGCCCGGCCCAGCAACGAGAGAGGGAGCTTACGCCAACTCTCCACGTCCCGCCGCAGACGGTGGAGCGGGGGGAGCAAGTTGTGGTCATACCTTGCCTTAGGGTTATGTGAAATGTAAATCCCCAAGTACTTAAAGCCTTGTCCCGCCAGTTGGATATTACAGCCTCTGGGAAGGCGGGGCGTGTCGCCCTTGAGGATGTAGAGGGAGGATTTGGCCCAGTTAATAATCAGGCCGGAGTAACGCCCAAACAGCCTGAGCACATCGCACGCCACGATAAGCGACTTGCAAGGGGAGGTGAGATACAGCAGGATGTCGTCCGCATACAGGGAGACCCTGTCCTCAAAGCCCGGGGACCAGGAGATCCCATGCAAGTCAGGGTGCGAGCGCAACATCGCCGCGAGGGGCTCCAGAGCCAGCGCAAACAGGAGCGGAGACAAGGGACAGCCCTGTCTGGTGCCTCGATGAAGTGCGAAGGGAGCAGACATACGACCGTTCACCGTAACAGAAGCCAAGGGGCTAGAATAAAGAAGTTGCACCCAGCCCAGGAAGCCCGGCCCAAAACCAAGTTTCGTTAGGACTGCCCACAAATAATTCCATTCCAAGGAATCGAAAGCCATTGTGGCATCAAGGGAGGCCAGCACCGCCGGTTCAGTGAGGGCATGAACTCTAGCCATAACGCCATGCAAGCGTCTCAGGTTAAGGGCAGTATTGCGACGGGGTATAAAACCGGACTGATCCGGGTGCACCAGGTCGCCAATAACCCCGATCAAACGGTTAGCCAACAGTTTGGCCAGGATCTTGGGTTCGGCGTTGAGGAGGGAAATAGGGCGGTAGGACCTACAAACATCTCGCGGCTTGCCCTCCTTGTGAATAACCACAATAGTGGCCAGACGCTGGTCCTGAGGGAAGACGCCATCCTCACGGGCACGGAGGAACATGTCTTTCAAGTGAGGAGAGATCACGTCCGGCCGGACCTTATACAATTCAACCGGTATGCCATTGGGTCCGGTTGCTCTACCCGTACGCAAAGCGCGGATCGCCAAGGCGATCTCGTCCGCAGTGATGTCCCGGTCAATGTCCACCCTGTCCTCCTCAGAGAGGCAGGGAAGGTCAATCGCCGAGAGGAATTCAGCCGAGTCGGCCTCGGAGCGATCTGACCCGGAGGTGTAGACCCCCCGGAAATAGTCAGCAAAGGACTCGGCGATGGCACTCGGATCAGTAACCACCACTCCGTCATCGCACAGGATCTCCGGAACCACTCGGCTCGCCATCTCTCGTCTGTCCAGCCAGGCCAGCAATTTACCAGCCTTGTCCCCAACGTCATAAATGCGGCCCTGCTGTTCCTTCGCTAAGAGCAGAGCTGCATTCGTAGCAAGATCGTGATACTCCGATTGCTTCAGAGAGAGTTCATGCAGGAGGGCGGGTTCGGGCTCGGGCCCCAGACGGGACTCGAGGTCCAAGACCTCCTCCTCAACCTGCAGGAGAACCGCATCACGAGTTCTTTTGGCCGCCGCGATGAGAGCCAAGGCCTCACCCCGCAACACCGTTTTGAAGGCCTCCCAAAGGGTGACCGCAGAGCCCACTGAGCCAGTGTTTTCTGTAAAGTATAAGGCGATGGCCTTGGCCAGCAGCGCTCGCATGTTGTGGTTGCGGAAATACCAGGGATTTATGGCTGCCGGACGGCTGGACAGAAGGACCCCGAAGTCAAAGGAGATCCACAACGGTGAGTGGTCGGAAATGCCCCTTGCCAAAAAACGCGCCTCAGAAATGGCAGGCGATTGCGCCGCCAGGGTAAGGACATAGTCCAAGCGGGACAGACTGCCATGGGCACCAGAGAGGAACGAAAACTGGCAAAGCGCCGGATGTAAAAGTCGCCAACAGTCCACCAGACCCATAGAGTCAATGAAGGTCGGCAGCCACGTTTGGGAACCCAGAAGGTCTCTCGGTGGCTGACGATCCAGGGTACCAGAGCAGACTGAATTAAAGTCCCCCCCTAGGATCAGGAGGCCCGAGGGCAGAGACAAAATGGCGCCACCAAGGTCCCGGAAGGTGCTAGACTGGAGACCAGGGGGAACATAAACCGACACCAGGGCCAGGGAACGCCCCTCCCACCTCCCCGCCACAGCTGCGTAACGCCCCCTATCATCTAACAGGGTGACGTCTATCTCAAGCGGAAGGGACGCACGAACAAGGACGCCCGCCCCCCGGGAGCCCGAAGAGAACCCAGAGTGGGCGACCATTTTATAACCCTTACGATTCAGGGCCCTACAAGCGTTGCCCACTAAGTGCGTTTCCTGCAGTAAAACTACATCAGGCATGTTCCTTTTAATCAGCTGGAGCACCACCCCTCTCTTGACCCTATCACCTAATCCATTGACATTCCAGCTAAGCACTTTTAGTTTCCTACCCCCCATCCCCAAGCAACCCGCCCCATCCGACTCCGTTCGACCCGATCATACATTGTTCGACAAAACACACAGTCCATTGCCTCAAAGAAGAAAAAGAAAACGAACAAACAAGAAACGAACCCCACGAAATTGCACCCCCCACCCTGCACCCCTGCATGTGACTAAAAAGCCCCCCCAACCAGCAGTGTGCCTGTCGCCCCATAACTACTCTACAAAAAGACACCCAGGGGAGTAAGGACTCTCCGCGAACTCCTCCCGCCACCCTCCATGTACTGACAGAAAAGACAATAAGGAAACTAAGAGCGATATTGGATAGCCCCCGAGGCAAGCAAGATAGTCATTTAGTCACCCATTACAGAACCAAGTCTCATAGGTCCGTGCCGCCAGCCGCGCCACCCTCGTGGTCCTCCTGTGCTTCTCGGCGCGGTGGTAGAGTGTCCAGCCAGTCACTGACGTTCTCGGCGAAGTCGAAGAACAGGGCACGGCCCTCATATTCGATCCGGAGCTTAGCAGGAAACATCATAGAATACTTAAGGCCCAGGTCCCGTAGCCGTCGCTTCACCCCAGAATAGCTTTGGCGCTGTCGCTGCACTGTCCTGGTGAAATCTGGGTAGAAGTGGACGTCAGCGTTCTGAAATTTAAGAGGGCCATGGCGCCTGGAGGCCTGCAGGATGGCATCCCTGTCGCGAAAGTTAAGCAGCCGGGCCACGATAGGTCTAGGCGCCACGCCAGTCTTCGGCGGGCCACCCGGTACCCGGTGGGCACGCTCCACCGAGAAAAAGTTACTGAGGCCAGGCGGGGCAAGATGTGTTCTGATCAAATCTTCAACGAGGAGGTCCGTCGCCGCCTCCTCCGAACCCTCCGGTACGCCGACAATGCGGACGTTCTGCCGCCTGGCCCGGCTTTCGAAATCATCCAGCCGCTTCGCGAAGTGTTCTGCCGTTCTCTGCAGGTTCCGGACCTCCGTTTGCATATCCGAAACGTCTTCTGTGAGACTGGCCGTCTTAATGTCCAGATTCTTAACCCTGTCATTAGTCTTGCCCAGGTCGGCTCTGATGAGGGACAGATCAACGGCCATGCCTTCCACCTTGTGCGTGAGGACTTCATGCTGTTGCTGCATGTCCGCCCGGAAACTAGTGATGGCTCCCATAATGTCGGTCAGAGTGGGCTCAGAGCCGTCCGGCGAGCCCGAATGTGGGATGCCCTTGGCAGAGGGACCTGTAGCAGGAGGTGTTTTCAGCTGAGTGTAGCGCTCAATCCGATTCTGCTGTTGTTGTTGCGGTTTATTGCGCCCTCCTCTGTTAGACGGCTTGTCGAGGTCCCCCTTGCCCGCCATGTTAGGTCTCAAGAACAAAGGGCTATGCCAGGCAAGTCCAAGCCCGGAAACCCGGAATGGTGTCCGGGACGTCAGCGGGAGACAGTTCCAGGTGCGCGTCGTCGTCCAACTAGCACCGCTGTCCAGCACACTTCTCCAGTGACGGAAGCAGGCTGGCACTCCGCAGTTCAGCAAGACGCAGTAGCGGAGTCCGCAGAGACAATGGCACCGAGCTGGCACATAGTCCCACTCGACGTAGCTCCGCGTAGGAGACACCGATTTGAGTTCTGAAAACGGTGCTCGCCTCAGGTAGCCACCAGCAACGAGTATCCACCCTCGTGGATCAGGATTACGGGCAGGATAGTTGCGGAGGATCGGAAGGTCCGCGGAGCTCCGAGCTTACGCGGCCATCTTGGTTGCCCGCGAAGCTCCTCCCCCCCGCCCTGAGGTTTTCTAAGATGTCTTGGGTGTGTGGATTGGCGCTGTAGTTCCCGAGTTTACCTTGCCTAAAGGTGCAAGTTCTCTCTATATAATAGTAGTATAGATAACCGTATTTTTTATTTGTTGGTGGAAAACAGCATCGCCTCCATATCAGATTTACCAAACATGTTTCGGGCTGCCTAGCCCTTGTTCGCTGGTATTCCAGGAATCACAGCTTGCGGCATCCATTGAACGGCCTGATCAATGTTGGTGAGAAACACGAAATGGGACCCAGTGTTGCTTTTATATGCAACCTACAATAGGGAATTGAATTTAGCAGTAGGCCCAGCTGCATTGTACTATGAACTTTAGAAACTGCACACAACAAGGACCACAATGCAGCTGTGGGGCACGCCCACTGGACGGAACTATAATTAATCGCTTTGAGTTCAGCGTAAGACTTTTGCAGCTGTTCTTCCTGGGATACCTGCGATCAAGGGCTAGGAAGCCCGAAACATGTTTGATACAATCTGCTATGGAGGCAATGCTGTTTTCCCTGCTACTGACCAATAAAGAAGGTTTTTTAACACACACATGTGTGGCGCCTCAATTTTGAGTGTTTTTATTTGGAATATGTAGCGGCCCTGTCTGGGTCGTGAGGTGCCCTGCTGCAGAATAGCAGCTCTAGTACGCTGCGAAGCTTGCTGCATCCATGGAATGGCGTGATCAATGTTGGTGAGATACACGAGCAGGGACCCAGTGTTGCTTTCTATATGCGACCTACTATAGGGAATTGAATTTAGCAGGAGGCCCAGCTGCATTCTTCTATGAACTTTAGAAACTGCACACTACAAAGACCACAATGCAGCCGAGGGGCACGCCCACTGGGTGGAACTATAATTAATCGCTGTGGGTTCAGCACAAGACTGTTGCAGATGTTCTTCCTGGGATACCAGCGAACGAGGGCTAGGAAGCCCAAAACATGTGTGGTACAATCTGCTATGGAGACAATGCAGTTTTCCCTGCTACTGACCAATAAAGAAGGTTTTTTAACACACACATGTGTGGCGCCTCAACTTTGGGCATATTCATTTGGAATATGTAGCGGCCCTGCCCGGGTCTTGAGGTTCCCCGCTGCAGAAGAGCAGCTTCAATATGCTACGAAGCTTGCTGCGTCCCTGGAATGGCGTGATCAATGTTGGTGAGAGACACAAGCAGGGACCCAGTGTTGCTTTCTATATGTGACCTACTATAGGGAATTAAATTTAGCAGGAGGCCCAGCTGCATTCTACTATGAACTTTAGAAACCGCACTCTACAAAGATCACAATGCAGCTGTGGGGCAGGCCCACTGGGCGGAACTATAATTAATCGCTGTGAGTTCAGCACAAGACTTCTGCAGCTGTGCTTCTTGGGATACCAGCGAACAAGGGCTAGGAAGCCCGAAACATGTTTGGTAAAATCTGCTATGGAAGCGTTGCTGTTTTCCCTGCTACTGACCAATAAAGAAGGTTTTTTATGTGGCGCCTCAACTTTGGGCTTTTTCATTTGGAAGATGTAGCGGCCTTGCCCGGGTTGCAAGGTTCCCAGCTGCAGAAGAGTAGCTCCAGTACTCTGCAAAGCTTGCGGCGTCCATGGACCGGCGTGATCAATGTTGGTGAGCAGCACGAGCATGGACCCAGCGTTGCTGTCTATATGCGACCTACTATAGGGAATTGAATTTAGCAGGAGGTCCAGCTGCATTCTACTATGAACTTTAGAAACTACACACTACAAAGACCACAATGCAGCCATGGGGCACGCCCACTGTGCAGAACTATAATTAATAGCTCTGTGTTCAGCACAAGACTGTTGCAGCTGTGCTTCCTGGGATACCAGCGCACAAGGGCTAGGAAGCCCGAAACTTGTTTGGTACAATCTGCTATGGAGGCAATGCTTTTTTCCCTGCTACTGACCAATAAAGAAGGTTTTTTAACATGCATGTGTGTGGTGCCTCAACTTTGGGCTTTTCATTTGGAGTATATATATATATATATATATATATATATATATATATATATATATATATATATATAACCTACTGGCGGTCGCCAGTAGGTAGTTATAGTTAGGACCTAGTTTCCATAGGAAATCCTCAACATTCTATTTGGAATAACTTTGGCCCTGGTTGAAGAATCTTAGCGAATTTCTCAAAGAAGATGGCTCCTTCCCTAAAAGTTTGGGGGGGGATTGGTCAAGTGGGGGCTGAGATAAAAGGGGGGTCCCAAAACGTGTTTTCTCCATGTTATTTTCCATAGGACCTTTAGACTCGGCTACAGGTCGAACAGGTGAATGGATTTATAAGAAATTTGGCAAAACTGTACAGTCCGGCTCGCAGATTACGCTTTTTTTGGAATGGTGTAAATCCGTTCAGTAGTTGCTGAGGAAATTAAAGTTAAAGTCAATTATATATCTATACACGCGCACACGTGCGCGCACCCAAACGGCTGCGCGCGCGAGCAGAATTTTGTTGCGTGACGTCTGTTAACGTTCGATTCGAAGGAAATCAGGAAGTGTTGACCGCCATTTTGTCATTGCGAGTAAATATATTGTTGATTTCAAAGCGTTGGAATATGGAAAGGGGAGAAGGTAGAGATTGTTTTGCTGCGTAGGTTTTCTCAGGGTGTGCAGTAAGGCCCTTAAAGGCGAAAATATATATATATATTTTTTTTTTTAAAGTTTTTTTAAAGCACTCGGTCGCGCACACCTTTTTACAAGAGTGTGAAAATGGAGATAAATCAGAAGTTTGAGTGCTTAGATATAAGGTGGCTCTGAAAAGAGCCATTGTGTTAATTGAGTGTTTTCTGCATTTATAAGTAAGTACCGATGCAGAGCCTGATGTTGCAGAGGAAGATTCTGTTTCCCTCATTCGTGAAATGAACACCGTCTCTCCTATAGACGTCTTGCATGTGGTATCGCAAGTTGTTGTGGTAAATAGAACCCATGCTATAATCTCTGAGGAACGCAGAAACAGATTTATTTACATGTCTCCTTGCTTTCTCAAATTGTGCACAATGGTGATTGGACCAATTCCATTTCTGTCTTTGGCATATATTGGAATACCAAGGCAGATCGAGGAAAAAGTGTCATCAATTGTCGAAAGGTGTCTTTTAGAAGCATTTCCAGACCTACCCCAGTGATTGTGCCTAGATCGTTTCCACCACAGTGCACAATTATAAGGTCTGGTTCTGGGAGATGCATAAAAGTTTTCACCAATGGAATCAATTGGTGACATTTCAATCCTCTTTTGGAAATCCATGTTATGTGTACATTTGGTAAGCTGAGGTTGCAAATTCGTCTGCTTACTGCATATTTTTCACTCCAGTGAATATAACTGTGTCCTATTAGCCAGACCTTCATTTTCAAGGGATTTGTAGTCGTCCTCCGATCGGTTCTGGAAGTGGAATGGTAGTTAGAAGTTGAAATTCTAAATAAAGAAAAAGGAAGAGGCTGGGTGAGGTTTAAAAAATAAAAATGATTGGTTGATTGTAGGAAGTGGAGATTGAACAGTACGTTGCATGTTAATGTTTATGTTAAACGAAAAGTACTATTGGGTGTGAAAAAAAAGACATGTAACAGAGCTGTGGATTGGCAGGTGTTTCTGGAGGGAAAACAGTGTTGTTACTTTGCTGTAGAACGTTGAGATATGAACTTTTGACCTGTGCCTTCAGCCAGGTGCAGAATGAGGTGTTACCATGGAAACAGCCAGAGATGGCAGTGGGTGATGGGTGAGTTTTATGTGACATTGAAAATATTGTGAGGGAGAACCAACTGAAATGTAATTGCTTACGTTACGCGCTCCGCATTGCTTCCGGGAAGCTGCGCTTCGCGCACCGGAGCACTTCCGGGTGCGTTAACGCGGCGCGTCATATGACGGATTACGCAAGAACGCGATACGTCGTTGGGGCTCCACCGGAACTGATCGAATTGGTAGTCTACAGTGTTTCTGGATGTTTCAGACTGAAGCTGGCGTCAGCATGAGAGCACCTCGTGGCCATTCCGCGAGCAATCATGGCAGTCGCTCCCCACCGGAAGTCTGCAGGAGTCGGGGGCCTCGGTGACTCTTGTAGAATCTTCAAGGCTGACGGGACGCTTTTGGGAATGGGGCTCATGCCCTAGCAGTCAAGCGTCCGAGTTCCAGGGTTGCCCAGAGCCATCCTTGCAGGCCAGGCCCAAGTCTGTGGAGCCGACCGCCATTTCCTGAGCTCCGTGGCAGCCGCCTGTCGCTGTATCGGAAGAGTGGGTGCAATTCAGCCGGATGGCGGGTGAGACTGTGTAAATGTGATGGTTGGACCAGGGCACCGCAGGACGTGTCTTCAGGTCAAACGGATTGTGGGACAAGGTCCAGAATGGAAGAGGCATCAAAAGGCAAGAAGTTCCGCCTGACCCCGGGAGCCGGCCGCCTATGTCGTGGGCGATCTCAGGCCATACCAGGGGAACAAGACTTGGGGAGGGGGCAGGAGCCAAGCGCCCCCTCTGATTCCGCGTTTCTTGGACCCTGAAGTATGGCACTCAACATTCAGAACTTGTGCAAGGCAGGGACATCGAAGCCTCTCAGGGACCAAGTATATCCAGAGTCCTTCCTACAGAAGGTGGTGGGGGTGGCGGCATTAGCAAGGCATCCCCCCACACAACTTGTCGGACCCTGAAGTATGGCTCTCAACATCCAGAACTTATGACATTTGTGCAAGGCAGGGATATCCAGAGTCCTTCCTACAGAAGGTGGTGGGGGTGGCGGCATTAGCAAGGTATCCCCCACACAACTTGTCGGACATGACCTCTGGATGTACTGGGTGTTCAATTTCAGAATTGAAACTACCAAGAAGCAATTAGAAGTGTTGTTTTCATGTTGCAGTAGGTTCCATGTAAATAGTTATTTAATACAACGTTTTATCCTGTTACTTTGCTGGTGTGTTGTATATATTTATAATATTTGCATAGTGTTTGTCGTTATTTTGGGCGGGGTGGGTGGCGGAGCTGAGCTGTCTTGCAGCCATCATGGCGTCGAGCTCGGTTCCTCTCTCTAGATTCATGTTTTTTCTAACGATTTATATGTTATAGTTTGCTAGCACGATACAGCGGCTAGTCCGCATTTTATATATGTCCTTTTTATTAGGGGTGTCTTCCGGTGGAGTCGGACGATCTACCTCTAATAAACGGTCCGGGTTGAACCAACTACCATCATGATTTTGTATATCTTCTGAGCTGGATTTAAGCGCACAATTGTTAAAGTATGAAACGTTTTATATTTCTAAAAAAAATACCAAGGTGTGTACATCCGGTAACGCACGAAAGTTTAAAAAGACATTCGGCTCCATTTACTGAAAAGTTTCATAAGAATAAAAAAGAAGTCTAGGTACAGTCTCTTTGACGTACTATAAGTTCTTTGAGGGGTGTATGAAGAATTTCAATAAGTTCAAATCGCAACGTTTTTACGAAATATATAGGCCTGTGCGCGCACACGGTCGCGCACGAAAGCCTGGAAATGCGATATCCATTTTATTGACAACTGTTGCCGAGAGTGCGCACACCGGGTCGCGCACGAAAGTTTAGTAAGGCTATTTTTATTTACAGACAAATTTTAATGTGTTTAAAAAAAGGCAAGGTACATACTTTCGAATTCTGTATTGCTTTACAAGGAGTCTCTATGGAACTTGAACAGTGAAGAAAACGGCTTGTTTTCGAAAAAAATATTGCCAGAACTTTATTGCCAAAAGTATAGGTTGCATACACGACATTTTTCTGAATTAGCATTTTAAAAACCAATGAAATTCACAGAAAAAACCATAGGTTTTACACACGTTATAGTTAGGAAGTAGCATTTAAAAAACCTATGAAATTCACTGAAAAAACCATAGGTTTGACACATGTTATAGTTAGCTGGAAATTTTACTGACATAAAACCAATGAAATTCCACGTTATAGTTAGTTGGACTCACTATAACTTGCGCGTGCAATGCACTGCTGATGACGTCACATATTACATCACTCATGACATGGTCAGTGACATCACTCATGACATCACTGATGACACCATCCAGTGAATATGTGTCTTTCTGAAAAATAAATATTAGTGAGTAATGTTTAAATATTTAAATATATATATTAGTGTTTCACTTTGTGTATAAGTGGCTACATGTGTTGGTAAGTAGCTACATGCGTATGTATATGGGTTATTAGATGTTTCTCTTAGTATCAGTATGAGTGTCTATGTGGTTTGGTGGGGGTTTTACTTAGCACATAGATGCATGAGTGACTGACTCTCTGTATGTGTTTTGAAGACAGCATATGTGCAGGACTGTATGGGTGGATAAGTGTGTATATGTGTTTGTTAGTGAGTGAATGACTGTCTCACTAGTGTCTTTATCAGTAACGACATATGTTTTAATCTAGTATATGTGAATATTGATGTATATAAGTGAGTATATGTGAGAGTAAGAGATTGAAAGAGTTCCTGTTTAAATAAGTATGTGTTTCTATAAGTGATTGTTTAAGAGAATAAATATGTGTAATTTTCAATAGAAGTAAGGTGGAAGTGTGTGTATAACTCTATATTCAAATAAATGGATGTTCAATAGTTTATTTGCACGTGTGAGTATGTCTGTGAGTAACTTTTCGATGATTGTCGGTGTGTAACAGGATGTATAGGTGTATCATTTCATATGATGAGTGAGTATATGTATGAGTGGATGTGTATATAGATGGTGGAATTACTTGTTGTAACTGATATGGGTATCTGCATTTTTTTTTAAATTTCAGTTTCTATTTTTGAATATGTGTTTCAAGGATTACATTACAGTGAAAGGAGGTCTGTCACTATGTCACAAGGATGGTGTCATCAGTGATGTCATGAGTGATGTCACTGACCATGTCATGAGTGATGTAATATGTGACGTCATCAGCAGTGCATTGCACGCGCAAGTTATAGTGAGTCCAACTAACTATAACGTGGAATTTCATTGGTTTTATGTCAGTAAAATTTCCAGCTAACTATAACATGTGTCAAACCTATGGTTTTTTCAGTGAATATATTTTATATATATATATATATATATATATATATATATATATATATATATATATATATATATATATATATTACCTACTGGCGGTCGCCAGTAGGTATATATAGTTAGGATTTTTTCTCTATGGCATTTCTGAAAATTCTATGTCTAATAACTTTGGCGTTTGTGGACGGAATCGGCTGAAATTTTCAGGAAAAATTTGGGGGGGGGTCGTCAAGGGGGGGCCGAGAAAAAAGGGGGGTCCCAAAACACGTTTTTCCCATGTTAATTTCCATAGGGCGGTTGGACTCACTTTTAGCCCGAACGGCTGAATGGATTTTCACGAAACTTGGCAAAATTGTAGGGACTGTTAGCCCGATGTGCCTTTGCTAGGTCTCAATATATGTGCTTCAGTGGATTTAGAGAAATTAACGTTTAAATCAAGATATATATCTGTAACAGCGCTCCGGGTAGCGATCCGGTTAGCGAACTTTTCGCGTATCGGAGCTTTGCGATGCGAAGCTGATTGGCCCTCCGGTGTCTGTCAACATTCTAAACTGTCCGGAGCGGCCGCCATCTTGTCTCTCGGTAGGATCGAGAGACAAGAGGAGGCCAAAACAAAGGGGGAAATTACCATAAGGGGGCATAGTAGATCCTCGTTGACCTCCTAGGTTTTATGTGGAGGTTTTAAAAGGGCCTAGGAGGGTCCAAAAAAAAAATATATCTTTTTTTTTTTGCGTGGTAAGCGCCAAGTTCGCGAACCGGAAAGCGTTCTGGGCAGCGTACTTTAAGGATAAAAGAATGATAGACTTTTCTAATATTGTATGTTAATTATTTGTTGTTTTTGTTCGTTTTTTTATTTATTTATTTATTTTGATTTAAAAAAGAATTATTTATTATTTTCATAGTTCATTAAAACTTCCAGCATTATATCATCTGGTATCTCGTCAAACATGGATGTTTCTGTCTCTTGTAAGGTTTGAATAAATTGTTCGTCAAAAGATTGATCCATAAAATCTTCATCCACATTTTCGTCAGGTAAAATGTCTTCGGATGTAATCTCGAAGGAAACATTAGTTTTTTCTTGCTCCCCTTCCATTTTTTTGCTGTAAATTGCATAAAAAAATTATTATATTAGAAGAGTTAGGGCACTGTTGCGTTTAAGTTCAGACATGTAGTTCTGTTTTTTTAACAGTGAAGTTAAAGTAAGTAAATTCATAATTATAGCAGAGAAGTGTAAGTCAATCAATAAATGTAACAGAGGAGGTTATCTGTATCTAGAACTATAGCAGGTGATGTCATTTGAGATGTCATCAGTGATGTCACTAACCATGTCATGAATGATGTAATATGTGACATCATCAGCAGTGGATTGCGGGTGCGCGATATATAGTTAGCGCATCTAACTATATATGGAATTTCAATGGTTTTATGCGAGTAAAATAAGGTTTTGTAAATGCAAATTCCTAACTATATATGGACTATAACCTATGGTTTTTTCATTGAATTTTCAAGGTTTTGTAAATGCAAATTCCTAACTATATATGGACTATAACCTATGGTTTTTTCTGTGAATATATATATATATATATATATATCATTAACAAAAGAGGAGATGAAGTTTCTCAACGTGGAACCTCCGATTACTCCAGTCCTTTATTTTTTACCCAAAGTCCATAAGATGATCACTCTGGTAGCTGGGCGGCCAATTATCTCAGCAAAGGAAAGCATGAATGAAAATCTTTCAAAATATGTAGACTTTTTCTTATAGCCCCATGTAACAGGTTTGTTTACCTTCTTATCTTAAACACACTACAGATTTTTTAAACAAAATCAAGAATGTAATTTGGTGCCCTGATTATTTGTTGGTTGTTATGGATATTGAGTATCTTTACACAAGTATTAACCACTGTCACGGAATCAATGCTACAAGGTATATTTTAGACAATTGTGATGTAAGTAAGAGATCAAAACAACATGCTATTGGAGATTATTGAGATCTGCCTCACTTCCAACTTCTTTCAATTCCAGAATGAGATCTTCCAGCAGGTGCGTGAAGTGGCGATGGGCTTATGCTTCTCCGAAAGTTATTCATGTTTACATGTTGGCTGGTGGGAGGAGCATGTGCTCAAAACCACCCATGACCGCTGGTGGAAAAATGTGATACATTACTGGCGTTACATAGATGACGTTTGCCTTATCTGGAAGGGGTCAAAAGAAGAAGCACCTGACTTTGTCAATGACATCAATGTAAACGATCTTCATCTAAAGTTTACAGCATCAATTGATGCTACATCTGCTGAATTTTTGGATGTCTTAATATATGTTGGGGCTGATGTTCTTCAAACTAGACTACACCGTAAATCTACGGCAGGCAATTCTATTCTCCCTGCCCATAGCTCACATCCGAGTCACACATTAAATAGCATTCCGTACGGAGAATTTATCCGTATTCGACGTATCTGTAGCTGTGACTCTGTTTCCAACCAATGCCAGTTGGAAGCATATGAGAGATTTCTTAACAGAGGTTATAAAAGGAATATACTTGATTAGGCCTTAATTAAAGCCAATGGCAGACCAAGGGACGAGTTACTGCAGTTTAGCTCTAAACAAATCAGCAATGAAGCTACAGTTAACAAGAATGAATGTCCAGTTCGATTCATAACTACCTTTTGTACTCAGGAACAGTCCATTTGTCGCATTATTTATTCTGAATAGCCTATTGTTAAGACTGACAACATCTTAGGTCCTATGATGCCAAATCAGCCAGCTATTACCTTCAGAAGAGCACCTTCTGTGCGGGATGCCCTTGACAAGTCTATGCCAGAGGTGATACCTAAAAAATCATGGCTGACAAAAACGGGTTTCTTTAAGTGCTCATCGTGTCGTGCTTGCACATTCGCTAAGAACGGCACTCACTATAAAACAGCATGTGGTGAGAAAATGATTGCAATCCAGGAACATCTAACATGTCGTTCTGAATATGTGATATACAAGCTTAAATGCACATGCGATTTAGAATATATTGGCAGCACTAAGCTTCCCGTATATAAACGAATTTTGCAACATGTTAGGGCTGTTGTCAACTTGGATCATAATTATCCGGTGGCCAGGCATTTTAAGTCCATACATGAAAATAAACTGAAGGACTTGGAATATACAGTCTTAGGTTCTGTTCCTAGCCTTGGACGGGGTGGTAATCGAAAGAAACTTTTAAGACAAAAAGAAACCCATTTTATTTTAGCTCTCGATACCAGAGTCCTGAATGGCCTGAATATGAATGAGTACATCCATAACTTTTTATAGTGCTTTATAATCTTCTGTAGTGTCTTAGTCAACAATGTGTTTCTTTATTGAGGGATTTGTTAGTCTAGCTTTTCTTAACTATTTTTGAGACGATCTACTTGAGCTTGATTAATTGAAAATCTATATTTATGAGGTTTATCTAAATAGAGGCTTCCCTTTTTTTCTGCTACTATTATGATTTGCTTTTTGCACATTAGTCACTATTTGCACAGCACTTTTGCACTTTATGACTGGCGCACTTTAGCTTTACAGAATGTTTTCATGTTTTTAATATGTAAATAGGGCAGGTTTTTACTTTTCATCAATTGAAAATATACTTGCTTTAATTCCAACAGTTTGTATTTATGGTGCTGTATTTTCAAATGTTTCTCTGTATCTATGCATTTGCATTTTAGATTGAATTTATTTCTTGAGAATAAAGTTTGAAGACAGTTACTTATTGTTTTTTAACAATATGAATCTTTTTTGCACTAAGTCTATCTATGAATAACTTTGCCCTTCAATATTGAGCTCTGTTACATATCTGCAAAGCTATTTTATTGATATAGGAGTTGCCATTGTCAGGCACTAACCATAACTGACTTTTTTGAGAGTCCACATCTTTTATTATAAGTCGCTGCGGAACAGTCATTATTGTGCATTATTGGTTATTTAGGCTATTTTCTGCTTTTAAATGCTGTGGATTTTGTACTGTTTATTATATCAACTTGTGACTATACATGCACTATGTATTTATTATTTTTTTTATTTGATTTGTGGATGGCATACTGTCAAAACTCCTAGTTATTGACTGCATTCTGATTTCCCTGCAGTTGCTGCTCCAGTCTGTTATTTATGTTAATTGTTTGCACTTTCTTGCCAATCGCTTATTTTTGGAAGCCGGTTGGGCTTTAAGCACACTTTAAATACGTAATTTCTTTTGGGACGCATCATGTGATCAAGCTCCTTCGTGGAGCGGAACGCGTCATGGAAGACACTTGTCTGGTTGATATGCCGTAATAAACACTGCACTGCTTGCACACTCTACTTTGTGTGTTTGTCCGTAATTCAAGGGGGAAAACTTGAAGAGGTCCGTACCTGAGGGTTTTCCGCCGTACATCAGGCGGTCAGGAGGTTTCTGTATGTATATATATATATATATATATATATATATATATATATATATATATATATATATATATATATATATATATATATATATAGACAAAATCTTCGAACAGCACACTCCCGCTGTAGAAATGAAGACACGGACCCATAGGCTGCAGTGAAGGAGATTTATTTAAACCTCACAGGTTACGCGTTTCGAGCAACTTGTGCTCTTGGTCACACACCGCGCACCTGGTCAGCATCAAATTTATACACATTTTTTTACGTGATGCTCCACCTCTTCTGTGAGTCACATGGTGTATAAACATAAAAAACACACTATTGTAGTTTTATCTACGTGCACACCACTAAACAAATAAAAAATAGTGAGTAGGGCACTGGAACAAAATAGCTGCATGAATGCAAAAACTATGATATACAACATAATGTACATAAGTAATATGAAGTCCTGTATCTGATTAATGGAGAAACAAATCAATTACATTTAGGCTCAATAAAGTATAAACATATATAAAAATATACTATCTATATATATTATTTTGTTCGAATATCAAAAATATATATATATATACATCATCTGTCTATTTACAATCCTATGTACATATTTACAAATGAAAACTCCATAGATCACTACATTAACAATCAGGACCTTTCCTAGATTCAATGATCCATAAAGATATGATTTAATCATGACTAGGATAATGTACATTAAAAGTGCCTTAACTCATATACCACTACCTAAAGTGATTCCTACCAAAAAGAACTTTTTTATAGTGAAAGCAAAAGAAGAAGAAGAATCCTAGTTGATTATAATAACTCAACCATCAACATTATTTACAATAAAGTTTGCACAAAGAGATGAATATTTACAGGGAGCTTTACAAATCAAGATCTATGTGAATAAAGAATCTTGACTGGAATTCTGTTAGGTGCAACATCAGCGCAGTAAGGATTTTCTTTACAAGTGCCCGTTCATATGTTCAGCAGGACCTTGAAAAGAAATTATGAAAGACCGCATGTGAATACTCTCAAGGTCTGATGAGAGAAATGTCAACAGATAAACTGGTACAAGATGGTAAGATGCAAATTCACAACAAATGATGTAAATCCTCAGTAGTATTTAACCCGTTCGGGTATTTGCTGTCTAGTAGTATTATATACTCGGTTTCTTTTTTCCTTAACAGTCTTTCTCTGTCACCAAATCGTGCGAGGGGCGCTACCACATCAATGACATAGTATGATAGATTTGACAAATCATTGTTATGTGTGGACTTGAAGTGGCGTGCCACCGGGTAAGTGCTGTCACTGTTAACTATTGCTCGTAAGTGCTGCAAGATCACGTGCACCTGTAGCTTGGTGCTGCCCACATAACGAAGGCCACATGTGCACGTCAGGACATATATTGCGAACTCACTGTGACAGTTGTAATAGCCCTGGATAGCTTTCCTGATGGAACTGAACGGTGTAAGATAATGCGAGGTGTTAACACCGAATTTGCACGCCCTACAAGAGGAACATTTGAAGAAACCTTTCTGTTTGAGCCAGGCACTGCCACTACCCAGCTCCGGGCTGTTCTTGACTAAACAGTTGTGCATACTGGGGGCCCTTTTATAGGTTATAGTCGGGGCACTAGGGAGCATATCACTCAAAAGACTGTCAGTCTGGAGGATAGGCCAGTGCTTCCTAACAATAGACCTTATTTGTCTCTCTTGTTTGCTATATGTTAGAATTAGGCGAGGGGCAGAGTTGTCTGACTCTAAATCTACTGTTCCAGATGTAAGAAGTGCTTCCCTAGGTTTATCTCGACAACGTCTAAGGGCACTATTCAAGATATTTTCTTTGTAGCCTCTCGCTCTAAGTCTGTTGATGGTATTTTGAGCCTCCTGCTCAAATATTTCTGGAGTGCTGCTGATTCTTTTGACACGCAGCAACTCGCCGTATGGAATATTAGCAATTACGTGCTGTGGGTGTTTGCTACTAGCGTGCAGTATACTGTTACCAGCCGTAGGTTTACGGTATATTGATGTGATAACAGTATTGCTGTCTATGGTTACATGGACGTCTAGGAAGTCTGCTTGTACTTTACTAATGTTGGCCGTAAAGAAAAGATTGTCATTGTTTACATTGAGCGCATCAACAAAGGAACGAGCACTTTCCTCATCCCCCTCCCAAATGCAGAACACGTCATCAATAAACCGTTTCCAGTATTTGACATTTTGAAATCCAGGTGTTGCGATGAGACCGCGCTCCTCCTATATATATATATATATATATATATATATATATATATATATATATATATATATATATATATATATATATATATATATATATATATATATATATATTATTATATTAACTGGAAAAAAAACAAAGTTAGGCTGATATTTGACCCGTACAAAACCAGTGAAATTCAGCACTTATAATTACCTGAGCTAACTATAACTCACACCCCTGCAATGCACTGCTTATGATCTCACATGTTACATCACTAATGATGTGGTCAGTGACATCACTGATGACTTCTCAAATTGTATCACTGATGACATCAAGTGTGTTTTCAAGAGTTTATGAGTGTTGAACATATATACTAACCTACTACGAAAGTTAAATTAGTATACTAGGTGCACTACTACAGAGTGGAATTGTGAGTGGCTTTATGGGTGTGCAAGTGGGTGTGTAGAGACTCTATGGGTGAGTGAGTGGGTGTCTGAATGGCTGTATGAGGAGTGACTCAGTGTGTAAGTGGCTGTGTGGGCAAGTGAGTGGCTGTTTGAGTAGGGGATTGGTTAAGTTAGTTGGTGTGTGCGTGACTATTGGAGAGTGTGTGTGAATGGCTCTATGTGTTATTGAGCTAATGTGTGAGAACTTGTATGTATTGTGTGAATGGGTCTGTAAGTGGTTGTGTGGGTTAGTGAGTTAGTGTGTGAGTGTTTGTATGGTTGAATGTGTTTGTGGAGGGGCTGTATGGGTGATTGAGTGGGTGTGTGAGTAACTGCATAGGTAAATACGTGGGTATGTCAGTAACTGTATGGGTGAGTGTGTGGCTATGTGAGTTGCTGTATGGGTAAAAGTGGTTGTATGAGTGGCTGTCTGGGTGAATGAATGGTTGTGTGAGTGGCTGTACTCGTGAGTGATTGGGTGTGTGACTGCCTTTGTGGAAGAGTGGGTAGGAATATGAGTACTCGTATGGGTCTCTGAATGGGTATGTGAGTGGTTGTGTGAGTGTGTCAGTGGGCGTTCAAGATGTTCTATGGGTGTGAGTAGGTAGGTGACAGGTTCTGTGGATGATGTCATCTGTGAAGTCATTTCAGATGTCATCAGTGATGTCACTGACGATGTCATGAGTGACATAATATGTGAGGTCCTAAGCAGTGCATTGTGGAGGAATGAAAGCTATAACTACTGAATTTCACTGGTTTTATACTAGTGAAATCTCAGCCTAACTATAATGTCCCTGTAACCTCTGTGTTTTTCAGTGAATTTCTAAGGGTTTTCAAATTCCATTTCCGAACTATAACGTCCCTGTAACTTTTGGCTTTTAACTAGTAGTTTAATTTGCACAGTGCTGAAGAAAAGGGGCGGTACCTCCAAGCCGCTCTCAGGAATCCCGGTGTAAGGGACTTCCTGGGGTAACAGGAGGACGTCTTGGCCCCCAAGTATGAGAAGTTGGCCTGGTATATGATGTCACTATTCTAGTGAGCACCTTGCACCAGTCCACACAACCCTTATGGTGATGGTTGTAAAGTCAACCTTATAGACCAGCTATCCTAATGGTAGCATGGACAAAGCAGTTTCTAGGCTAACACTTCAGAGAGCATGTGAAGCCAATTGTTTTACCAATAATAATCCCTCGAATACCAAATGAAAGGACACCACAGAAGGTATATATCAAATATATATGTATTTATTACTAACACAACCCCTCTGCACTCTTTATGAGGTCAGAGTTTGAGATACAGCACAAGTTACTCAATAAGCATACTATAAGTTGCACAAATACAATTCTGCCCTAGGGGCCTCACGAACCATATACTAAAGAAGTGGTATAAGAACAACTTCAAGAAAGGTGAGTAGGCCTAGGGCCTAGGAAATTGCAGGGGCTACACTGACCAACCAAAGGAATGGAAGTAGGAGGCCCACAGGATGCGTGTGCAGTGTCTAAACACACACGCGGGTTACCATAGACTTTCAATGGGAACGTAAAGTTTACAAAGTAGTTGATTTCGGACACTTCCGGGGGGACTACGGGAAAACCCAGTTAAACTAGGACACTTGGATAGTTGTTACCCATGGGAGCACCAAAGTACTCGAGTTACCTCACCCAGGGAAGCCGGGTGGATAAGTGTTCTTTTGTGTCAGGTTTCGCCGTCGAATCCTATGGAGAGCTGCAAGAAGATGCTGCAGGCGACCAGGAGGAAGATGTCCTGGTGGATCCAAGGGTGGATCGGAGTCGAGAAGAACCTGAAAGCGGGGGGGACAGAGTCTGGGTCACTAGCCAGTGACCGGGAAGGAACCAGGCGATGTCGAGATGCAATCAGGTGAAGATGCAAAGCTTGTCTCTGCAGCCAAATTGACCAGGAGGCGTTGACGGCGACCAGGAGCTGGATATGGACTTTCCCACGGAGGATCTCGCTGTTGGCGGTGTCGGCTTCCGGATTGGAGTCAACAAGCCTTTTTGAAAGGCAACCCACGCAGAAAGGGAAGATCAGCTTCTTGTTCAGACCAGCAAGGTCTGGGGAGCTACCCCTTTACAGGAAAGCAGGAGCAAGCCCAAAGCAACCGGGCAAGCGGTGTTGATTCAAGGTGATGTCTTCAGGAGGGCCACCAGCCAATGGGCTAGCAACCGCGAAGACGCATCGAGGAGAAATGCGGGCACAGGCCCCACGTGGCACTCGAGGAGTGTGGAGGGCTGAGCTTCGGTGCACTTACTGCTCGGGTTAGGGCTTCTCAAACCCCAATGCAAGACTTCGAGGACGCCTCAGAAGCTGCACAATTAGCAAAAAGCAGGTACTGCAGGATATCCGGTCCCACGTCTCTGTTGTCCGCCACGGGTCTCAGCTTTGCTGTGGATGGGGGTCGGAGTCAGAGAAGTCTGGAAGTCCAGAGGCTGCGTCGCTAGGTCATCGGGATCCGACTTGAGCGTCGACGAAGCAAACCGGCATGTTACCAGTGGTGCCTGTTTGCACAGGGTGGTCACTCCTTGACCACAAGGGAGATTCTTCAGTCTTCTAGTTGCAGTAGAATGTTGAAGGTCCAGAGTTTCAGTTCAGAGTTTCAGTTCAGGATAATCTAAAGTCTCTAGACTCAGCTTCTAGCTTTATACTAATCTAAGGGGCTGGATTACCTGCTAGGTCCCTCCTATGGGTGGAACCAGGGAAGGGGGTAGTTACACCTCTTTCCCTTTGTCCAGTTTTGTTTCCAGATTTGTGCCAGAGCTGGGCCTGGAGTGCCCCAGCAACTGGTTTGAACCGGGCTTTGCATGGAGCACCTTGTGTGCCCCAGGCAGTGTCTCATTTCATTCAACCCACCCTGCCCCAATACACTACAAGCTGTCTGGGAGGTGCCAGTACCTCCCAAGACAGGAAACCTATTGCCCAGGCCTCCCCTGCCAGAGTTTTGTCCAGCAGCAGGAGGTCAGACTCGTGTCTGGCAGCAGCATCCATTTTGTGATGCTGAGGCTCTGTTTAACTTTAACCGGGTAAAGCTACAACTACATGTCTTCTCCCTCTAGAAGGGTGGAATGCTACCGCCGCCAGGAGTGAGATCCTTTACCGTCTAGCCGGTCCACTGGCAGCCGACGAATACAATCCAGTATCGCGGTTTCCGTCGCCTGATTTTGGGTGGACGTTATATGCTCCATTATCCTACTTCCCCGACCTCTATCCTCCGAGGTCATAACCCCGGCATTTAGAGGCTTAATCACTTTAAGGCTTTTCATTGTAATTGTCCTGATGATGGAACCTGTGATTCACTAAGGGTCCGAAATGCCGTCGACTTTCCAAGCACTGAAACTGAACTGTGATTACTATGTGTTGTAAAGTGCTTAGTTGTGATACTCTGTACAATTGGATTGTTGGTAGAGTAACTTGCTTTGCCTTATAAAGCCCTTCTTTGCTGTTTACATCAACCCTATGTACCCGGTCTGTAAGTGCTGGGCACAGGCTTGTGTTCCACACTGGCTGACCGTTGGAAGGTACTCTGTGTGATTTAAATACATGAATTTTGAGTAAAATCTCTGAAAGACCGCTGTCCGGCTCGACATGTCTCTCTAAATATAGATTGACTCTGTCTATATTTTATTTAATTGTTTTGAAAGTCTCCTATGCTTGGGACCACTGTTGTTTGAAAAAAGTAGTGCACCAGGAGGCACGTTTGCAGAGTGGTGGAGAAAGGGGACATGGCCTCTGAAGTCCTTACAGCAATCGTGCTCTGTGGGACTTACTGGAGGTAACAGGATGGGTATTTAGCCCCCGAGAACTTGTTCCCCCAACCAGCAAGGCACTAGGAGGTACGCTTACAAAGTGGTAGATAAAAAATGTGGAGCCTCCAAAGTCCTCTCAGCAATCAGGCTCTGTGGGACCTACTGGAGGTAACAGGAGGGCTTGTTGTCCCCAATGGACCCTCTGGAGCCAATGGGACATAATTCCTCAACCAGAAGTGTGTCAGTAGAGGTGCATTTGTAGAGTGGTGGAGAAAAGGATAAGTATGGGCGAATTTTGCGAATCAGCGGTTAGCAAATCCGCGCAAAATCGGGAAAAAATCATTGGATTTTCCTGCGAAATCGCGGATTTTTTTGCGATTTGCACCATACTTAACTGGAATACTTTCTACTGGCTAATCAGTACGTGCTACCTCGTTGGGTAAATCTGTATTGTGCTTTTCTTACACTACAGCTGCGTAAGGCCCAGAAGAGTTGTCCCCAGTGACCCCGTGTGTCCCTCGAGTGAGCTGTCCATCACAGTGAGGGAAAGGGCGGGAAGAGGTTGCATAGCCTAGTGTGTGTGGGCTGGGGCCGGGCTTCTGTGAAAAGTTCACATGCCTCAAGTTTATAAAGGGTTAGAGGCGTATCAGTGCAGCAAATGGGGAGAAAGCAGTAAGTGCTACCTCAGGTAAATGTATTGTGCTTTTCCTGCACTACAGCAGCGTAAAGGCCCGGAAGAGTTGTCTTCAGTGACCCCGTGTGTCTGTAACTTTGCCACCGCGCCCAAAGGCACTGAGGTCCCTCGAGTGAGCTGTCCATCACAGTGGGGGAAAAGGCGGGAAGAGGTTGCATAGCCTAGTGTGTGTGGGCTGAGGCCGGGCTTCTGTGCGAGTTCACATCCCTCAAGTTTATAAAGGTTCAGAGTTCGATCAGCACAGCAGATGAGGAGAGAGAAGCCTCCCGGTCACTGCAAGTACAGGGGGATTGCACTCGAGAAACTCGTGGATGCCTAGACCTCCATCACGGATTAAAGCTAATTGTAGACGGTACATCTGGGGAGAAAGCACACCTGCCTAGCATCGACCGTGCTCACTAGATTCTTGGGCTGATTATAATGCGTGACCGAATTTGAGCTTCAACTCGGGCACCTGCTTTTTTGTATCTGTAAGGGCTTCCTGCTGAGGTTTAATTGTTGGGGCAGGCGCCTCGTTGCCTATTTGTAACTATTCTCTGACCCTGCTTCGAGGGTCAGAGCAGGGTCAGAGAATAGTTGCAAGTTGGCAACAAGGCGCTGCTCAGGAAGCACTTACAGGGTTACAGCAGGTGCCCAAGTTGAAGTTAATTTCTTTGTAACCATTTTACAAAGAAATTAGCTTAAATGTGGGCACCTGCTTTAACCCTGTAAGTGCTTCCTGAGGAAAATTCATCCCGCTAGCGGATTCTGCCACGATTTCGTGGAAAATCCGCAAATTCCGCTAGCGGAATGAATTTTCCGCCCATACTTAGAAAAGGGTGTGGCCTCCGAAGACCTCTTAACAATCATGATATGTGGGACTTACTGGAGGTAACAGGAGGGATAGTTGGCCCCCAAGGACCCTCTGGAGCCAAAGGGACATCATCCCCCAACCACCAGTATGCCAGGAGGCACGTTGGAGAGTGGTGGAGAAAGGGGGTATGGTTGCCAGAAACCTCACAGCAATCCAGCTGTGTGGGACTTAATGGATGTAACAACACAGCTTGTTGACCCCCAAGGAACCTCTGGAGACAAGGTTACTTCATCCCCCAACCAGCAGCCTGCCAGGACTTGCGTTTTCTGAGTGGGGGAGGAAGGGGCCGGGCCTCTGGTGAGTTGCTGGATTGTTTATTAAATTTTCTTTTTTTAGGGAAGGGGGCTGCATAGCCCCATTTCCCTGAGTCAATTTCGACCCAGGGGACCCCATCCTCCAGGGCCATGCATGTTTATAATTGAGAGGGAGGCCACACAGCTGATTTCAGCCCCAGGGACTCCATTTCCCAGGGTCTACCTTTCTTTTTTTTTTATAAATAAGGAATTGGAATGCTCCGCCCCCCTACGAGGCTGATTTTGGCAGCAGGCAACCTTACCCTGGGGCCTGCCACTAATTTTCTTAATTTTTTCTTTTTTAAATGGGAGAGGAGGTGCAACGCAGCCCCTCTCCCAGGCTGATTTCAGCCCGGGGGATCCCATCCCCGGGCCCAGCCTCTAGTCTGGGTGCCCAGGTCCCACCCAAAAAGAAAATTGAAAACAACCTCTGATATTGTATTTTTGCATGTTTTGAATATATTTGAATATAAATCACACTATTTGGTACCACAGCTGGTATTTGTACATCATTTACTTAATTAATTGTGAAAATTGTATCACAAGTGTTTTGAGGTGACACAAGTGGTCATGTGTTTGAATATATAAATAATTATTTAAAACACAGTTTTGAGACTGAGGGCCAGATGTAGGTAGCTAAATAACAGTCGTAACGGCCGAAAATCTGTGATTTTCCTGTTACCGACCGGTATTTAACCCTTTCTAATGTAGGAGGCTGGAAATAAGGATTTGGTAATTTACTGATTCCTTATTTTAAGGAATCGGTAAATTACCGGTTCCTTAAAACCTATGTAGATAGCACTTAGGTGAGTGCATTTTTGCTTTAAGGATTGGTTATTTACCACCAACTACAAGTTCGTGGTAAATACCGCATACCTTTAAAAAAGCAATATTTGCTTTTTTCAAGGTGCCATGTGGCAGACATACATGCCCTAGGGCATGTATGTGTGCCACATGTGCACATATGCACGATTCAGGGGTCGCAACAGGGTGTCAATGTGACACCCTGCCACCCTTGACTATGCTCCCGCTATTACTGATTCAGTAAATACCAAATAGGTAATAGCGAATGGCTTCCCATTCATTCCTATGGGCCTTCAGGCCCATAGGAATGAATGGGAAGGTATTCCTTATTACCGAATTGGTATTACCGAATCGGTAATAAGGAATATTACCGAATCGGTAATAGGAATATTACCAAATCGGTACATTTTACCGATTTTTTACCCACATCATATTTACCGATTCCTAAATATCGAATCAGTAAAATTCGATAATTAGGAATTGGTAAAATGAGATTACCTATATCGAGCCCTAAATCACTTGTAGGAAGCTATACCTGTGTAACTTTATTACACAAGCCCACAAGGGTAGATTTGGTCGCCCATAGTTTTTATACCTGGACCTGGATCACCCAGTTTTTATAACTGGCCCTGGATCACCCAGGGCACCGCAGGGTTGCATAAAGGTGACCTGCGATCCCTGCAGGCACTCCATGTCCTGCGGGAGCTGGCACTGCTTTTGGACAGTTGGAGCTGCTGAAATAACAGTGGATCAGAGCAAAAAGTGGGGGTGAACATAGGAAGCAAACTCTCTGTGTCTAAAAACAATTCTGCCCCGCTTTCAGCAAGCAAGAGCATTTTTAATGCTCTTGCTTCCTGAAAGCAGAGCAGCTTTTGCTGTGGCCTGGGGGGAGTAGTAATGCTCCAGCCTAGCCATTGCAAGCTGCAATGTCTCGGGGGGGGGGGGCACCTGGGGAGTTCTTACTTTTTTGGTGTAATTCCATTCTGCAGTCCGGGCTGTGATGATGTTAAAAAAATATAGCACGTGTCTCTGAGGAATGCATAAACTGTTTTCTTAAAATGTTTTCTGGCTTTGTCAATCTGCGGACATGAATTGATTAGACCACTTCCATTTCTGCTTTGGTATATGTTAGAGCACACCAAGACAGTGTGAGGAAAAAGCATCATCAGTTCAGCAAAGGTATCCTTCATTAGGATTTCCAGTCGTACCCCAGCCAATGTGCTCAGGTCATTGCCACCACAGTGCACAATCATGAGGTCAGGTGCTGGCGAATCCACAATGCTTTTATCCAAAGGCAGCAATGACACTTTAATCCTCTCTGCCCAAAACAAGTAATGTCAACATTCTCCTAACCCAAGTCCCTGTCAATACTTCTCTTTCTTCCAGCCTCACTAGCCCATTAGACATAGCTGTGGCCTAAAAACCAGACTCTAAGCATTTTGAAGTGAAGCAGCAGTAGCACAGAGGCGACGGCTGAAGCTGAATGAGGCAGTTGGTAGAATGAAAGGCGGTTAAAATTCATGTGTGATTGTGGTTTTAAAAAAAGAAAAACATTGAATGGAGGTAATATGTAGGTGAAGTAGGTAACATTTGCAAAGGATGAATAAATAGATGTTTTATTGGCTCTGGTAAATAGAAAACAACGAAATACAGGCTTGGATATGCTTTACAGTATGTGCAGTAAACCACACCTGCTGTAGTTCGTTTTGTAACTAGTATGGCCCTTCTAGAATTTCCTGTAAACTTGTGATCTACTGGGTCTAGTGGGTTGCTATTGGGAATGTGCTGAGGGTGTATTGGGGAAGGGTATTAAAGAGAGAGGTATCAGTTTTTACCACTTGGAGAGGTTTTGGTTCATTGTTTTTTAATGAAGGTAAGATTATCTAGTGAGGATTTTGCGGTAAAGTGTAGTAATGTGTTAAAAATATAAAACTGTAAAGGTTTTTGCGGATTCATAGCAATGATCGCAATTCCGTCATGAGTATTGAAAAAAATCATCCATATTGGGCTATCTCTAAAAATCTCTAAAAATGAGTGAAAGGGTTAACAGACAGTAACTATTCAGATATACAATTACAACAATAAAATATTAAAGGATTTTTTTTATCCGCTGAGTTGCACAGTGTCAGGCAATGGAAGGGTAAATAGGATGCCATATATGGTTGCTTTTTATTAGAGTGGTGTACCATTCTTTTGCTACTTTTTGACACAACCTGAGAGCATTGCATCTATCTAATAAGAGAGAAAAAAGTGATTTTACCAACAAACTCAATCTTCTGGTATGTCAATTACATTTCTTTTTAAGTAAAAACATTGATTAACAAGGTATATATCTATGTCATATTGAAAAAAAAGAGTTTGCAATCTATATAAAATTAATTTAAAAATAGATAAGATGGCTTATAACTGATACTATGATTACAATGTGTTTCCATGGAGCTGCATATTGTAGTTGTGCTCCTTTACTCCATCCTGTAAGTGGTAGAAGAAAAAGACTGCACACTATTGGTTAAAGTTATATATAATGATGTAGTATAGGATGTGAAAGCTTTACATGCGTATACATGATGTGCTGCTTACAAAGAATATTTTTATTTGAATTGTGGGAGTTGTAGTCCTATTTGTTCCATTATAAAATAGGACTGGAACCCTCACAATTGACATTGTAAACCATGCATTGTAGGTGTAAATCAATTATGAATATATCAAAGGTGATAGCTATAAATTACATACTCTTTAGTGTAGGTGTTTGATAACTACAGAGCAAGTTTGCATGTGTATAGATAGTGAGATATATTTTTTATTGTATTCTGCTTGAGATGTGTAATATAACACTGTCAGGCATAGTTAAACATGTAGTGTTTAAATATGAATTATACTTACTAGTGCAGAGTGTGGTTTTGGACTCTCCCTACCAGCATGTAAAATCAGTTTGTCAAGTATTAAATGTATGTTTTAGTACATATAGCTGACCTCTGACATATGCTGTAGGTATGGCATAAACCATCGTTTTTCTGGTTAAAAAGTGAGACATTTGAGTTATTGGAACTTAGTCATCACGTGGACACTGTTATGTCAAGTACTATATATATCGTATACCACCCATGATGCAACTGACATACATGTTTCTAAAATATATAGGCTCTTCCTCACCCAGTCATGTATCATCAGAAGCAGTTACACATTAACTAAGATACTCACAAGGTAGATATATATCTTTCTGTTTTCAAAACCAGTTGCCGATTTGTTTCTAATTCCTGAGGTATTCATTTAGCTATGTACATTCACATTTCTGAAGTTTTCAAAACAGACAGTCAGATACTGGTACATTTTCTTAAACATGTTATGAGACTGCTAACTAGGCCACAGGGCATGGTGCTATGTGGTTAATGTGTAAGATATGTACTGTGAAGTTTGAGTGAGCTATATGGGCTTATAAAGACGCTTGTACTCAAGTATACATGCAGCATGCCATCAACACTTCAATCTGACATACCTAAGTGGAAACCCACGCTTTTTGTTTTGGGCGTGGTATAGTTGACCTGTGCATGCAATTTTACTGTTAGGGCTGTCTTCGTTCCTGCTAAAATCCTACACAAGGTGTAAACTGCTCTTCTAGAACATATATGTTTGAGGCATGTGTGCTATAGATCACATGCTTTGCATACTCCTGCCATCTAGTTTTGGGTCCGGATGTTTGCAAGTTGTTTTTCTTCAAAGAAGACTTTCAAGTCACACGGTAAGGTGACTCCTTCTTTCGGTAATAGTGTGCATGGGGGGGCGTGGCCACGAGCTGAGCATGGCGGACATGTAGCTCGTTAGCTCCGTCCCATGCCCGCAATACTTGCTGAATATCCTGTGATCCCAGGGCCCTTACCGACCCATCGCGGCACACCGACAACGAGGTGGGGGTAGCCGACCGACACGGACCAGCTGCTGCTCCCGAAGAAGATCTGTGTGTGGGGGAGACGATCGGCGCCGGTGAGGCCTAGATGCACAAAGTGAAGCCGTGGCCTCGATTACCAGACTGGCCGGGCCAAAGTAGGACGGCGGAGACAACGCTGGGCAGGTGCCGGCGGCAACGAGCGCTGCCTGGAAACGGTTTTGCAGTAAGGGCCGCGGAGGCGAGGACGACCCCACGCCTGCACACGAGCAGGTACCCGTGACCCAACAGGGGTGTATACACGCAGCGCTGGTGCTTCCACCGCCAGAAGGCCTGAACCGAGGTGACGCTGTTGGGCGGACCGACGGGTGTGTGGCGCATGGTGCCTGACTATCCCAAAAAGGAGGGCAAACACACAAATACTACGGCACTGGGTCCTGGCGCTGCACCGGCGAGACGCTCCTCATATTCGCTAGGGCGCGGAGCCCGGCGCCATTTTGTTGTTCAACACCGATGTGGAATTACCGCCCCTGCCAGTATAGGGGCTATTGGGCTTCGGCGGCTGGTACGGAACTGAATCGACGCTGCCCATCTGGCTACTGCACAACCTCGGGACACGAGGATATACCAAACTGCCAGCGATGCATGGTGGGTGGACTGTATGACCGCCAACGCCCAACCCACGGAAGAGCTCCCCTGGGAAACATCAGTGACGCTACTACACTGGCGGAACTTACGGCCCGTTAGAGTATTAGGCACGACGCTGCCATTCACTTGGATCCCGCCGCTGATCTGGGTGTAGCGAGTGTGCGCAAACAGTGGCGCGGAGCTGAGTCACTTCTGGGGACAGGGATCTACACGGGTGGTACCACCGCCCCGCTGGACAGCCCCATTACGCTGACTACTGTGCTGCTTGGTGTGACGCCAGGTGTGGAGTGTTAACGAAAGGAGAACACTGTACTGATAGGAACAAGCGGAACCATACCACCGCAACCCTGCAAACGAGAGCCATGGGGAAACACAGGACCAAAATGCAAGAGCAGGGCGCGAACGTTGACACCCAGTCCACTGGTTCGGAGGACCCATTGGCCTCCTCCAACGTGGAAATTATACCACCGACAGGAAAGTGCATGCAAGATGCAAAGCTAGACCTCATCCTAGCTGAAATAAAGGCCTCCCGGGAAGTACTGGAACTCCGCATGGACAATATGTCGACGGGTTTGTCGCTACTTCGAGCAGACCATAACAAACTGGCCGAAAAGGTAACAGAGCACAAACTCGCACTTGATGACCTTATACCTCAACAAACAGACCACTCGACCAAGCTAGAGAATATGGAGAAGCAGATCAAACTAATATGGGACAAACTGGATGACGCAGAAGGGCGGGCTCGCCGCAATAATGTGCGAATTTTGGGTATTCCGGAACGGAGCGAGGGGAGGAACCCAACGCAATTTGTCGAAGACTGGTTAAAGACAATTATGGGACCGCAAGACCTGACCCCATTGTACAGTGTTGAAAGGGCGCACAGAATGCTGGCAAGACCTCCCAAACCAGGAGCACCGCCGAGACCACTGATAGCACGCCTCCTGAATTATAGGGATAGGGATGCGGTCCTCAGAGTGGCAAGATAAAAAGCGCCGATACGATATGAAAACAAAACTATCTCAGTGTACCCTGACTTCACCCCAGCGGTACAAAGAGCCAGATCAACGTTCATGGGCGTGAAACGCAAACTGCGAGACAGGAACTTAAAGTATGCCTTGCTGTTCCCTGCCCGACTTAAGATCATGTATGAGAACAAATCACACTTCTTCGACTCCCCTGAGGAAGCGGCGGAATGGATGGAGGTGACTCTGACGCCCACAAACTCCCAAGAACCGTCGGAAGAAGACGCTGGGGAAGGTTCCATGCGCACTGTAGGGCGACAATGAACCGGATCAGGAGTAAGCCACGCAAAGGCACCGGCGGCGACTGGGAAGTCGAGAATAGACTGCTTTGGGAAATCGACGGGTGTGGTCCAACTGACGACGGCAGCGGTGGCTGCCCACAATGCCAGGGATAACTCCGACATGGGCAGCAAATCAGGCACACAGACGGAAGTATCTGGTTCCGCGGACAGCCTACAGCTGTTCCCCAAGATCACGGCGCAGGCGGCTGAAGAATTCTGAGGGCTCCACCGTAGCAATGGTCGGTAACGTATGAAACTTATGTATGAACGACAATGGGTTGGTGGGCTTGGGACACACACAAGCTTAGGGCACGCTGTGGTTCCATCGACAGGCCCTGAGCAAGTGTAAGTGGGTCCCCACCCCCCAACGAATAGACATGTTTCAGTATAACTTTCGCCCACGTTGGGCAGTAACGTTCGGACCTCGGGGGTTCTTACTCGGGGACCTTGATGTTCAGGGGTTGCAAGTTCAAGGGGCACTCAATTTTATACTTACCTTACACATGGCCTCCCTGGCACGAGGCTTATTGACTATATCTTCCGCGGCCACTGATGGGGACCCTTACTGACTACAAACTGTGCACCTGGAACGTGAGGGGTATGGGGTCCGTACAAAAGAGACACAGACTCTTGGCACAACTCAACAGACGTAGGGTGATGGTGGCCTGCCTCCAGGAAACACATTTGAACAGTGCGGAGAGTGTAAAACTTCAAAAGAAGTGGAAAGGACAATTGTTTGCCACCTCCTACTCAGCGTTTTCTAGGGGGGCGGCTGTATGGTTTAGGAACTCGGCGCCCTTTAAATTAGTGGAAAAACAAATTGATCCGGAGGGCAGATATGTGTCTGTACGTAGTGTGCTGGATGGCCTCCCCATTGTGATTGGTAGTATCTATGCACCAAATTCAGGTCAGTCCGATTTCTTGTTGAGCATTAATGGTGTCCTAGCGGAATGGGTAGAATACCCTTGGGTGCTGGGCGGGGATTTTAACGCGGTTCTAGACCTAGCATTGGATAGATCACACCCACCCCTACAGGCCACTGAAAGCAGGCGGCAAGCGGAAGCACTGGCGCAATGGGCAGAGGGCTGGGAACTAGTTGACGTGTGGCGTAGTAAACACACACTGGACAGGGAATACACTTTTTACTCCCCGCCCCATAAATTACATACCAGGATAGACCGGGTTTTCTGCGCCAAAACCTTGCTGGATGCAGTTCCACTAGCAGAACATATGGGGAAAACGCTATCAGACCACAATCCTGTAGAAGTCACAATACAGTGGGGAAAGGCCCCGACGCCTATACCGACTTGGAGACTTGACACAGAACTACTCGAAGATACTGTATTTAAAACATCAATAGCAGAGGCGATTACGCACTATTTCACAGTGAATACGAACACTGCCAGCTCTCGTCAGATCGAATGGGATGCCTTTAAGGTGTCGATTAGAGGGGAAGCAATGGGAGCACGCGTAGGTATGAGAAGGAATGTGCTGGAGAAACTGAGGGAGGTGGAGGGGCGCCTTGCTATGTTGGAAAATGAAGCTGCAGGCACAAACTTGCCATTCACACCACTGCAAGAGGCGAATGTACAACATGCTATACTATTAGAGGAATTGCGCGTACTAGACTACAGAGAATACACATGTAAACAGCATACACAAGCGGATAGATCAGGCCCACTGCTGGCGCGTATAGTGAAGGATGCCCCGGCGTACATGCCCATACTGGAGGTCACTGATCAGGGGGGTCTCAAGCCACAACACAAACAACCATTAACACCGCCTTCAGAGATTACTATGAGACACTATATGGCCTGCACCAACCCCTCTCAGACACAGCATTCGAGGAGTTCATGTCGGGAATCGATCTACCACGCCTAGAGGTCAGACAGGGGGAGGCACTGGCTCGACCTATAATGGTTGCGGGAGTTCTACAGACTATGCGCTCGCTACCACGGAATAAAACCCCGGGAACAGACGGTCTTCCGGCTGAGTTCTACGCGACCTATATAGATATACTTGCCCCGCGCCTGCACATTCTTTACCAGGAAGCGTTGCGTACACACACCCTACCACAGTCAACCCTACAGGCTTTAATTGTCTCCCTACTGAAACCAGGCAGGAACGGAATGCACCTGGCCAATTATAGACCCCTATCTTTACTGAATACGGACTATAAGATATTAAGTAAGATTCTGGCAACGAGATTGGCTCAGTACATCCCACAACTTATACATACTGACCAATGTGGTTTTGTACCGGGCAGAAGCACGGCTCTGAACCTACGGCGCCTGAGTCAACTAATGCTAAGTGGCCAACCACTAGTGAGGACAGAGGGGTGTATCTCCCTAGATTTAAAACAAGCATTTGACTCCCTCAGGTGGGACTTCATGTTTGCGACGCTCACCACTTTCGGAATACCACCTGCTTACGTGGCGTTGGTCAAACTGTTATACACCCAACCAACGGCCCGAGTGCGTACAAACAGGTGCATCTCTGACCCACTGACTATAGAGAAGGGAACCAGGCAGGGTTGCCCAATATCCCCACTTCTCTTTATACTGGCCCTTGAGCCATTACTTTGCAAACTTCGCACTCTGGCCCAACATCGGGGCATACAGAGGGCAGGTACGATACATGTGGTCTCAGCCTAAGCAGACAACATTATTCAATACCTGCGTGGCCTGAGAGGTAATCTAGATCCTATCCCCAGCATTTTCAAGGACTTCCGTACGCTTTCAGGCCTTACTATCAGCGAACCTAAATCATATGGGTTCCACTTCAGTGACACAGGAGCAAATACCCCGCTGATGTTCGCACCACACACCTTCCAAATAGCTGAGTCCGCCTTCCGATATCTAGGACTACAAATATACAGGGAAGCGGAGGCCATGATCGAAGGCAACCTAGGCAAGGCCATTACAACACTGAAATCGCAGGTTAAATTCTGGACCGCACTACCACTGTTGGTGGCTGGCAGAATAGCCATATCTAAAATGGTAGTCCTACCGCGATTCATTTACTACTTCACGGGATTACCATTTGTGATCCCAGCAGTTGTCTTCCAGAAATTGAACACAACACTAACAGAACTGATATGGGGGTCGGGACGTAGACGAATTAGTCTGTCCAAATTGCAACTTACTACTGCGTCAGGCGGAATGGGGGTACCGGATTTTAGAGCATATAACTATGCCTGCCAATTACAGTGGCTGGCCTACTGGCTGGCGGGCCGCAACCTACACGAACTTAGCATGTCAGAGGCGGAATGGTCGAAAGGGACCATCCACGCCCTGTTATTACCGGAGGCGGAGATCCCTAGACACGGCCACCCACTGCTACGACTAGCGCTCGCATATTGGAAAAGGGCAGTGAAGTATACATCCCTGACGTCCTCGTATGCCCCCACGATACCACTTCTGGGGGTCCCACTAGGCACGGAATTGCTCTCGAACCAGACACTCACTTCATGGCAGGACGCGGGGGTCACACAAATAGGAGACCTATTCGCGGATGGCCAGGTTATGTCGTTTGAGGTCTTTCGCGAGACCCATCGCGTGCCAGGGGGCACGTTCCTCTTACATGCTCAAGTGCGAGGGTACATAGCCAGGACATGGGCGCCCGCGGGCACAGAACCCCCCACGAACCCCCTACTGACGATGCAATACCTCATGGGAACGGGAAGCCATTTGACGAAATGGCTTACAAACGGAATAAGGACTGGGAGGGCGGTCTCTTTACAACCCTTGAGAACTAGATAGGAGGTATTGTGGGTAGGCCATTCAGAGATAAGGAATGGGAACGTATACTCAAATTCCCCAAAAAAGTTTCCAGGAACCCCAAATTTATGTTCATACAACTCATGATTCTGCACAGGGCTTACCTATCGCCACACCGTTTACACGTAATGTTCCCTGCCACACTTGATAGTTGCCCACGTTGCAGTATGGCGAATGCGCGCCTGATACACATGTTATGGGAATGCCCGAAGCTGGGGTATTACTGGAACACGGTACATGACGCCCTAATTAAACTGGCACCGTCCAAGCCATATGCCACTCTAGCTTACTCCATACTCGGGCTTGGACCTTCAGGGCGTAAAAAAAGTGTCACCACCCGATTCACAGATCTAGCCTTGCTTCTAGCAAAACGTACAATCACCATGCGCTGGAAGTCAGCTAGACCCCCGAACCAAAAGGTATGGAGGGCGGAGGTAATACGATGGGGGAAGGCGGAAGGCGAGGCGCTACAGCGAGAAGAGCGTAGAGGCTTAAGGAAGAACCTATCCTCACTGGAATGGAATACAACACTTGGGGCCTTCGAGACAGAAGGGTCCCCAGATTCGAGCTCTGAGCTCTCAGTTGTGTAGAAGCTGAGAGGCGAAGGGAGTGTCAACATGATATCCAGGAGGAAATGCTGTCACGTACCTCGGCTGCCCAGACAGATCTGGGTGCACAGGCAGAACTAATAGTCTTCACATTAGATGTACCGTCCCCAAAAGTGCCGTGATGTATTGAAACACAGGATGCCACAGTGCCAGTTGTACCCATGTAACATATACTTTCCATGTACCTAACAGAGTGCTGGGAGTGTGGTGGGCGTGGGTGGGGGGAGTTTAGTTTAACTAAAGTTGGGCTATATTGAAAAATCAAAACGAAAATGTTTTACGATGCTTTGACACTTGACATAAGTATGTGTACGTCAGAAAATGATCGCAATGTGTTTCTGCTGATGCAACATGTAAAGTGCACAATGATACTGCTAATAAAAAGAATTTGGAAAAAAAAAATAGTGTGCATGCGCATCGACTCCATTGCTAGATTGTTTTTTTTCCGCCATCAAGTTCGGCAGTGTATTGCTGCGCTCCTCTTCGCAACCATTTCTTCGGGTTACCCTCTGTGTGCAATCCTCTCTACCCACGTCGGTATTGTTTTGAATTGTATCCCACTTCTCCACGTATTGTATCCGTCGAGGAAAACCTCTATTTCGATCGAAGATCTTTGGGAAGGCTGTCCGGTCTAACCGTGTTGGTCCACTTCGCAGACTCCATTCAAATTCTGCCCTCGGCCAAACCAAGTATCTACACACCAACTCGCATGAAGTGTCCAACTTGTGCTTCTCTCTGGAGCACAACGTACAGGACTGTTCAGATCGAAGAAAACGCTCTATGATTGCGTTCAGGTCAAAGAAAACGCTCTATGATCGTTGGGCTCGATGTCACAAAATGCATTGTCAAAACGTTGAATACACACAGGACATCTTCGGCAAAGAATCTGAGCACGAATTCGAAGCACAGGGGGCCGAGGAAGAACAGAATCAGACTCCGAAGTAGAAGACTTGCCACAAGGTCAATGTCCTGTCAGTACCAAACGCCCATAGACCCAAACTCCAACTCAGCCGAAACAAAAGGCTTCAGTCCCACCCGCACCTTCGGGTTACGGTCAGCACCGACAAGATGTTTCTGATCCCCGCCCTCCGGCTCAGCACTGAAACACGTCATTAAGCCTTCTGGCTGGGGATCGAGTCAGCCAAATTCTGCCATTGAGCCAAAACCTTGAGACTCATAGCCAAAAACCGATTCGGAGCCAAAATCATTGACATCAAAAATTAATCTTCCTTTGGCACCGAATTTTTCAGCGCCTAAAAGTCATTCTATCCCGGCACCCAAATCCTTGCCGAAACCTAAAACTATTCCTCCGAAGCTGCAGGATCCGATTTTTAATGCCCCAGCACCCAAATCAGACCCAAAACAAAAGGAACTTTATATAAATCCACATACAGGACATGTTCTTACTAAATCTCCTCAGAAATGCAAAACTGAGTCAGAGGACAGTCTTTACCATATTCCTTTGAAGAGGAAGAATGTAGGTACTAAACCCTTCCATCCTTCTCCTCCACCACGTTTCCCTCCACCAACTTCTCCACCTTTGCATTATTTACTGATTACATCAACTAACTTTCCACCACTGTCGTGTAGCTCCTATAAAAAATATACAGATTGCGCATTTAGACAACATACACTGTAGGAGTGGTGCCAGACGAACTCTGATCACCCCCACCGGATATGTTGGCCTTCTTGTACCAACTAGCTCACAGTGCCACTAGAATCTCCTCTTATCACAGAGAAATTAGTTCCTGGCAACCATCGAACATGACAACCCTGATCCCTCAGGACCGTGGGAACAATATACTACTTTTCACTCAGTCACTCATGCTTACTTAGTCTGTCTCAGAGAAATACACAGAATAAAAAGGCTGGGCATTTTCAGTAAAAATTTATTGAAAAGTTGTTATTCTGGTGTAAAATAGATGAGCTGTAACAACTGTTAGGAAGTATAAGATATAAAAGATTAGCAGTACGATGAAGGTAAATGGATGGTATAGCTCTTCCATCTTACTACAGTCATGAATACAAATGAATATATAAAACACGTGATAAAAGAAGCCTTCTTCTACAATGCCTCCTTATCTAAATATACCTAAGTGTACCTGTCATGTATGTAGATGTTAAGCCAAGAATCCCTCTAGGATTTAGTCAACCCCTTTGGCTGAAGTGACAGACTTTGGGACACCGTCCTGGTTCGAGCTGGAATCCCTGCAAGGGATTTTGGACCACTGCGAGCTAGAGTGTCTGCATGCAGAAACCTCAACGTCGCTGGTCAGTGTATCGGCCAGGAAGTCTTGATCTCCTCTGTCTTATCTTAGCAAGATGTGATGTATATATACCTCTATGTCTCCCCAAAGGACCTACCTTGCTGTATTACTGTGTCAGCCTAAGCATGATGTTGGTCATGAACTTTTTACATAGAGTTTATTCAGGAGATGGTAATCCTGCTGTGCTTCCAAGAATCCTCATGCATAAGGTATGAGATTTTGAACTTAGGGAAAACCCGCGTTCTGACTACAGTGTAATATCTTGGTAAAAGGTCAGTCCCTGTAAACCGTGACAAGTGTAATGTAGGGAGTTAATATAGTGGCGGGTAATGGGATTACCGTGGCCTATGTTATGATACCTATATGGAATATAACACCCACTCCTCTTCTGAATGAACAACATAGTTTATTCTAAACGTACTACTAAACTGACTAGATATTGGTACGCAAATAGTAAAAACATTACTTTCTTTTTATGCTTAAATGTTTAGGAATCAATCATATATATTAGCGGAAGATAAAGGCATCATACACAACTTTCTGCCTACATCCTTCGGCCCGCAGAGCGATGATAAGGTGAACCATACAGCGTTGAAAGCCAAGAACCCGGAGGCTAGCCGCGTAATGTGCAAGACTAGTGCTGTGGCAAATCGTATCGTCCATATTTGAAGAAAAAGAGGAAAACTACACTTGAACACATAACCAATGATCAAGAATTAGAAAGCAAAAATCCCATCCCCACCCTCCAATCCAATCCCACCCACTCCACACTAGCTATTGTCTCATTATAAACATTCAGGTGGCATCATGAAAGGATGGGGGAGCCAGAAGATTACGCTGTTGATGACCGGTCAGTAGGTGCCTGCTCCAATGGTAGCAAATTTAGGATCGAAATACTTTGGACATGTGATTTCCCTCATATCTCGTGTTCATAGCTGCAAGAAGGGTGCCCATATTTTAGCGTAATCTTTCCCCTTGCCCTCCACCCTCATTGACATACGTTCCATGGCTAAGAGGTACCATAGTCAGTGTATCCAGGACAACAGGTCAGGCACCGACGGCGTTACCCATTGCATTAGTGTGGCTTGTCTAGCTGCTAGCATCGCTAGGGCTATTTGCCTGCCTCGTATAGATTTCAATGGAAAGATCTTGGGATGAGAAAGGCCAAAGAGGGTGTATTCCAGTGCTCTGGGCAAAGAAATGTCAAATACTGTGTTAATGTTGTCAAGAACTGCTGACCAGTATCAATGTAGTTTCGGACAGTGCCATAGCAAGTGCGCTAACGTTCCTGACACTCCAGCAAAGCTCCAACTTAATTTTAATAATAATAATAATAATAATAATATTAATTTGTCCCAACTATGGATGCTGACGGGCGTGTAATACCAGTAGGAAAAAAGCTTAAAGGAGGATTCTGCTCCCGCTGTGTTGTGCGCTGTATGGTGGGTGTGATATAATATGTGATCCCCTTCCTTAAAAGATAGTGGTCTGCCTATTTATGTCTCCCAACGCAACTGTGCCTTTGTGCGCTGTGCAGCGGGCCTGTTGTGACCATAGTATATAATTCAGATAAGAGGCGGCGATCGTCATGTTTGTGGACCAACCATTTTTCAGACGTGGTAAGAGGTCTGGACATTTGAGCATAATTGGAGGGCATCGTGATCCAGTGAGCCAGTTGACGGTAGGGGTACTCATCATTAGCTAGAAGGCCATAGTCATGTCAGAGTTGCGCAAACGGGATTAGCCCCTCCATGTTGAAGAGGGATCCCACTCTTTTACAGCCGGCATCCCGCCACCGCTAAAATACCGCTGAGCCTTGACCCGGAGGGAAATCAGGGTTATCTACAATGGGGGACATCGGTGAGGGAAAGGAGGTCCAGCCTTTTTTAAATGTTACCCTATCCCAGGTCCTAAGTGTTGGTGACATAACTGGCAAAGAGTAAAGGCCCTATGCTTGCGGGGTAACCATAATTCCCTCCAAATATTGCTACCAGTGACAGACTGGTCCATGAAGTTCCAGTGTTTGCCGAATAGAGGCCTGTTCCACTCTACGTATCTAAGGCATGTAGCTTGATAGTATCCCCAATCAAAGGTAGGCCTACTCCTCCTTGCGCTTTTGGGCATGCCATCTGGGTAAGAGATAGACGCGGTTTCTTCCCTCTCCATACAAACTTATTAATTAGGAGCTTCAATTACCTGAGTGTCTGGGGTGGCGGAGATATGGGAATAATTTCAAAGGTATAAAGATTGCGCGTCAGGATGGTCATTTTCACCGCTCCAATCCTTCTGAACCATGCAAGGCGCAAGTGCGACCAGGCGTCCAGTGCCTTTGTCGTCTGCTCCAATAGTGTCGAGTAGTTGAGGGTAGCCGATCGGGCAATGGTGAGCGCCAATCTGATGCCAAGGTACAGTACGTCTTGCTGCATCCACTGGAACGGGAATTTATGTTGCAGAGCAAGCACCGCTTTGGGAGGAATGCCCAGATTTAGGATAACTGACTTACCCAAGTTTACCTTGAACCCCGATAACTCCCCAAAGTAGGATAGTTTCTCCAGCAGGGCTGTCAGGGTGGACTGCGGCTGCGTAAGGGAGAGGATCACATCGTCCGCGTAAAGGATTATTTTATGGATGTCCACTCCAAATTTCATTCCGAAAATGCGATTAACCACTCTTATACGCTGAGCTTGGGGCTCCATATAAAGAGCGAACAACAGCGGGCCTAAGCGGCACCCCTGGCGGGCCCCTCGATATATTGGGAAGGAGTGAGATTGGATACCATTGACGCTCGGGAAGGCCGTGGGAGCAGGATAAATGCATTGAATCCATTTGATAAAATTGTCTCCGAACCCAAAGCAGCACAGGGTCTCAAAGAGGTAGGCCCACCCCACCCTGTCAAATGCTTTCTTGACGTCTATTGCTAAGAGGAATGCCTTCCTACCGGACTGCTGCGTGCTATCAAGGAGGTGGAAAAACTGTTTGGTGTTGTCAACTCCCCGCCTGGAGGATATAAAACCGGATTGGCTGGGGTCTATTAGGTCAGGCATAAGGGGATTAAGGTGGGCAGCCAAAATACCAGCAAAAATCTTCGAGTCTACGTTGAGGAGGGAGATGGGTCTATAAGAACCACATTTTTTTGCTTCCTTTCCAGGCTTCAGAACAACAGAAATTGCTGCTTCTGACATGGAAGGAGTCACTCTACCCGTCTCTAAAAAGGAATTAAACAATTTGGTTAAAAAGGCAGCCAGCTCCGCACAAAAGGTCTTGTAAAAGGAAGCCGAAAATCCATCGAGACAAGGTGACTTGGCCACTTTCAGTCTGGAGATTGCCGTGATCACCTCCTCTATTCTAATCGCTCTGTCAAGCCCCTCCGCCGCAATTGCAGAAAGAGGTGTGATCCCACAGCCGCTCAAATATGCACCAGGGTCCTGCGCTGGTAGGTCCTGCCCAGCATAAAGAGTGCTATAGAATAAGCGGAAGGCGTCCACAATCTGGTCATCCCAATCCCGCTCCACCCCCCTGTGATCATAAATGGACTGAATTAGCGACTGTGCATTCTAGCTCTCAGTCTTACCGCATTTATCACTGCTAAGGTAGAACTTGTGACGGAGTCGAAGAAGAGCATACATTGCCCGGTCCAGATCTAAATGTTTGAGCATGCGTCTGCGATTTTCCAGTTCCCTCCAAACCCTCGGTGCCCCAGTGCGTTTGTAAAATAAACTCAAGCTCCAGGACTTCTTATTCCAATTAACGACATTATATGCTGCAGAGATGGCGATGAGGTCCCCTCGTGTCACTAATTTCAGGGCCTCCCAGACAGAGGACAAGGGTGAGGAACCCACGTCATTAAGCGTTAGGTAATCTTTTATTGTCTGCTTGAGACGTTGCACCGTCTCGTCAGAGTGTAGAAGAGACTCGCGAAGGCGCCAACTAGGGGGGAACGCTGTGATCGCTGCGCTGGGCGGTGCGTGGTGACTTGAGCGTGATCCGAGAGAGATTGTGGTTCTATCGTGGTCGTGTGGAGGTGAGATAATAAGGAAGCCGAGGATAGAAAGTGATCTAGGCGCACATAAGTTTTGTGTGCTGCGGAGTGGTATGTATAGTCACGGTCCCCAGGGTGTTGTGTTCTCCAAACAACGAATAACCCATTATCCCTCAACCATTCTGCACCCTTCGTAGAGAGTGCCCCTGTTTGATGAGTTCGCTTACTTAATTGTTTAAAACGTAAAAAAATTGTTCTACAAAAAATATTCTAAAAAGAGGTAAAAAAGTGGAAATTGACCTTTAAGCTATAGCTCTGATATGTCCGTAGCTATAGTTTGAACTACTACAAGCATTTGAAAACCATGCAAGAATGTCAATTTTGCTATGGAGTTCGAATTTTCTGTTTGCTTTCCAAAAGGTCGAAGTTATTCCCAGCACACGATGTGCCAAAATGAGTCAAATGTTTGTGTCCTGGCTGGTAGACGCAACATTCTTGTTGCCTGCTTCTGCAGCTGGCGGTCCCTGTAACACCTCACATATTATGTCAATCGAGCAGAGATGATCTTCCGTACAGAGCCGGTGTCCATACCAACAGGAGCAAATGCTACCTGTGGTGGCTCCAGGAATGTCGCCACCAACATAGGAATACGCTGGGGACACTGCAGAATATGGGCGGTTATTGGGTCCAGAAAAGCATCAATGTCCGGTTGCACACATGATGGGAGTGTCAGACAGATCCAACACGCATTCTTCTCTGCAAAACATGCATCAGAGGACAGGTAAGATGCAGTCCATCTAGACTGGTCTAAATGACAAGAACCAAGAAGCACTTAGTTCTTTTAGGCGAGGTGTGCCTAGAAGTTGTACTATGCGATCACGGTATTTTCTCTCCAGGAGTACTGTTTCCGTCTCCTTGGTGACTGGGACGTCCATTGCGTAGCAGAAAAACAACAATCTGGTTCTCTTCCAGGGGATCCTCATCAATAGTCATAAGCATTAGATTATTCCCGCCCATGCGCGGGACCCCGGAAACATATTATATTATATGTGCCCCACATATATATATCCATATATATATATAAATATAAGCAATTGCAGCCTAATACACACCAGAGCTGAATTATGCTGTAAAGAATTTCCATAAACCATGAACAAACATGCATTATAAACATGAGAGACAACAACAGTATTGTTTCAGAACTGTTTTAATGCTCGGAAAGCAGTGGAAATTCTCATGAAACGCTGAAAGCATAGGAAGCTCGCAGGCTGCATTGCAAAACTATAGTCTAAAAAGACTGAAAAGCCAACCTGCATCAACATGCAGCAATCTGACACTGTGCCTTTAAGGCACCCATGACCCCCAGCTTCCCATCATGCCTCAGGGGTGACAGTTAGGTCAGTTGTTCTTTCCGGCTCCTTCAGGAAGGACCCTGGTAACTCAGCTCCACTCTTTTTTGGCTTTTTGTCAGAAAATTCCTTCATTATACTGATTTTTTTTACTTACTTTGACATTTTACATCAAGTCAAGTAAGTATCTGTCTTTATTGGCAGTTTTTTGAGGCATTTTCTCTCAAAATGCCCTCACTCTTTGATTACTGCTCTTCTTGTGGCAACAAGAAGGCCGAAACAGACAGTCATGATGTCTGTATACTTTGTTTGCCTGAGCATCATGACCCAAAGACCTGTCCTCACTGCGAGCGCCTGTCAGAAAGAACTCTTAAGGACAGGGAGAGGAATCACATTTATGGCCTGGCCCAAAGGTCATCCAGAGGAAGATCTCCGGTGAAGAAGGGCTCTAAGAGGGCTAGAACACCTTCAAGAGACAAGTCTTCACGTCCTTCAGCTTCAGCGTCGGGCTCGGCGCTGAAGAAACAACTACCAGTGGGTCATTTATCGAAAAAACGACCGCCGAAGATCGGGTTCGTCGCCGACGTCGAGGATTCCAGCTCCGTCGTCCAAATCCCCTCCGCCATCGTCAACCAGGCGACGATCATCATCGAGGGAGGTCACTCCTCTGCCATCGTCAACAGGCCGACGATCGGCGTCGAGAAAAGTGACTCCTCCGCCGTCGTCAACCAGGCGACGATCGGCGTCGAGGACCATCACCCCTCCTCCATCGTCAACTCGGCGACGATCGGCGTCGAGGACAAAGACCCCTCCGTCGTCGTCAACCCGGCGACAATCGGCGTCGAGGGGCGTTACACCTCCTCCGTCGTCATCCAGACGACGATCGGCGTCGAGAAGTGTGACCTCTCAGCCATCATCAACAGGGCCACAATCGGCGTCGAGGCCCAAGATCCCTCCGCCGTCGACAACCAGACGTCGATCGGCGTAGAGGAGACGATCTTCGTTGGCGTCTCATCGGTGCTCGGCGTCGAGGGTGGCCAATACCCCTCCGCCGTCGTCGCATAGACATTCGATGTTGAGAGAGGAAGCTCCGTCGTCGGCTGGTCATCGCCGTTCGACGTCGAGGGACCATCATTCCTCGCATCGCTCGCCTTCGAGGCATTCGACGCCGAGATTACTTGCTCCATCGACGCCCCAGAGGTTTTCGACGTCAAGAGAAGAGGTTCCATCGTCGGCAGTGCAACGCTGTTCGACGCCGAGAGACCAGCGTTCGTCGACGTCGAGGCATCCGACGTCAGAACACTCGACGTCGAGGCCACATGAAAGGGCTGATTCGACGGCAAGGGACTCGGTGATTATGGTGGCTGAATCAGCTTCGCGCCACTCCTCTTCATCTTCTGGCTCCTTGAAATCACCCTCAAGGTCCAGAAGTCCGGTCAGTAAAACACCTTTACGACGGACAGATCCTTCTTCGGAGGGGGTGAGGTTGTCCCCAAGATGGTACCAACCGTTGGTGAGACTCAGGGGCTGCCAAGCGGATGCAAGAGTACGCTAGTCCCGAACACAGGTCTCCACTTCAAAGACTGGTGGCGGAAGTGGACAGACGCAGCCCTCCCAGGCGCCAAGTTGAAAGATCACCTGTGAGGAGGCCATCCAGGTCTTGTTCTCCCAGAAGGGAAGAGCAGCCAGATCTCGTTCTCCCAGAAGGGAAGATCCAGCCAGATCTCGCTCTCCAAGAAGAGAAGAGCGTCCAAGAAGATCGCGTGAATGGAGGCATGGCTCTCATCACAGGAGTCAAAGAACTCCATTGTCTTCTTCTTCTTCTTCCTCAACCAGATCTTCCATGAGAAATTATTCTCCCACGCTGACAGGTAGTCCTATCTCCATAGTTTTTCCAGTGGACGACATCAACACGTATCTAGATGTCTTGCTGAGAGGGGCTAAGAAACTGAACATTGAAATGTCTGTCCCCCAAGTGGCAACGACAGTGATTTTTGAAAAGTTGCATCAAAAATCTGTCTCACGTCCATTACTTCCCTTGGTTCCGGGTATTATGGATCCTGTTAATGGTGTTTTTCTAACTCCAGCGACTAAAAAGGCGGCGCAGGCTCGCATACAGAAAAAATACAAGCAAGCTGACTCCGACCCAGTCTTTGTGAAGGCCGACCCTCCAGCAGACTCTGTGATTGTAGTAGTGGCTCGGAAGACTCATGCAGTGTCTGCCTCTTCCTCAGTGCCGCCAGACAAAGACAGCAAATCACAGGACTCGTGGGGTCAAAAAGTATGCAATTCTGCCTCTTCTTCTCTAAAGATCTCCAGTGCAGCCGCTCTATTAGGTAGATATGATAGAGCCCTATAGGATTCCATGGATCATTTCAAGTCCAAACTACCAAAAGAGGACCAGAAGGACTTTGAGGAAACGCTGACAGAAGGCTGCCTAGTGTCTAATCAAATAATTAGCACAGCGGCGGACGGCACAATGCTGGTGGCTCATTCTTATTCTCATGGAGTTTGTGCCAGGAGGTCTTCTTGGCTGCGCCTCATAGGCCTCAAGCCCAATGCACAACCATGCATCTTAAAGCTTCCTTTTTCTGGTTCTTCTCTCTTCGGGGAACAAGCGGACGAGGAGATGAGCTGAATGAAGACCGAGCAGGACACTGTGAAAGCGGTCGGTCTAGAGAAGAAAAAGGAGTTCAAGCACCGCTTTAAAACCAATAAGGGCAAAGGGGCTCAACAGAGGGTTCAAACCCCTCAGTGGTCCCAAAACAAGAGTCAAGGCAAGTCCCAATTTCGAGGAGGCAAATCGGGCAGAAGTAAAGGAGGTCACCAGCAGTCCTCTAACACAACAAGGGGAGGAAAAGCCTGAGCAGTGGCTTCCTCTGGCGCCATTGCCCACTCCAGTGGGAGGAAGTGCTTCTCAACATCTGGCAGAGTGGGTCAGCATCACAAAAGATCGTTGGGTGCTGAATATACTGCGCAATGGATACACGCTACGTTTCCGTGCGCTCCCAAAGAACAATCCTCCGAAGAAATATCTCCCCCACCAGTTGGAACTGCTCCAGAGAGAGGTGAAAATTATTCTGCAAAAAAGAGCCATAGAAGAAGTACCTCCCTCTCAAAGGGGAAAAGGAGTCTACTCCAGATATTTTCTTGTTCCCAAAAGAGATCAGGAGGACAAGTTCAGACTCATCGTAGACCTTTGTCTTCTAAACAAGGTAATAGTCAAAGAAAAGTTCTGCATGCTAGCTCTTCACCAAATATGTCCACATCTGCAAGTCGGGGATTGGATGTGTTTGGTGGATCTGCAAGATGCATACTTTCACATTCCGATTGCACTGCGTCACCGAGGTACTTGAGGTTTGTGATCGGCAACAAGCATTACCAGTACATAGTGCTGCCCTTCGGGCTCAAGTCCGCACCACGAGTCTTCACCGAATGCATGGCAGTGGTGGCGGCTTTCCTTCACAAAAAGGGACTTTTCATCCATCTGTACCTGGACGACTGGCTAATAAAAGGTCCATCTCCTGTACAGGTAGCGAACGATTTCCAGCTTTGCCTGCGCCAGTTGCACAAACTCGGGCTCCACGTCAACTTGGAGAAGTCAGTCCAGCAGCAAACACAGTCCATCCACTACCTAGGCTCTGTTCTGAACACAAGATTGGGAAAAGCTTTTCCTTCGGAGGAGAGACTTTTTTCTATGCAGCAGAAATGCAGAGTTCTGCTCGAGTCGAGAAACCCAACAGTCCGACAGGTTGCCTCCCTGCTAGGTTCCATGGCGTCCTGCATCTTTCTCATACCGAACGCCAGGTTGAGAATGCAACCTTTACAGCAGGCTCTGTAGGACCAATGGGACCAAGCGACAGGGCGTTGGGAGGACCGAATCAGTCTGCCCCAAGCAGGGAGACTTCCATCAAATGGTGGACTCAACCACATAATGTTCTGGTGGGAGTGTTTTTTCACCAACCTCTCCCAACGCAGTCAATAGTGACAGACGCTTCTCTACAAGGCTGGGGGGCACACATGGGGTGCCTTCAGATTCAAGGTCGGTGGTCGGCACAGGAGCAGACCTATCATATGAATATGCTGGAGCTCCGAGCGGTGCATCTTGCGCTCAAAGCTTTTCTTCCAGCGATCAAGACCAACTCAGTCCTGGTTCAGACAGACAATACAACCACCATGTTCTATCTCAACAAACAAGGAGGCACAAGGTCACGCCCTCTCTCCCTGGAATCACAGGCGAGCTGGCACTGGCTTCTCGCTCGAAATCTCACAGTGGTAGCAGTACACCTTCCAGGCGAGTTAAACATCAAGGCAGACACACTCAGCAGGCACTTCGAAGATCAGCCAGACTGGGTGCTAAACGACGAGGTGGTAGACAAGCTTTTTTGTTGTAGGGGTCGTCTAACTATAGACTTGTTTGCAGACGACGAAAACAAAAAATGCCACACCTTCTCATCCAGATTCCACCGGCCAGGGACGCAGGGGAATGCTCTCTTGATGGATTGGTCAGAGACATTTGCTTACGCATTTCCTCCCCTATCGCTGATCCCAAAGGTGGTTTCCAAGCTCCTCACGTCGAACATGGAGATGATTCTCATAGCTCCGGACTGGCCATGGCAGTGGTGGTACCCGGACCTTCTTCATCTGTCTGCGTATCCACACAAACGGCTACCTTGCAGGCCAGACTTGTTGAGCAAAATGAACGGGAGGATTCTGCATCCCAACCTTCCGTCACTAAACCGCACAGCATGGCTCCTGAAGTCCTGCAGTACGGACATCTGAACCTGCCTCCTGAATGTATACACATTTTAAAAGAAGCTAAGAGGCCTTCCACAAGAGCGTCTTTTGCGTTCAAGTGGAAAAGGTTTTATATGTGGTGCAGGGAGCGTCATCTTGACCCTACTACGGGGCAGGAGGAGGCTGTTCTACCATACCTCCTTTCCTTAGCAACATCTGGGTTGAAGTATGCTTCCATTAGAGCACATCTATCAGCCATTGTAGCGTATAGTAGATCACCAAGCCAACTTTCTTTCTTTCAAGTTCCAGTGGTCAAGGATTTCCTTCAGGGTTTGAAGAAACTCTATCCTCCTGTGCGAAATCCTTCTCCTCCTTGGAAGTTGAACCTGGTTCTATCCAAGTTGATGGGGCCTCCTTTTGAGCCAATTCACAAGGCCTCGTTGCAACACCTCTCATGGAAGGTTGCGTTCTTGGTGGCAATTACATCAGCGCGAAGAGTAAGTGAGATACAAGCGCTGTGTACAAAAGAACCCTACACTGTTTTCCACCATAACAGAGTAGTCTTAAGAGCACATCCATCCTTTTTACCTAAAGTGGTCTCTGATTTTCATTAATCAGTCCATTTCTCTTCCATCTTTTTTTCCAAACCCTACGACCCCGGCTGAGCGGTCTCTGCACTCTTTAGATCTAAAGAGAGTGCTTAAGTTTTATTTGGAAAATACCAAAAGTATTAGGGACGGATCAGCTCTTCGTCAACTATGGTTCAATGAGAACAGACTTTCAAACTGCCAAGAGATCCATCTCCAGATGGATTGTTTCCTGTATTAAATTGGCTTATCAGCTGGCGGGCAAGCCATTACTGTTGTCACCTAAAGCACACTCTACTAGGGGGAAAGCGGCCATAGTAGATTTCTTACACGATGTCCCTATGTCTGAGATTTGCAAGGCTGCAACCTGGAGATCAGTTCATACCTTTACAAGGCATTACTGCCTTGAATCTGATTCCAGGACTGATACTCAAGTAGGACAAGCCTCTTTGAGGAATCTATTTGGGTAGCCTGCGGCCTGTACAAGCTTAGTTTTTCTAGGCTTAGTATTGATATTACTGTTTATCATTACTCCTTTGCCCGCAGGGAGATGAGGTGAGGCTCGCTATTCTATTCTAATGCTTATGACTATTGATGAGGATCCCCTGGAAGAAAAGGATTAGTTACTTACCTGTAATCCTAGTTCTCTTCCAGGGGTATCCTCATCAAAGTCATAAGCAACCCTCCAGCCTCCCCGGGCAAAGGATTATTTTAAATTGGAGATATGGTTAACCTAAATGTTTCATGGTTTTGTCAGTCTCCGCAAAGAACAACTGACCTAACTGTCACCCCTGAGGCATGATGGGAAGCTGGGGTTCATGGGTGCCTTAAAGGCACAGTGTCAATTTGCTGCATGTTGATGCAGGTTAGCTTTTTAGTCTTTTTAGACTGTAGTTTTGCAATGCAGCCTGGGAGCTTCCTATGCTTTCAGTGTTTCATGAGAAATTCCACTGCTTTCTGAGCATTAAAACAGTTCTGAAACAATACTGTTGTTGTCTCTCATGTTTATAATGCATGTTTGTTCATATTTTATGGAAATTCTTTACAGCATAGTTCAGCTCTGGTGTTTATTAGGCTGCAATTGCTTATTTTTATATATATATATGTGTTGCCACTGACACGCAAAGGGGACCCTCCCTCAAGTATCCACGGAGTCAATGGCAACTCACCTGGATCACCGCCCATCCCCGGGAAACAGTGAAACCTGCTATCAAAGACAGACCATCACATATGGAGAGAACGCAGTTACTGGAAACAGCGCCTCAAGGCACGCTGCCATCGGGGAAAGAAGACGGTTGGGAGTGAGGGCGGAGAAACCGTTTGTTCGTCCAGCACTGTGTCAATGGTTTCAGCCTGAAGCACGTAACTCAGCCTCTCATTTGGAGTATGGAATAAACCAAACAACTAAGGATGACACGAGCACTCATTAGTGCCACGGACAAACTGCATGCTGGGACGTGTAGTCTCGGAACATTTAGGAGGAGGACATACACAGAAAGAATTGAGACCCCAGAACACCCGAGGCATTTGAAAATGGCAGTCGCCGAAACGCGTCATGCCGGGTTTTAAATAAACGGAGTCTTCAGAGCCCCGCCGTGTCCCCTTGTCTACTTTTATGGAAGGAGAGTTGTTCTCCACATGTTTATATATATATATGGATATTTTGTTACAGCAAATGCGCACCTGCGCTTTTCAACAGGCACACGCAGCGCTCCTTGGCTATCCAGCCTGCATGCCTCTCATGCCTCGCAGCTCACCTTTTCTCCTTATTTCTTGCTCATGTGCCCGACGCGTTTCGAGGCTGGCCACCTCTTCTTCATGGGGCATATTTCAAAAAGACAGGCAATGCTCTCACTCATGCAGGCTGGATAGCCAAGGAGCGCTGCGTGTGCCTGTTGAAAAGCGCAGGTGCGCATTTGCTGTAACATATATATGGATATATATATGTGGGGCACATATAATATAATGTTTCCAGGGTCCCCGCATGGGCGGGAATATTCTAATGCTTATCACTTTGATGAGGATACCCCTGGAAGACAACTAGGATTACAGGTAAGTAACTAATCCATACCTGCTATTAGAAACAGGATCAGAGGCAGCCCTCCAAAGATGCTTCCAAATACGAAGTGTATAATGTTTGGTATAACTCAGAGGACCATCTGAAAAGTGCTTAACAGTCCAGAACCTATGGTCTTAAATAGGTGGACAATGCCTAGACATGTTAAAGATACGATTTACAATTTCTGTGAAATGGAAGGGGCAATTTGTACATATAAGTGCCTGTATCTCTGCCGAAGACCATGCTACTTGTAGATCAAAGGTCTCTCAAGCGGAGGTTAAGGCTACAGGTTTTGTTGTGTTCTATCTAGGACCCCGATCAATATTGTGACCTTATGCCCCTATGCGGCTATAATCCATTCATACCCTTATAATGGCATAAACGATCAGAGCCATATTTCCGCCATATTTCAGAAACTCGCCTCTGCAGCTCATTACAGTACATGACACAGCAGAAGCCACTATCTTAGATTCCTAGATTACACTCCGAGTTCTTCAACAAGATAAAACCCCCAGCAACCTGGGAAAGCCCATCTTGCTATGTTTTGATTAGTAATAGAACTCTAATGAGCACTGCAAGAACGATCACTTCCTAGTGACATCTTTATTGACGTCTTATGTCCAAAAACTTACGTCAAACAAGGCACCTTTCAGGTATAAATATTACCAGCGTTGCCTTAAGCAACAGCGATGGTGTGGTGAATACAGGAGCCGAACAGCTGTCCCTTGCAGAGCCCAGCAGATGCAAGCAGCCCACGGACGCTGCCCCTCCTCCTCCTTGACGCGCTGAGAAAGACGCTGTCTTTTCTCCTGCCGAGAAAATCCAGCTCCGGCGTTCCCAGCCTACTCTTGCGAGTGACTGGGATATCGAGTCCTGGAAGGAGATACCAGCCTCCAACATTCTATTCCAGAGGTATGGTGTTGACTAAACCCTTAGAGAGAAATTTTGAAGCAAACCTTGGCAAAACCAACTTAACTTAAACTGCTACTTACTCCCTCCCAAGTATTAGGCTTAGGTCAGGTACACTGGGGTAGGCGTAGTTAGAAGCACCAGTTGAGTACGTTAGCCTAATGTATATATGAATGTATATATTTTATTCATTTTAACCATTGTATAGTTAAGAAACCACATCAATGCTTTTACAGTATTATTTCGCAATCCTCCTTTTACTGTACGCACTTTTTATAATAACAAGTTTTGCAATTGTGGCAATTCATTTCTCTTGCATGAGAAGAAAGACTGTTCAATAAATAATACCTTTTATTGAAAACGCCCGTCTCTCTATTCTCTGCACCTTGGTGAAAGTAATCTGCACAACTGACTGAGTAAAATAACTGTCTATTGTTTCACACGACTCTAGAGATTGACTCTTATTCTAAGGAGCAAAGTTGTCATGTTTATGCGGTTGTTAGAAAACTGAATCCCTTTTTGTCTGTGCCAGGGAAGCTGATCACTTCCTATTCAGTCAAGAAAGTTTCCAGTGACCTCTGAGCTAGTTGGTACAAACCCAATTAAGTTTAGCATAGTCAGTAGAGACCTGGAAGACCGCACTTCTACGTCTACACTGCTGTTTATGTTATTCCAATGCGCAGGGCCTATAGGGAAAATAGGAACTACACTACATGGCGCTCAACGCTTGGTAAGGCGATAAAACTAACGCAAGACGTTAGAGTAACTCGGTCGTGCTTTTTCACAAGACCCTTTCTCCCGTAAATACTCCAATAGATGTCTGGAGTGGGTGAAAGGCTAAAATCCGCCCGAACTTAGTAGGAAGAGATTCCTATGTAAAGCTCTGGTTTATTCAACGTTGAAGGATACAGTGTTCCAAAATATTGTGCACCTAATCTTTGTTTCCTTGGAAACCTACTCTGCAAAACTTGCATTTATACAATGTTGAACAACGGAACCGCTGATGCCGCAGTAAATACGACTCAGCAGGGTCCCGATGATACAGGGATTACTGAACCAGGTGCGATAGACATACCGGTCAACATAAGAAAAACTATAACGTTAAAACTTATAGAAAACGGACTGACCTACCAAGGTGGCACAGTCGTCTTCGTGATAGAGGCACACGAATATCGGCAGACAGAGGTATTCTATTCTTGGATAAAATTTCCAGCGGCAAATGCTGCAACACATGAGTTTCACTATTACAAAATAGGGGATCCACCGGAAGAGTACGCTCCTTTCGAGGAGATTGAAATCCCATTAAAATACCAAGAGCACCAGCTCCGGTTTAAAGGCGCCCTAAAACACAATGATCATATTACCAGGCTCGGTCCACTAGGTAGACCAGGAGCAACATGGCCGGTTCTAGCCAGCTACACACCACATCCGGACATTGCAAAAATGTCGAAAGAAGAGCTGTTAGCACAGCTAACAACCTTAATCAAAATACATAGACAGTTAGTCCAATATGTAATGAGGACTGCAACAGTCCAAACAGCTGTTAATGCCCCACAGCTGACCCCTCATCAGGGGAACACAAATAAAATTACACCACAGAACATACAATCATGTCTTGGTAAAACACCCATAAAACGGGAACAAATTCCTTTCTGGTTAGCGCAGAAAATTACTCAAATAGAGGCAGTATTTCCGAATACTACCCCTATTGAGAAACACAGAATTCTGACCATCTGCCTTCCAATGGGGGTCGCACCACACGTGGAGGACTGTGACACTTGGGGTACAGTCTTTGCTTCCATTTACACAAAAACACATGGTGTTCCATCAATGGCGGTAATACCAGATGTGCTAAAACAGATTCAGAATGAATACGGTCCAGAACCTGCTTTAACTCTTGGTATGAAATTACTGAAAGACTTCAAGCAGGTCTCGGCTATATCACTAGCCAATATAAAAGGAGAAGCAGCATCTGTGGCGATCCGCCAGAAATTGAAAGAAGCAGATATAACAGATCAACCAATTGAGCTTGCCAGAATTATAGAAAAATGTTATGAGGAATTAGGTAGAGACAGCTTGGGTGGAAAACCAGTGAAACCCCAACTACTCGAAAATCCTGAAAAATTATTTATTAAAAATAATCAAAATACTCCTAAAAAGAGCTGGGATGGAAATAAACAATCCACTCCCAAGGAAAAAGTTTTCCAGTCCAGAGGAAGGTCTCCTCGACGGAGGGAAAGAACTCCGACTCGAGAACACCAGTCTCCGCAGAGGGAGCCCTCTGAGAAAAGATATAACCTTAGAAATAGGGATAATTTGAAGAAGCCTGATAGATATCAAAGTATTGATACACGTCCCTCTCGATCTTTTTCGCAGAAATCGGAAAGAAGAGGACGATCAGACCCAGGAGAGCACACCAAGTCCAAAGGCAAGGAACCTGCTCAAAATAAAAAATCACAATTTCCAAGAAAGAAGGTAGCCAGTATTAGAGTAATCGAACATGCCGAGAATACTGAGGACACAGTTGAAAAATGGGGAGTGGGCACAGACAATGCTAGACAGTGAAGCAGAAATCAGCATAGCTCGCAAGATCCTGATGAATCATCTGGAGACAGTGGACACGAATGAATACATTCAGGTAGAAACTGCCGACACCAGAGTTAGCGAACCTCATACGATATACGAAATAACACTGCGTATAGAGGGAGATAAGACTAGGAAAATAAGGGGTCTATTTTGGGATAACCTCTCAAAAGGCTATGACATCCTGTTAGCTGAGAAAGATTGGCCCCCGGAGTTTGTCAGGGAGTGCCCTCGTGGCGAAGAAATGATTATGCCTGCCTTCTCGAATCACATTCCGATTCACACTAAATATATATATGCAAGGAAATGGGCAGTAGCCCAGGCACCAGCATTATATAAAAATCATGTAGGATGGGATGAGGACTCTCCCCCTCACAAAATCCAGTTAAAAAGTCAACCAACTGCACAAAGGCAGTATTCAATTAAGCAAGAAGCTAAAAAACAAGTAAGGGAGATTTTAGATCAACTTTAATACCAGGGGGTGATTGAAACACGCACCTCTCAAATGAACAATCCTTTGTTTCCTATCTCCAAACCAGAAAATTCATATCGTCTAGTCTTGGACTACAGACACCTTAACTCATGTTGCAAAACATTTGCAGTACAAAATTCGCATAGTGCTGCACTAATGAATAACATAGTTCGCAAAAAATATAAAACAACATTAGACATATCTAATGGTTTCTTTTGTCACAATATTGCACCAGAAAGCAGATACTTGACCGCTTTCTCAGTAATGGGGTCTCAGAAAAATTTCTGTAGGCTCCCACAGGGATTCAAGAACAGCCCAGGACTATTCTCAGCCAGAGTAACAGAGTTACTACAAATATATGATGATGAGGCATTATCTTATGTCGATGATATCTATCTCACAGACGACGACTTGGAGACTCACTTGAAAATGGTGAACACCATAATACTTGGTTCGCTGCAGAGGGTTACAAATTCAACTTTAAAAAGTCAAGAATTGCCCATCTGACAGTATTATTTTTAGGATACGAATTATCAAGTGAAGGAAAAAGCCTAGCGGACAACTTCTTAGAGAAGTGCGCTGTACTCCAAGCACCGGAAATGCTGAAGAACTTACAATCAACTCTAATCTTCCTGAATTTCGGAAGAACTTACATTCTAAATTATGCCGAGAGGGTTAAACCTCTCTACAAACTAATCAAACCTGATTTTAAACCAATCAACTGGACTCAAAAACACACAGAAATTTTGAGATCATTGCAAACAGACATGTTAGCAAAAACAAAATTAGAAACACGTGATAACACACGCAACCTTGTAATCCGAGTCATCCCAGGAAGATGCGGATTCACGTACCTGACCTCCAATGAGGGAGAAAAGGTACCAATTTCTTACAAATCTCACTTGTACACACAAGCAGAAAAAACATTCAGTCTCACAGAAAATACTGTGAAAGCAGTACAAACTGCAATAGCTAATGAACGAGAACTAGCACATGGCAAAAGGATCAATGTCCTTACAGCGGAATCCGCCTTCGAGGCGCTATTCAGCCAGGTAAACCTGCCTACAGTGTCACTGGATCCAAAATGGATACAGTGGGAAAATTCTCTTGCTGCGGACGAAGTGAAATACTATTTTGCTCCGCAATTTGAAAAACGGAATGATTTAAAATATGAACGAGAATATCCTCTGCCAATCGAAATTCTGCCTCTCCAACAATACTCTTGTATAATCTATACAGACAGATTTGTACAGCACTACAATGTAGAAAACAAATCCAACGATGAAGCCTGCGCGATTGTTAAAGGTCGCTGGCTGTGCGGTAAATTCAGACCGAAAATAACAAAAACTGAATCAGTGAGAAACTGTTCGGCTCATGCTGTCTATATACAATCCAGCGTCCTATTAATCGTTTAAGACTATATTCACTTAGAAAATGTGGCCCCAGCGCTCGGCTGACGCCAAAACTGTTATAAAAGATCTGCGAGTCTTTATCGGCACATATGCAATTGCCATGTTCCATTCTGACCAGGGTCCTGCTTTCAGCTCTCGAGCTTATAGGGAGGCCATGGCCAGTATGGACGTTGGGTTGCGGTACTCTTGTCCATCACACCCCGAAGGGAACAGTGTAGTGGAAAGAAAAAACCGAGACATAAAGCAATCTATAACAGCAAAGGTATTAGGTTCGGGTGATGGGTGGGTCAAACATTTAATAAGTGTCCAACTTAGTCTAAATAATTTGCCAAGAAATTCTCTAAAAGGTTTCAGCCCGTACGAACTAATGTTCGGAACTCGAATGCATGTTCAGGACCTCGATAGTCAGGCATCAGTGGTAAAAGATAAGAATAAAGACTTTGACATCAAAGATCGTTTGGCTGTTTTACAGGACTTGAATGAAACAAGAAAATCCTTAAGCAACATAAAGTTAAAGCAACAGCCAACTACCACTGAAGAGGCACCACCAGCCCCAGCAAGACCTGTCTGGATTCCAAAGATTGGGGATCTAGTCAGAGAGAAAATAGCGGTGAAGAAGGAATTTGGGCCTTCTTACAGAAAAGCAGTACATGTCTTGGCAATAAACGGAACAAGATCAGTAGTACTACTGCCCCTTGCTGGTAAAAAGAAGAACAGAGTTGTATCAATCGACCTGGTAAAACCACAAGCATGTGGCCTATAATCAACAGTAGGCCCAGTGGACTCCCGAGAAACAACAGAATACCCAAACTTGCAACAATCCAAGAGGTTCAAACTAAAAGACTAATCACATTTGATAAACCTACAGTGCACAGAGAGGGACTATACAATAATGCCATGGAACTCGTGCCTCTTGAAACACAGATTGAAACAGTTTGTCATGAAACACCAGTCTGCAATGATGTGGCATCAGAATGTGCTATCGAAAGACAAATTGAGAAAACAATTCCAACAATTGACAGAACTGCCTCTGGCTACTTCATCAATTTCGATAACTTTTCTGAAGATCAAAGCAACCCTGAAGTAACGCCAGAAACAAAGACTTTTAAAGAAAAAGCGACAGAACTCTTTCATCAAATCAAAGAAGTATATCTAGATGCACCATTGATTGAGCATTGGATTATCTATGGGGTACTTATACTTCTACTATGCCTAATTATAGTTTTAATTTTAGGAAAATGTATTACAGTTCAATGGACACAGCAAGTCAGAACATCAACTTAGTCCTGAAACCACACAAATCATCCCACATGAAGAAAAGAGGACTATCAACAGTAAATGTCACAGCCATTCCAATACCCGAAGGGGTAGTATGGGACAATACTGACTATGAAGTATATGGCCCGGTCGAGATCTTGAAATATCTTCACTAGTTCAAGGTTTCGTTAAGTGACTTTGTAAAACCTAGTACATTCTCTGATGATTGGGATTTTGAAAGTATAAATAATATGATGTCTGATTTAGTGTTGTCAGCAAGATTTACAGAACATGATTATTTACAAGGTTCGTCTAATCATGAGCAAATGTACTGCTTCTCACATTACGGAGACCATTACTTACATAAATTTGCACAACCTAGAAAATGTTTTTAAATATAACCAATGGGAACATTGTGCTACTCCACCTAAAAGCAGTTCGAAAACATTCTATGAGAAATTCCAGTACTTCTCAGGGTTTAACACAAGTGATACAAAAACGTTTTATTATAAACTATTGGATAAAACAGGGACAAAAACAATGTTGACTGATACTAAATTGATATATTCAGAAGCATTTTATGAAAAAATGATGACATTTGGTTTTGATTTTTGGAAAAATAATATTGAAACAAAAACAATCTGGGGTACAAAAGATTGGCAGGTACAAGGCCTAGAAGCATTATTTCGAGCCTGCATGATCCCAGAGCAAATAATGTTCTTAAATGACACAATTCACCAAACAACTTGTCTTGGCCTAGCTAAGATTAAAGACCTTAACAAACCGTCTATTCCAAAGCCAATACCTGATAATGCAACCACAGATATTGAAATAGACGTATCTAAAATTTTACATCTAAACAGAACACATCCTGATTGGAAAAAGTGGTTAATCTGGCCTATTGACACGAATAACTGTCAAGATAGATTCCTGAATAAAACACAGGGGTTAACAATGACCAGACCAGACCCTAGATACTCCCAGATACAACATCCAGGGATAGTAACAACATACAGTGTAGGGAAGCTGTGCCTTGAATGGCTAGAATCATCCACACTGGCAGAAATTAAGCAACACTTATCTTTACTTAAAGATGGTGCTGATTTGCGCAATTTCATTCTGGGACCACCAAACAGCGTCAAAAACGTTTCATAGCGACCAGTATATATGCGGCTTACAACGAGGCTTGGAAAGTAACACAAATTGAAACAGCTGAAAAAATACGAGAAATTGATCGTATTAATTTGGAAAAATCACTTTCTGTTGTGGGCAATGAGTTAATGACTCTGTCCTCCAGAATATATTCACTGGACAGTATTGTATCATCTGCCATAGATATAATAGACAAAGACTTGCTAATGTTACTGCATGGCCAGTCGCAATTGCGTTCTATTGTACAGCTAGGCTGGACGCTGCAAAATCTCCGTTCAGGCTATGTGCCATGGCGTTTAATCAACACAACGTCATTGTTTTACATCTTTAACCTTACTGATAAGCAAATCAGCTTGGCACAGAAAGGAGCAGACTATACAATCCTGAGCATCGGAAAACTTGAGAGATTACCATTGACAATGTCAGAAAGTCCTGTCATTGAATGGATAATACACGGGATTATCACAATTCCGATAACAACTTTCCGATTTAGAAAGTGCCTTGAATATATACCGACTGGCCAGTATGAACGTTTGGGTAAAGGGTACATTAAGTCAGCATGGAAATTACCATATACACACACATGCTATAGTGACAGCAACAAACATGTATTTCTTGGTGGTGAAAATTGCAAACATTCACTAAGCTGTATACTTTTGTGTCAGGGTATTAATTTACACGGGGCCTGTGAAGGAAATTCAAACAACCTTTCTTGCAACCAACATGTCACACCTGCAACGCAGATAGAGCCTTTCTTTAAGCAGCTCTCTAACGGGAGTTACATTCTAATAACGGATCACAGCTGTTGTGGCCTTATGCCAGGGAAAGCATATCTCGTACACGTAACTTCTATGGTCACTTGCTGTATGCAAGCATTGTTTCCAAACGGCCCTGGAGACTCCGAGACTCCCATATGGCCTCGTTTGAATGTCTCTTCTATACGAATTGATACTTTAAGCAGAATGAAGTCTGTGCTTTTACAGACACCAGTGCCCATCACGTCATCAAAAGAGACGTATGATCTCCTAGTTGCAAGGACGACTTCGGAGATACATGACCTTTTATCAACAAATTGCCCTGTGCATTTCACAGAAATGCTTAGCCAAATTCTAAACATGTCAGATGCCGTAGGTATCTCAGGCGTATTTAAGACGATTTTTCAGGGACTATTAACACCATTCAAAGCAATTCTGGGCATCATTCCCAATTTTGTCCATTCAGTCTTTGGCGGCATACCCCTAATTTTGGGACTTGTAGCAGGCATTTTATTTTTGACCCTCCTGCTCCGATATGGCAAGCCAAGACACAGACATGACTCCGGCAGGGATGGAAGAAACGATCCTAGCAGTACGCTACCGGTACCGGATAACTAGATTCCTTGGATTAGCCAGGCTGAGAGATCTGAGCATGACCTGGTTTCTTTCATTCAGACCTATATGGCAGATCTGCATCTTACCTGTGCTTCGATGTATGCTATGCGGAGAAGAATGCGTGTTAGACACCTGTCTTGCACTTCCATCAGCAGTACCAATGGATATCGATACTTTGCTAAGTCCTGTAACGGCTCATGCATTGTGTTGTCCCCAGCGGCTACCAATCCTGATGGCGGCATTCGTTGAGACTCCTGTGCTACGACTAGGTGGTGACAGTGGAGCGAAAAATAAAAGCAACATCACCCAGGTACGACCTTCTGTGAGCATTGCTGATCCAGACTTTGATGATAGCAATCATTCTCACACCTGCCAAGTTACAGAACATCGAACTTGGTCGAACTGTCACCTGATTTTGTAGACCAGTTTTTTGAGAGCTTGTCTGATATTATGTTCTCCCCTGAACAACAACAATGAAATTTTGCATTCCGACACACAGCGTTCGCATGAACTCTGAATTCGGCCTTCAGTTTTGATCAACAAAAACTACTGAAAAGCGTTGGAACTCTATTCCCCCGTTCACCATGAATAGTTTTTTTTTTTAATTGAACTTTTTTCAAAATATTTACCTTTTTTCTGGCACAAATTCTGTGCTTAAAGTAGACCTATTCATAAAGAACAGAACTTCTATTTTTAGTAAATGTAGAGACAAAATAACTCTACATCAGCCTCTAGCACATTTTACAGCAAATGCATTTATATGTGATGAAATTATCTCGTCCTTCTTTTCTGTATAAAGAGATATTTCATGTGTAATTGTTTCGCATAATCGTTCAACTGATTACATATGCTATAATTTTTGAATGATTTCTATGCTTAATAACGTACAGTAACTATACTTTCATGTATTTCAAATACGCCATTTCAAATGCAATATGTATTTTGGGGTGGGTGTTGTTACACGCGCATCTTATTGCTTTAGTTTTTAGTAATTTGATGGACATAAATGCGTGGAGTGGGTGTCGTATTCTATCTAGGACCCCGATCAATATTGTGACCTTATGCCCATATACGGCTATAATCCATTCATACCCCTATAATGGCATAAACGATCAGAGCCATATTTCAGCCATATTTCAGAAACTCGCCTCTGCAGCTCATTACAGTACATGACACAGCAGAAGCCACTATCTTAGATTCCTAGATTACACTCCGATTTCTTCAACAAGATAAAACCCCCAGCAACCTGGGAAAGCCCCGCTTGCTATGTTTTGATTAGTAATAGAACTCTAATGAGCACTGCAAGAACGATCACTTCCTAGTGACATCTTTATTGACGTCTTATGTCCAAAAACTTACGTCAAACAAGGCACCTTTCAGGTATAAATATTACCAGCGTTGCCTTAAGCAACGGCGATGGTGTGGTGAATACAGGAGCCGAACAGCTGTCCCTTGCAGAGCCCAGCAGATGCAAGCAGCCCACGGTCGCTGCCCCTCCTCCTCCTTGACGCGCTGAGAAAGACGCTGTCTTTTCTCTTGCCGAGAAAATCCAGCTCCGGCGTTTCCAGCCTACTCTTGCGAGTGACTGGGATATCGAGTCCTGGAAGGAGATACCTGCCCTCCAACATTCTATTCCAGAGGTATGGTGTTGACTAAACCCTTAGAGAGAATTCTTGAAGCAAACCTTGGCAAAACCAACTTAACTTAAACTGCTACTTACTCCCTCCCAAGTATTAGGCTTAGGTCAGGTACATTGGGGTAGGCGTAGTTAGAAGCACCAGTTGAGTATGTTAGCCTAATGTATATATGAATGTATATATTTTATTCATTTTAACCATTGTATGGCTAAGAAACCATATCAATGCTTTTACAGTATTATTTCGCAATCCTCCTTTTACTGTACGCACTTTTTGTAATAAATTTTGGAAAAGGTGATGGACAGAGTTTCTGAATGATGCAGAATACTCCTACCCAGTCAAGAGATCAGGGCTTGATCCATCGCCGTTTTTTAGCTCACTGCACCATCCCAGCTTCAGAACCTGGCTATATGCAAATTAGTCTGTTCCTGTCCCAGTGCATGATGGGAACAGGGCAAACCAAACTACCAAGCCAATTCTTATACTGGGAAGGAGACAAGCTACTGGGGACCGGTTTCTGGCATTTCAGCCTCGTCGGTCCGGCTTGCTTGAATCCTGATTGTGCAATGAGCTAGGGACTCACGTCTGAGTATACCCTCCCACACATAATGTGGATAAAATCAATTTTGGAAAAGGTGATGGACAGAGTCTCTGAATGATGCAGAATACTCCTACCCAGTCAAGAGATCAGGGCTTGATCCATCACCGTTTTTTAGCTCACTGCACCATTCCAGCTTCAGAACCTGGCTATATGCAAATTAGTCTGTTCCTGTCCCAGTGCATGATGGGAACAGGGCAAACCAAACTACCAAGCCAATTCTTATACTGGGAAGGAGACAAGCTACCGGGGACCGGTTTCTGGCATTTCAGCCTTGTCGCCCCGGCTTGCTTGAATCCTGATGGTGCAATGAGCTAGGGACTCACGTCTGAGTATACCCTCCCACACAGAGTGTGGATAAAATCAATTTTGGAAAAGGTGAAGGACAGAATTTCTGAATGATGCAGAATACTCCTACCCAGTCAAGAGATCAGGGCTTGATCCATCACCGTTTTTTAGCTCACTGCACCATCCCAGCTTCAGAACCTGGCTATATGCAAAATAGTCTGTTCCTGTCCCAGTGCATGATGGGAACAGGGCAAACCAAACTACCAAGCCAATTCTTATACTGGGAAGGAGACAAGCTACCGAGGACCGTTTTCTGGCATTTCAGCCTCGTCGGCCCGGCTTGCTTGAATCCTGATGGTGCAATGAGCTAGGGACTCACGTCTGAGTATACCCTCCCACACATAGGGGCCGATTAGGATGGAGGATTTTCCGCCTCCTCCGGGCCGGCGGAAGCCACCTCCGGCCCGGAGGAGGCGGAAAATCCTCTGCGGACTCACCAAAGACCCACCGCCGCATTACGATGGCTGGTGGGTCTTGGTTTCTGTCCGCTGCTTTTCCGCCGCGGTCGGATTACAACCGCGGCGGAAAAGCTCTCATTTGGCTGGCAGTGTCTATCAGACACCGCCAGCCAAATTAGGAAGCATTAGTAAACATGCTTTTCCGCGGCGGTTTTTCCGCCGTGGAAAAGCATGTGTACTTTTGTTTTTGGGGGCCCGTTGCGGGCCCCCAGGGTGTTGGCGGGTGGGGGGTGCACATGGGGGGTACCTATGGTACCCCCCAGCATTTACATGCACAATGCAGCAGGCACCACGCAGTGCCTGCCGCTTTGTGCATGTAAATGTAAAACATGCACTTTTAACATTGCGGCGGGTGCTGCTTGAAGCAGCACCCGCCGCAATGTTAAATATCCAGGATGTGACCGCCAGGGTGGCGGTCACATCCTAATCGCACATGAGGGAACGCCGCAGCCCCTGCGGACGTTCCCTCATACTCTGGGGTCGCGGACGGACTCAAGTCCGTCCGCGATCCTAATCGACCCCATAGTGTGGATAAAATCAATTTTGGAAAATGTGATGGACAGAGTTTCTGAATGATGCAGAATACTCCTACCCAGTCAAGAGATCAGGGCTTGATCAATGGTATTGGGTTCTTCAGGCCTACATACTCCACAGAATACCCACTACACCATAAGAACTGTTGGCACGGAAACTGGAAAATGCAAAAGACAAGTTTAGTAAGACCCCATGGGGTGGTGGTACATTCCTACAGCACCCTTCGGTAATGTAAGAAGTATCACGCCAAATATCGGTGCGAGTCCTTCTTTTATACAGTTTTACAGACATTAAAAGATGGGCGTTACATGGTTACAGAGTTTAGGTACATATATGGTCATTTTTGGAACACAGCCAACTCATGGGAGGGGTTACAATACCAATGGTCAGTTTGGCGGAACATTCCTAAGTGATGACTGGTCAGTCGGAACTGCGCATGTGCGGGCTTGACCGTTACTAAAAATAGCCTGTTGCTGGGCAAACTCGAATGGTCAGTGGTACGGACAAAGGACTAAAGGGCACGCTGACCACGAGGCGGCTCATTCTCTAAAATGGCCGCCGTAACATACAAAATGGCGTTTGCAATGAGGCCAAGATAAGGGAAATAACGTGTAGCAAAGCTAAGCGCTAACCCAGCCATCGTCAATTTACGACAGACGACCCTTTTAGCGTTTAGCTGAAGCTACCTCATAGTGAACATAGTCAGGATACTCATCCTCTATATCGATCGACATAATTTGGGCCACTTCTTTATGAAGCCTTAATTCATTTTAGGCAAAAGCTCGTCTAGACGGAATACAAGCTGATAAACACATAGAACATAATGCAGGGCCACATTGTATACATAAACATAAGAAGAATAATATCCCAACTATGATACAGAAGATTGTCAGTAACTTCCAGCCCCTTGTACTAAGCATTGACCAGAACCACCCCGAAAAGGTCCATGTACCATTGTCCGGATGTATCTCAGCAGCAATTTTATGTAATTTGGATATGGCATATCATATACAGATGGTGAATTGTCTGGCACGTAAACGCAGCAGCTACTTCCGATAATTCGGCATGCCCCCCCTCGATCGGCTAGAACTACATCTAGAACCATCCGGTTCTGGAGCGTTACAATTCTAGATATTTGAAGTTCTTCAGTTATATTTCCCAATGCAAAAGCAGTATCATTAGCAACAGCTTCAACAACACGAGGTAATCGTCGTATTTTCCGACTGTTTAGAGCAGCTCCCACAAATGAAAACAAACCCAAGTTAAAATCTACATATTGTTGCAGTGCAGTATCAGTTTGGTCAATATTTTCAAGGACTACAGCTCTTTTGACTCTGTTTAGCACAAAGTCATGATATAAGACGTAATCATTATGGTACATTGGTGGGGCGATAAATACAGGGGGCAACACAAAAGAGATGTAGCATGTACCTAACCATCCTAACGGAAGACGATGATAACCTTTATTGCCACAGATGAAGTATGTATTTCGGGATGCCACGAATGAGATGCCATTTGGACTGTCAAAGGTAAGTGTGGTGTTACTTTCACTCCTGCCAACTGGGATTGTACCTTTATTACGTATACAGAGATCAGCCTTTGTATCAATGACATTAATAACATGGGAATTGGACATGTTAATGTTTCGTTGGTTACTGTAAATTCGTGGTGCAGATACGTTATCGGGGCGGTACTCCTCCCATTCAAACCGAGTACCCTCAGCTTGTGGATAGCCGTCCCGATCATGATAGCATATTTTATTTAAACGGAAAAGCAATCCCCCCTTTGTTGGCCAACGCAAAGTAAACAGGAGAGTGTACCAGGCATTGCAAGACCCATTATGGGAAAACGAGAGTGGGATGAGCAGTGTGCCTCCTTTCTTTTGATGCCCAGGCAACATCCCACATACCCAACAGTTAGTAGTGTTCGTCATATTGTGAGTATGATGCAAAATTTGAATGAAGCTATTGTTCAAGTAAGTCTGTCGGTGCCGTTCTTCATGATAGGGTAAGGTGAAATGAAAATGTTCAGATGGAGCCGGGGTAGTCGGCAGCAAATGTTCTCGTGCAGGTACCACAAGTTCTACTACCCAGGCTATCACAGCTATCACTACAATTGTCAGTACAAACAATATAGCACCAAGAATTCTTTTGTCTCATGATGCAGAAGACGCCATAGTTCAAAAGAGTTCACAATGTCCCAAATATACAACTAAAAAAATAAAAATGTGAGTGCTGAGCTCCGAGGTAGCCGTTGTTTTCTTCTCCGGGGTCAAGACGGGTGACACTACTCTTGGCAGAACTGATCCCCCCCCCCTTGAGATTCCCGGCTTCCGTTTCACAAACCCCAGAGCGGTAACACAACCAGTCTCGCACCAAAAAAAAATCTTCCTCCTACGTGGCCGCAGATTGTATCGTTGTCGTCCAGAAACAGTGTGGTCCGGGAAGGCTCCCTCCAGTTCGGCCGACGTCACAGCTGGGCTCTTTTCCTTCTCCAAGATATCTCTATAGTCAGATAGCACAGTAGGATTCACCAGGTCCGGAGAGACACGGCGGCAGTGAGTTGAATGCACCCACCGCTTCCTGTTGGTCACTCGCACAGCCATTCGAGTTGCAAGCAGGACATGCTCGGGGCCACGCCACCTCGGTTCCAAGCTGTTCGCTCTCTCGAAGGATTTAACCATTACAAAATCACCAGGACGAAGATTGTGAGCCTCTCCAATCGAATTGTCAGGGAGCGCTTCTCGAACCTGTTGGTGAATGGAAAGTAAATCATTTGTTAATCGTGCCAAATAATCGTTCATCATTATACAAGGCACATCATGTAACAATCGAGGCTTAGGAACTCCCCAAATATTCATTGGCCTTCCAAACACCACTTCGTAAGGTGTGAGGCCAGTTCGAGAATGTGGCACTGATCTAATAGAGAGTAACGCTAACGGCAAAGCATCCGGCCACTTCAAAGACGTGGATGCCACAATCTTAGCCAACTTTAGTTTCAAAGTGGCATTGTACCGTTCGACAAGACCTGCTGACTGAGGATGGAACACAGCGTGAAACTTTTGCTGCATCCCCAATCCCTTCAACACGTACTCCACAATTTTCCCAACAAAATGGGGACCATTATCGCTCCACAAAAATTTGCAAACGCCATATCGAGGGAAGTACTCTTTGAGCAAAACCTTAGCTATTGTCAAAGCTGTATTATCCTTCGTGGGGAAGGCCTCAACCCATTTGCTAAAGGCACACACCACCACTAAGACATACTTAAGGTTATTGCAACGCTCAAGCTGGATGTAATCCATTTGTAGTACCTCGAATGGTGCAGAAGGTGGAACGAACCCTCCTTTCGGAGTATGCGCCCCTTTTCCAGGATTGTGCTGTAAACATATCAAACAGGTCTGAACTACTCTCTTGGCCATGTTGGCAATCTCAGGATGCTCCCAAACTCGTGTTAACATTCGAGTAATTGCAAGAGCTCCAACATGTGCCAACCCATGTGTCATCTGAACCATCGCGTGCAAGTAAGCTGCAGGCAATTTCCATCTTTCCATATCTTTGCTCCTCCAACAACCCTCATCATCCAGTACTCCCTTTGCTGCCCAAGTTGCAAGTTCCGTTTCAGTCGCTGATTTCTGGATGTCTAGTATCTCCGCTCTAGCATCATGCCATCGCTCGGCTTGCGACTTCACTATATACATAGGGGAGTCATTTCGTGACATAGCCGTTTGTCTTGCTATACTGTCTGCAAAAGCATTACCTTGTCCCACTTTGCCAGTGACCTTTTTATGTGCACTGTATTTGATTATCGCCACTTTCTTTGGACAAAGTAACGCATTCAAGAGATCACTCACTAGCTCTCCGTGCAAAATGTGTACTCCGTGCGAAGTCAAAAACCCACGCTCTCTCCAGAGTAGGCCAAAGTCATGCGCTACTCCGAAGGCGTACCGGCTGTCTGTGTAGATATTCACACATAGGCCGGCACTCAATTCGCAGGCTCTTGTCAAAGCTATTAGCTCCGCTGCTTGGGCCGATTTCTGTGGTATTCGTGCTGTTTCTACCACTGTCGTGATCGCATATGCTGCAGAAGTCGTACCATCTGGCAGCCTCAAACACGATCCATCAACCCACAGTTCCCCATCCACATCTGGAAGTGGCGTATCCTGTAAGTCGACGCGACCCTTTGTTTGTTCTTCGGTCAGGAAAACACAATCATGGTGTTCTTCCTCCTGGCCCTCAGCAACCGGATATGGCAATAAAGTGGCAGGGTTCAGGGTAGCGCATCTCTTCAATGTGATATGTGGCGCCAAAAGTGTGAGCTCATATCCTGTTAAACGTGCGCTCGTAAGATACTGTGTTTTCGTTTGATTTAACAGGGCATCTACTGCATGGGGAACTAGTACCAACAATTTGTGCGACAAAACTATTCCCTCACTCTGCCGTATAGCTACTGCTGTTGCTGCAACTGCTCGAAAACACCCAGGTAACCCACGTGCTACAGGATCAAGAATGGCTGAGAAATACGCACATGGCCTCTGCTTATCCCCGTGTGTCTGCACTAACACCGACAATGCGCATCCATCTTTCTCGTGCACATACAACGTGAAAATCTTTGTATAATCTGGTGTACCTAACACGGGTGCAGAGCAAAGGGCCTGTCTCAATTGGTCAAAAGCAGTCTGACATTCATCTGTCCATTCAAGAGACATTTTTGGACAATAACGCTAACAAAGGTTTAATAATGTGCGAAAACCCCATGATCCACTGTCTACAAAAGGACGTTAATCCTATGAAGGCGCACACATCTCTCTGAGTGCGGGGGACTGGTGTATCTAAAATCGCTTGAATTCGATCAGATGTTAATGCACGCCCCTCCTTAGACAAAAGATGACCGAGGTAGGTCACCTTTGGTCTACAGTATTGCAGCTTTTTCTTAGAAACTTTATGGTTATTCTGAGCCAAAAAGGAGAGCAAGGCAAGTGTACTTTCCTCACATTGTGCATAGGTATCTGCAGCCAATAGGAGGTCATCAACATATTGGATAAGGGCTACTCCAGATTGCAATTCAAATGAATCGAGCTGTCTTTTTAAAGCCTGGCTATAAATGCTAGGGCTCTCAGTGTAACCTTGCGGAACACGACAAAATCTATATGATTTATTATTTAACGTGAAACCAAATAGGTACCTACTGTCAGGGTGAATTTAAATGGAAAAGAATAGGGCTGTTACAGACATTGTAAGAAACTTCCTCCACTACTCCTGCAATAATCAAATCCTGAACTTAGTGTGTCAGGGCAATTTCACCTTCCCTGGATATCTTGTACTGCGGTACACGTGGCAAAGATACTCCCTCCTTGACAGTAATCCGAATAGGCGGAATGAGCATCTGTCCCACATCCGTATCTGAGGTTGCCCATAACGTGTGTGGGAGAGAGGCTAATGCCTCTATTTCCTTCATTGTACAGAATCTGCCTGAATCTGGGTAGTTGTCATTAAAAATAACCCGCACTCCTTCAGGAGCGCAACGTATCGTTGCTCGAAAATATTTGAGCATATCAATGCCCATAATGTTGTCTGGAGTGTGGGGCGACAACAAAAATGGGCAGAAACTAAAAAATTTGTCAATACAAAATGCAAGAGGTTGTGATAATGGGCTTGGAGAGGGTGTGCCATCGAACCCTATACATGTTATCGTTTCGCCAGACAGGGGAGCCCTTGGAACCAAGTTTTTAGACAAAGCACTACGAGTAGCTCCTGTGTCAACTAAGAACTGATCAGTAGAACCCAAAATGCCCGCTGATACATATGGACCTCTTTGATCTACTGGCACTTCAACCGATTCCACACCCCATCCTACGCAATCCTATGCATGCACATAATCCTGACTTTCCACATTCTCACCCTCTGATATCTGATACTGATTTCGCCGATCAAAGGTGTTTCGTTCGTCCTGACCACGACCCCTCGCTTCAAACCTACCACGATCACCTCCGCCACCCCTCGCTCCCGAATAACTATTCCGTGACCTTCCACCTCCTCGACCACGCTGACTACGATGCTCACGAAGCACCGGACAATCTTCGGCCCAATGCCCGAACTCTTTACAATATGCACATTGATCTTCAGCAATATCGGTACGGCCATACGACGCAGTGCCCCCTCCTCGCCGTCCCCTATCATTCCCTCTAGATTGCGCACCACGAACCTGTGCCAACATCACCTTCGTTTTCAATTCCTTCGCTTTCTTATCAACACTTTCTTTAGCCTCTAATTCCTGCCGCTCGTAATACTGAGCCATAGTTAACAAAGACACAGGGGTCGCCGTGGTACTTTCACTTGTTTTCAACCGCTTTGCAATCTCCGGTAGGAGATTAGCCACATACTTGTCGACAAACAGATGCCTACCCGTATCATCCATTAACAATTTCCCACTGTAATCATGAAATGCTTCTTCAAAACGTGTGAAAAAGTCGGAAACCGATTTGTCTTGCTTCTGCTTGCACGAGGCTAGCATAGTCCAATCAATCTTTTTAGGGGCAACAAGCGTTTTTAATTTATTCAAAATAGCTGTTGGAAGATCTAAAATCAACCGACATGGTTTGCATGCAGGCTCCCTATCTAAATCAGCCGGGCCTATATCTCTCCACGTTGCCCCAAACATTGCTTGATCATCAAACTTACGAATCGCTCTCCACATATCAGGGGGAAGAATTAATCCAAAGAAAAGATCTATATCAACAAGGGTCATAACACAAGAGGAAATAGCCCCCTCCACCCCTTCATAAAAAGCTGCCGGATTTTTACGGGGATCGGGTAAAGCTTTTTTCAATGCCATAACATCCGCTCTGTTCCAAGGCGTATACACCCAATTATATATAAAGTACCCCTTCGCATTTGCGGACGTTTTATCATCGTCTGTACCTTGCCCTTTAGGAGGAACATACAAAGTTGCAGCTTCACGCATAGGCATAACATGCACTTTAGAATTCTTATCTGCTCCAAAGATAGAACACTATCTGGTGGATCCCGTCGGCCCTGGCAAGGACTCCTCAGCGGCTTTTTGTGCTTCCCGCAATCTGGACGCCTCATCCCGTAGCTGGACCAATCGTTGGAAAAAGATATCCGCATCTGAAATATCAAATAAACCTTTACGCATTTGTTCATGATAGACTGATACTTCCTTAGGTTCTAAGTCCTCTGAATTCTTACGAAACCGCTCAATAACTTCATCCGCAAAAGTACCTAAAAAACACATCTGTTCTCGTTCCGACCACATTTTCCTTTCAGCATTAAGTTCTGACAGAGTAATTCTATTCAAATTCAATTTCCTAGCAAACCCTCGTAAATCCGAAGCTCTCTGCGCAGTTAACCTCGTACTCGTCTTATCCTGACCTTCATCACCGGAATCCTCGGACAGGGCAGTAGGCTGAACATACGGAGGCGGTGTCAGGGCTAGGGTGGCTTGTGGTCTAGGGCCCGCCCCACTCTGCATTCGGAGTTGCCCTTGTGGCAAAATGCATCAGTCCTCTTTGGGAGGGCGTTGGTGGCTGATGTGCTTTAAACCTGCTTGTGCTGTTAAGTTGCATCCCTGTTTGTAGGTTTGTGCAGGTTTTCCTGTCCTTTGGCTGCTGTTTGCTATGTTTCCGCCTAATCGCATGCTCACGCGTAATGAGTGAGGTTTGGCATGCTCACGCGTAATGAGTGAGGTTTGGCATGCTCACGCGTAATGCGTGAGGTTTGGTAGCCCGGTCGCAAACGTGGGCGCCGTAAGCACGTTGGCTTACGCGACCGCGCCCTGTCTCCTGTGCTCACTATTCTGGAATCGTCTGGGGAGTGGCTGTGTTCTCTTCTTGCTCCCTCTCCCATTTGCAGAGTCTCAGCTGTTTTTGACGAAGGATTCCATCGGAGGCCTTGAGGATCGTTTCCAAGGGGCGTGTCAGTATCCAGCTTGCTCCTTGTGCAAGGTCATCGGTTGGAAGAGCCATTTCGGGGACGTTTTGTCCTTCAAAGGTAGTAGAGTAGGTCGTACTCTACAGGTAGGACTTATCAATCCTAGTTCTCGGCGCTAAAGTCCTTTGAGTATACTTTCTTGATTCATATTTGATAAAACTAATAGTTTATGTTATGAGGAATAATTAAAAGCACAGAAGTGTGAAATCATTGATATATTTGCTCTTTGAAAACTGCGTTTACATCTAGTTGCTGGCAAGAGATGTTTAACTTAAAAGTGCAAAGTATGTGAAAGCGCGTGCATTCATTTTTAAAACTGTTTGTTTTTGCGCAACTCTTTCTTTGAAAAGTCTTTAGGGAGAAAAGGTCAAGAGGAGTTTTAGCTATATCTGAAGACAAATATAGCAGTGTGATTTTGTATTGGTTTGCTCACAGAGTTTTGGTAAAGAGGTTATTTACTAAGGAGTGAGTTTTGTTTTTGCTTAAAGAGAATCTGTCGCAATTCACAAGAGAATAACAAAATTATGATAAGAATGTTTTGTCGCTATTCACAAGAGAATAACAATATGGTGAAAAGGTTGTTGTGAAAGATTTGGTATTTATTATCAAGAAGTCTAATGTATCTTCAGTGTCTGTGATTAAGCAACAGGTTTTTGCAGAATAATTCAGCTTTGGCTCTAGGTTCCAAAGCCAATTTAGATTTACGGAATGTTTTGTTACTAACTTTTCCTTTCCAGATCTCCTTCCCTGCTGTCCCCTTCCTAACTCCCTTTTCCCCCCGCTTGATCACTCCAAGATTCTGTGTAGTAATTACATTCGGAATTGGAGGTATCGAGAGGTGGGTCTTTATAACTTCACGACAGATCCTGAGGAAAGCGACGCCTTGACAGAATAGTGAGCCCACGAATTATTTTTTCCTCCTGGTCTGTACGTGAAGTCATAATGACCACCATCAATGACTTAATGTCTGCAATCATGCGTATTCAAGCAGATTTAAAGGAAACCATGGATGTAACTGCTTTGTTAGCAGCTAAAGTAGAAAATATTCAATTACAGAATACTCCCCTTCCGGAAGAGGTTCAAGAAACTGGTGTTAGTAGGGGAAATACAAACATAGCTGTTACTGTGCCCCCTCAAATTCCTTTGGCAGCTCCTGAACGTTTTTCTGGGGACCCCTCCAAGGTGCAAATTTTTTTGACTCAGATCGAGTTGCATTTTGCTTGTAGACCTACTGCGTTTCCAACCCCACAGTCTAAAATTGCGTTTTTAATTTCCTACTTGACCGGAGATGCCGCAAACTGGGCAGTTCCTTTGGTCAGACAAGATGACACTTTGCTTTACAATTGGAAACGATTTGTGGAGGAATTTGAAAAAGTTTTTGATCGCAGAACTGTTACTCTGTCCGCTGATCGAGAACTACTTCAATTGAAACAAGGCAATAGGGACCTTGTTTCTTATCTGTCTCATTTCAACAGATTAATCGCTGAAACTTCTTGGCCAGAGGAAAAAAGAGCAGCTCTCTTTTATCAAGGTTTAAAGGACGATCTAAAAGATGTTCTGGCACAAATTGATCCCCAACCTGTAATTTGCTCTGAATTGATTAATCTTACGCTGCGCTTAGACCATAGACTCTCTGAACGGAGATCAGATAAAAAAAGAACGGATAAACCAAGTTGGAGATCAGAAGCTAAATCTAGGCCTCAATTTGCAAATTCTGAAACTGGTTCAGAGCCAATGGAAATAGGAACTTTAAGACAACCATTGTCTAAAGATGAGAAAGATAATCGTCGAAAGAATGGACAATGCCTTTATTGTGGCCGAAAAGGTCACTTCGTGAAGGACTGTTTAACGAAACCAAAGGGAAAATTTCCTAACTCTAGTAAATCAGCTGCTCTGGAAAAAACAGATCCAAAATCGGAAAACTAACTGGCCCAAGATGTTTGAAGGGAGATCTCTTGGGTACTATTGCCTTCCCTTCTGTGAACTCATGCGTTTCTAACTACAAAGCTCACTTCAGGTTAGCTGTACAAATCAGGTTAATTCATGAAACATGCCAAATGGAAGTTTTAGTCGATTCTGGAGCTACAGGAAATTTTGTAGATTTAGAAACAGCCCAGCGTTTAGGAATCATCTGTGAACAAAAAGAGACTCCAGAAATAGTGCAAGCTGTGGATGGAAAAATTCTAGCTGGAGGTCCAGTAACCATGCAAACATCTAAAGTTGCTCTGTTCTGCGAAGATGCTAAGCAACAGGTACATAAGGAAGAGCTTCAGTTTGATGTGATCCAAGCACCCCAGTATGGTTTCATTTTAGGAATGCCTTGGCTTTGCTTACACAATCCAACCATAGATTGGCGAAAGAGAGAACTGGTTTTCCTATCTGATTTTTGTCATTCGTCTTGTCTCAATATCTCAAAACCAATTCTGAGTCAATTGGCCACAGCTGAGGAAAAAGAAACATTGTTACCAAAAGTTTACAAGGACTTCGCAGAAGTTTTCAGTGAAGCTAAGGCAGCCATCCTTCCTCCTCATCGAAGCTATGACTGTCAAATCGATCTTGTACCTGGATCTAGTGTACCAAATTGTCGCATTTATGCTTTATCTGAAAAAGAGAATCAACATCTAAGACAATATCTCGATCAATATCTTGAAAATGGATTCATCCGCCCCTCCAAGTCTCCGGCAGCGTCTCCTTTATTTTTCATTCCGAAAGCTAATGGGGAATTGAGGGCTTGCATCGATTATAGGGCGTTGAACAAAATCACAGTCAAAAATAAGTACCCATTGCCTCTCATCCCTGTTCTATTGGACCAAGTTAAAAAGGCAAAAATCTACACTAAGTTGGACCTCAGAGGAGCCTACCATTTGGTTCGTATCAGGCAAGGGGATGAATGGAAGACTGCTTTCAAAACCCGATATGGATTGTTTGAGTACTTGGTGATGCCATTCGGGCTGTGTAATGCACCAGCTGCTTTTCAGTTTTTTTTGAATGATGCCTTGAAAGAGTTTCTAGATCTCTTTGTTATTGTCTATATAGACGATATTTTGATCTACTCAGATTCTGAAGCTGAACATGAAGGTCACGTCAAAAAGGTTTTGAGCACCCTGCAATCTCATAATTTGTACTGCAAATTATCTAAATGTGATTTCCATGTTCATGAAGTTGAATTTTTAGGAGTCCTCCTCACTCCAACTGGCATGAAAATGACAGACAGAAAGATCAAGGCTGTTGCTGATTGGCCCACTCCGACATCTGTTCGAGACATTCAGTGCTTTTTGGGATTTGCAAACTTTTACCGCCGCTTCATTGATCACTTTTCTGCTGTAGTAGCTCCCATCACACGATTGTTGAGAAAGAAGGTGAACTTTGAATGGTCCACAGAAGCTGAACTTGCATTCCAGAAGTTAAAAAAGGCCTTTACTGAAGCTCCAGTTCTCATGCATCCCAATGTGGAGGAACCCTTTATCATTGAAGCTGACGCCTCTGATGTAGCTATAGCAGCCATCCTCTCTCAAAGACATCACACCACTGGACAAATGCATCCGGTTGCCTACATGTCTCGAAAATTAAATCCCGCAGAGCAAAATTATGTAATAGCTGAAAAAGAACTATTAGCTATTCTAGAAGCCTTTAAAGAATGGAGACATTACATAATGGGAGCGAAATTTACTGTAACCGTGTACACTGATCATAGAAATTTACAGTTTATGAGCTCAGCCAGAATGTTGACCCCGAGACAACTCAGGTGGATGATGTTCTTTGCCGAATATGACTTCATAATTACCTTCCGTCCAGGCCAAGACAACAAGAAAGCTGATGCCCTGTCCAGAAAAGACTCTTCTTTGCATCGCTTTGAAGGAACTCCTCAACCAATAATCGACCCAGGCAAAGTAATTAATGTACTTTCGGCAGACCAATTTTTGGAGAATATTCATGAAAACTTTCCTTCTTCTCTGTGGAAATCATGGTTGAACTCCAATGCTAACCAAACCATCAAAGAAGGGATACCTTTCCATGGAAAACAAGTTTATCTGCCCTCTTTGCAATTACAAGAAACTGTGTTTAACTGGTTACATTCACATCCTATGGCCGGGCATCCAGGCCCTCGGAAGACTGTGGAGAAAATACAAAAGATGTTTTGGTGGCCAACGCTGCAAAAGGATGTGCTGAAAATGGCTAATGATTGTGAGATCTGTGCAAGATTTAAATCCGATCACACTAAGCCTAAAGGTTTTCTACAGGTTCTACCGACACCAACTGAACCATGGAAACATATTTCTTTGGACTTCATTACTGATCTACCACCAATTCAACACCATACTGTAATTCTAGTGGTTGTGGACAGTTTAACCAAATATGCTCATTTCATCCCTTGTAAACAGCTACCCACTGCGGGACAGTTAGCACAAATATTTCTGCGACATGTGGTGCGCTTACATGGACTGCCTTCAGTATTGCTTTCGGATCGAGGGTCTCAATTCTCTTCCAAATTCTGGCAGCAATGGTGTAAAGATCTACACATCACCTCCAACATGTCCACTAGTTATCACCCCCAAACTGATGGGCAGACTGAAAGACTGAACCAAACTTTGAAACAATACTTGAGGTGTTATGTTACGGACTCTAAGAAATCTTGGTTGGATTTGCTTTGGATTGCTGAATTTGCGTATAACACTTCGCCACATTCTTCAACCGGTTCCTCTCCGTTCCAGGCACTCTATGGCTATGAACCTAACGCCATACCATTGACTATGGCTAAAGATGATGGTGGTGTACCAGCAGTTAGAGACTCTGTACAACTCATGCAAGCTATTCACCGTCAAATTCAGGAGCGCTTGTTGCAAAGCAAGAAGAGATACAAAGAGCAATATGACAAAAAACATCGTTCAGGTCCTGTGTATGCCCCTGGGGATAAAGTTTGGTTGTCTACCAAGAACTTGAACTTCAAGCACAAAAGCATGTTTCAACCTAAGTACATTGGTCCTTACCCAGTTCTTCGACAGGTGAACCCTGTGACATTCAAGTTGTTGTTGCCTAAGTCTTTAAGAATTCATCCAGTGTTTCATACTTCCCTCCTTAAACCTGCTACTCAGAATCTGGCTCCCCGTCCAGCTCCGATTTTGGTTCATGGTAATTGGGAGTATGAGGTGCGAGACATTTTGGATTCTAGACGTCGGGGTTCCAGGTTGTGGTATCTTGTCTCCTGGAAGGGATACGGTGCTGAAAATGATTCCTGGGAGCCGGCTGCGAATGTTCATGCCCCGCGTTTGGTGCGCCGTTTCCACCTCCTCCACCCTCTAAAGCCGGGCCCTAGACCACTCTTGGGAGGGGGGTGTAATGTCAGGGCTAGGGTGGCTTGTGGTCTAGGGCCCGCCCCACTCTGCATTCGGAGTTGCCCTTGTGGCAAAATGCATCAGTCCTCTTTGGGAGGGCGTTGGTGGCTGATGTGCTTTAAACCTGCTTGTGCTGTTAAGTTGCATCCCTGTTTGTAGGTTTGTGCAGGTTTTCCTGTCCTTTGGCTGCTGTTTGCTATGTTTCCGCCTAATCGCATGCTCACGCGTAATGAGTGAGGTTTGGCATGCTCACGCGTAATGAGTGAGGTTTGGCATGCTCACGCGTAATGCGTGAGGTTTGGTAGCCCGGTCGCAAACGTGGGCGCCGTAAGCACGTTGGCTTACGCGACCGCGCCCTGTCTCCTGTGCTCACTATTCTGGAATCGTCTGGGGAGTGGCTGTGTTCTCTTCTTGCTCCCTCTCCCATTTGCAGAGTCTCAGCTGTTTTTGACGAAGGATTCCATCGGAGGCCTTGAGGATCGTTTCCAAGGGGCGTGTCAGTATCCAGCTTGCTCCTTGTGCAAGGTCATCGGTTGGAAGAGCCATTTCGGGGACGTTTTGTCCTTCAAAGGTAGTAGAGTAGGTCGTACTCTACAGGTAGGACTTATCAATCCTAGTTCTCGGCGCTAAAGTCCTTTGAGTATACTTTCTTGATTCATATTTGATAAAACTAATAGTTTATGTTATGAGGAATAATTAAAAGCACAGAAGTGTGAAATCATTGATATATTTGCTCTTTGAAAACTGCGTTTACATCTAGTTGCTGGCAAGAGATGTTTAACTTAAAAGTGCAAAGTATGTGAAAGCGCGTGCATTCATTTTTAAAACTGTTTGTTTTTGCGCAACTCTTTCTTTGAAAAGTCTTTAGGGAGAAAAGGTCAAGAGGAGTTTTAGCTATATCTGAAGACAAATATAGCAGTGTGATTTTGTATTGGTTTGCTCACAGAGTTTTGGTAAAGAGGTTATTTACTAAGGAGTGAGTTTTGTTTTTGCTTAAAGAGAATCTGTCGCAATTCACAAGAGAATAACAAAATTATGATAAGAATGTTTTGTCGCTATTCACAAGAGAATAACAATATGGTGAAAAGGTTGTTGTGAAAGATTTGGTATTTATTATCAAGAAGTCTAATGTATCTTCAGTGTCTGTGATTAAGCAACAGGTTTTTGCAGAATAATTCAGCTTTGGCTCTAGGTTCCAAAGCCAATTTAGATTTACGGAATGTTTTGTTACTAACTTTTCCTTTCCAGATCTCCTTCCCTGCTGTCCCCTTCCTAACTCCCTTTTCCCCCCGCTTGATCACTCCAAGATTCTGTGTAGTAATTACATTCGGAATTGGAGGTATCGAGAGGTGGGTCTTTATAACTTCACGACAGATCCTGAGGAAAGCGACGCCTTGACAGGCGGAGATCGATCTAGTAATGAAAAATCATCAGTTTCGTTAGTAAGGACAGGATAAAGCGAACGGCGAATAGGAAATTGACCGGTCTTTTGCAAGTTACGTTCCCGTGCCTCCCTCTCTTTCTTCTCCTGCGACTCCTTCTCCTCCAGCTGTAAAGCTTTATCTCAAGCAGCCTTGCGTTGCTCTTTGTCCGCCAAGGCAATCTCACGCTTCATACGTTCACGCACCGCTTTCTCCCACATTCGCACACAATCAAACATGTCCTGTCTAGACCTGCGCTGAAACAAACATTGCTCCACAAACTGAACCTTTCGTAAATCAAACGACCCATGTAGTGGCCATTGCAACTCGGGATCAGATTTGGTATATTTATTCCATAATTTACTGTACAGTATAGGGGGAAGGCCAAATTTCACATACATATGGCGATTAGGGGTCCCCTCTGGGGGAGCCGGCTGAGATTCATTTAACCTATAGGTAGTACTATTTCCAAGACAGCACATCCCTCGGAGTGTGCTTAAAACAGGCATGTTCAAAAAGTACCACGAAAACGTGATACTGTAACAAATGGCACTTACAATACTTCACACAAATGTGCCGCTCAAAGTACAAACAAGGTTAGAGAAACATCTCTACATGCCTGCCTATGTGAAGTGCACTACACATATATATTCAAATTCACAAACTCAAATGTTAGCTAACTCAAATCATAGTCACCTTCATAGAACTTCAGTAAGCGTCCACAGACTACCTTACCGATCACAATTCTTACCCAAATCTCAAATATCCAGGTTCCAACTGCCAAGGTCTTTGATCGAATCAGCCAAACAGGCACTTGTACAGCAACGCAGACGAGCAGGATCTCAGTCGGAGACCGGCGCCACCTGGAAGGTCAGATCAGAAGGAAGGGAAGAAAACACCGTGGGTGCTAAGACTCGGGTCATTCAGAGGCAGCGTACGCGTCCATGGCGAGTTTCCAATCCTTCGTCACTACCTCTCCTTCGGGCATCCGAGTCGCCGATGAGCCCCTTCGTGGTCGCTAATTTGTGGTATTGGGTTCTTCAGGCCTACATACTCCACAGAATACCCACTACACCATAAGAACTGTTGGCACGGAAACTGGAAAAGGCAAAAGACAAGTTTATTAAGACCCCATGGGGTGGTGGTACATTCCTACAGCACCCTTCGGTAATGCAAGAAGTATCACACCGAACATCGGTGCGAGTCCTTCTTTTATACAGTTTTACAGACATTAAAAGATGGGCGTTACATGGTTACAGAGTTTAGGTACATATATGGTCATTTTTGGAACACAGCCAACTCATGGGAGGGGTTACAATACCAATGGTCAGTTTGGCGGAACATTCCTAAGTGATGACTGGTCAGTCGGAACTGCGCATGTGCGGGCTTGACCGTTACTAAAAATAGCCTGTTGCTGGGCAAACTCGAATGGTCAGTGGTACGGACAAAGGACTGAAGGGCACGCTGACCACGAGGCGGCTCATTCTCTAAAATGACCGCCGTAACATACAAAATGGCGTTTGCAATGAGGCCAAGATAAGGGAAATAACGTGTAGCAAAGCTAAGCGCTAACCCAGCCATCGTCAAATTACGACAGATCCATCACAGTTTTTTAGCTCACTGCACCATCCCAGCTTCAGAACCTGGCTATATGCAAATTAGTCTGTTCCTGTCCCAGTGCATGATGGGAACAGGGCAAACCAAACTACCAACCCAATTCTTATACTGGGAAGGAGACAAGCTACCGGGGACCGGTTTCTGGCATTTCAGCCTCGTCGGCCCGGCTTGCTTGAATCCTGATGGTGCAATGAGCTAGGGACTCACGTCTGAGTATACCCTCGCACACATAGTGTGGATAAAATCAATTTTGGAAAAGGTGATGGACAGAGTTTCTGAATGATGCAGAATACTCCTACCCAGTCAAGAGATCAGGGCTTGATCCATCACCGTTTTTTAGCTCACTGCACCATCCCAGCTTCAGAACCTGGCTATATGCAAATTAGTCTGTTCCTGTCCCAGTGCATGATGGGAACAGGGCAAACCAAACTACCAAGCCAATTCTTATACTGGGAAGGAGACAAGCTACCGGGGACTGGTTTCTGGCATTTCAGCCTCGTCGGCCCGGCTTGCTTAAATCCTGATGGTGCAATGAGCTAGGGACTCACGTCTGAGTATACCCTCCCACACATAGTGTGGATAAAATCAATTTTGGAAAAGATGATGGACAGAGTTTCTGAATGATGCAGAATACTCCTACCCAGTCAAGAGATCAGGGCTTGATCCATCACCGTTTTTTAGCTCACTGCACCATCCCAGCTTCAGAAGCAGCCCACGGACGCTGCCCCTCCTCCTCCTTGACGCGCTGAGAAAGACGCTGTCTTTTCTCCTGCCGAGAAAATCCAGCTCCGGCGTTTCCAGCCTACTCTTGCGAGTGACTGCGATATCGAGTCCTGGAAGGAGATACCAGCCCTCCAACATTCTATTCCAGAGGTATGGTGTTGACTAAACCCTTAGAGAGAATTCTTGAAGCAAACCTTGGCAAAACCAACTTAACTTAAACTGCTACTTACTCCCTCCCAAGTATTAGGCTTAGGTCAGGTACACTGGGGTAGGCGTAGTTAGAAGCACCAGTTGAGTATGTTAGCCTAATGTATATATGAATGTATATATTTTATTCATTTTAACCATTGTATGGCAAAGAAACCATATCAATGCTTTTACAGTATTATTTCGCAATCCTCCTTTTACTGTACGCACTTTTTGTAATAACAAGTCTTGCAATTGTGGCAATTCATTTCTCTTGCATGAGAAGAAAGACTGTTCAATAAATAATACCTTTTATTGAAAACGCCCGTCTCTCTATTCTCTGCACCTTGGTGAAAGTAATCTGCACAACTGACTGAGTAAAATAACTGTCTATTGTTTCACACGACTCTAGAGATTGACTCTTATTCTAAGGAGCAACGTTGTCATGTTTATGCGGTTGTTGGAAAACTGAATTTACTTATTTATTCATTTATTTATTTATGTTTGAGCTTTATACAGCGCGTACAATTGCCCGTAGGCGCCTCGGCGCTAGAAACTTTGAATGTATTCCCGAGGTTAGGCCGGTAACTATTCTTGATCAAACAGCCAGGTCTTTATCTTTCTGCGGAAATGCATCAGGGATGGGTTGTCTTTGATGGAAGCTGGCAGGGAGTTCCATAACCTGGGAGCTGCCACAAGGAAGCGTCTATCGCCCTAGTTAACTGTTTTTGTTTGTGGTATTTGAAGGATTTTAAGGTTGTTAGATCGGAGCGATCTTATGGAGGACTGGTATCTGAGATGGGATTTCAGGAAATGTGGATCACAGTTGTGCAATGCTTATAGAGTATGCACAGCGCTTTAAACTTGATCCTGTTTCGAATCTTGAGCCAATGCAAGTCTCTTATAGTCTCAGAGATTGGTGAGAACTTTGGGATTCCAGACAAGAGGCGGGCTGCAGCATTCTGGATGGTCTGCATTTTGTTGGTCACTCTTGCTTGGGCGTTGATGAATAAGCCATTACAATAGTCAAGAGATGACAGCACGAGGGCGCTTACCAGCGTCTTACCTGCTGAGGTTGGTAAAAACTGCATAATTTTCTTGATCAGCCTAAGTTTGTGATGGGCTGTTGCTGCTATTTTATTTGAGTGGGCCATGAAATTTAATTTATTGTCAAAAATCACCCCCAGATTTAGGTGGTGTTCCGTGCGTAGGGGGCCACCAGATGTTTGACCATCTGGGGGAGAGATGTCCAAATATGACGACCTCCGTTTTTTCAGCATTTAACTTTAGGCAGTTAGAGGCCATCCACTCACTGATCGCCCGCACGCCCTCTTGGAAGTTTTCAGCTACCTTGTCTCCATTCCCGTTGATGGCCAACACAAGCTGGGTGTCATCCGCGTACGAGGTAAGGCTCATCCCATAGGCCTTGATGACAGAGGCCAGGTCCGACACGTAGATATTAAATAGTGTCGGACTAAGGGATGAGCCTTGGGGAACCCCACACGGTAGTGACACTTTGTGCGATTGGAAGGGCCCCAGTGTGACCACCTGTGATCTACCGGCCAAGAAGGAGGAAAGCAGATTTCCGGCCATGTGGCGGATGCCCAGGTTTTCGGCACGGTCGACCAGGATCTTGTGGTCGACCGTGTCGAAGGCCGCCGACAGATCGAGCAGTACGAGTATTGCTGTACCTCACTGGTCCCGGATCACTCTTATGTCCTCTGTAGCTTTTATTAAGGCAGTTTCGGTTCCGTGGAACGTGCGGAAACCAAATTGGGTGTTGTCCAGTAGTTGATGTTTTTCTATGAACTCTGAGAGTTGTGAGTTCATAGCCTTTTCCACTACCTTGGCTAAAATGGGGAGACTGGCTATGGGGCGGTAGTTTTTTAGTTGGTCCTTGTCCAGATTAGCTTTCTTAAGTACGGGTTTGACCAAGGTGTTTTTAAGGGAGTCTGGGTATATCCCAGTTCTGAACATTGTGTTGCAGATTGATACAATGTCAGGGGAGAGATAGTCCATGATCGGACGAATGACTTTTAGAGGGCAAGGATCTAATGCTGAGCCTGATTTGATTGTGGCCGTTATTTCCTTGATTTGTGGTTCTCCAAGGTCTAAGAACTGAGAAAGTTCGATATTGTTAGTCCCGTTGTTGTGGGGGGGCTTGAATCCCTTCTTGTCTGTGCCAGGGAAGCTGATCACTTCCTATTCAGTCAAGAAAGTTTCCAGTGACCTCTAAGCTAGTTGGTACAAACCCAATTAAGTTTAGCATAGTCAGTAGAGACCTGGAAGACCGCACTTCTACGTCTACACTGCTGTTTATGTTATTCCAATGTGCAGGGCCTATAGGGAAAATAGGAACAACACTACATGGCGCCCAACGTTTGGTAAGGCGATAAAACTAACGCAAGACGTTAGAGTAACTCAGTCGTGCTTTTTCACAAGACCCTTTCTCCCGTAAATACTCCAATAGATGTCTGGAGTGGGTGAAAGGCTAAAATCCGCCCGAACTTAGTAGGAAGAGATTCCTATGTAAAGCTCTGGTTTATTCAACGTTGAAGGATACAGTGTTCCAAAATATTGTGCACCTAATCTTTGTTTCCTTGGAAACCTACTCTGCAAAACTTGCATTTATACAATGTCGAACAACAGAACCTCTGATGCCGCAGTAAATACGACTCAGCAGGGTCCCGATGATACAGGGATTACTGAACCGGGTGCGATAGACATACCGGTCAACATAAGAAAAACTATAACGTTAAAACTTATAGAAAACGGACTGACCTAACAAGGTGGCACAGTCGTCTTCGTGATAGAGGCACACGAATATCGGCAGACAGAGGTATTCTATTCTTGGATAAAATTTCCAGCGGCAAATGCTGCAACACATGAGTTCCACTATTACAAAATAGGGGATCCACCGGAAGAGTACGCTCCTTTCGAGGAGATTGAAATCCCATTAAAATACCAAGAGCACCTGCTCTGGTTTGAAGGCGCCCTAAAACACAATGATCATATTACCAGGCTCGGTCCACTAGATAGACCAGGAGCAACGTGGCCGGTTCTAGCCAGCTACACACCACATCCGGACATTGCAAAAATGTCGAAAGAAGAGCTGTCAGCACAGCTAAAAACCTTAATCAAAATACATAGACAGTTAGTCCAATATGTAATGAGGACTGCAACAGTCCAAATAGCTGTTAATACCCCACAGCTGACCCCTCATCAGGGGAACACAAATAAAATTACACCACAGAACATACAATCATGTCTTGGTAAAACACCCATAAAACGGGAACAAATTCCTTTCTGGTTAGCGCAGAAAATTACTCAAATAGAAGCAGTATTTCCGAATACTACCCCTATTGAGAAACACAGAATTCTGACCATCTGCCTTCCAATGGGGGTCGCACCACACGTGGAGGACTGTGACACTTGGGGTACAGTCTTTGCTTCCATTTACACAAAAACACATGGTGTTCCATCAATGGCGGTAATACCAGATGTGCTAAAACAGATTCAGAATGAATACGGTCCAGAACCTGCTTTAACTCTTGGTATGAAATTACTGAAAGACTTCAAGCAGGTCTCGGCTATATTACTAGCCAATATAAAAGGAGAAGCAGCATCTGTGGCGATCCGCCAGAAATTGAAAGAAACAGATATAACAGATCAACCAATTGAGCTTGCCAGAATTATAGATAAATGTTATGAAGAATTAGGTAGAGACAGCTTGGGTGGAGAACCAGTGAAACCCCAACTACTCGAAAATCCTGAAAAATTATTTATTAAAAATAATCAAAATACTCCTAAAAAGAGCTGGGATGGAAATAAACAATCCACTCCCAAGGAAAAAGTTTTCCAGTCCAGAGGAAGGTCTCCTCGACGGAGGGAAAGAACTCCGACTCGAGAACACCAGTCTCCCCAGAGGGAGCCCTCTGAGAAAAGATATACCCTTAGAAATAGGGATAATTTGAAGAAGCCTGATAGATATCAAAGTATTGATACACGTCCCTCTCAATCTTTTTCCCAGAATTCGGAAAGAAGAGGACGATCAGACCCAGGAGAGCACACCAAGTCCAAAGACAAGGAACCTGCTCAAAATAAAAAATCACAATTTCCAAGAAAGAAGGTAGCCAGTATTAGAGTAATCGAACATGCCGAGAATACTGAGGACACAGTTGAAAAACGGGGAGTGGGCACAGACAATGCTAGACAGTGCAGCAGAAATCAGCATAGCTCGCAAGATCCTGATGAATCATCTGGAGACAGTGGACACGAATGAATACATTCAGGTAGAAACTGCCGACACCAGAGTTAGCGAACCTCATAAGATATACGAAATAACACTGCGTATAGAGGGAGATATGACTAGGAAAATAAGGGGTCTATTTTGGGATAACCTCTCAAAAGGCTATGACATCCTGTTAGCTGAGAAAGATTGGCCCCCGGAGTTTGTCAGGGAGTGCCCTCTTGGCGAAGAAATGATTATGCCTGCCTTCTCGAATCACATTCCGATTCACACTAAATATATATATGCCAGGAAATGGGCAGTAGCCCAGGCACCAGCATTATATAAAAATCATGTAGGATGGGATGAGGACTCTCCTCACAAAATCCAGTTAAAAAGTCAACCTACTGCACAAAGGCAGTATCCAATTAAGCAAGAAGCTAAAAAACAAGTAAGGGAGATTTTAGATCAACTTGAATACCAGGGGGTGATTGAAACATGTACCTCTCAAATGAACAATCCTTTGTTTCCTGTCTCCAAACCAGACAATTCATATCGTCTAGTCTTGGACTACAGACACCTTAACTCATGTTGCAAAACATTTGCAGTACAAAATTCGCATAGTGCTGCACTAATGAATAACATAGTTCGCAAAAAATATAAAACGACATTAGACATATCTAATGGTTTCTTTTGTCAAAATATTGCACCAGAAAGCAGATACTTGACCGCTTTCTCAGTAATGGGGTCTCAGAAACATTTCTGTAGGCTCCCACAGGGATTCAAGAACAGCCCAGGACTATTCTCAGCCAGAGTAACAGAGTTACTACAAATATATGATGATGAGGCATTATCTTATGTCGATGATGTCTATCTCACAGACGACGACTTGGAGACTCACTTGAAAATGGTAAACACCATAATACTTGGTTCGCTGCAGAGGGTTACAAATTCAACTTTAAAAAGTCAAGAATTGCCCATCTGACAGTATTATTTTTAGGATACGAATTAGCGAAGTGCGCTGTACTCCAAGCACCGAAAACGCTAAAGAACTTGCAATCAATTCTAGGCTTCCTGAATTTCGGAAGAACTTACATTCTAAATTATGCGGAGAGGGTTAAACCTCTCTACGAACTAATCAAACCTGATTTTAAACCAATCAACTGGACTCAAAAACACACGGAAATGTTGAGATCATTGCAAACAGACATGTTAGCAAAAACAAAATTAGAAACACGTGATAACACACGCAACCTTGTAATCCGAGTCATCCCAGGAAGATGCGGATTCACGTACCTGACCTTCAATGAGGGAGAAAAGGTACCAATTTCTTACAAATCTCACTTGTACACACAAGCAGAAAAAACATTCAGTCTCACAGAAAATACTGTGAAAGCAGTACAAACTGCAATAGCTAATGAACGAGAACTAGCACATGGCAAAAGGATCAATGTCCTTACAGCGGAATCCGCCTTCGAGGCGCTATTCAGCCAGGTAAACCTGCCTACAGTGTCACTGGATCCGAAATGGATACAGTGGGAACATTCTCTTGCTGCGGACGACGTAAATGTAAATGTGGCGTATTTGTATAGCGCGAACAGTGACCCGGAGGCATCCCGGCGCTTGTACTCCTACCACAAGGGAACCCCTCCTGGCTTTTCCTTGTGGGGTGTCCACTCCTGGGCATCCCATGGTGAAACCAGGCATCCCTTGTGTATCAGGGGGCCTTTGTGGAGACTAAGCAAGCTATTGCCCAGAGTTGCAGCGTGGGACCCATGCTTAGAATCGGCACTGAGGCGAGAATATCCGGTCAGAGGAATTTAAGCCCGAAACCGCCGAGGCGGGAATCGACCCCTGGTTCCTGGCCAGCGTTCTGCATCAAGGTCTGCCGCTCTAAGCATTGAGCCACACTTCTCCACGTGAAATACTATTTTGCTCCGCAATTCGAAAAACTGAATGATTTAAAATATGAACGAGAATATCCTCTGCCAATCGAAATTCTGCCTCTCCAACAATACTCTTGTATAATCTATAAAGACAGATTTGTACAGCACTACAATGTAGAAAACAAATCCTACGATGCAGCCTGCGCGATTGTTAAAGGTCGCTGGCTGTGCAGTAAATTCAGACCGAAAATAACAAAAACTGAATCAGTGAGAAACTGTTCGGCTCAGAGAGCTGAAATTAGATCTTTAAAGATGGCGCTTGAAAATGCAGAACGTGAATTCCTGACACTAATCGTGTGCGATTCGCATTTTTGCGTCAACTCTTACAATAATAAGTTACAGAGCTGGGTTCAAAATGATTACAAAGATGACACAGGTGCCACAATAAAGCATAAAATGCTTTGGAAACAAGTAGTTCTTTTACAGAAAGAACTACAAAAGACTCACGTGATACACACTCTGAGTCATCAACGTGATGGCGTTCACATTGCAGGGAATTCATTGGCTAATACAGCCACAGCGGAAGCAACTAAACCGGCTTCCGTAGCCACAAAAAAGCGTTCAGAAAAATACATAGACGGGGAAACTATGCTGGCAGTAAAGACGTTTGTAAAAGGCGACTGTGCAGCACTACCCGTGAACTATCCACTCAATTATGCATACGTAATTGATGCAAACTCCGTTCATTTTGCTCGAATCCCTGGAGTAGGGGATAGGGTAATTCCAAACACGAACCGGAGAAAGTTATTAATAGCAGACGCACACATGGGTGAAGGTCCAAGGCACAAGCAGATGAAGGAATCTCTGATTGACAAGCAGATGAAGGAATCTCTGATTGAATTACAATCAGTATATTGGTGGCCAGGAATGAGCCTGCACCACTATAAATATGTAAAGAACTGCCCAGACTGCGACAGAGATCGCAGCAGCAAAACAAGCGGAGTAATGCCATGGCCTGGTATGTAGGTAGCGTAATGCTGTCTATATGCAATCCAGCGTCCTAATAATCGTTTAAGACTATATTCACTTAGAAAATGTGGCCCCAGCGCTCGGCTGACGCTTAAACTGTTATAAAAGATCTGCGAGTCTTTATTGGCACATACGCAATTGCCATGTTCCATTCTGACCAGGGTCCTGCTTTCAGCTCTCGAGCTTATAGGGAGGCCATGGCCAGTATGGACGTTGGGTTGCGGTACTCTTGTCCATCACACCCCGAAGGGAACAGTGTAGTGGAAAGAAAAAACCGAGACATAAAGCAATCTATAACAGCGAAGGTATTAGGTTCGGGTGACCGGTGGGTCAAACATTTAATAAGTGTCCATAAGAAATTCTCTAAAAGGTTTCCGCCCGTACAAACTATTGTTCGGAACTAGAATGCATGTTCAGGACCTCGATAGTCAGGCATCAGTGGTAAAAGATAAGAATAAAGACTTTGACATCAAAGATCGTTTGGCTGTTTTACAGGACTTGAATGAAACAAGAAAATCCTTAAGCAACATAAAGTTAAAGCAGCAGCCAACTACCACTGAAGAGGCACCACCAGCCCCAGCAAGAACTGTCTGGATTCCAAAGATTGAGGATCTAGTCAGAGAGAAAATTGCGGTGAAGAAGGAATTTGGGCCTTCTTACAGAAAAGCAGTACCTGTCTTGGCAATCAACGGAACAAGATCAGTAGTACCACCGCCCCTTGCTGGTAAAAAGAAGAACAGAGTTGTATCAATCGACCTGGTAAAACCACAAGCATGTGGCCTATAATCAACAGTAGGCCCAGTGGACTCCCGAGAAACAACAGAATACCCAAATTTGCAACAATCCAAGAGGTTCAAACTGAAAGACTAATCACATTTGATAAATCTACAGTGCACAGAGAGGGACTATGCAATAATGCCATGGAACTCGTGCCTCTTGAAACACAGATTGAAACAGTTTGTCATGAAACACCAGTCTACAATGATGTGGCATCAGAATATGCTACCGAAAGACAAATTGAGAAAACAATTCCAACAACTGACAGAACTGCCTCTGGCTACTTCATCAATTTCGATAACTTTTCTGAAGATCAAAGCAACCCTGAAGTAACGCCAGAAACAAAGACTTTTAAAGAAAAAGCGACAGAACTCTTTCATCAAATCAAAGAAGTATATCTAGATGCACCATTGATTGAGCATTAGATTATCTCAGGGGTACTTATACTCCTACTATGCCTAATTATAGTTTTTGTTTAAATCTGTTTTTATTGTGAACACAGCGATAAGCCTACAACCCCTCTTCGGGGCCGGCCGCGCAGAGAGAAAAAATTGGCAATAGGAGCAGGTAACCAGGGGAGATGAAGTTTTAAACACAGCGCCCTGCCTACAACTCCTGGGGGGGCCGGCCGCGTGGCTTAAGGGAGCAGAAAGCAAGGAGTAGCCGTGGGTCGGCAGTGTGCCACAGTACGGTGGAGGCGCTTATGGAAAGGAGAGCAGTGGTGTCACATTTTCAACGGCCCAACAGGGACCAAACTGTCCCGAAGGGGGACGGAAGCCAGAGTGGCAAGGTAGGGGGAAAGCGAAAGTCGGAAATGGGAGAGCAGGGGTGAGGTGAAGAGGGGCCAGGGAGGTGTGCCTGCGTTGGTCTACCAGGGGCCTAAGACGCAAATCAGTGCTGGGGGGGGAGGCGACTATGGGCCAAGCCTGCTTGGATCAGCGGGGATAAGGGCGTCCTCGAACAGTTGCAGAGCGCGGAGTCTGGGAGGCATGTGGCGGGCGTAGCTGATGGAGCACAGGTGACGCACAAGAGGTTCCCACACCGCCTTAAAGCGCACCCCCCTTGATTGTATCCGGGCCGTAAGGAGTTCCATGGTCAGGACCTGCCAGAGACGCACAAACCAGGAGGCTACCGGTGGTGGCTCGGCCCTCTTCCAATACAGGGCAATGAGTTGTTTGGCAGCACCTAGCATGTGGAGGGTGAGGATCCAGTCGCTGCGCGTGAGTGCTTTAAGTGCAGGGGGTCGTACGCCTAGCAGTAGTGTGCAAACCTCCTCAGGGAGAGGGAAGCCCAACACCTCCTTAATGTGACTGAGGACCTCCTTCCAAAAGACAGCCAGGGCAGGACACGACCACCAGATGTGTATGAAGTCGCCAGTCGCAGCGCCACACCTCCAGCATAGCGGCGAGGAGGCAGGGAACATTTTGCTGAGCCGCAGGGGGGTGTAGTACCATTGTGTTAACATCTTGTATGCGTTCTCCCTCTGCGGGATGCTGCGGTAGGATTTGGGTATGTCGTTCCAGAGTCTAGACCATTGAGACGGTGTGATGTCAGAGCCAGTGGCGGTCTGCCACTGTCTCTGGTATGGATGTGTAGGCGGAGCGGCGGGATGTTGCAAGATATTGTAGATTTGGGAGATGAGCCGCTTCAGTCCCCCAAGGGTGCGAGCCAGCTTCTCAAATGGAGTGTGCTCCCTGGAAGCAGCCTGGTACATATCTTCTCCCGTGGTCCAGTGGCGCAGCTGCGCGTACTGCAAGCTGGCGGTGCGAGGAAGGTTGAATTCTTCCTTGCAGTCCGGCCACGATTTAGGCGACCCACCAAGAAAGAGATCACCTGCAACTCTACAGTCACCCTGGGTCCAGTTCTCAAACGCCCGGGTCTGAGCAGCAGGGGGAAAGTGCGGGTTACCTGCAATGGGGGTATGTGGGGAGGGGAACGTGGTCAGACCTTTGGACACTGCCACTTTGTCCCATACCTCAAGAACCGTCCTCGTGGGGACCGCCATGTACGCACTTCTGGAGCGCGCCGCCCGCGGCAGCCAGGGCAGGTCCCAGATGGTGCGTCCCGTAACCACTCGGTCCATGTGGAACCAGTGTTTGTCGCTTTCGCGTGCGCCCCACTCGATCACGAACCTGAGGTGCGCCGCCCAGTAGTAGTGGAGAAGATTCGGACAGGCGAGGCCGCCCCTGTCACGCGGCTCCATGAGGACTTTTTGTGAGAACCGGGGCCGTTTGCCCCCCCATATGAAAGACGTGAGGTCGCGTTGGAGGTGCTTGATGCAATGGACCGGTATCGGGGTGGGGAGACACTGGAAGACATACAGGATGCGGGGGAGGATTGACATCTTGACCGCGTTGAGCCGCCCCAGCCAGGAGACCATCAGGGGCTTCCATTTCCGCAGGTCCGCCAGTACTTCCTTACGGCAGAGAGCCCAGTTCCGCGAGGACCACGAGTCGAGGTGGGGGGTGAGGTCTAGACCCAAGTACTTGATGTGGTCGCCCGCCCAGCGGTAGGGCGTGGTCCCCTTCAGGGAGGAGACTTCCTCCTCAGGGATAGTGAGATTAAGCGCCCAAGATTTGGTGTGGTTAATTTTAAGGCCGGATGCCCGCTCGAACAGCGTGAGGGCGTCATGCACCGCAGGGAGGGAGACCCGAGGGTTCGTGAGAGTAAGGATCAGGTCGTCTGCAAAGAGCGCCACCTTGTTGGCACGTCCCCCGTGGGGGATGCCATGTATGTCAGGAGCACGCCTAATTAACTCCGCCAGTGGTTCGACCGCCAGGGCGAACAGGAGCGGCGAAAGCGGGCATCCCTGCCTCGTGCCCCTGTGGATTGAGAGCGGCGGTGTCAGGTGACCGTTGACCCGGATCCTAGCCTGTGGCCCGATGTAGGGGGCCATGCACCTGGAGATCATGGTGGGGCCAAGACCCAGCTTCTCGAGGACCGCCTTCAGAAAGGTCCAGTCGACCCGGTCAAAGGCCTTTTCCGCGTCTAGCGAGAGGAGGCAGGCCGGGATCTTCCAATGGTGTACCTTTCCCACTAGGTGCGCCAACCTGCGAACATTGTCAGCCCCCTGGCGGTCCCGAATGAAGCCCACTTGGTCCGGGTTCACCAAACCCGGCATATGCGGATCCAGCCGTTTGGCCAGGATCTTGGTATAGATTTTGAGGTCGGTGTTAAGGAGGGCGATGGGGCGGTAGGAGGCACACAATTCAGGGTCCTTCCCAGGTTTGGGGATCAAGGCTATTTCCGCCATGCCCATGTCAGGGGATGGGCCTGTGGCGTCAGAAAAGGAGCTGTAGAGGCGCAGCAGATGCGGACGGAGCTGTGTCAGGAACAGGTGATAGAAGGCCAGTGGCAGGCCGTCCGGGCCTGGGGTTTTTCCCACGGGGAGGTCCCCCACCGCCTCTGTCACTTCCTCCTCCCGCAGGGGTTCCTCCAGCGAGGCTGCGGATGCCGGGGACAGTGGGGAGCCCCCAAGGTTCGCAAGTACGGCCTCCCATGCCTCCGCAGAGGTGGGTTCCTCAGCATAGAGAGAAGAGTAGTAATCAACAAACGCAGCCTGTTTGGCCCTTTCAGAGGTGACTCGGGTGCCATCCGGCCGTTTGACATTGGCAATGTGGGCCCTAGCGGCGCGCGCCCGCAGCCTACTAGCCAGCAGGCGACCTACCTTGTCCCCCCCCTCATAGTACCGTTGCTTGAGCGCAAGCAGGGAGAGTTCCGCCTTGTTAGTGCGTAGCGCGCGGAGTTGCCCCCTGAGGTTAGCAAGGGTTCTTTTCGTCGCCCGATTGGGGACGTCCCGGTCTCGGGCCTCAGCCAGCTTGATCTCACTGGCCAGGTCGGTTTCCAACTTGTACGCCTCCTTCTTCCGCGCCGCCGCCAAGGAGGTGATGTGGCCCCGAATGGTGGCTTTGAAGGCATCCCACACCGTGTGGAAGGGCATGTCAGGGGTGTCATTAACGGTGAAGTACGAGTCTATGGCGTCACGGATGCTATTGACGTCGTCCGGGTCGCGAAGAACCGTTGGCGGGAGCACCCATCGGCGTTCGCGAGGGGCACGGGTCTGAGGGTCCTGCAACAACAGCTCCACGTGGGCGTGGTCCGACAGAGAGATGTCAGAAATAGCGGTAGCCAAGGAGTCTCGGGCTAGTTCAAGGGAGGTGAACAGATAGTCGATACGGGAGTATGTCCGATGGGAGTGCGAGTAGAAGGAGTAATCTCGGGTCCCTGGATTGTGATAGCGCCACACGTCCACAAGACCCAGGTCCGTGAGCCGCGTCTTGAGGGTTGAGGACATCGCCCCTGCGCCGTTGAGGGGGCCGCCCGCGCGGTCCAGCTCGGGGTCCCAGACAAGGTTGAAGTCGCCGCCCAGGATTGTAGCAGCGTCGCCCGTCGGGAAGTGTTCCCGCAGTATCGCCTGGAGATATTTGTCCTGCGACTGGTTGGGAGCATACACACATCCCAGAGTGAGCCGTGCACAGCCTATCTGTACTGTGGTTCGGAGGAAGCGTCCGTCAGTGCTTTTGAAGGGCTTCCCGGGTCCCCGCCTAATGCCAGCCCTACAGAGGATTGCCACCCCCGCTGTCTTGGCGCCAGAGGATGCCCAGAACTGTGTGGGGTACCTAGGGTGTGCCATGCGCGCGGAGTCCCCTCTGAGGAGGTGCGTCTCCTGGAGGAGTACTATGTCAGGGGAGTGGTGCAGGAGGTATCGCCATATCTGCCTACGCTTATTGGGAGAGTTGAGCCCCTTGACGTTGAGGGAGAGGACCTTCAGGGGAGTGGGGAGGTTTGCTGTCATAGTGCTAAGGCAGGTGGAGGTCGCGCAAGTCCTGGCCCAGTGAGGTCCCTCGCAGGCGGGGCAGTAGAAGCGTCAGCACAGTGCCCGCACAGCAGCCCCCGCAGGTCCCACCACACCACCCCTTCGCAAGCACGGGGAGGGAACAGGAAGAGAAGGGCGCGCAGGGGAGAAGTAGGAAAAGAGGAGAGGAGGAAAGAGAAAAAGACACAGAGTAAAAACAGAACCATAACAGGCCAACGGGCCCAAAGTACAGTGTCCCAGGTACCAGACATCCTCTACCCAAGGGTTTGGACGAACTCAGGAATGTCACTTCCTACGGGACAAAGGGGGGGGGAGCGGAGATCTGGAGAAGTAGTATGAAGACAAGTTGTCTCAGAGCCCGTCCACCCCGCTGCCTCAAAGTAGATCGGGGGGTGCACAGGGTCCGTGGGGACCAGTCAGCCCGAGCAGGCGCCCACAGGGCGCTGGGATGCAGCAACGTGGAGCTTGATCAGGGAGAGGCGAAGGGTGCCAGCCATGTGTGGAACAGTGGGGTCAGGCCACCGTGGCAGATGAGGGCGAGTCCAGGCGCCCAGGAGTTGAGCGTGTGCTCAGGGTAGCTCAAGGCGTAACAGCAGCGATCAGAGTCCGTCCGGCGTTGAGGGGCGATCCCCACCCTCCGAGCCAGAAGCAAAAGGCTGGGAGGCCCGCTCCTCGCGATCGCCCTCGAGGGAGCGAATGTGTGCTATGATGTCCTGTTTGGTCTGGGAAGTAGAGAGTGTGTCCACTGGGGGGGACCTCCTGCGGGGGCGCACAGTGGACCAATCCGGACGTGGGGGGGCCCTCTCCGGACGGGAGGGGCGAGCCGGGCTGTGGTCCGGGGATTCTGGCATGCCTAGCAGGTGTGCGGCCTCTCGATAGGATCGGAGAGCCCTACGCTTGCCCTCCCACTTGAAGATAAGAGCAAAAGGATGGCCCCACTGGTAGGAGACATTGAGGGTCCGAAGTTTCTCGGTGATTGGGCGGAAGACCTTCCTTCTGTGGAGCGTCGTGGGGGCCAAGTCCTGGAAGATCTGGATCCTGTGTCCCTCGTACTGTAAGTCCGGGTTGTCCCTGGCTGCCTTCAAGATGGCCTCCTTCTCGGTAAAGTAGTGGAGTCTAGTGACGATGTCGGGCAGAAGGCCCGCTTTCCCTCCCGCTCCAAAGACCCGGTGTGCACGGTCGAGGCGTGGCGGGGGGCGTCCTCCTCACCCCACACCGCCTGCAAGAGCAGGGCCACGTAGGCCATGGTGTTAGTCCCTTCTTCTCCAAGTGGCACACCCCGTATGAGGAGGTTGTTGCGTCGCCCCCTGTTTTCCAAATCCTCCTGCTTGATCTGGAGCTGGATGTGTTGTTCCTCTAGGGTCGCCACTCTCTGCCAGATCTGCTCCAGGTCTTCGGTGCGGGAGTCAACCGTTTTCTCCAGGCCGTCGACTCGCTCGCCGAGGTCAGTGACTTCCCCGCGCAGTTCCTTAACACAGGTGTGGACCTCCGTTCTGAGGGATCCGATTTCGGTCTTCAGATCAGCCATGAAGGAGGTCATGAAGGCCTGCGTCACCGGTGGAGAGTCGGCTGGCGGCAGGGGCTTGCCCCCCGAGGCTGTTGGGGGGCCCCCGGAAGGCGATGAGGAGCCCGCTTTGCCCCACATAGAAGCTACTGACGCCCCCCTGGTCGTCGCGGACGGAGGGTCCGGTTTGTTCCCCTTGCCGCGAGTCATGGTCCACTCGAGGCGTCGCAGGGCGAGTCCGCAGCTGGGTCCGTCTGCTGGCAGGGCGCGGGGCGCACTCAAGGTGGGGGGACCTGAACGTTGCAGGGCCGCTGGAGCGGGAGTAGGCAGCTCAACCGGTGGGTTCAGGCAGAGACAAGGCAGGGGTGGCGTGCAGCGTGGAAGGGCACGGCTGACCCACGGTGGTTCGGGCCTGAGGCCCACAGGTGGAGGCCGCCGGAGATCCCTGGCAAGGCGCAGTCCCTATGCCCCACCAGGGTCAGGGCCAGGTCTCAGCGCAGCGTCCGGTCAGCCCCTGAGTAGCAGCTAGAGGGTGCCCGGGGGGCCCCGGGTGTCACAGCTCCCCAAATGCGGCGGGAAAAGCAGAAGGCCGAGGTCCTCGGGGTCCCCGTGCAGGCGCGGCAGGTGCGTCCGGTCCGCGGCCCACCAGGCTTGGCGGGACCGGGCCTCAGCAAGGGGGGTGCCAGAGGGCACAGCTATAGAATGCGGGGACCACCAAGAAGCAGGGCCCGCCTGCAAGCAACGACCGGACTGCTCCCCAGGTCGCCGTCAGCAAGCGCAGGGCAAGCGAGGGCCCCCCAGTAGGGCTCCTCTGTGTCTGTGTCGCCGAGAGGAGAAGAAGGCGGAGAGGTCAATTGTCAGGCCCCGCAACCGCCGGACACCCGGGGAGGCAGCCGGGGAAGGGAGGAGGTCAGCGCGCTGCAGCTCACCGGGTGGGTCCAGCGCCGGGCGACGGTGCAGAAGTTCGTGGGCATGGGCCACCTGGTTGTCCTCGTGGCAGGGCCTACTGGCTGTACAGGGCCGGGAGCTCACGTAGATTCGGCGCCAAGGCCGCCGCAGTTCCAGCAGCTCCGGCGCGATTTCGCCGGCGACAGGCTGTCCCTAGGCGGTGACCAGAGTGAGCCCGTGCAGGGGGCCACGTGGTCCTGCGTTCGTGACTGGGGGTTGCGGTCAGGTGGGCCCCCTAAACAAGCCACCAATCCAGCAATAAGTAGTCCACAAGCGGGGGTGTCAGGCTGCCAGGCAGGGGCCCCCAGACAGTGGGTTGCGTGGGAGAAGCAGCCAGGAGTTGGGGCTCACAGCGCCGGGGCCCTCCAAGGCCCGTGTCTCAACAGCACTCGGCCCTCAATCGTCCCCCCGGGCCGTTGCCGAGGCATCCATGGCAACCAGAGGTGCCGGCAGGGATCGCGGGTGCAGGGGAGCCAGGTCGCCGTCTCCAGGCGCGTCGCTGCCGAGAGCACCCCAAGGAGCGAAGATGGCGGGCAGTGCCGCGAACAGGACCCCCCACCGCCGGGCCCCTCCGAGGACAGACAGGGGGAGGGGGGGGCAGTAGGGGGGGGTGCGGCGCGCCGCTGCTCACCGGGAGAGTCCCTCGGCGGGTGCGAAGGTCGCTGTCGGCGCTCTCGGCAGGGGGCCCCCGGCGATCTCTCCGTGGCAGGCCTGGTGTTCCCGCCAAAGCCGGGACCTCCCGTGGCAGTGGAGTCCGGGCAGCCGCAGCGTCCCTCGCTGGAGGTAGACCGGCCCCGGCAGCCTCCAGGTAGCGATGCAGGTAACCGGCGGGGGTCCGCTGGAGAGGCACAGCCGCTGGGGGAGCCTGGGGGCGTCCGACGGCCCCCGCTGATCGTCGCTCTAGCCCACTCTTCAGGGATCAGACAGGCGTCTCGCCGGCGAGCTCCGCTGCTAGATGGCGGCCGGAGGTCAAGCTCGGAGGTCCCCGGGCAGCAATCGCCGATGGCGGGGATCTGGACGGCTGCAAACTGCCACCGGAGGGGATCGCTGGCAGGGTGGCAGTGGACAGGGGACCCCCAGGGGCAGGCACCCCCCGGATCTTCGCTGAAACAGGCGTATTAAGGCAGCAGGGTGACGGAGCTCTCACGAGACGCGTCCGATCACATCGCTGTCTCGGCCACGCCCCCCTAATTATAGTTTTAATTTTAGGAACATTTATTACAGTTCAATGGACACAGCAAGTCAGAACATCAACTTAGTCCTGAAACCACACAAATCATCCCACGTGAAGAAAAGAGGACTATCAACAGTAAATGTCACAGCCATTCCAGGACCCGGCGGGGTAGTATGGGACAAGACTGACTATGAAGTATATGGCCCGGTCGAGATCTTGAAATATCCTCACCAGTTCAAGGTTTCGTTAAGTGACTTTGTGAAACCTAGTACATTCTCTGATGATTGGGATTTTGAAAGTATAAATAATATGATGTCTGATTTAGTGTTGTCATCAAGATTTACAGAACATGATTATATACAAGGTTCATCTAATTATGAGCAAATGTATGGCATCTCACATCATGGGGACCATTACTTACATAAATCTGCACAACCTAGAAAATGTTTTTAAATATAACCAATGGGAACATTGTGCTACTCCACCTAAAAGCAGTTCGAAAACATTCTATGAGAAATTCCAGTACTTCTCAGGGTTTAACACAAGTGATACAGAAACGTTTTATTATAAACTATTGGATAAAACAGGGACGAAAACAATGTTGACTAATACTGAATTGATATATTCAGAAGCATTTTATGAAAAAATGATGATATTTGGTTTTGATTTTTGGAAAAATAATATTGAAACAAAAACAATCTGGGGTACAAAAGATTGGCAGGTACAAGGCCTAGAAGCATTATTTCGAGCCTGCATGATCCCAGAGCAAATAATCCGCCAGATTCATCATTCTCCCGTTTTGCGAGGCCCTAATAGCGATTCATAGCGAATCGCTATTAAGGACTCGCAAAACGGGATTCATGTAGGAATCGCAATTTTTTTTGCTATTCCTACACATTCTTTATTTGCGATTAGCAAATTGCTAATCGCAAATAAGGAAAAACTCCCCATGCATTCCTATGGGCCAAAAGCCCCATAGGAATGAATGGTGAGTATTCCTTATTTGCGATTAGCAATTTGCTAATCGCAAATAAGATAGCGATTTGAAGGGTGCCAGGGGTGTTCAAAGGACACCCTGTAGCACCACTCAAATGATCTGTGACACAGGTGTTGCACACACACATGTCCAAAGGACATGTGTGTGTGTAACATGCAACTCAGAAAAATACATTTAAATGCATTTTTCTGAGTTTTCGCAATTTACCACGAGGTCTGACCTCGCGGTAAATTGCGCCTAGAAATTGTGATTTCGCAAATTTAAATAGGATGTTGAATTGCATTTAAGGAATCTCAAATAGAGATTCCTTAAATGTCATTCCTCGCAAAATTGCGAGATCGCAATTAGCGATTTTTACATTTGGGATGCTGAATCCCAAATGCAAAAATCGCTCTCGCAAAGGGCCGGATTCTCAAAATCTGGCCCTTTGCGAGCGCAAAAAAGCTTGATGAATCAGGCTGAATGTTCTTAAAGACACAATTCACCAAACAACTTGTCTTGGCCTAGCTAAGATTATAGACCTTAACAAACCGTCTATTCCAAAGCCAATACCTGATAATGCAACCACAGATATTGAAATAGACGTATCTAAAATTTTACATCTAAACAGAACACATCCTGATTGGAAAAAGTGGTTAATCTGACCTATTGACACGAATAACTGTCAAGATAGATTCCTGAATAAAACACAGGGGTTAACAATGACCAAACCAGACCCTAGATACTCCCAGAGACAACATCCAGGAATAGTAACAACATACAGTGTAGGGAAGCTGTGCCTTGAATGGCTAGAATAATCCACACTGGCAGAAATGAAGCAACACTTATCTTTACTTAAAGATGGTGCTGATTTGCGCAATTTCATTCTGGGACCACGCAAACAGCGTCAAAAACGTTTCATAGCGACCAGTATATATGCGGCTTACAACGAGGCTTGGAAAGTAACACAAATTGAAACCGCTGAAAAAATACGAGAAATTGATCGTATTAATTTGGAAAAATCACTTTCTGTTGTGGACAATGATTTAATGACTCTGTCCTCCAGAATATATTCACTGGACAGTATTGTGTCATCTGCCATAGATATAATAGACAAAGACTTGCTAATGTTACAGCATGGCCTGTCGCAATTGCGTTCTATTGCGTTCTATTGTACAGCTAGGCTGCAAAATCTCAGTTCAGGCTATGTGCCATGGCGTTTAATCAACACATTGTTTTCCATCTTTAACCTTACTGATAAGCAAATCAGCTTGGCACAGAAAGGAGCAGACTATACAATCCTGAGCATCGGAAAACTTGAGAGATTACCATTGATAATGTCAGAAAGTCCTGTCATTGAATGGATAATACACGGGATTATCACAATTCCGATAACAACTTTCCGATTTAGAAAGTGCCTTGAATATATACCGACTGGCCAGTATGAACGATTGGGTAAAAGGTACATTAAGTCAGCATGGAAATTACCATATACACACACATGCTATAGTGACAGCAAAAAAAATGTATTTCTTAGTGGTGAAAATTGCAAACATTCACTAAGCGGTATACTTTTGTGTCAGGGTATTAATTTACACAGGGCCTGTGAAGGAAATTCAAACAACCTTTCTTGCCACCAACATGTCACACCTGCAACGCAGATAGAGCCTTTCTTTAAGCAGCTCTCTAACTGGAGTTACATTCTAATAACGGATCACAGCTGTTGTGGCCTTATGCCAGGGAAAGCATATCTCGTACACGTAACTTCCATGGTCACTTGCTGTATGCAAGCATTCTTTCCAAACGGCCCTGGAGACTCCGAGACTCCCATATGGCCTTGTTTGAATGTCTCTTCTATACGAATTGATACTTTAAGCAGAATGAAGTCTGTGCTTTTACAGACAACAGTGCCCATCACGTCATCAAAAGAGACGTATGATCTCCTAGTTGCAAGGACGACTTCGGAGATACATGATCTTTTATCAACAAATTGCCCCGTGCATTTCACAGAAATGCTTAGCCAAATTCTAAACATGTCAGATGCCGTAGGTATCTCAGGCGTATTTAAGACGATTTTTCAGGGACTATTAACACCATTCAAAGCAATTCTGGGCATCATTCCCAATTTTGTCCATTCAGTCTTTGGCGGCATACCCCTAATTTTGGGACTTGTAGCAGGCATTTTATTTTTGACCCTCCTGCTCCGATATGGCAAGCCAAGACACAGACATGACTCCGGCAGGGGTGGAAGAAATGATCCTAGCAGTACGCTACCGGGACCGGATAACTAGAGTCCTTGGATTAGCCAGGCTGAGAGATCTGAACATGACCTGGTTTCTTTCATTCAGACCTATATGGCAGACCTGCATCTTACCTGTGCTTCGATGTATGCTATGCGGAGAAGAAAGCGTGTTAGACACCTGTCTTGCACTTCCATCAGCAGTACCAATGGATATCGATACTTTGCTAAGTCCTGTAACGGCTCATGCATTGTGTTGTCCCCAGCGGCTATCAATCCTGATGACGGCATTCGTTGAGACTCCTGTGCTACGACTAGGTGGTGACAGTGGAGCGAAAAATAAAAGCAACATCACCCAGGTACGACGTTCTGTGAGCATTGCTGATCCAGACTTTGATGATAGCAATCATTCTCACACCTGCCAAGTTACAGCATTATCGAACTTGGTCGAACTGTTACCTGATTTTGTAGACCAGTTTTTTGAGAGCTTGTCTGATATGATGTTCTCCCCTGAACAACAACAATGAAATTTTGCATTCCGACACACAGCGTTCGCATGAACTCTGAATTCGGCCTTCAGTTTTGATCAACAAAAACTACTGAAAAGCGTTGGAACTCTATTCCCCCGTTCACCATGAATAGTTTTTTTTTTATTGAACTTTTTTCAAAATATTTACCTTTTTTCTGGCACAAATTCTTTGCTTAAAGTAGACCTATTCATAAAGAACAGAACTTCTATTTTTAGTAAATCTAGAGACAAAATAACTCTACATCAGCCTCTAGCACATTTTACAGCAAATGCATTTATATGTGATGAAATTATCTCGCCCTTCTTTTCTGTATAAAGAAATATTTCATGTGTAATTTTTTCGCATAATCGTTCAACTGATTACATATGCTATAATTTTTGAATGATTTCTATGCTTAATAACGTACAGTAACTATACTTTCATGTATTTCAAATACGCCATTTCAAATGCAATATGTATTTTGGGGTGGGTGTCGTTACACGTGCATCTTATTGCTTTAGTTTTTAGTAATTTGATGGACATAAATTCGTGGAGTGGGTGTCGTGTTCTATCTAGGACCCCGATCAATATTGTGACCTTATGCCCCTCTACGGCTATAATCCATTCATATCCCTATAATGGCATAAACGATCAGAGCCATATTTCAGCCATATTTCAGAAACTCGCCTCTGCAGCTCATTACAGTACATGACACAGCAGAAGCCACTATCTTAGATTCCTAGATTACACTCTGAGTTCTTAAACAAGATAAAACCCCCAGCAACCTGGGAAAGCCCCGCTTGCTATGTTTTGATTAGTAATAGAACTCTAATGAGCACTCCAAGAACGATCACTTCCTAGTGACATCTTTATTGACGTCTTATGTCCAAAAACTTACGTCAAACAAGGCACCTTTCAGGTATAAATATTACCAGCGTTGCCTTAAGCAACAGCGATGGTGTGGTGAATACAGGAGCCGAACAGCTGTCCCTTGCAGAGCCCAGCAGATGCAAGCAGCCCACGGACGCTGCCCCTCCTCCTCTTTGACGCGCTGAGAAAGACGCTGTCTTTTCTCCTGCCGAGAAAATCCAGCGCCGGCGTTTCCAGCCTACTCTTGCGAGTGACTGGGATATCGAGTCCTGGAAGGAGATACCAGCCCTCCAACATTCTATTCCAGAGGTATGGTGTTGACTAAACCCTTAGAGAGAATTATTGAAGCAAACCTTGGCAAAACCAACTTAACTTAAACTGCTACTTACTCCCTCCCAAGTATTAGGCTTAGGTCAGGTACACTGGGGTAGGCGTAGTTAGAAGCACAAGTTGAGTACGTTAGCCTAATGTATATATGAATGTATATATTTTATTCATTTTAACCATTGTATGGCTAAGAAACCATATCAATGCTTTTACAGTATTATTTGGCAATCCTCCTTTTACTGTACGCACTTTTTATAATAACAAGTCTTGCAATTGTAGCAATTCATTTCTCTTACATGAGAAGAAAGACTGTTCAATAAATAATACCTTTTATTGAAAACGCCCGTCTCTCTATTCTCTGCACCTTGGTGAAAGTAATCTGCACAACTGACTGAGTAAAATAACTGTCTATTGTTTCACACGACTCTAGAGATTGACTCTTATTCTAAGGAGCAAAGTTGTCATGTTTATGCGGTTGTTGGAAAACTGAATCCCTTCTTGTCTGTGCCAGGGAAGCTGATCACTTCCTATTCAGTCAAGAAAGTTTTGAGTAACCTCTGAGCTAGTTGGTACAACCCCAATTAGGTTTAGCATAGTCAGTAGAGACCTGGAAGACTGCACTTCTACGTCTACACTGCTGTTTATGTTACTCCAATGCGCAGGGCCTATAGGGAAAATAGGAACTACACTACAGTTTCTGTATAAGCATGGCTTTCATTTTGCTCAAAGTATCAAACCGTATTAATTAAACATTTAGTGAAAGTCATAACGGTGCCTCCCTGACTCTATGTGTTGGTGGAAACAACACTTGCCTACAGCAAGTAACCCTGGAACTCACGGTTACCAGATATGCGATGCCTGGAATCATCCCACTGCAACCTTGATCGTTCAGCATCAAGTAACTCCCATTTGAAAGTAGCCTGAACACTGGAGTGATTACTGCAGCTTGGGCACCCTTTAAGTGACAGAATACGTTTGCGACCGAACCGTTACAGGCCCCATGAAGCATTACATCCTGGCATATGAGTGATCCAGTTAAAGCATTCTCGCAGTTTGTACCCCTTAGAAACTCTTCTTTTTCCCCACTCTGGCATCGGAACCTGTACGGTAATTCCCAAGATTTCTTGATGAATTCCCTACCCCTTTTTTCGTATCTGTCTGCCTGCATTTGTTCAAGGCAATCTAGAAATTGAAAAGTAGTGACCGGAAGAGTTATGTGGAGATGGATTAACAATTAACCATTCTGTGGACGGTGATTCTGCCTCTGTGAAAGCTAATCTGTCCAATTTTTAAATGTGCAGCATGGTATACCTTGCTCCACTTTCTGCCATTTCTTTCTGTTTTTCCGTCAGATTGTACGAGAAAAACAGAGATGTGCTGTTTATGAAACACTGCATGCAATGATTGCAGCGTCCAGCTTAGCAACATAATAGAATGCAATTGTGATTGCCTGTGTTGTTATATGGACAAATCTTGTTCTTGTACATCTTGGTTCTTTGCTGAGCTGAGCGAGAGCCGAGTAAGAGCAGCTACACTCCGCTACACGCACTTCACGAGGCCGGAGCCGCAGGGCAGTTTCGTTGCGGCTGGAGCCGCCAAGGAGCCTTGGTTACGGCCAAAGCCCCCATACATCTCTCGGCCCGGTAAGGACCCGTTGGCGTCTTCCTCTGCGGCCGGAGCTGCTGGGCGCTTTTTCTCGCAGCCGGAGCTGCTGGACAACCTTGAGCGCGGCTGGGATGCCAAACGTTTCTAGGCGGGGGAGCGGCTCGGCTGTTCTCTCTGCGGCCGGAGCCGCTGGGCGCTTTCCTTGAAGCCAGAGCCGCCGGACAGTTTTGAGGGCAGCCGGAGCCGCCAAACGTCTCTTGGCGTGGCGGGGAGCCGCTGGGCACTTCTCATTGCGGCCAGACCCACTGGGCACTTACCTCGCTGCTGGAGCCGCTAAGCGGTTTTGGGAGCGGCCGGAGCCGCCAGGTACTTCTCAGAGCAGCGAGAAGCCGCTGACAGTTTCTTTTTGCGGCCGGAGCCGTAGACCATTTCCCTAAACTATCTCTGGCTCAGCAAAGAGTGAAGGAAAGGAAAGCACACCCTTCTTTTCTTAACCAGAAAGAACGGAGGTAAGACTGAGGAGACAGTACTTTACATCCACCCTCTTCCTACCCCCACCTTACTACTAAACGCATAACTTATTTAATTGTAATACCAACTTCTGTTCATCTACAAAACTGTACAAACAGTATAAATTGTGTTGAATCTATTGTACACGCCGGTCAGTATAGCCTTCTTCTCCTGCACTGTTTGGAAATCGCCCCAATAGCGAAACCAATCGCAAATTTTAACGATCAGTAATTTGAGGCTGCGAGAGGTCAAAGGCGAGTAGTAAGTGTCTTGAGAGTAGCCCGAGGTCTGCTCCCACAGCTACAGTTCAATCTTCACTCATACTTACCACTGTGCGCAAGGGACACACACGGACCATCTCCCGCAGTATGGCATATAAAAAACTGAGATCAAGTACAATATTTATGAAAATACTAGGAACTGAACAAGCCATAAGAAGGAGTGCTGGAAAGATGGTCCTCCCTCAAAATATGGAATCACTTTCCGGAATAAATAAATATTTTTCAAAACAAAACACAAAGGAGCTGGAGCAAACTCAAAGTAATCAAGTAAAAGAAGTAATAGAAGAGGAAAAACTGGAGGTCACTAATAGTATAGGGCAAGAAGAAATCTCAAACAACAAAGGCCTGGAAGAGTCAAATATTAAAATTTCAAGTACAGAAACAGAAACAGTAGATGATCATCAAAATCAGGAAAATTTAGAATTTGATATCACTTGCCCCGACATAAGCTTGAAAGACCTGGTTTTCAATATGGCACTACAAAAGGAGAAATCAAATCTTCAGAATAGCACCCCACTAAAACAATTTGACCCTGAAGACTCTCTCTCGCAAACACTGGATTTCCTATTTTTTAAATCTATCGATCCTTCCAACGAAAAAATCTCGGTGTCCAAAGCCCTAGTCACACTTGAAAGAATTCTGGAATCAGTTCTTTCTCATCTAGGGAACATCTTGGAAAACTCTGATCAGATGTTGGACACTCAAATAGGAATGCAGTCTCTAAACCTCCTTAAACGCCCCATACATTCTATTTATTCTCCATTGTACCATTATTCTTTTAATTCTTTCTGATGTTTTCATGGTTTTCATATTTTATGCTTAATGTATTTTCTCTTTACCTCTTTCCTTTCTCTTATCTTGTACCCAGATTTCTTTCATTATAAGGATTGCATTTGTATAATTGTATTGTTCTGCTCAGAGTTTTTTCCTTGATATCATATTGTATTTTGCTTTGACACCTGGCTTTATCTCTTATTAATTTCAATAAAAATTTTCTTGAACTTAAAAAAAACATCTAGTAGAGAAAAAAAAGGAGAAAACAGCAACTAAAATTACCACTAGTTGGACAAATCAAAGAACAAACAGAGGGAAAACTCTCCACAATACAAGTCCTTCTACCAACAGTAGCAGACTCTCCGTCAAAGGTCGATACTGCAACTCAAACTGGTCAATGCAAACAAAAAGGAAAAAAATACATACAAACAAACCTACTCATTAAGAAAACTCTTTAAGGACCCAAAAGATACCAAAACTAAAGTACAGAGCACATCATGCTACCCAATCTTTAATAAATTAAAGTCTAAAACCTCATCAAAAGGGTTAAACACGAGCACACAAAAAACAATAGACACCTCAACAAATATGTTCCCAGTCTCCCCTGCCCGAGAAACAATAGTAAAAAAGAGGAGATTAAATAAAATCAGTCAGAAGCGGGCAAAGAAAAGGGAAAAAAGAAGGTTTGCAAAACAGAAGGTCAGAAAAACAAGATTTCCAGAAACGCTACCACCTAGTCTTATGACCTCAGAAAATAAGGAAAGTAAAGTAATCAACCTCATTACGGAAGAAAGAGATCAGATTTCGATCTTAAAGATCCAAAGGGCAAACTATTTTCCTCTAAATCCCATCACCCCAAGTTTTGTTCCAACAAACTCAAAAAGAGAATCATGCATGCAAAAGGAAACCCAACAACAAGCTCTACCGATTAGGAAGACGTCTAATCAATTGCAGAAAAATCTTACATGCAGAGTGGAAATTACAGACCTTTTTCCCTCCGGTGAAGACCCCCTAAATCGAGAAAGAATAATAAATCTTCTTCAAAGGATACAACCATTACAGGCATTAGCAAGAAACGACATAAAACTAGTATTTTTTCCAGAAAAAACGAAAACTACGACAGCTGTAGCAGAATTTTGGTCGCCAGTCATTCCGGCTATTATATTAAAAGAAATAGAGATCCTTCATAATTGTGGATTTGATATGGCCCCAGAAAAAGGGATAAAAGAACAATCAGCAGAAACCCTTTTAATTGGACATCAGCGCGTAGTCACAAATCAAAACTGCAACAATAACTGGTCAAATCCTTATAAAGAAGACATTTCAGTCTCAATTACCAATGGAGTAAGGAGAAGCTGGACCAAGAATTCTCCAAAGAAGGAAAAAATAGCCACCGCTAACACATGGGCATGGATAGCAGAGAATCTTAACAGTAAAAAACAGGGACAGGAAGCCAAGCGCCCCTTTTAGCAATGGTTTAACCATCTATTCCTGGAACATCGCAGAGAAAACCCATGAAAAACTAGCAATAATTATGCAAGATTGCCCTGGGATAGTGGCTCTTCAAGAAACCTGGGCAACCACAAACTTCGACCATCCTGACTATTTCGTATAGGACATCCCAGCCGAGCCTGTTGCCCATGGGCACGCATAAGGAGGGATAGCAATTCTTCTATCCGAAGAATACTATTGGGATCAGGAAATCATCCCAATGTACTCTAAGAATATCCAATGCATAAAGATCAAAGTTGGGTCAGTTATGACCAAAAGTTCTAACAAAATGCTCATCTTTAATGTCTATATTCCCACGGGAGCAAAAATGGATGCATTAGCGTTAAACATTTTTGAGGATATCGAAAAGGTGGTAGAATAACAGGAATTCCCGCTAATGATCCTAACAGGCGATCTGAATGGGCAAATTTCTACCGACCTATTGGAAAAACGGGAGTCAGGAGAAAAAGAACAAGCACTGGCAATACCCATACCACAATTTCTCCTAGGATGCAAATCCAACAAGAGAGGGAAAATTATTCTATCAACACTTGCTATCTTGAACGGAGTAATACTAAATGGATTATAATACCAGGATGTGCTTTAACAATTTACTTAAGCTATTCAATTACATTGGTTCTTTGTGGGTTCATGCAGCATTGTTTGTTTTAATAGTGAGTTTTAACTGTGTAGTTGGGAAACATGCATTTCGCGTATGAAACGAAAAACCACTTTACTCACATAGTTGTTGCGTGGTACGATGGGAAATCAGTATAAAAGATCTGTACAAGGAAGAATGTTGTTACGATTAATGTGTTTGCCCGTTGCTTCATAATATGTCAGAACTAGTGGTGGTAAACGATTTTGTCTACTCTAGCGCTTCAATCAGCTGCTACCCGGCGGTCTGCCACATTGTTAGCGCGTTATGTCTATATGGCCTTACCGTTAACTAGTATTTACCTGTGCTTGATAACAGACAAGTGCTTCGCTTATTATTTTTCACTTACTCTGTAACTTTGTGCAAACCACTTCTCCTTACCGGCCGCTCGCTTCCGTGTTTAGTGAATGGTTCAATTCAGCGTGCTGAACGTATTACGTATGAATGGACTATTGGCGACATAGAAGACAGACTTCTATGTTGACAGAACTACAATTATGCAAAAGAACTACAATTATGCAAAAGAACTACAATTATGCGGGTGTATTCATAGACTGTACTCCCTGATGAAGAGCAAATATTGCTCGAAATGCATTGGAGAACAATGTAAAACTAACATGTGGAAATTTATCATGTAGTACAGTGGAAATTGAAGAATAATGTCAAAAAATAAAAAACAAATTGAAGAATACTAATGAATGAATAAAATTCATGAATAAGAGTACAAGAATTTTTGTTTGAAATTTATTGAAAACTTTATTGGTCACAGAAAGGAGTGCCCCAAAGGGGGTTGCAACCAAGACATTTGGAAGCACTCATAAATATTAGTTTACAAGACGTTCATACGGGACGGAAACGTCACCCCTGGTAGCAACCTAAAAACACAAAAAATCCTTATCAAAATTGGAAACTTTCACAAAAGGAAACAAGATATATACAATTTTTTAAAAAAAACTGGTTGTGCTCAAGCAATCCTTAAAGCATTTAATACTAAATGGCAACATTGAAGGAGACATCCCGTCTTCCTATACAAGAAAGGGTTGCCTTAACACTTCAATTCTCGATTACATGATCTGCAGTCTAGGCCTTTTTGGATTAGCCCATCAACTTCAAGTTCGAGAAAGGAAGGGATCACGCAATTTTACAGCTAACAACAGATTTAACTTTGAAATGAACATCTTCAGTGCACATAATGGAATTGCAAAGTAAAGCACTGGTAAACCCAGCTCAAGGTCGGGTGATGTGGAATCCCTGAACTTTTGATAAAACCATTCAAATAATTGAGAAATTAAATCTATTAAAAACTATCCACTTTACAAATCCAATAAAAAACTTTGAGGCAGTGGTTAAGAAACTGGTACAATTGTTGCGGGAAAGCTCAAATCAACGTACGACAAAAACGCAAAACAATAAAAGACGGAATCCTGAAACCAGGATAACGGAATTAAACAAACTAATCAGGGCACAATTTATGCACTTCTTTGATACAAGAAAACAGGAAATCAACAAACTAAAAAAACATTGTAGAAGAGAAAAAAGTAAAAGAAAAACAAAAGATACAGGACAAAAAACGGGTGGACTTACAGATAGCAGTGAAACAAAAGGACAAACGTGCCTACTGGAACATAATAGCGCTAGAAACGGGAACAAAAAAAAACACTAAATGCAAATCCAGTTCCACCTTCAGAATGGGAAACATACATAACCAACCTATATAAAATAAATCAAAACTCAGATTGCGAGTCACTAACGCAAATTAAGAGAGGACAGGAAAAAAGCACACATAAAGAGGCCCCATCGACACTCCAAATACATTATATAAAAAAGGCAAGACCATCAGCTGCAATGGGTCCAGACCAAATTCCTACCAAGGTCCTAAAAAACAGTCCTAAGGAGTGGAGTAAGATTCTAGCATGCCTCGTCTGCCATATATTCAGAACAGGGGAAATTCCAAAGTCCTGGAAGGGGAGCATTGTATTTCCAATCCATAATCAAGGCTCCAGGCTGCTCTCCTGTAACTACCGGCAGATTGCTCTCCTGGATGCAACTGGGAAGATCTTCGCGGCAGCTGTTCTTGATCATCTAAAAGAGTGGGCGTTTTCAACTGGCTCCATTCCACTTAATCAAGCCGGGTTCAGATCTAAACACTCGGTTATAGATAATATTGCAGTACTTCAAACAATAATTGAAAAATATGTGACCAAAAAGTCGCAGGTAGTGTTTGCAGTCTTTGTCGACTTCACAACTGCTTTCGATAGGGTTCACAGAGACAAGCTTTGGAAAAAACTTCAAAAAACGGGAATCCCACAAAATCTTCTCCATCTAAAAACATCACTGTACTCTGGGACATGGTATCAAGTCCAAATGGGGAGGGAGAAGGGTCTTACCCGCCCAATATCTACTCCAAACGGCCTGCGTCAAGGGTGCCTTCTAGCTCCCTTATTGTTTTCTCTATACCTGAGCGACCTACCGGAAAATCTTAACCAGGTCAATTACTTCCCACCCAAGATTGCAGCTTTTAAAATCCACTGTATAATGTATGCAGATGACGTAGTAATCTTAGACCTGACTCCATTCAGTCTCCAAGGAAATCTGCTGACACTCACCAAATATACTTAAGAAAACTACTTAATTCCAAATGTTACCAAAACAAGAATTGTCCCATTCACAGGAAAGAAGAGCTATGTCAAATATAATTGTACATTAGGGGGAAAACCATTGGAAATCTTTAAAGAACATATATTTCTCGGGAGAATTTTTACTCAATCCCTGCACAATCTGCCCCACTTGCAAAAAATGGGTTGCAAAGCTGACGTCCACTTAGGGGCTCTCCAACTACCTTAGTCCTCCACTGGGCAAAGACACTTCTCTTCTCTTTTACAGGTTTATAGTTCAAAGATCCCCTCCGTCCTATCATATGCAATAGAACATATTCCAATAAATGAATGGAAACAAATCGACATCAAAGAAGGGAAAATCCTTCGGAAATAAACCAGGATGTCGCAAGCTGTGCCAGTCCAACTTCTTCGGCTAGAATTCTCGCTAGTCAGTTCCAACGCTAGAGGGATCACAAACATAATAAGATGGGCATATAATTTGGTTCATGCAGATCAAGGGACCTTAAGAGCACTGTTAAAAATTGAGACACTTGAGCAAGAATCTCCGAAGTATGTGTTTTGTAAAAACGTATTCACCGCTTTTGAATTATCAAACGTTACTTTGGATATGTTAAAATCTTGGTCACCAGCCCATCTGAAACTTTTCCTAAAACACCTAACACCAAGGCTAAGCATGAACCTTGACATCCAACATTGTTCCGAACTCTCAACGTTTAAACATTATGCGGACACAAGAGTTTTAAAAAAAATGCAACAATATATCCTTTTTAATTTAAATCCCGGAGTTAGGCGAAGCATCATTCTACTACGGCTTGGGATACTACCTCTGAAATCATACACTTTTAAGTGGTTCCCAAAAGAAAGAGGGTCTAATCTCTGTGACTTATATAAAGGTGGGGTGCAAGATTTAGAACACGTTTTTTTGCTTGTCCAAATAAGTCTGTAGTAGCAGCTAGGAACAGATATGTATCACCGAACAAAACAAAATGTAAAATTAACTCTGTTCAGAATTTGATTTCCCTCTGCAAAGCACCACCTAATGAATTTGTGTGTATTAATATGTACAACTTTTTAAAATCATTTTTAAACTTATATTAGATAGATCATTTTATTAGTAAAACTGTAATTTTTACTGTCAAATATTTGTTGTTCTCAAAAGAGAACTAAATCAAATAAAAAATTATTTCATTTCATTATTTCATTGTTTTTGTACATCGAAATCAGATGATACAATGTTGCCCAGTGGATATATTCTGGGTGTTGGTGTCGTTAACCTATTGTTGACTACTGCTAGAGATTTCTCTAGGTTTATACGTTCCATTTTTTGTAATACTTCCAGGGCGTTTTGTGATATTTTCCAAATCTCATTGTAGACAGCATAATAGAAACGTTTGTGACATGGCTTCCTAGAACCTAATAAAAAATCCCGTAGGTCCACATTCTGTGAAAGTAAGGATAAGTGTTGTTTCACCTGAGTGAGTATTGAGGTTTTTAGCTAATCGAAGAATAACTTCCCAACACTGTATGATGCCACTATCCCTTGGTGTTTTCTTTGCACATAACGTGGATCTGGCCTAATAATACTAAATCCTTTAGTCTTACCCAAGAATCTTTCTTGACAGTTATTGGTGTCTAAGGGCCAAACCAACCATTCCTTCCAGTCGGGGTATGATCAATTGCTTTGCAAAATGTCATCTACTGTAACCTGTTTTGGTGATGTTATGTTATTCGCGGTGTGTGATGGTGTTATCACCTGGGGTGTATTCAAATCTTTAATCCTGGCTAACCCAAGAAAAGTTGTTTGTTGCACTGTTTCATTCAAGAACATTATTTGTCGAGGAATAAGAAGTACTCTAAATAGTGCCTCTGTTCCCTGGACCTGCCAGTCTCTAGTACCCCAGACTGATTTTAAGTCTATGGTGTCTTTCCATAGATCAAACCCTTGTTCAGTCAACTGGGCAATAAAGGGAGCAGAATAAATCTGTTTGGTTTTTGTGAACATATTTTTCTGGGCCGGTGTAGGTGCAACATTTTAGTAATATGAGGCTGGGTCTGATGTGTTAAACCCTGAAAAAATATGGAATTTTTTGTGCAAATGTGTTTGAACTGCTTTTTGGCTGTGTCGGACAATGTTCCCATTGGTGATATTTGAAAACATTCCTAGGGTTTGCAGATTTAGCCAGAAAGTGATGACCATAATGTTGATAGCAATACATTTTCTCAAAGTCTGATGTGTCCTCTAACATTTCATAATTAGAAAAAGAAGAAGATTTCTCTAAATTAGACAACATATTAGTTACAGTTTCATAATCTCAATCATCGGAAAACGTACTGGAGGTAATATCACTCAATGATATTTTAAATAAATGTGGTATTTTTAAAAGTTCAGTTGGGCCAAATGTATTGAAACCAACCTTGTCCCACACTATACCATCAGGTATAGGAACTGCTGTAATGTTCACTGATGATAGGTCTCTTTTTTCACGATGTGATAGATGCTTTTTCAGAATCACATTTACTTCTGGTTCCACAGAGCTTTCTCGAAAATAAGTTCCATTAATAAGCATACTAAAAACCATTACTAGGCCTATCCAGAAAAGAAAGAAAAGTGTTCCTGTAGATACCCAGAGTTCCACCCTGGTTGATACCAGGTTAGTCTTTTTAAGAAAGTTCGGGATATCTTTAAATAGCTGTAGATGAGTCCTTTTGTGATGTTGTTTCAGGTTTGTTTGGATCTAATGAAAATGTGTCAGAGTCAATAAAATAGCCAGATGCAGTTTGATCAATTTTCGGTAGTTCTGCAGGTTTTGTGGAAACTGTAGCTTGCTCTTCTTGGTGCATGTTTACGTGGATATCCATATTAGGTCGAATTGAAATGAGTCTTTCAGTGGAGGTCTCATTTTGAACTTCAGTTTCAAAAGGGACGAGTTCCATTGCATTGTTGCTTAGTCCTTCATTCCGTGCAGTTGACCCTTCAAACATGAGGAGTCTTTCTGTTTGAACTCTTTGTATAGTAGTGAGAGGAGGATGTCTGTTACTTCGGAGTCCACGCGGCCTACTATTCAGTATCAGCCACATAGTGTAGTTTGATTAGATCAATTGAGACAAATATTTTCTCCTTTTTACCGGCAAGAGTTTGCAGAAGCACTGTTCTTGTTCCTGAATGAATGAATGAATGAATGAAAGTGGATTTATAACAGCGCGATTGCTGCCCTGAGGCGTCCAAGCGCTAGAGGAACCTGTTGGTTTGGGTGAGTGAGGTTGCAGACCAAGAAAAAAAAAAGGAAGGAGAACTGAGTTTTATTGAAACGAATTAAACAGATGTGTTTTTAGTTGTTTGCGAAAAGAGGAGAGGTTAGGGTTGGATCTCAGGTGAACAGGGAGGGAATTCCAGATCTTGGCGGCATTATAGGCAAACATCCTTCCCCCCGACCATGTCCTTTTGATTCTTGGGACTGTTGCCATGAAAGCCTGACTAGAACGCAGATCTCTGCCTGGACGATACTGGCTTACTAGGCTACGAGTAATTAGAGGTCCAGAGTTCCAGAAGGCCTGGTGAGCAATACACATTGCCTTAAAAGTGACTCTCTTACGCACTGGGAGCCAATGCAGGCTGTTCAGCCCCTCTTTGACTGACAGTCTGCGTGGAATCTGCAACAGAGTGCGGGCAGCGCAGTTTTGTAGCAGCTGCAGTCTCTTTAGGGTGTACTCTGGTGCACCCAGATAGAGGGCGTTATTGGAGTCTAAACGTGACTGTATCAGACCCTGTATGGCTACCTGCTTTGCCTCCATGGGGAGCAAGGGAAGAACTTTCTTCAGTATCCTGAGCAGTCCAAAACAGGTAGCTGAGAGCTTTGTGACCTGGGTGTTGAGTGAAAGACTCCTGTCCAGCCATACCCCGAGGCTTTTGATGTTATCCTTCGGAGCCGGGGGGGGGGCTAGACAGGTGGGCCACAGTGAGTTGAAGAAAGTGGGATCAGCAGGGCCCAGGAGCATGAGCTCCGTTTTGTCCCCATTGAGTTTTAACGATGACAGGGTCATCCAGGCCTTCACCTCCTCCAAGCATTTTGTTAGTCCACCTGAAAGTGGCTGGTTAGCCTCCTGCGCTAATGAGACCACCAACTGGGTGTCGTCCGCATAGGATATGATCTTAACTCCATACGGACGAACTACCTCAGCCAGTGGCCTCATATAGATATTAAAAAGCGCGGGGCTTAAAGAGGAGCCCTGGGGGACTCCGCACTTCAGGGGCATGCTGGAAGACACTGTCTGTCCATCAAACACTTGGAATGACCTGTTGCTCAAAAAAGATTTTAACCAGAGCCAAGCTTTGTCCACCATGCCGACATTCGAAAGACGGTTCAGTAAGGTGTTGTGACTGACCGTGTCGAACGCCGCGCTGAGATCAAGGAGGATCACTGCCACTGATCCTCCCTGATCAAGAATTTTCCTGGACTCCTCGATGACCATTAGGAGAGCGGACTCTGTTCCGTGCTTGGGTCTAAACCCTGTCTGGGTGGCGTCTAACAGCTGGTTCTTTTCAAGGAAGCTAACCAGCTGGAGATTGACATACCTCCTTCAACTGCCAGGACAGGTACAGGCTTTCTGTATGATGGCACAAATTCTTTTTTGTCCACTATTTTTTCTCTGACCAGATCCCCGACTTTAGGGATCCAGACAGGTCTTGCTGTGACACTTTTTACTTCCCAGTGGCGGTCCTTTTTGTCTGGATATTACTCTGTAGTGCCCTGCTTTCATTCAGGTCCTGTAAAACAGCCAAACATTCATGGATGTCAAAAGGTTTTTCATCCGCCACTGTGCCTTCACAAGCAAGATCAGGTACCCACATTCTCGTCCCGAATAGGACCTAATAAGTAGTGACACCCCGAGATGGCTTCTTGGCTGATTATTTAATGCCCTTTGTACTCCATGCAGGTGATTTAGCTAATTTCCATCCAAACCTAATACTTAAGCTGGTAAAGACTGCTTTAAGTCCCGGTTTTTCTTCTCCACAACAAAATATCCCTCGGGATGGTACGGACAGGAGTACCACAATGCTACACCCAGACTTCCCAATGCTTCCTTGTAAGCCCTAGAGCTAAACGCAGGCCATGGGCAGAATATATTATGCCAATTGCGTATGTCCCTATAAAGACTCGCAGATCTTTTACAACAGTTTGAGCGTCACCCGAGCGCTGGGGCCACACCCATAGGAACCTAGAGCAGGAATCCACTGCAACCATGATATACTTGTAAGCCCCTTCTGATTGTAAGGGCCCCCACTGGTCCAAATAAACACACGCTAGTGGTTTGTGTGATATTAGTTAAGGTGTCTGAGCTGGACGTGTTACTGTGGACCCTTTTATCTTCTGACAGATGTCGCCTTTCAAGACTTAGTCCTTAGTCTGCCTTCTTAGTCCTAGCGACCAGTAGCTTTGTTTCAAAAAAGAAACTGTAGCAGACACTCCTGCGTTAGCAGAACCTGTACCCTCGTGTGCTGCTAGAATTAATCCTAACCTTCGATTCATATTTTATATTATCCCCCACTCCTAGAATTTGAGCAAATGGAAAATTGTTTGCATCTAACTTGTAGGAGTACTTGAGTGGAAATGTTTTCGGTACTACTGTGTTATTGCGTGTAGCAATAATAGCAACCATTATCTCACCATCTCTCCTAGTTTTTGAACGAGTGATTGCAGCTATGGAAGCTGTTCGTAGAGCCCACTTTGCGGCTTCGTCAGCCAATGAATTCCCTTCAACGTGAACACCATCAAATTGATGACTCAATGTGTATATCACGTTAGCCCTTGGTAATTCGTTTTTCAACTCCACTACCTGTTCCCAAGCATGTTGTGCTTAATTGTGCCATCTTCTGCATCTTTAAACTCGTTTTGTCCCCAGTGATGTAAATATTCGTTATATGACTGTGAGAAGTTGGCCTGGTATATAATGCTCACTAATTCTAGTGATCACTTTGTACCATGCCAAGCAACCCTTATGATGATGGTTGTAATTCAACCTTGTAGACCAGTTATCCTAGTGGTAACGTGGACAAAGCAGTCTTAGGCTAAACTCTGAAAGGCATGTGAAGCCAGCTGTTATACCATACACAACCCCCTTGAATACCAAATGAAAGGGACACCACACAGATATATATTGAAAATATATATTGATTTATTAACTATTAAAATCCCCTGGACTCTTTATGAGCACAGAAGCACAAGCGTTAAATCACAAGACAGTTTAAAATACACAAAAGTTGCACAATATGGATGAGCCCTAGGGGCCACCTAAACCATATACTAAATAAGTGGTATAAGAGATACCTAAAGGAAAGTGAAGAGGCCTAGGGCCTTGGGAATCGCTGGAGCTATTCGAGACTGGAGTTAACTAAGTCGGGAAAGGCCCACGGGACTCTGGTGCAGTGTTCAAAGTGCACGCACTTCTCAATACAAAGTCTATGGTGCGTAAAAAGCACAAAGTTAGAAAGTTAGGAACCTTCCGAGTGACCTACGGAGCTGAAACTTAAAACACAGGCCCTTGGGATGTGTACCAGTGCAGGAGCACCGGCGGAGCTGAGTTACCTCACCCACAGGAAGCGGGTGCACAGGGTCGAAGATGTGTCGGGTTTCGTCACGCTGGTCGATGGTGCTTGGAGCTGAAGATGCTGCAGGCGGCTCGATGAGAAGAGTTCCGGTGGATCCAAGGGTGGATCGGAAGAGTTGAAGACCTGAAAGCAGAGGGGACAGTGTTCAAAGTCACTAGCCAGTGACTGCCCTGGAACCAGAGTGGAACCAGGCGATGTCGGGTGCAAACAGGCGTTGTCGGGTAGCTTCTTTCTGCAGCCACGTGGATACCCGGGGTCGAGGACGTCCAGGAGTCGGTCACGAGCTGTCCCACGTAGGCTTCTCGCTGTTGGCGGTGTCGGCGACCTGATCGGAGCAAACAGGCCTTGGCAAATGCAAGCCACGCAGGAGTTGAAAGATGCTGTTCACTCGGACCAGCAAGGTCAGAGCGAGTGCTCCTTTTCACAGGAGCTTGGGTAGGTCTGGAGCAACCAGACCTGCTGTTTAAATCTTCGGGTTCGTCGCCAAGATGGCCGCTGACCACGTGGCTAGTGGCCGGGATGGCGCGTCGAGTGGCACGGTGCAAAAGGGCCCCACGCAGATCGTGGAGATGCTGGGGGGCTGATCTTCGGTGCAAGGGCTGCTCGGTGGTGGGGGTTCTCAATCCCCAAAGCACAACGTCGAGGATGCCTCAGAAGCTGCGCAGTCAGCTTGTCGAGTGTCTTTCAAGAGGTCCGGTCCCACGTCACTCGGTGCCTCCACGGGTCCCTTCTTCGCAGGGACTGTGGATCGGGCTCTGAGAGGTCTGGGAGTCTGGTTCTTGTCGGGCTCTGGGCTCGGTCTCCGGCGGGAGGCGGCGGCAAAGCAGACGTCGAGTTGCTGGTTGGTACCTGTGTTCACAGGGTGGTCACTCCTTGGCTACAAGGGAGATTCTTCTTCAGTCTTCTGTGCAGCAGAATGTCGAAGTCCAGTCTTCTTCTTAGTTTTAAGTTGATTTCGGGATGATCTGCTGTGCAATGGCACTGCTCCCCCTCTTATTCCCAAACTGGGGGTGGATCACCTACTAGGTCCCTCCTCTGGGAGGAACCAGGAAGGGGGGCGGTTACACCCCCTTTCTTTTGTCCAGCTCCGCACCAGGACTGGGGCTGGAAGGCCCCAGAACCGGTTTGGACTGGCCTATGCACGGGGACACCTTGTGTGCCCCGGGCATGTCTGATTCTTTTCAGCCCTGTCCTACCTAATACACAAAATCCTGTCTGGGGTGGTGCTCGCACCTCCCAAGGCAGGAAACCCTTTGTCCAGGCCACCATCTGCCGAGTTTCGGTCAGCAGCAGGAGGCCAGACTTGTGTCTATGGTGGCAGCGTCCATTTTGTGAAGCTGAGGCTCTGTTTAACTTTAACCGGGGTTAAGGCTACGCACATGTCGTGTCCCTCTAGAAGGGTGGAATGCTATCCCCGTCGCCAGAATTGGCGAGGGGATAGTATTCCAATTCGTATGACACCTTACTCGACATGTTTTGATAAAGCCAAACCAAAGATAGCATTTAACCGCGAGGATTATAATGCACTTAAGAGTATATGGTATGGCAATATCCCGGAACAGCTTAGGGAGTGGTTCCCGACAGCTGCAGACAGGCTCAGCTCATGCCAGAGCACCATCTCACATATTTCCAAGCACTCTGCCTCCAGGATTGATGAGGCCTTCCATAGGAGTGGCTGATAGGAACATATGTGTCCAGTTTAGGGTTAGGCACAGACATACTGTACCTAAGTAAGAGGTGGTTACACCGACTTACCCCAGCTGAGTGATCAGCCAGTTGTGTCAAAGATGGAGGCCAGTCCAGGGGTGGCACAATACATGCTGCAGCCCCTGGTAGGCCTTGGCTACACCTATGCCCTGGGTACCTATGGTACATTGTTACAGGGGCCTATAAGGTGAACCAATTCCAATTGTGTTATGCACCTAAGGTACATGGAGTCCATTTTAAGGAGAGAGCAATCAGCCTGGGGCCCTGAATAGCAGGATCCCAGGCCAACTAAGTCAAAAACCAGCTAAACACCAGGCAAAAAGTTTGGGGGTAACCATAGTCAGATATCCACCTTCCTACATAACCCCCCCCCAAACGAAAGGAGATAAGGCTATCCTTGACCAGGTAAGCCTATATTGCCTAAGTGGCCATATAAGGAAGTACCAGCTCTGGCTTGGTAACCCCCTGTCTCATGGTCCACTAAGCAATCCCTCACCCTAAGGGCATCTGAGGGTCTCCACCATAGGGAATCTCTACCTGTGGTGTGTCTTTGCAAAGTCAAAGGCTGGTGTTGGGATGGAGTACTGAAGTGAGTTTCCTCTGTAGGGCTCAGCTTCCTCCAATCACTCTCCACCATGTGTGCCTTTCTTTCTCTGACTGAGTTGCACTGTGCTCTCAGGGTCAACCTCTGGCTACCTAAAGCTGGAGGCTGGGTCCCTCTGTTTGGCTTACTGGAGGGACAGGTCAGGTTTGGGGCCTTTTGGTCCCAGGTTTGGCTGTGCCCAACAATATCCATCTGGGGGAGGTCCCTAACTACTTTTAAGGGGGATCCCTCAGGAGTTTTTAAAGCTTGCACCTCACTAGGGCTACTAGTTTCGGTGCCCCTAATCTGCTGATGGGGGTGCTTTATTTGACAGGGGGCCCTTTGGGTCTCACTGTCCTTCTTGTCCTCTGCAGCCCTGGGCTGAGTAAGGCAAGGTAGAGAGGGGCAGGTTACCTGCTCCAGACTGGGTCCCACCTGAGAAGGGTCCACTGCCATCAGAGGCTCTGTTAGGCCAGGCCTAACAACCTCTGGGACAGTTCCTTCATCAGGGGTAAGATCAGTTCCCTGAGGAGGCTGATCCTTTCCTAAAGTCTGGTGGGAGGGAGATTTCTCTTCCTCCTCAATGCTCTCTGTTTGGGTGGAGTGATCCATCATTTCAGGCTTCACTACCCATGTATCAGTTTGAGTTTGGGCTGTGGCCATCACAGCCCCACCAACCTTTTCAGGAGGAGACTCAGTTTGGGTATGGGCTGTTACTAGTACAGCCCTGCTACTCTTTCCAGGAGGGAAGTTATCTAAAGATGGGGCTGAGGTTTGCTCAGCCCTCCCAACCTTTTCAGGAAGGACATCTTGAATTGGGGCTGTAGCCATTACAGCCCCACTAACCTTTCCATGGAGATTTACCATTCTAGAATGGGTTTGTTGTTCAACCTCAGCCCAGGCTGAGATTTCCAAATCATTACCCAGTAGGCAATCTACAGGCAAGTTGGCTGACACTGCCACTCTCTTTGGGCCAGTGACACCTCCCCAGCTAAGATTGACTACTGCCATGGGATGATTGGTTTCTATGCCATCAATGTTTGTCACCTGATATCTGGCATCAGGTAAAAGTTGCCTTGAGGGGACTAGACATTCAGCCACCATGGTGATGCTAGCCCCCGTGTCTCTGAAGGCCTCAACTTTCAAACCATTGATGAGGGGCTCCTGTCTATACTTGCTCAAAGTGTTTGGGCAAGCTGTGAAATTGGCAAACCCCATGCCAGTCTCATAAACAAGAGTATCTGAGTTAGGGGACCTGGATAGGCCAGAGTCCACCTGTCCTCCAAAAGTAAACCCACCCAAATTCTTGGGGGTGCTCCCACCACCTGGGGGACCACTGCTAACAGTGACAGGAGGTGTTGGAGCCTTACCTGGAGGTATATTCTCCTTATTGCCATTCTTGGGACAACAGCTATCTGTTTTGTAATGCCCCACCTGTTTACAGGTATGACAATAAGGCTTTTTCTGGGATGTAGAAGTGTCTTGGGACCCACCCCCATTCTTGGAGTTTTGGGGCCCTGGGGAAGTCTTTTCCTTACTTTTATCCCCACCCTTCTCTTGAGGCTTGGTAGTCTCTTTCTTTTGGTCACCACCCTGGTTCTTAGGCCTGATCCTGGTTCTGACCCATTTGTCTGCCCTCCTACCCAATTCTTGTGGGGAGGTCAGATCAGAGTCAACCAGGTGCTGATGTAGAAGCTGATTTTGACAATTACTTAAGATTTGCTCTCTCATAATTAAATTATACAATCCTGTATAGTCAGTAACCTTACTTCCCAGCAACCAGCCCTCCAGAGCCTTAGTGGCACACTCAACAAATTCAGACCAGTCCTGAGTCTGTGTCTTCTGGGTGTCTCTGAACATTAACCTGTACTGTTCAGTGGTTAAGCCCAACCCATCAATCAGAGCACTCTTCAGGACCATGTAGTTTCTAGAATCCTCATCACTAACTGTGAGGAGTCTGTCTCTGCCTCTACCTTCAAAGGAGAGCCACAAGATTGCTGCCCACTGCTCCTGAGGGATCTGCTGTACCATGCAGGCTCTCTCAAGTGCAGTCATCCATTTGTGGATATCATCCCCAGCTTTGTAGGGGGGCACAATCTTACTCAGGTTTCTTGTATCAAAGGACCTGTCTTTATCCTTCTGGATATTGCTGCCACCAGTGGATCCTAATCCACTCTCTCTAGGCTGTCTTGCTCTAGCAAGTTTCTCCTTAGCCAGGGCAACCTCTAACTCTTGCCTCTGGATCCTAAGCTCAGCCTCTCTCATCTTGGCCTCATGTTCCCTTCTCTGAGGGCTAGTCATTTCCTTTCTGGAGTGACCATGAGAGCCTCTAGAGACATGGGAGGTATTGGATTCACCTGAGTGATGCCTCCTCCTCCTATGGCCCTGGTTAAGTCCACCTGGGGGTCTGAATGGGTTGTTACCTGATTCATTCCCAAGTTGACTTAAGTTAGCCTGGTTCAGTCTACTGACCAGCACCTGACTATCTCTGTCATCATCTGACTCACTGCTTTCCACCTCCTCCTCCTCTTCTTCTTCCTCTTCCTCTACATCTACTTGAGGAGCTCCAGTGGTGGAGGCTTCCTCATCTACTAGGATGATAGGGGCAGGGGGGTCTACAGTGTCATCCTCTGAAGGATGGCCTCCTTCAGCATTCCCTGTGGGGTTTGCTTTAGAGGTCTTTAGAGCTTCAGACTGATCCAAGAGCTCTCTTAGGTGGTCTGCAGTAGGGGAAGGCCCTGTCTTCAGACCCCTTAAGACACAAAGCTGTCTTAATTCCTTAAAGGGAAATATAGCAAACTGGGATGGTGCCCTTGGAGGGTCACTCTCAACAGGAGTAAGTCCACTGGACCCCTCTGTTCCAGACATTGCTCTAGTGTGGTGGATGTGTTGCAATCTACCTACACTGGTGTTTACCTACTAAACCTATCTAGTAGTTGTAGCTAGGGTGTGCTACTCCCTTTGCTCTACAACAACTAAGTTCAGTAGAACTTAAGTATACTAGTCTTGTTTTATATGTACCTAGCAGGTACCTGTGTGATCTTTCAAATGATAATCTCAAAGATTGTAATGGTAAAACAACAGCAAGCTCAGATCCCAATCCGCTGCTCACCAATGTGAGAAGTTGGCCTGGTATATAATGCTCACTAATTCTAGTGATCACTTTGTACCATGCCAAGCAACCCTTATGATGATGGTTGTAATTCAACCTTGTAGACCAGTTATCCTAGTGGTAACGTGGACAAAGCAGTCTTAGGCTAAACTCTGAAAGGCATGTGAAGCCAGCTGTTATACCATACACAACCCCCTTGAATACCAAATGAAAGGGACACCACACAGATATATATTGAAAATATATATTGATTTATTAACTATTAAAATCCCCTGGACTCTTTATGAGCACAGAAGCACAAGCGTTAAATCACAAGACAGTTTAAAATACACAAAAGTTGCACAATATGGATGAGCCCTAGGGGCCACCTAAACCATATACTAAATAAGTGGTATAAGAGATACCTAAAGGAAAGTGAAGAGGCCTAGGGCCTTGGGAATCGCTGGAGCTATTCGAGACTGGAGTTAACTAAGTCGGGAAAGGCCCACGGGACTCTGGTGCAGTGTTCAAAGTGCACGCACTTCTCAATACAAAGTCTATGGTGCGTAAAAAGCACAAAGTTAGAAAGTTAGGAACCTTCCGAGTGACCTACGGAGCTGAAACTTAAAACACAGGCCCTTGGGATGTGTACCAGTGCAGGAGCACCGGCGGAGCTGAGTTACCTCACCCACAGGAAGCGGGTGCACAGGGTCGAAGATGTGTCGGGTTTCGTCACGCTGGTCGATGGTGCTTGGAGCTGAAGATGCTGCAGGCGGCTCGATGAGAAGAGTTCCGGTGGATCCAAGGGTGGATCGGAAGAGTTGAAGACCTGAAAGCAGAGGGGACAGTGTTCAAAGTCACTAGCCAGTGACTGCCCTGGAACCAGAGTGGAACCAGGCGATGTCGGGTGCAAACAGGCGTTGTCGGGTAGCTTCTTTCTGCAGCCACGTGGATACCCGGGGTCGAGGACGTCCAGGAGTCGGTCACGAGCTGTCCCACGTAGGCTTCTCGCTGTTGGCGGTGTCGGCGACCTGATCGGAGCAAACAGGCCTTGGCAAATGCAAGCCACGCAGGAGTTGAAAGATGCTGTTCACTCGGACCAGCAAGGTCAGAGCGAGTGCTCCTTTTCACAGGAGCTTGGGTAGGTCTGGAGCAACCAGACCTGCTGTTTAAATCTTCGGGTTCGTCGCCAAGATGGCCGCTGACCACGTGGCTAGTGGCCGGGATGGCGCGTCGAGTGGCACGGTGCAAAAGGGCCCCACGCAGATCGTGGAGATGCTGGGGGGCTGATCTTCGGTGCAAGGGCTGCTCGGTGGTGGGGGTTCTCAATCCCCAAAGCACAACGTCGAGGATGCCTCAGAAGCTGCGCAGTCAGCTTGTCGAGTGTCTTTCAAGAGGTCCGGTCCCACGTCACTCGGTGCCTCCACGGGTCCCTTCTTCGCAGGGACTGTGGATCGGGCTCTGAGAGGTCTGGGAGTCTGGTTCTTGTCGGGCTCTGGGCTCGGTCTCCGGCGGGAGGCGGCGGCAAAGCAGACGTCGAGTTGCTGGTTGGTACCTGTGTTCACAGGGTGGTCACTCCTTGGCTACAAGGGAGATTCTTCTTCAGTCTTCTGTGCAACAGAATGTCGAAGTCCAGTCTTCTTCTTAGTTTTAAGTTGATTTCGGGATGATCTGCTGTGCAATGGCACTGCTCCCCCTCTTATTCCCAAACTGGGGGTGGATCACCTACTAGGTCCCTCCTCTGGGAGGAACCAGGAAGGGGGGCGGTTACACCCCCTTTCCTTTGTCCAGCTCCGCGCCAGGACTGGGGCTGGAAGGCCCCAGAACCGGTTTGGACTGGCCTATGCACGGGGACACCTTGTGTGCCCCGGGCATGTCTGATTCTTTTCAGCCCTGTCCTACCTAATACACAAAATCCTGTCTGGGGTGGTGCTCGCACCTCCCAAGGCAGGAAACCCTTTGTCCAGGCCACCATCTGCCGAGTTTCGGTCAGCAGCAGGAGGCCAGACTTGTGTCTATGGTGGCAGCGTCCATTTTGTGAAGCTGAGGCTCTGTTTAACTTTAACCGGGGTTAAGGCTACGCACATGTCGTGTCCCTCTAGAAGGGTGGAATGCTATCCCCGTCGCCAGAATTGGCGAGGGGATAGTATTCCAATTCGTATGACACCTTACTCGACATGTTTTGATAAAGCCAAACCAAAGATAGCATTAAACCGCGAGGATTATAATGCACTTAAGAGTATATGGTATGGCAATATCCCGGAACAGCTTAGGGAGTGGTTCCCGACAGCTGCAGACAGGCTCAGCTCATGCCAGAGCACCATCTCACATATTTCCAAGCACTCTGCCTCCAGGATTGATGAGGCCTTCCATAGGAGTGGCTGATAGGAACATATGTGTCCAGTTTAGGGTTAGGCACAGACATACTGTACCTAAGTAAGAGGTGGTTACACCGACTTACCCCAGCTGAGTGATCAGCCAGTTGTGTCAAAGATGGAGGCCAGTCCAGGGGTGGCACAATACATGCTGCAGCCCCTGGTAGGCCTTGGCTACACCTATGCCCTGGGTACCTATGGTACATTGTTACAGGGGCCTATAAGGTGAACCAATTCCAATTGTGTTATGCACCTAAGGTACATGGAGTCCATTTTAAGGAGAGAGCAATCAGCCTGGGGCCCTGAATAGCAGGATCCCAGGCCAACTAAGTCAAAAACCAGCTAAACACCAGGCAAAAAGTTTGGGGGTAACCATAGTCAGATATCCACCTTCCTACAATGACTGTACACAGTAAAAGGAATCGCACACGATTAGTGTGGGAAATTCTCGATCTGAATTTACCAGCGCCAGTATTAGTGCTTTCAGTTCTGCCAGCTGCACCGTGCAGTCTCAAGAGACTGTGTTTTTGTGCATTTCGGATAAAACTTTCCATCCTGCTTGCATCCTTTAACGATAGCACACGCTGCGCCGTATCCCTGTTTGCTTCCTATGGCCGGCTGCGTAGAACCGTCTGTATAAATAATGTATTCATACTGATCTAGAAGCATTATCTCATTTGGTAGAGGATATTCTTGTTCATATTGGAGAAATGCTTGTGTTTTAAATGTGGGTCGTACCTATATTCTACATCTGTTGCAGTGAGATAATTTGCCCATTGTATCCATTTTGGATGTAAGGCTTTAGCGTTGGGAACGCTTGCCTTTGTTGCAGCCTCTAAGGCTGGAATTGGTGTAACAACTATTATACGTTTTCCTTAAGCCATGACTCTTTCTATGACTATAGCAGTTTATACAGCTGTTAGAATTTGTTCTGTAGATGCGAAACACATCTCAGCATTTGTGTACAAATGTGATTTATATGCTATTGGTACTATCTCACCTTCATTATATGTTAGATAGGTGTACCCAGATTGACCTGCAACTGTACGGATCACCAGGGTGCGTACATTTACGCATGTCTGTAAGTGTTTTGAAGCTATCATGTCAGCTTGTAAGGAACAAAGAATATTGGTGTGTTCCTGTGTCCACTGTCTAACTGAAAAGTCAGGTTTTTATCAAATCATAGAAAGGTTTTACTCTATCTGCGTAATCCAAAATGTATGTTCTACCAAAGTTCAGGAATCCCAATATTTATTGCAAATTTTTTAAGCATTTTGGAGGTTGAAGCAGCACACATTTTTCTAAAAAGTGGGCTGCCAGGCTTTTCCCTTCACTTGAAAGCTCATATCCTAAAAAAAGGATTTTAAGATGGGCTTTCTTTGATTTTTTTAATTTGAATTTGTAACCCTCAGAACAAAATCCCAAAATTATGGTATTTACTCTGTACAAGGGTTCCCCAAGGTCATCATCCATCAGATGAATATCATCTACGTAGGACAATGCCTTCTCATCCAGATTTTGAAGTAATTCAGTTACTCTGGCTGACAACAACCCCGGACTGTTCTTATACCCCTGGGGGAGTCGACAAAATTACAGGTGTGACCCTAGCGCTGAGAATGCTGTCAAATATCTGCTCTCAGGTGCTAGATTTTGGCAAAAAAATCAGTTTGAGATAATCTTTCTTTTTGTTTTGTATTTTTTCCACACATTGTTATTCATTAATGCAACACTGTGTGCATTTTGAGCTGCAAACATCTTAGTGGAAATATTTAAATGTCTGTAATCTAAAACTAGATGATATGGGTTGTCTGGTTTTGATACGGGAAACAAAGAGTCATTCATTTGAGAGGTGCATGTTTCAATCCCTCTTTGGCATTCAAGTTGATCTAAGATTTCCCGGGCCTGTTTCTTTGCTTCTTGCTTTATTGGATACTGTCTTTGTGCAGTTGAAGTATTCTTTCATAGAATTATGTGGTGGATTGAATCATCATCCATTCCAACATGATTTGTGTATAATGCAGGTGCTTGGGCTACCAGCCAACTCCCATGCATATGTATATTTTAAATATTTGGGAACATGGTCGGATAATGCTGGTACAATCAGTTTCTCCCTTAGGGCAATCCATGAAGAATGCTGGCTGGCAATTTTGTTCTGCTAATAAAATATCATAGCCAGACGTTAGGTTCTCGCAAAAGAGACCTTTAACTGTCCTGCATTTGTCCCCCTCCATTTGGAGTGTAATTTCATACAGTTTATGTGGGACACTTACCCCAGTATCAGGTGTTTCCACCGTGATATAATCATTCAACTCTGCTGTCACCATAAATACCATCAGGTTCTGGCGAGCTATTATTACTTCTGCAGCTCTGTCTAGCATCGTCAGAGCCCATTCCCCGTTCAGTAGTCAAGTCCTCAGAATTCTGGGCTTGTCTGATCTTTAGACCTGCAACTTTCTTCTTTTTGAACTGTGGTTTGGCTTTATCTTCTTTTTTGGAAGTATAGTCTTGAGCGTTCTGCTTGTCTCTGGACTTTGTACGCTCTTTTTGTCTGTCTGACTGACCTTCCCTCTTGTAGTTTTTCGATGTACCCTGAAAGGAACGAGAGGAACGTGTATCAGTATCCTGATACCGGTCAGTTTCCTAATATTATCCCTATTCCTAAGGTTATACCTCCTTTCCGAGGGCTCCAGTGAAGGAGATCTACCTCCGGATTTAGATATGTTTTATTTAACTTTTTGTTATTTGTTATTGTCCCACTTCTTCTTGGAAGAAGTAGGTGTCTGCTTCATTATCTCCTTCTTGGGACTACCCATCAATTGTAGTTTTAATGCTTTTCCACCCAAACTGTCTCTGCCTAACTCAGCATGAGCAGTTTCTATAATTTTTGGTACTTTGTGTTTCTGTTGTAAAAGACTGAACTCCCTTTGGCGTTGGCGGATGACAACTGATGCTGCCTTCCCTTTAATATTTGCTAGTTTTTTGGCTGATACCTTGGCATAGTTACCTAGTAACTTCATCCCTAAGTTCAGAGCAGCCTCTGCTCCATACTCATTTTCTATTTGTCTTAATACGTCTGGTATTACTGCTAATGACGGGATACCATGAGTTCTGGTATATATATGACAGCGAAAACTGTACCTCAAGAGGTACAATATTCTATCTGTGGTGTTATTCCCATGGGTAAGCAGATTGTCAGCATTTTGTGTTTTCATAAGGGCTAGTATTTGGGAATACTGGTTGTAGTTGTGTTATCTTCTGAGCTATCCAGAAGGGCATTTTTTTCACGTTTTCTGGGCATTTTACTCATTACTGCATGTAATGATTGTAGTGTCATTTTAGTTGCTGTGTTTTAAACGTGTGTTGTATTTGTTGTTACCATGACTGGCTGTACCGTAAGTGTCCTCATGAGGTATTGCGTCACGTTTCTGTAAAGTTTTAACAATTCTTTATGAAGTAGGAGTAAGTCTGGTCCCGGCATTGTTTCAATGTCAGGATGTGGTGTGTATGCTGCTAATATTAGCCAAGTCACTCCTTTCCTTCCAAGCGGACCGAGTTTTCCTCTTCTTGTATGGGGTAGGACGCCTTTAAACCAGTATAAATGTTCCTGGTAAGTGAGCGGAACCATAATGTCCTCATACAGACAATATTCCACTGTTACATCACCTTCTGTGTAGAAGGGAAATGTTTTTGATCTTGCATTTGCTGCTGGGAATGCAACCCACAAATAAAATATCTCTGTTTTGTATGATTCATGTTCCTCAATCACGAAAGCTACTATGCCACCCGTAGGTGTTAAACCATGCGTAAGCAGTGTCAGGATGACTGCATTCCTAATATTTTCTGCAATCTAAATTGCATTTGCATCTTTCAAATCATCTGTGAGGTGCAAGTTTTGCACAACTCCTCCAGCGTTATCTGCGTCTCGAGTCATTGTTTAAAGGAAGAAGTATTTTCCAAGGGAACTACGATAAGGTGTTTTGCACAATTTGTAGGAACACTGTGTCCTTCAAGCTTGATTAACCAACAGCTAATAAATAGTATTTTTGCCTATTCAGCTGTGGCGGAGTTTATCCTACCCACTTTAGACGTCTCTGGTGTTTTGTGAATAGGGATTTCTGAGAAGAGCACAACTGTACTACTCAGACTCTACTGTTAAATAAGCACCCAACCAACGTTGGCAGGGCCATGTTGTGTAGTTCCTATAAAAAAATATACAGGATCTGTGCGTTTAGACAACATACACTGTAGGAATGGTGTCAGACGAACTCTGATCACCCCCAACAGGTATACTGACCTTTTTGTACCAACTAGCTCACAGTGGCACTAGAATCTCCTCTTACCACGCAGAGAAAGGTTTGTGGCAACCATCCTGATCCCTCATGACCGTGGAATCAATATACTACTTTTCGCTCATTCATTCGTGCTTACTTGGTCTGTCTCAGAGAAATACACTGAATAAAACGGCTGGGTGATTTCAATAAGAATTTATTGAACAGTTGTTATTCTGGTGTAAAATAGATGAGCTGCAACAACCGTTAGGCAGTATAAGATATAAATAATTAGCAGTACGATTAAGATAAGTGGATGGTATAGCTCTACCATCTTACTACAGTCATGAATACATATGAATATATAAAACATGTGATAAAAGATACTCCTAGGATGCCTCTCTATCTAGATGTACCCAAGTGTACCTACCATGTATGTAGGTGTTAAGCCAAGAATCCCTCTAGGATTTAGTCAACCCCATTACTTGAAGTGAGATACTGCGGGACCTCGTCCTTGTCTCGAGCTGGACACCCCGCAAGGGTTGTCAGACCACTGCGAGCTGGAATGTCTGCATGCAGGAACCTCAGCGTCTCTGGTCAGTGTGTCAGCTAGGAAGTCTTGGTCTCCTCTGTCCTATGTGATGTATATATACCCATAGGTCTCCCCAGGGGTCCTACCTTGCTGTATTACTGTGTCGGCCTAAGGATGACTTTGGGCATTAACTTTGTACATAGATTTTATATAGGAGATGGTAGTTCTGCTGTGCTTCCAAGAATCCTCATGCATAATATATGAGATTTCAAACTTAGGGAAACCCTGCGTTCTGAATGCAGTATAATATCTAGGTAAAAGGTCAGTCCCTGTAAACTGTGACTAGTGTAATGCAGGGAGAGAATATAGGTGGCAGGTAATGAGATTACTGTGGCCTATGTTATGATACCGTTATGGACTATACCACCACCACCACCACCTAATCATGATGATGATGATGGAAATGGGGGGACAATGTTTTACCAATAGACCCCTGGAAGGATTATAACAAGGATTCATCTATAACAACAACCCAGATCTTTTCCCTGCAAAGTCTTTCCCTCCTGACAACAACGTAGGATATCTAGAATTACTAGCTGGAGCTGCAGAATATCATGAGTACAGTTGCACAAGGAATCTCTAGAGGAAGATTTCCTATTTGAACCGCTCAGTAGCACACAAAGGGCTAGCCACACTCTACCTATGCTTAAATGTATGATGAGGCATGCCGATTATATCTTTAAAGATCCAGTGCGTGCTCGCATTCTCACCCCCAAAATTGATAAAAAATATAAGCCTGCTCTCTCAGATCCAGTCTTTATTAAAGGACAGTTACAGCTGGACTCCTTGGTGGTCTCTAATATCTGTAAACGGGCCAATTCACAGACTACAGGAGATGTTCTCCCTCCAGACAAAGAGTCAAAACTATTAGACGCCTCTGGTAAATGAGTAGCTGCCCAAGCAGCAAATCATTGGGGCATTGCCAACACCCAGACCCTGCTAGCCAGATATGATAGGACACACTGGGACGAGATGGTGCAATTGCGGCAACACCTCTCCAATGAGCACAAAGCAAAAGCCCAGGATTTAGTCCAGAAAGGGTAACTTATATCCAATTCCTCAATTAGATGTGCTATAGATGCTGCAGACACCGCAGCTAGAGAGATCAACACTAGTGTGTTTTTAAGGAGGCATGCATGGTTGAGGAATTCTGGTTTCTGTTGGGGGTCGTCTTCTACAATTCCTCCCCATTTGGCAATCTATCACCACGGACAAATGGGTGTTAGGAATTATCCAACAAGGTTATTGCCTGGAGCTTACCAACAATCCCCCAAACATTCTACCACGTTCTCAAAAAATATGACCAGAACATTTACATCTACTTCAGCGAGAGGTCCAACCTCTCTTGTCCAAAGGGGCTATAGAACCTGTGCTGTTACAACAAGGAACAGGCGTGTACTCCCTGTACTTTCTCATCCTCAAAACTGAAAGCTCCTTGAGACCTATTCTAGACCTCAAAGAACTAAAACTCTACCTACTTTCAGAGCATTCCCACATAGTGACACTTCAACAAGTGCTCCCACTTCTACAGCAGGGCAAATTTATGTATACTCTAGACTTAAAAGGCACATATCTCCACATTTCAATTCATCCTACTCATCGCAAATACCTGAGATTCACAAAAGCGGGTCATCTTTACAATTACAAAGTACTATCGTTTGGAGTCACCACTGCTCCCAGGGTATTTACCAAATGTCTGGTAGTAGTCGCAACACATCTGTGAAGACAACAATGTCTTCTCAGACCTGGATGACTGGCTCATCAAAGTCAGCACTTACCAAAATGTGTTTCCAACACACTGAAGCTACTATTCACTTACTTCACCAACTAGGGTTTACAGTAAATGTGTTGAAGTCTCATCTACAGCCTACAGCTGTGCGCTTTACAAAAACACCATTACATAACAACACACAAACGTATCTGGGAGGCATGATAGACGCTAAGAAAGCTCTCCCAACACAGTCAGGATTCACAGTATTCAGTCCCTTCGCATTCAGTTTCAGCCCAACCAATCATTACCATTAAAAGTGTTCATGCAACTGTCTGGGATGATGGTGTCTTGCATTATAATTGTTCCCCATGGAAGACTTCACGTGTCCCCTTCAAGAATGCTTAGCAAGTCAGTGGAACCAGTCGCAGGGTCGGTTGACCAATCTAGTATTGGTATATGGCCGCACTCATCTCTGTCTTCAGTGGTGGAACCCACAAAATGTATCCAAAGGGCGGCCCATTCTCGACCCTGTTCCACAGACAGTGCTAACAGCAGACACATCGCTCACTGGTTGGGGCGCTCACCTACAAATTCACACAATCCAAGGATTTTGGAGCCTAAAGTACTAGAATTGAATTAATTTGAATTTAAAATGTATATAGCGCTTGAATGCCCAAGGGTGTCTAGGCGATGCAGCGGAGGATGACCCAAAGATGAATATTGATTAGATAAAAAGAAAAAGGTTTTTAACTCTTTCCTAAAAGAAAGGAGAGTTGTGCAGTTCTTTATAGATATCGAGAGTGTGACAGTGTGAAGAAAAAACTACTTCCTCCCCAATGTGCTCTCCTAATTTTCGTCACCTTAAGGAGTTTACTCGTGGCTGAGCGAAGTGTCCTGTTAGGATGATACCATAACAGGTGCTGTTTAAGGTATTCAGGTCCTGTCCCCTGAAGAGCCTTAAAAGCCAGACAGATGGCTTTAAATTCCGCTCTCTTCCTCACCGGTAACCAACATAGATATTTTAGGCCACGGGACACAGATTAGAATTTAGGAATATTCAGCAACATCCTAGCAGCGGAATACCCTCGCAACCACAAAACAAAGTAAAATTAAAGACATTTGTATTGCTATGGAGTTATAACAAACAGGTAGTAAACAAGAGCAAATCTTTGTATTTGTATTCCTTATGGAAAGATGTTTATTCAAGTCCACATTCAGCCGACACGTGTTTCGTCGTGTTCAAAGTTCAGGCCAAGTCCGTCCTTGGAACACGGCGACCGGGAACACACAGAGGAGGGATACCTATCCACAGTTCGTAAATCCACAGATGGATCGAACTACCAACCAGTAATAACCCGTCTATTTGGATCCCCTCCCGGTACAGTCAGACACAAACACGTGTCTAGTCTGTTTTGGTACTGACTAGCCATACTTGGCCTGAAGGATATCCGTAGAAGCCGAACTTTGCACTCCGAACCCGGAGTAGTTCTTGTCGAGTAATATTATTTGAACATGCAGCATTTAATACATCGTGACTCATCTACCTAAATCCTTATCGACCCACAGACGTTTGGGTCTCTCCACCAGCCCTGAAGAGTCGTGTTGACTCAACTTTGAACACGACGAAACACGTGTCGGCTGAATGTGGACTTGAATAAACATCTTTCCATAAGGAATACAAATACAAAGATTTGCTCTTGTTTACTATCTGTTTGTTATAACTCCATAGCAATACAAATTTCTTTAATTTTACTTTGTTTTGTGGTTGCGAGGGCATTGCTGTTTATAAGTTGTGAAAGTCTTTGATTTTCTTACGAACGGCTAAGGGCTTCCCCGTTCGCTCTTCACGCACCACGCCTAGACCCTTTTTCCCAACGGAACTTAACGTAGACTCCAGGCAGAGCGCCCTGATTCTCTGAATTTCTCAAAAAACCCTTCATAGCCTTTTCCTAGCAGCGGAATGTTGGACCCGTTGAAGTTTAAGCAGATGTTGTTTCTGAAGGCCCAAGAGCCTCCATATAAATCACCTAGAGCTACTAGCAGTGTTTCTAGCGCTCAAAGCCTTTCAAACTCACCTAATAGCCAAAACTCTCCTAGTCGGCACAGACAACATGTCAGCTATGTACTATATACAAAAACAGGGGGGGACGCACTCTCTGCAACTGTCAAGCTAGCTCAAGCTAGCTCAAGCTATTTGGAAATGGGCCATACATCCTGGAGGAAATCTATGGGAAGTGACTAAAAATAAGTACTAAGGCATGGCCAGGTGTGAGGGAAGAGTTAAAAGAACATTTCACCACTAGTTATATTATGAAGATAATCTCTAGATTAAACTTAACCCGGGCAGCTGGCCCAGATAATTTGCCGGCAGTTATTATAAAAAATAAGCCAGAATGGTGGTCAGAGTTCCTGGCGAATACGTTCCAGGGGATTCTGGAGACAGGAATTGTGCCAGAGAATTTGAAAGGAGCTATTGTTAGGCCAATCCATAAAAAAGCAAAACTATAGGCTAATAAACCTACTAGACATAGGTGAAAAAGTATTTGCTTAAGTAATATTGGGATTACTTAGAGACTGGGTGAAAGAAAAAAAGATTGTGCCCCCAGAACAGGGAGGGTTCAAAGAGGGACACTCAACGGTGGACCATTGCTTTGCCCTCTGGGCAATTGCGCGGAAGTTGCTCGAGCAGAAGGGTAGCCTGTTTTGCTGCTTCGTGGACTTCCGCACAGCATTTGACCTGGTGGACAGGGAGCAGCTGTGGCTGACTTTGATAGGGTACAATATCCCGGGGGATCTACTGGGCTTGATTCAAGTCCTGCATATGGAGAATTGGGCAGAGATAATTTTGGATGTAGAGGGAAGTTTATCACAAGGGTGCGTACTGGCCCCACTGCTCTTTTCGCTGTTTATCAAGGACTTGCCCCCAATCTTAGGAAATGCAAGAGGGGCAAGCCCGAAGCAAGGTGGAAAACATAGTTTATGTTTTTTCTACGCGGACGACCTGGTAATTATGGACCCAAAGGAAATTGGTCCACAGAGGAAACTAAACATGTTTAAAGAATACTGCCAGGTCAAAAGACTAGTGGTTAACATGGAGAAGACTAAGATCTTATGTTTCGGTAGAAAGAAAACAGGGTTTTCTTGGTATTTGGGGACCGAAAAGCTGGAAAAAGTAACAGAATACAGATATTTAGGGATGTGGTTTGAGAGAAGTTTGCAATGGCACACCCATCTCGACGCACTAAAACTGAGGACTGCAACCTCAGTGAAGGGTTTAAAAAGATGTAATAGTGTGTATGGTGAAATGTCTGACAGACCGCTCCTAAAAGCGTTCTCTGCAAAGGTTCCACCTCAATTTTTGTATGGCGAAGTAGTTTTTTACTTGAGTGGCAAAAATCGGTGGGACTTGGAGGAGGGAAAAACCTGAAAAATCTATTCTCTCTGCCTAAATCGTCAATGGTACAGGCAGCAAGGCTAGAACTGGGAATCACTTCATGGGGCATAACTGCTTGCATGGCACTACTACTCTTTTGGCAACGTCTGGGTTTGGGTGATGAACATAAAATCTCACTATGGTGTTGGAAAAAAATTGTAAACAGTGAGCTAAACTGGGCAAAAGAGTCAAGAATCACTTTCAAGAAAGCATGTAGCATATTAAAGCTTAAGCTGTGACCCCAGTCCTTCAACTAAATAAAGACAAGAGGGAACTTAGGATCCTGGGAAAAGAAACATTTCGAGTACAGGACCAAGATTACCTCTTAAGGAAAAGCTCAGTTCTCCATTTGGCCACAGCGTAGCAAAAGGAATGACACTTCCCCTATATTGACAGACTACCTAGCTGGTCATTAAGGAGAGAGGTGTTAAGGCTAAGAATTGGAGTAAACCCATGTCACACAAACAAAGGGGTAAAAAGTTCCATGATAAATGATATAGGAAAATGCACTTGCACCCTAGGAACAACATGGGATATTATACATATTTTATTAGATTGTTATACATTTTTTGAAATTCGAATATACTTTTTATGTCTGAATTTTAAAAAGTATGATATTAAAAACAGGATGCAAGCAGTAAACCTTTTAGTGGAAATGATTAACCTAGATATAGCATGTACCATGGGAAAATATATTTAAAAAGTTCAAGAGTCCCTTAAAGGCATTGAGATTTGAGATGTTCAGGCCTTTTATGTACGAGGAGAATGAGCCACAAAAAAGTAGAAGCAACGTGGATAGAAACACACTACCTTGAGGAGATAAAGATTAATTTGTGAGTTTTTAAAATTTATTTAAAACATTTATATATCTATTTTAGTGAAAGTATTGTTAATAATTTGTATACTTTTATGGTTGTAAAAGACCTAATAAAGTTTCTACTGACACAAAATGTATCCATAGGGCGGCTCATTCTCGACCCTGTTCCACAGACGGTGCTAACAGCAGACGCATTGCTCACTGGTTGCTGCGCTCACCTACAAAGTCACACAATCCAAGGATTATGTAGCCGAAAGTATAAATCACCTAGAGCTACTAGCAGTGTTTCTAGCGCTCAAAGCCTTTCAAACTCACCTAATAGGCAAAACTGTCCTAGTCCTCACAGACAACATTACAGCTATGTACTATATACAAAAACAGGGGGGGGACACTCTCTGCAACTGTCACGCCTAGCTCAAGCCATTTGGAAATGGGTCATATATCACAAAATGTATCTCCTAGCAGACCAACTTCCATTAGAAAACAATCAATTTACAGACCGTCTAAGCAGACAGACAGCAATCCACGAGTGGAAACTTCATCCCCAGATTCTTCTTTCTTACTTACAGGAATGGTGATTTCCTTACATACATCTGTTCGCCACAGCTCAAAGTGCAAAATGCTCAAGCTTTACCTTCAGGTTCCCACACCAGCTCTCCAAAGTCAATGCCCTATGAATGAACTGGTCAGGGATATTTGCCTACACTTTTCTGCCTCTCCCACTCATTCCGCTGGTAGTTCAGAAGCACTGACAGGCATCCCTCAAACTCATTCTCATAGCTCCCACATGGGCAGGTCAACCTTGGCTCACCTCCCTGCTGGAGCTCTTAGTTGTTCCACACCAAAAGCTGGATCTCAACTCCAGTCTCCTCACTCAGAACCATGGAAGAATCATGCATCCAAATCCCAAGGAACTCAACCTAGGGATTTGGCTCCTTAAGTCATTGAGTTTGGTTATTTATAATTACCACCAGACTGTATGAATATCCTAAAGGAGGCTGGGAAACCAACTACTAGGGCATTTGGGGGTTTCTTTGTGAACTCGGTTGGTTGTCTGTTTTTCTAGATCCCTTGTGCGTAGTATGTTAGAAATAGTGTGTATGGTTAGCATGATTGGTGAGACTGATATGGATGAATGAATAAAGTTGCCTTCTTTTAAACTTTATTTTTATTATAGAATGTTTAGGTGGGTTGCTATTTGAAATTTTGTATGTTGTACTAATTGTAAAATTACTTTTTTTCTATTATACAGGAATTATTAATGTGCACCCTTTTTTTGTATATGTAAAAAAATCTTTTTTTGAAAAATAACCAAAAAATGGCTTTTTGAAATAAATGACAAGCTAAGAGAAATAAATGACAAATAAAGCCTCAACTATTGTCTTTTGTATGTATTGATGCTGTGTCCTTGTAAAAAAAAGTTAATAAATATGTACCTTGAGTCATACCAATGTTGAAATTAGATAGGTCAGTCCAGACGGTTCTTCTATAGTGCATTTTCTGCCCTTTCCCCCTCCTCTAGACCTAAAAGAAATATATATTGGGGTACCCTCAGCTATGATAATTTTCTCTCAACGGTTTTTACTGTAGGGTTTTTTTTTTTGTATCATTTCAGGCATTCACTTGTGCTGTGCTCTTAGATTACCACTGATCACTTGTCTTTTCATTTGACTACTGCTTCTGTCCTTTGTAATTTTTTTCTTTATAATTTCTCTCACCTTTACTGAGTATTTACAGACCTAAAATGGAAGGTCTTAAATCATTTGGTTTTACTGATGACGATTTCGCTAATATGTTAGGTCAAATCACGGGTAGCAGTACCAGCAACACTAACCCCATAAACAATAACAATAGCGAATGGCTCAAATTATTAAATCTAAAGAAAAAAGCCAAACGCATGGATTCACATGCTTTTTTCATGTGTGAATACCTCAAATCAGGAGTGATACCATCTGGTATTAGAGTCAGAAATATGCCAGCCTTTTCATTGAAGTGCGAAAGTTTCTTGAGCGTTGGTCACTCATAGCAAACAGATGCTCAAGAGACTGGATGCTACTTATCGTAGAGACAGTACGTGAAATGATAGTGCCACTATTACAAGAAATTTTAGAACTGGAAGAAAAATTGAAAACTAGTCCGGCATTGGAGGAAGCAAAGAAAAAATTAGAAAACATCAATGAGGAAATCCAAGAATTTGATGATTATCTGATAAAGAAAAAAACTGAGAAATTAAAAAAAGATGTGAGATGGTTCTCGCAGGAGAAGATATACCCCTACATTAAATCTGACTTCTACCAAGAAGGAGCTAACGATCAAGCCCAATATAACACCAGACCTTATGAACAAGGTCAATTTATTCAAAGCCCTAATAGAACAGGAAAAATTCTAAACTTCTCTGATACTAACTCCTCAGATTCTGACTTTGAAGGCCATCGTGGAATTGAAGAACAAATCTATGGCTATCAAGATAGGAATCAAAGAGACCATTTTTCAGGCCAATACCCTCGAGCACAAACACAATCACCTTTTTTACCGAGAGGCCGAGGCAGGAGCAAAACACGTTTTCCGAGGACAGATCGAAACTTCTACCCCTCGATAGACACTTTACATCCGCAACCGTACATGCGGACCTGAAATCATCAATATTGGAGACAGTAAAATTGTCCCCAGTACATTTTTGAATCGGTTTAAGTTAAACCTAGATATTTTTCCTTCTTCCGTAAAGTCAGATTAAAAAAATTCTTTAATGGCTTGGAGGAGAGGGATGAGGAACTTAATCTATCTGGTTGCAAACCTCCATCTAATTTTACACCATCTCTAGATATGGTAGGCACAGAGGTAAGAATTTTTGAGACTAATATAATAAAAGATTTAGAAAAACTGACTAAGTTTATCCCTAAGCCTCAAAATAACTTAATGTACCCCGAAAGACAAGCTTTAAAAACCCTACTGGAAAACCAATGTATCACAATTAAACCATGTGATAAAGCAGGAGGAATTGTCATAATGGATACCACTAAATATACAGACAAATTAAATCAAATGCTGGCAACACCAGAACATTACAGAAGAGCAAAACATCAATCTTTACCTGCTCTAAGAACTAAAATTGAGGTAACTGTACATAGGGCCTTCATAGATGGATATATTTGTCAAAAAGAGATGGACTTTCTCATCAAATCCAATCCAGTGACTCCAACGCTATATGGAGTACTGAAGACACATAAAAACATAAGGGACCCGCCTTTGAGGCCCATTGTGTCTACCATAAACTCCTGCACTGAACCTCTTTCAAAATATATAGACACCTTTTTATGTCCTCTGACCGTGAGCTATAAGTCCTACATAAAAGACACAGGACATATGATATCTGTTGGACAGGCCACATGGAAGGCCGCTCTCCCCCAGCCCGACCCGGCCTAAGCCCGGTCCCGCAGGTACCACACACCACCCTTGCACGCCCTCCGTCCCCTCAGGGACCCCTGCCCTCGAGCATGTCAACCTCGTGGGCCCGATCCACTGCCAGTCTACGCGCCCATCCCGGGGCGCCATCTTGGACACTCCACCACGTGGCCGCCTGGCCTCCGGCCGACCTCAACCCTGGGCCTGGCCAGGCCTCAGACATCCCGGCACCACCCTCCACCCAGGAGGTGAGCGGGCTACTTGGCAAGTCAATGGGAGAAAGAGGTGTCGATGGCTCTCCCCCGCCAAGTGCCGCTCACCCATCGCCTCCCCGGGCACTGGCTCCACCCCCCTGCTGGGTGTCTGGACTCCCTCATCCCGGACCTCCCGACCTCCAAGTGCGAGGGTCCGGACATCAAAGCACACCAGCCCTATAACTGGGGCAGCTCCAGAGCAGGAAGGCAGTTGTATCTTGGAGTCGAGAGACGTAAAGAGGAACTCATCCTAGACGGTCTATTGGCGCTGCCGTAGCTCTGTCTTGTGCACCATCGCCCTGCCTGTTGGCGCTGCCACAGCCCTCGCAACCTTCATCGCTTTCATCGTCGTCGGGACCTGCTGGCGTGGCCGCGGACCGTTGTAACCACCATCTTCACCGGGACCTGCAGGCTCCGCCGCGGACCGTCGTCTTCCTTCGTCCATCTCGGGACCTGCCTGGCTCCGCCGCGGCCCGATCATCTAGAACGCCGAGCTCGAGGATTGAGAGCTATTTTCCACTCATTGGTAACAAGACTGTCCCGCTACCCTTTTCCCCAAACCAGAGACTAGAATCGAGGGGACCCCTGAGTCCAGACCTCCTTGTATCATATCATCGTAACCTAAGAATTGCATATAAAGTCTCGTTAACCTTCAACCTTGTGTGGTGTCCGTCTGTGGGGGGGAAGTTACTTTTCTGTACAGTTGTTGGAGACGGCTCTCCCCGGAGACCTCTCCCCGTAGTCTCGGCCGACCCTCCCGGTCCGTCTAACATTGGTGGCCAGCGGCGCGATCCGAATCACCGCATAAACGTACAGAGAGTAGCTCACCCCACGACGAAATCACAATGACCACTAAAGAAAGCGGATCAACCGAGAAATTCCAAATGGAGAAATTGGAGGAGTACAGCCATCGTGAACTAAAACAATTCTGCATCGAACTGGGTATCGCTACCACCGGACTAAGCACCAAGGACGATTTTAAGCATGCCCTAGAATCTTGGGCAGAGACCGGGGCTGCCGGAACCCCCGATCAAAGCACCGCAGAAAAAACGACCACGGCCCCTGAAGGACAAAGAACGGGTCTCTCGCAAGACGAGATCCAGGAAAGAGAAAGAACCCGACTACACGAGCTGGAAATGGCCCGACTCAAAATGGACGTTGAACTTAAGTTGGCCGAACAAAAAATCAACTTAGAGCACCTGCGTCTCCGAGAAGAAAGAGAGGAGAAACAGAGACAAAGGGAGCTCGAGGAAAAGAAACTAGCGTACGAACACGAACGGAACCTAGCCGAGATCAACCTGCGCAAGCAGAATAAAGAAGCAGGGGTGCCCGAGCGACCCCCCACCTCAGGGGCCACAGAGAAAAAGGTACACATCCCCAAGGATGTTGTCCGAGAATATTTCCGAGAGGACGACATCCAGCAATGGTTTAAGGCCTATGAAATCGCTATGACTGCACACCGGATCGATAGAAGCGACTGGGGAGCCGGTCTATGGGGAAGATTCCTCAATGAGGGCCGCGACACCCTGCTACAGCTCCCGGACCACCAGATGACCTCCTACGACCATATGAAAGCGGCACTCCTCACCCGCTATGGCCTCACACCCGAGATGTACCGTCAGAGGTTCCGAGACTGCACCCGCATCCCGGGTACAACTTGGGTGGACTATGTAACATACTTTAGCCGAGCCTTCGAGGGCTGGATCAGAGGAAGCAACGTCACGACCTACGAGCAACTGTTTAATCTGATGGTATGGGAGCATCTGTCGAACAATTGCTTCATTGAACTCCGCCAGCACCTCCTCGACAGCAAGTTAACGGATCCCCGGCAGCTCGCAGCCGAAGCTGACCGGTGGGAGATCACCAGAGTGGGCCGGAATGGGTCCTACGAACAGAACCGGAACAACAATGGTCAGCACCGACCCAGAGGAGGAGGAGGGGGCCAAGGACGAGGAAGAGACAACGCCCCGGTCGCCCCCGCTACCAGCACCACCCCCCCGGCCAACCGGGGCAGCACCCCAGCGCGACCGGGGTACAGAGCCAATGTCACGTGTCACCGATGTCAACGAGTCGGCCACTATGCGAACGACCCAAACTGCCCGCAGTACCAGAGCCCAAGACCCCGCCAAGTGGCCGCTGCAGCCCTAGGGGAAGAACAGATCTCCGAGGAGCAGGAAGAATACGAACAAGAGCATCAAGAGTGGGAGCCAGCCGCCATGGCTCTAGCCTGCTTAGGGGGGAAAGACATGGTCCCGCGGGTCCCCCTACCCGCTAACACCCAGAAGTACAGCCAATGGGTGAGCATCAATGGACGCCGGGCCGAAGCCCTTCGTGACACCGGGGCCAGTGTAACAGCCGTCCGCTGTCACCTGGTGGCCCCAGAACAGTATCTACCGAACATTCTCTGCCCTGTACGATCAGCCGATAACTCGGAAAGCCTGTGTCGGATGGCCTGCGTCCCTTTCGAATGGGGAGGGGTCTCCGGCATGTTGAAAGTAACGGTCCGAGACGATGCCCCCGTAGACTGCCTCCTGGGAAATGACCTTGAAAGCTCTCCGTGGGCAGCCGTGGAGCGAAGAGAACACCTGGGGATGTTAGGCGTCCCAGACGGGGCGTGCGTCACCACCCGGTCCATGGCCGCCCGTGCCAACCACCGCCCAGAAGAACCCGAATGGCCGGCGCCACCGCCTCCGGTCGCCCCAGCCGAAAACACCGACCGTGACATCCCCCCCGAACCAGCTCAACCTACCGACCTCGCTAACCTCGACCAGTGGCCTCAAGAGGGGGGGCCCACGCAAGAACAATTTCGCCAAGAACAGAAGACCTGTCCCTCCCTCGAGGGACTCCGCCAGCAAGCGCTCGCCCAAAGCGCAGGGGATACCTCCAGAACTCATTGGGTCTACTGGGACAATGATCTGCTGTACAGCGAGCAAAGAATCGCCGAGCTGGGGAGCAACCGAGTATTAGCGGTGCCCCTCCGTTTTAGAGACTTCCTGTTAAACCTGGCCCACGATGTCCCCCTGGCAGGACACCTGGGACAAGATAAAACCTACAGTCGCCTAGTGACCCACTTCTTCTGGCCCAAAATGAGGAACGATGTGCACCAGCATTGCCGATCTTGCCCCACGTGCCAAGCCAGTGGAAAGAGCGGCCGCAAGCTAAAAGCTCCCCTACAACCTTTTCCCGTGGTCACTACCCCGTTTGAGAGGGTCGGAATAGACATTGTGGGGCCCCTGGACCCGCGCACAAAACAAGGCCATCGATTCATCTTGGTGCTGGTGGACCACGCCACCCGCTACCCTGAGGCTGTCCCTCTGCGGACTGTGACCGCCCCGGTAGTCGGCCGGGCCCTGATGGGGATCTTCTCCCGTGTGGGCTTCCCCCGAGAAGTCGTCAGCGACAGAGGCACGAACTTTATTTCCAAATACATGAAGTCCCTCTGGCAACAGTGCGGGGTCACCTACCGATTCACGACCCCCTATCACCCTCAAGGGAACGGACTCGTTGAGCGGTTCAACCGCACGCTAAAGGGGATGATCGGGGGGTTGGAAGAGCCCCTCCGTCGCCAGTGGGATGTGCTGCTGCCGTGCCTCCTCTTCGCGTATCGAGAGGTCCCCCAGAAATCCCTGGGCTTCAGCCCATTTGAACTGCTGTATGGACACCCAGTGCGAGGGCTGCTCAGCCTCGTCAAAGAAGGCTGGGAGATGCCTCCGTTAAAGAACCCTCCAGATGTCTTCCGGTATCTCTTAACCCTCCGCAACCAGACCCGGCGGTTCCGGGAACTAGCAAAAGCCAACCTAGAGGCCAGTCAAGAGGACATGAAAAAGTGGTATGACCGGAATGCCTCATCCATTGAATTTGAACCTGGGCAACAGGTATGGGTGATGTCCCCCACCGAGCCATGCGCCCTACAAGACAAATGGACGGGGCCCTTCAAGGTAATCGAGCGCAAGGGCCCTGCCACCTATCTCATCGACATGGAATCCTCCCGGAACCCACTCCGGGTCCTCCACGCTAACAGACTAAAGCCCCTCTTTGTGCGTACAGAACTCAGCCTCTTGATGGCCACAGACACTGGGGCTGAAGAAGACTCCGAGCCCCTCCCTGACCTCCTACGGACTCGGGAACAAGACGGCTCCGTGGATGGGGTCCGACTCTCGGAGACCCTCACCGGAGAGCAACGTCAGGAATGTCAAGCTCTCCTATCACAGTTCGCCAGCCTGTTCTCCCTCACCCCAGGTGTCACTTCCTGGTGTGTGCACGATGTAGACACGGGGGACAGCCCCCCTATCCGCCACCGGGCCTACCGCGTGCCAGATCGGGTACGGGCCTGCATCCAGGAAGAAGTAGCCAAGATGCTCACACTTGGGGTCATCGAGGCTTCGGACAGCCCCTGGGCCAGCCCTGTAGTACTGGTCCCCAAAGCAGCTGCCCCCGGCACCACCCCGGAACTTCGGTTCTGTGTCGACTACCGGGGCTTGAACGCGGTCACCCGAACAGACGCACATCCCATCCCCCGGGCAGATGAACTGATCGACCGCATGGGAGCTGCCCGCTACCTCAGTATCTTCGACCTGACGGCGGGCTACTGGCAGATCGGCCTCACACCCCGGGCGCAAGAACGTTCTGCCTTTTCCACACCCGATGGCCATTACCATTTCACCGTCATGCCCTTCGGCATGAAGAACGCCCCAGCGACATTCCAACGGCTCGTCAATCAGGTCCTGGCGGGGCTCGAAGGATTCAGCGCCGCCTACCTAGACGACATCGCTGTGTACAGCCACCATTGGTCCGAGCACCTCCACCACCTCCGAGCAGTGCTGCAAGCCTTACAGCGGGCTGGCCTCACGATCAAGGCCAGCAAATGTCAAATTGGACAAGGATCTGTAACCTACCTCGGGCACCAGGTGGGAAGCGGGCTGGTGGCCCCTCTGCAGCTAAAAATTGCCGCCATCCAGTCATGGCAGTCCCCCATCACACAGACCGAGGTACGAGCCTTCCTGGGCCTCACAGGCTACTACCGAAGGTTCGTGAAAGACTATGGTACTATAGTGGGACCCCTCACAGAACTCACGTCGAAAAACCAGCCCAAGAAAGTCAACTGGACCCCAGAGTGTCAAGCTGCCTTTGAACAATTGAAAGCCGCCATGTGTTCCGCCCCTGTGCTCCAGGCCCCCGACTACAGCCGGGAGTTCATCGTCCAGACGGATGCCTCTGACCATGGCATTGGGGCAGTCCTGTCCCAAGTGAACACCGAAGGCCTGGATCAACTGGTGGCCTTCATTAGCAGACGACTCCTACCACGAGAACAGCGCTGGAGCACCATAGAGCGGGAGGCCTTCGCTGTGGTATGGGCCCTCAAGAAGCTCCGGCCCTACCTTTTTGGCACACACTTTCGGGTACAGACCGATCACCGACCCCTGCAGTGGCTGATGCAGATGCGGGGGGAAAACCCGAAGTTACTACGCTGGTCCATCTCCCTACAAGGGATGGACTTCACAGTCGAACACCGGCCTGGGCCAGATCACGCCAACGCGGATGGCCTGTCCCGGTTCTTCCGCCTCGACGAGGAGAGTCCCCAAGAGGATGGGTAACTCTCCCCGCCTTCAGCTGGGGGGGACGCATGTTGGACAGGCCACATGGAAGGCCGCTCTCCCCCAGCCCGACCCGGCCTAAGCCCGGTCCCGCAGGTACCACACACCACCCTTGCACGCCCTCCGTCCCCTCAGGGACCCCTGCCCTCGAGCATGTCAACCTCGTGGGCCCGATCCACTGCCAGTCTACGCGCCCATCCCGGGGCGCCATCTTGGACACTCCACCACGTGGCCGCCTGGCCTCCGGCCGACCTCAACCCTGGGCCTGGCCAGGCCTCAGACATCCCGGCACCACCCTCCACCCAGGAGGTGAGCGGGCTACTTGGCAAGTCAATGGGAGAAAGAGGTGTCGATGGCTCTCCCCCGCCAAGTGCCGCTCACCCATCGCCTCCCCGGGCACTGGCTCCACCCCCCTGCTGGGTGTCTGGACTCCCTCATCCCGGACCTCCCGACCTCCAAGTGCGAGGGTCCGGACATCAAAGCACACCAGCCCTATAACTGGGGCAGCTCCAGAGCAGGAAGGCAGTTGTATCTTGGAGTCGAGAGACGTAAAGAGGAACTCATCCTAGACGGTCTATTGGCGCTGCCGTAGCTCTGTCTTGTGCACCATCGCCCTGCCTGTTGGCGCTGCCACAGCCCTCGCAACCTTCATCGCTTTCATCGTCGTCGGGACCTGCTGGCGTGGCCGCGGACCGTTGTAACCACCATCTTCACCGGGACCTGCAGGCTCCGCCGCGGACCGTCGTCTTCCTTCGTCCATCTCGGGACCTGCCTGGCTCCGCCGCGGCCCGATCATCTAGAACGCCGAGCTCGAGGATTGAGAGCTATTTTCCACTCGTTGGTAACAAGACTGTCCCGCTACCCTTTTCCCCAAACCAGAGACTAGAATCGAGGGGACCCCTGAGTCCAGACCTCCTTGTATCATATCATCGTAACCTAAGAATTGCATATAAAGTCTCGTTAACCTTCAACCTTGTGTGGTGTCCGTCTGTGGGGGGGAAGTTACTTTTCTGTACAGTTGTTGGAGACGGCTCTCCCCGGAGACCTCTCCCCGTAGTCTCGGCCGACCCTCCCGGTCCGTCTAACAATATCTGTCCTAGAACATAAGTCCTTCAATGACGCCACCCAATTTTTAGTAACCCTTGATATAAAGTCACTCTATACGAATATCCCCCAGGACTTAGCTATGGAGTCGGTAGCAGCGCTCCTAGCTAGGACACTGGGGGACAGACCAGATAGATTCATTTTAGAGTGTCTCGAAATAGTCTTACGAAATAATTTCTTTGATTTTAAAAAAGACCTTTATCAATAGATCAAGGGCATAAGTATGGGCGCATCTTGTGCCCCAAGCATAGCAAACATCTTTATGGGCGAATTTGAAAGCAAACACATTTTTAATGAGGTAGCCCCTTATTTTGAAAACGTCACTAGTTGGCATAGATTTATTGACGATATTTTTTGTGTATGGACAGGCCCAGAACAGACATTGCAGGAATATGTTGCTTGGTTAAATCTAGCTAATCTAAATTTAAGATTTACAAGCAACTATTTGTCCGTACAAGTAGAATTCCTTGATATCTGGATCAAAAACAAAGAAGGAGAGCTGGTGGGGAGTCTGTCCAGGAAACCTACAGCTAAAAATACTATACTGGAACACACTAGTTTCCACCCTCTTTGTCAGAAAGATTCGATCCCTTTCGGGGAGTTTCTACGAATCCGTAGAAACTGTACTAGTACTCAGGATTTTATGTATCATGCTGAGAAACTTAAAAATCATCCATTACTTCGAGGTTACCCCAAAAGATTGATACGTCAATCTCTCAAAAGAGCTAAATATTACAATAGGGACGCTCTTTTTAATTCCATCACCAAAAAAGCCACAGACATGCTTGTCTGTGTGGTAGACCATTCAAATATGAATCAACAAATCAGACGTGTGATAGACAAAACTTAGAGAATTCTAAACACCAACGAAGAGGAGACTAGTTTGCCCAGACCACTAGTAGCGTTTAGGAGGAATCCGAACCTAAAGGACAAATTGGTCCACAGCAGACTTAGGACTGGCTTACAACCTAGTCAAAGTACAATGGGCGGACGTCCATTACCTACAGGAAATCACAGATGTGGAACATGCCACACATGTGATCAAGCTATCATTAGCCAAACTTGGACCTATGGGAATAAATCAGGCAAAATTAAAATGATGAATAATTGTCGAAGCTCCAACATTATTTACCTTATACTTTGTCCCTGTGGCACGGATATATTGGCGAAAGCTCTAGAGAATTCCGGGTGCGATTCTCAGAGCATAAATCAGCCATCAGGACTGGTAAATTGAATGCCCCCATGGTTAGCCATTATCAAAATCAGAATCACACTGAAAATGAAATGTGCTGCTTAATCCTGGAATGTGTGAATATAATACCAGGGTTAGACACCACTAAGTTCAGGAAACAACGTGAAACATATTGGATCTATACCCTTAACACTGTGCGCCATGGTCTTAATGAGGAAATCATTTGGATAGTTACCAAATGAATGACGCCAGTTTTGTGGTTCCCCTTTTTCCGTTATGAAATTACTTCCATCAGACATCTTTTTGGCAAGGTTATTTTGCCATTTCATAATTAGATACAACCTTTGGTCATTCAGACATTTGGGCCATACACATCATTAGGTATAAACAGATGGTCATCTGTGTAGAGACCCTTATGAGTTACCCAATGGAGTTTTGATATAGGTCTTCTATCTTCAAACTATTAAGCATTATCTCTTGACAGTCATTCGACTTCTAGCTTGCTTTACTGATAATATCTTTACTCATAGTAAGCAGCAGCGGTATCTATATTTGTACCCAGAGAATACTTTAACTATTCTGAAACATATTCTTATAGGGTTGTTATCACCGTTCATCATTAACCACCGCATTCTATGCCCATTGGTTGATTTCAACGTCTATACACTCAACAAAACTAGTTTTTTGTCTTATTTTTGTTTTAGCAAATAAAACACATTCATTGGTGAGGATATTTTAACATATACAAACCATTGAGTTTGTAAATACAGATTTCGCTTGGGAACTCCTGTTATATTGACATATTCTGGAATTATTGGCTTGCGTGATGTATTACATCACTTGAAAATGGCGGCAGTATTTTAGCTTTCTTTCAAATTGAGAGTATCATTTACTTTAGTCCCCTTCCCTTTCTATTACACTGAAAATAGGGAAGTCTAACCTCATTATACCACGTGATTCACAGGAGGAGCACAGCCGTCCTCCCTTTTAAAAACTGAATTTGCCCGCGCTCCCCCACACCGGCCAGCTGCATTATAGATGACGCCAGCGAAGGAAAGAGCAAACCACCCACATGAGGTAACATATTGTATCTTCTTCAAAGAGGTCGCGCATGGCGTTCTTACTTGTGTAGGCTATTGCGGTAAATGTGGAGCGGATACGCCGGTTTACTAGCACTCATATCAGGCCGTAAGCTACTTTGTCTGGTCTAATACATATTAGGTAGCGTGCTACTAATAGTCAGTTCTTTTTAACTAATACTCGTAGTATGGCACCGTGGAACGGCTTTATGTTTCTTGGCACTATATCTTTAAGCCGTCAGCATTGCTTAAAAGACCGCTTATGAAAAAACGTGCTCCTCATAGCCAGTCTTTGTAGTAAGTATATAATTTCTTTGAACACTGGCCTCGTTTTTACGGCAGACCATATTATGTGAAATATAAGAATTCTGGCTCAGTTGTGGTGCACCTTCACCCAGAATGAACGTTAATTCTAGGGAGAAAGAGGTCACTCCACTGTTATAACATCAGTACGAACAAGAGTTTAACTTCCACATAAACACTAGGTCTATTTAATACGGGCGACACCAGTGTACACCTATGCATAGGAAGTTATTATGGGCCCGATTCACAGAACTAACTTAAGACAAAATCCTAAACTTACTACTTTTGGTATTCACAGAAGTTAGGACTTTGTCTTAAGTTTGTCTTAAGACAGACTTAAGACAGACTTAAGTTAGGATTTTGTCTTAAGTCTGTCTTAAGTCTGTCTTAAGATAAACTTAAGACAAAATCCTAACTTCTGTGAATACCAAAAGTAGTACATTTAGGATTTTGTCTTAAGTTAGTTCTGTGAATCGGGCCCTGACTGTCTAGAGGGGTATACTGCTTCTTGCACGTCTTTAAGATGCCAATTTATTCCTCCACCATTATGCCTGGGACTTCTATAGAAATCCATTCTCACATGGATATGTGTAAATGATAAACACTTAGCCAGATAGTTCCATCTGCTGTTTTTATGTTTGCCCTTCAGTGATCACACGCTCTGGGTGGAAACTACAGCTATTACAAGACAGAAATACTCTCCTATGATATCAATCAACAGGATCTCTCTCTCTCAGAGATAGACCAATTTCAAAAGGTGAGATTACAGTTAGGACAATCTCGTGTTTGTCTAATGGAAATAGGCTCAAGCATATGTTGATGTTCTAAATATATTTATTTTTCAAAACTGTAGAATCTTCCTATCAGAACATAAAGAAGGAGAAAAGAGACGAGCTCTCTGTTCCTATACTGTAACACAGGACAAGATTTTATAGCTCTGGGGATAGCAAAAAAGAGCTTTTTTTCTGGCCTGGACACTTATATTTCTGTAGGTATCCAATCCAATAGATCTAAATTGTAGCATTTTTAACCAGAGGCTCATAACACCATCTAAAATGTTTCTCTTTAATATACGTGTTTACAGGAATATTTCAAAAAAATCGTGAACTTATTACACAACCTGTAATAGTGCAGTTACTACAGCAAAAGTAGGTGAGGATAATACATATATCTCCGCTAGTTCTTGGTGGTAGCGACTATAATATCAGGAATCCTTTTATCCTCTGGGGACTCTATGGAGACACTATTTCCTATAGAAATCTATACTCCATGTCTTATGCACAACTGATACAATTTTCTCTGTTATCTTTTTGAAAAATCAACAAAGAGAACCTTTATCTATATAATAAAGCTACTTAGATCACCCTCTTCTTCTTTTTTCTTTATCACTGTTTCTTTTTTGAGCACTGCACACGTTAGCTACTAATAGAAAGTAACTAAATAAGAAGTATGAGTGACAAGGATTCAGCATCACATATTTACCACTATTGTATTAATTACAGATGTGAAGACACCCCTACCTTCAAGTATACTGTATATTTATTGGCCCTGATGAAGGTGGCATAGTTTTATCTTTTGCACCGAAACGCACGTAGGCCACTTACAGACAACTGAAAATCCAACTGAGAAGGACTCCCAAAAAGAAGGATAGAAAACCAAAAGTTTGAGGTTGACATCTATGTATAACATCTAAATATATCCCCATTGGGGGTTTCTTTGTGATCTCGGTTGGTTGTCTGTTTTTCTAGATCCCTTGTGCGTAGTATGTTAGAAATAGTGTGTATGGTTAGCATGATTGGTGAGACTGATATGGATGAATGAATACATTTGCCTTCTTTTAAACGTTATTTTTATTATGGAATGTTTAGATGGGGTTGCTATTTGAAATTTTGTATGTTGTACTAATTGTAAAATTACTTTTTTCTATTATACAGGAATGAATAATGTGTACCCTGTTTTTGTATATGTAAAAAATTATCTTTTCTTGAAAAATAACCAAAAAAATGGCTTTTTGAAATAAATGACAAACTAAGAGAAATAAATGACAAATAAAGCCTCAACTATTGTCTTTTGTATGTATTGATGCCGTGTCCTTGTAAAAAAAGTAAAAAAATGTTTACCTTGAGTCATACCAATGTTGAAATTAGATAGGTCAGTCCGGAGGTTCTTCTATAGTGCATTTTCTGCCCTTTCCTCCTCCTCTAGACCTAAAAGAAATATATATTGGGGGTACCCTCAGCTATGATAATGCAGCAAAGTGGAAACACTTTGTTATATACTGTAACAATAACAATATCAATCCCCTTGATGCTTCAGTGTAAAACATCATCTGTTATCTCTTCCACCTACAGCAATCTGGATTAGTTTACACACCCATTTGATTGCATTTAGTGGCAGGGCTAAATACAAACGCCTGCTGAATGACTATAAGAAAGCCATCCTTGCGTCCAAGACCAAGTACTTCTCTGAGCAGGTCGCATTGCCCGCAAACAAATCTAAAGAGATTTTTTCTCTGGTCAACAACTTGGCCACCTCTGATCGTGTATGCCCCAAGCTCATTCCTTCCCAGGCCTTCTGCTCCTCCTTAAACGACTTATTTATCGAGAAGATCGTTAAAATAAAATCTAACATTCCTACCACACCCTTCCCCTCCCATTATCCTGCCCCCCCTGCTCCTAATTCTTCCTCGATTCCTTCCCGTCTATTTCCTTGGACTCTTTTCTTGCCTTGCTTATTAAAACTAAGTCTGGCTCTCCAGCCGATTGTGCTCCTGCTCGCATGCTGAGAACTCTCTTTACCTCTTGCCCTACCACTCCCCTTTCTCTTCTTAATGCCTCTCTTTCAACTGGCCTGGTCCCCTCCTCATTTAAATCTGAGATCGTCTTTCCTATTCTCAAAAAACCTGGTCTGGATTCTTCTCTCCTTTCTAACTTCAGACCCATCTCTCTCCTACCCTATCTCGCCAAAATTCTTGAAAGTTATGTCACCTCTTGTCTTTCCTCTTACGTTGAGCAGAACCATCTCCTCGCTTCCCATCAAGCGGGCTTCCGCTCGGGCCACTCTACGGAGTCAGTGGTGCTTGCGGTTCTTGATGAGCTGAAAGCCAAGGCCGATACCAACTCCCCTCAAGCTCTGGTTCTCCTCGACCTGTCCGCTGCGTTCGACACAGTTGATCATACCATCTTACTTGACCGTGTCGGCGCAGCGGGCATTCGGGGCTCTGCTCTCTCCTGGATCACGTCCTTCCTTACAGGACGCTCACAAGCTGTTCACCTCTCTGGTTTTTCCGCTTCTCCCCTCCCGGTGTCCTGTGGGGTTCCTCAAGGTTCCTCCCTCTCTCCTCTTCTTTTTAACCTCTATATTCGTCCCCTTATTGTTTCTCTTCTTGATCTGGGGGTCTCTGTGTATAATTACGCAGATGACCTCCAGCTCGTCTTTGACCTTTCCTCCTCTTCTCACTCCTTATCATTTTTTCGTTCCACTCTGGTTTTTATATCCGGATGGATGAGCGCCAATCATCTCCAGCTCAACCCAGACAAGACTGAGCTTGTCTTGACTGGTGGCTCATCCAGTCCTTGGTCCTCTGCTTTCTGGCCCCCCATCTTTGGTCCCCCTCCTACCGCGGTTTCCTCTGTTAAAACGCTGGGCATCAAGGTCAGCCAGGACCTGTCAATGCATGGCCAGGTCAGCTCTGTAGTGTCCTCTTGCTTTCTTTCCCTCCGCCTGATTTGAAAAATCTCCAGTTTTTTCTCCCTGGATTCCCTTAAAATTATCATTTCGGCCCTTATCACCTCCCGCCTTGATTATGGAAACAGCTTGTTCGTGGGCATCCCCGCCTACAAAACCCGCCATCTCCAAGCAATCCAGAATCAGGCTGCCCGTCTTATTTTTCATTTTCCAAAAACTCACCATATCACTCCTGTCCTTAAATCACTTCACTGGTTACCTGTTTTGCAAAGATCCCTATTTAAACTAAGGAGCCTAGTCTTCCGGGCTGTTGATCACTCTGCTCCGGCGTTCATCAATACCCTGATCTCCACTCACACCCCTGCCCGTACCCTCCGTTCTTCTACTTCTGCCCTCCTCACTGTTCCCCGCTTTCGCAAATCCCGCACTGGTGGTACTAGATTCTCTGTTCTTGCTCCCCGGTTCTGGAACTCCCTCCCTCTATCTATGCGTTCAATTCCCATTTTTTCACACTTCCGCAAAGCGCTTAAAACCTTCTTGTTTGCCCAGGCCTACTCTTGTTAACCTCCTCGGCCCTGTTCTGTTCTGTTCAGTAGAGCTCTCAGCGCCAGGAAGCCACTTGGCCACCGTGCGCTCAACAAATACCTTATTCATTCATTCATTCAGTAGCTGCATACTTACAAAACAGACAACACTTATCTCTGTTCAGAGTAACAGTGATGAAAGCCTTTATGGAAGGACTAAAAAGAGTAATACCACCAAGAGCTCAACTTGCACCAGTATGAAACTTGAACATGGTCCTTATGAAGCTAATGGGTCCACCTTTTCAACCAATGCACAAGTGTCAACTGCAATTTTTCTCAGGGAAGGTTGCTTTTCTTATTGCAATCACTTCCTTAAGGAGAGTTGGTGAACTAAAGGCACTAAGTATACAAGGACCTTTTTTTTAACTTCACAAAGACCAAGTGGTTCTTCAAACTAATCCCAAATTTCGTCCTAAAGTGGTTTCTGCTTTTCACATCAATCAATCCCTTGAGTTACCCGTATTTTTTCCTCAACCTGATTCTGTAGCAGAATGAGCACTACACATTCTAGATGTTAGAAGAGTTCTACTATATTATATGGTAAGAACAAAGAATTTTTGTAAGGCAAAAGAACTCTTTGTTGCTTTTTTGCCAATATACAAAGGCAATCCCATTTCTAAATCAGGCATTGCAAGATGGATCGTGAAATGTATCCAAACATGTTATGTAAAACCGAAAAGAACTTTGACAATACCCCATAAAGTGCATTCAACCCGCAAAATAGGGGCTACTATGGCCTTCTTAGGGAATATTCCCTTAGTTGACATCTGTAAGGCATCAACATGGTCTACACTGCACACATTCACCAAACACTATTTTGTAGATGTGTTAGCAAGGTAACAAGCTAATGTAGGCCATGCAGTGCTTAAAACATTTTTTCAAAGAAGTGCAACATTTACAGGTAACCCACCACTTTGGGAGTTTACTGCTTTATAGTCTATGCAAATCATGTGATGTACAGCTCACATGCTGCAAACAGATAATGTTACTTACCCAGTAAGCATCTGTTCTTGGCATGTAGAGCTGTAGATGCACATGCGCACACCTGCCTCCCCAGGTATCTATACCTGTTGCAGCTTTACTTACTTTACATACATATGCATGGACATCTCCATTCTACCTTCACTAACTCTATTCTCACCCTCTGCAGGAAAACAATCTAACAATGGAGTCAATGCCCATGCACACTATCACTGAAAGGAGAAGAAAAAGAACTGGTAAACATCCCAACCCAACGCTAGATGGCAGGAGTATGCAAAGCATGTGAATCTACAGCTCTACATGCCAAGAACAGATGCTTACTGGGTAAGTAACATCATCCTTCCACACTAAGGAAAGGTGTAGCTAGGCCATAGCTCAGGGAGCTATATGCTCAAAACTTAACATATGTACTCTGAAGATTCACTGAGCTATTTGCGTTCCTACAGACCCATGTTCCCAATTATACATGCACTAGGCCACCCAGACTTCAATCCGACACAGCTTAATAGAAAAGCACAGAGACACTAAAACACCCAGCATACAGCCACTTAGAGACAAATTTAGATAACCATACAGGTTATGAACGGAGGCAGTCAAGTACAAACACACTTATATAAGCATGCATACATACATACATATTTAAAGACCCATGCTATGAGAAACAAAGACAGTGCTATGCCCACAAACTTACTTACATATTCAATGACATCTCCACGTATGTACTAACTCACTGAATAAGATATGTACGAAGCAGCTGACCCTTTAAAGACTCCCATCCAAAGAAGTAGCCGTTTGAATTTGTGTTGGGCCTGGTGCGCGTCAGCCTGTGCGTGCACTTTTACTGATGGGCTCACTTGGCATTTCAAAGCCCTTGTAAAGTCTTAAGCTGCTTTTCTACCACATGTAAATCCCTATTAACATACACTGTAGCTTGGTAATAGGAACAGGTGCTATGTGCTTTGAAAATAAAATATACTTAAAAAGCTTAAGTCAGCAATATGCAGTTTTACAGAACTATTTATTCAGTTATACATACAGTCTGCCAGCCAGACTTCAGTGTTGGATAACTAACTACAATGCAAAGAACCACTAATTCACTGACTCACATTGTGATAAAATCACATAAACATTTACTCATTCAAGCAACTGTTTATTTTTTTTAACAACTCTTTTTATTAGTTGACCGCACACAGATGTAGCACTCTGTACCCCGGAGGAACCACAGTAAATACAACAAGGCATAGTCAGTGATCCAAAAAACATTTTATGACGAAACCCCGAACTCCCCACTCACCAACCCCCCCCTTGTAGCCCCCCCCCCAGCACAGACCCCCCCCCCCCCGGCACAATGTCACTGTAGTCCAGTAGAAAGGTTTGCATGTATTTAACCGTGTGTACGATATTGCCCCCTCACCCCCTTCAACCCAGTCCCTCTGTGTCTCCTATTTGAGGTGACGGTTCCAAACATATTCCCTTTGTGGTCCGCCCATCTTTTCCATATTTTGTAGTGTTTCTTAGGGCAGCCCCTGGCTTCGAAAATCGGCCTCTCTAGCCCCATACAAAAATCAAGGCCCTTCTTCCATGCCACCACCTTGGGAGTCCGGGGGTCCTTCCAAGCCTGTGCCACATCCCTCTTTGCAACTGTAAGACCCAGTAAGAGTAGGTGCCTCTTATATACATTGCCACCCACACCTTCCAGGACGTGAAGGAGCCCAAGTTTAGGGGAACGAGGCAGATCCCAGCCCAGCACTCCGGACAAACAGTCCCACACCCCGGTCGCAACTGTTTATTTTGATAGTTAAATAGTTAAGAAATGTAATCTGATACTATGTACTTAACTAATGAATGTGCTTCTGTTTTTGTGTTTTCAGATATCAATATCTAGTTAAGTACAGAGAGTTACAATGCCATCAATAACTCAGAGAAGAAAGAAATAGCAGCAAACACACCATCTCCTCAGAACTGAGACACAAAAGGGGCAAAATGAGGAAAAGGTGGTCTCTGAGAAAAGAGCTGCTGGTAAGAGGACAAAGACATTTCATAAAATGGTATGTGGACAACTGGAAACACTGCGAAAACAAGTAAACAAAAAACAAAGTTTAACACCAACTACCAAGAGGCAGTTCAAGGAAATCAGAGTTAGAATGGTCCGAGCTAGAGTAATTCACAACTTATTAGCATCTATGAAGAGGTATAAAAAGAAGAATACAAGCAATAAGACAAAGGGAACATGTTAAAGGTATGGTTTATAAGGCGTTTGCTCTGAAGGCGAAGTTATGTATCTCGATGTTAAAGAGAATAAAGACACTCGACAAAAAAGTGGTAAATATGAGAAGATAGAACAAAAACAAAAGACTTGTTAATAGAAATAACTTTTGAAAAGTTTTTACTGGTGAATGAATACATACTTTGAGTCTTGAGCCTTTCTTTAATGAAGAAACTCACTTTCAAGACAACAGATTCGCCCAAGCAGTTGATGGATGTGGGTGATGTTATGAGATGTAGAATTGTACTTCTGCTGCAAAAGAAGTGATAGTAGCTACAAATATAGAGGAAGTGATTGCTGAAGAGGTACAGGGAATGCATAGACAGCCCCCTGCATATAATGGAGCTGCACTAGTGTTTGCAGTATTCAACAGCAATCAATCTGTATACTGAAAAATGTCATCCGTATTTTTCTTTGCAGAAGTTTGTAATAGAAAATAGGTACTCTGCCAGGATCAGATCCATGCAAAGTAGGAAGCATACTAATTTACAAGGACACTCACTAGCTTATCTACCACAAAAAGTGTGTCAAAGCAGCTTTCATCATTTTAGGTTGTTAGCTGTACACAACTCAAAAATACTAAGTTTAGTTAGGAGGCTTTACTATGTAAAAACTCCTGTCCTATGTTTAGGAGAAATGAATAGAGCTCTTTTGCATGATACTTTGGTAGAGGTAGAAACGGTTTTAATGATATACAGTTTCGTTTCTTTTGTCCTTTAACAGGAGTAGGGAAAATGAAGAGCAATAACGCCAGGAGTTGCAGAACAGGACATAGGTATTGCTGTTAGTAGTTTTCAAAAAGAGATTAGTAACTTTAACACAGTATGTTCAGAGAAACCAAACTTTGTTTGTACATGTTGTCGACACTCTCACTACAAAAATCAAACTTGTAATCTTGATTTGTACATCAAAAGTGAAAACGAGTATAATGATAAGTGGTTGAATTTGATGTATACTTATTTGTAGAGGAATGGTTTTAAATTGTCTACCCAACAATTTATATGTAATAACTGCTATAATAACGTAGAAGAAAGCAAAATGCCTGCTTGAGCAGTGCACAACAACTTAGAAATAGTATATATTCCAGAAGTACTCAAAGATTTGAATGTTTTCGAAACCACACTTATCTATATCCATTCCAAGTTATAGTTCATATAGAGCCAACGACAGGCAAATTACCTCCAACTAAGCTCCAGAAAGGTCTCAAAGGTAGAGTAGTTTACTTGCCATTAGAATTTAAGCAAAATATTAAAACTATAGAGGTGTAGAGAGGGACTGGTAAATCTAGTAAATGCTGTTCCTACTAAGGATACAAAGATATGACATGAGTTTCTAGATGTTACTAAAGTTAAAAAGGCAACTTCATATCTGGTACAAAATAGAATATATTATAAAAATGTAGATATTCTTTAGGATATCACACATATGGAGGACAACTCATCATCATCAACAGGTCAGATAGAAAAAGTGGATCGATCCAGATTAGAAGAAATATATGAACACTATAGTATTCATCTTCTACATTCTAAAGAAATTATTGGTGATGCTATTGATCTATATTAATTGAAAGAAGCAAAAGAACCTCCCTTAAGTGAATGGTAAAAAAGTTTAGAAGCTCATTGTCTTCCTCTACAAATAATTTTTGAATTATTTGAATTGAGTCAGTCATTAATTGAGATTTGAACATGAGGGTAGAGACATTCTCAAAACCAACATGCTAGATACATGCTACCCAAGTAGAAGTACACATCTTGAAAACGTGCCTATATAAAAGTAATATCACTGAAAACATAGAAGAAGGAATATATGCACTGCTTGGATGTGGTGGTTGTTTGGTGAGCCATAAAAAAGGAAATCTAATCAACCACAGGAAGCTGAGTTTCCAAACACCAAGTTTTTGTACTTGCCACTTTTGCAATTGTTTAAGCTATGGCGTGCAGAATCAGATTTACTTAGGCAGTATGACTGTTATGAAGATTTTGTCAATGCTGTAAAAGATAATATTGAGTGCTCAGTATTTCCAAACTCCCTTCAAATGTTGGGAGATGAGGAGGAAACAATTGCTGCTGCGATAGCCAGGGAGAGTTTGCCGAGCAGCGACAGTTCAGCACCACCAAGTCAAGATCCTCTTGGACAGGCAATTATTCAAAATGAAGCAGCTAAAGCTATGAATGAGGTGGAAAATGCAATGCAGCATGCAAGAGCTGATACTGAGGACTTTGAACATTTACTACGGCAACTGAATAAGGAACAAAAAGATATTTTTAACATGTTAAAAGATCAAATGTATAATTAATACCTGCATGAGAAAAAAGAGTGTGATTGTTCTTCATTTAAACCAGCTCTATTATATGTAAGTGGCCAAACTGGTACTGAAAAAAGTTTTTTAATTAAAGTACTCACCAGTTATTTACAGAAGACTACAGATTCAAATTTGAATTCCAAATAATTGCGCCAACAGGATAAACCACACATAAAATTAAAGGAATTATTTTTCATCAACTACTATTGCTACCTGTGGAACATGACAACAAACTGGACTATCAAACATTTTCAGGTGACGCTTGTCATGAGGTAGCAAAAGTAGTAAAAAAACTAAGCTTCTGATTATCGATGAAGTGAGCATGTTGTTGAACCTAATGTTTGCTTTCCTACATTTAGGAATGCAACAGATATTGAAAACAAACTATGATGTCATTTTTGGTGGAAAACATTGAATTGTATTCAGTGACCTACTACAAGTGACACCTGTAAAAGGACAACCTGTTTTCAAGACAATTCAACACAATGGAACAATTCATTCTCCAGGAAGTATTGGAAATGTGAATATTTGGCAATACTTTGGATACGAAGAATTAGTAAAAAATATACGCCAAGCAACAGCTGTGGAATATAGAGTTATACTAAATGACATTAGAGTAGGAGTTATAACAAAACAACAAACATGCTTTTGAAAATCGCCTTATCTGCAAGGTATTTCCATTAATTATTAAACTATCGCAACTAATAAATAATTTCATTACAAAAACAAGACTATAGTTTGTTTAATGCCAATCCTACAAGAGAGCTCAAACTTCAATCAACAATTACTCCAACTGGAGAACAAAGATACTGTGGAAACTACATCCACTGATATAATGGAACATCAAGGAGTAACCGTACAACTGAAAGATAAGCTACAAGCAAAGTTGGATTCTTTGGCAAAGTCTGCAGTATTAGAGAAGCAGTTACATCTCTGTAGAAACTGCTGTTTAATTATATGTCAGAACCTAAATGTTGAGGAAGGGTTAGTAAATGCTGCAATAGGTAAAGTTATACAATATGCAAACAGAGATGACATGGAATACTTGGTCATACAATTTGATGAGGTTGAAGGTGTCAAGCAGATTGGTCGATGCATTCTATTTTCTTCTATGGTAAAAGACTTATATGTGAAGAGAAAACAGTTTCCAGTGTCACTAGCATAGCTGTAACAATACACAAATCGCCAGGGTTAAGTCTAGATGCAGCTTTTGTAAATATTAGAAGTACTGTATTTAAAGAAGGAATGTCATTTGTAGCATTATCATGAATTAGAACAATTAGAACGATGACACAGTGACAGAACTAGAATACATTCTGTTTCAGGAATACACAATCTTATATATATAGGTCTACTGGATCACTAGAGTTTTCTTTCAATATACAACAAGATGTACAATATTTGCAATGATGATGCTAGGAGTATTGGAGGAAGAAGAAAAACATATTAATGACTTATTTGAATTAAGTTACAAATGAGATCATAAGTGTTAAGATCGTCAATTCACCTCCACTAATGTAATCAATTCAGAATGATTCCTGTAATTGACATTACCAGATTGTAAAATTGTACCTTTTTATCAAGTGACCAAAGACGCCTACCAAAATATGACCTGCTTAAACTGTAGATCAGATAATATATCTAAATTGTTTTTACAAAGAACTGGAAAATACATTATAATAATGTTACAACAGTGTAGACCAGATGGTTCAAAATGAAATACTGAAATAACAAACTTTTTAGCTGGACAAATATAAATTTCAGGAAAGACTTTTACTACTTTGACTATTATCTTTCATGAAGGAGTGAATACAATGTCTGGAAACTATACTGTGTATGTACGATGTCAATCCGGATGGCCAGAATGCAATAACACTAATCTAAAATTAAAACCAAGACTAACAGGAAATTATCAAACTTATATCTGTTGTTTTTTCATCCAAAGTTCTGAAGAATATTTGTAGATGAAGACTGTTGTACTGTGTTTTTTATTATGGTATTTGTGGTTCATTAGACAGTAATCGGCCTATTGGGGGGAATGTCTTCAGAATTTTATTGGAAACGCAACAGTCTTTTTACGTTCAACAAAGTAGTTGGGATAGGAGTTGGCCTCATGACTAGGGCAGTTGACCTTGAATCTGGAGAACCGGGTTCGAGTCTCGGCAGTGACGCTGAACAGCCTGTGATCCTGGGCAAATCACTTAATCTCCCTGTGCCTAACAAAAATTAATGTGTCCTAATGTAACCCAACTGGTGCTATTTAAAGCACTCCGATACCCGTAACAGGTTCAAGTTTGCGCTATATAAAACTCTGTAAACAAAAAAAAATACATCTATATATTACATTCTTTTATTACAGTTAAAAACTGAATGGATATGGTGCAATAACAGCAGCCTTAAGTTATCACCTAAAACTCTCCTAAAAAAACAAAAAAATTTTGTTTCTCCAACAAGAACTTATACAAACTACTGTATGATATTTCATGTACATGAATCATCGCCATTTTCCATATTATTTTCCGTACAAGAAATGATATTTTCAAAAGCATATGGAAAATTAAATACTGCTATACAATTCGATGTAATATTGTACCAATATAAAAATAAAAGAAACAGTTAAAACCTACCTTTCTTTAGATTATTGGAGTACATTTAGAAAAAGCCAATGATGTATACATTGTAGTCACTGCTGTGCATAGTATTACTTATTTGAAAAGATGTTCTATGCAGCATTGTTTTTTTTAATAATCCATTGATTGGTTTTGTTCCCCCATGTACGTTGATGATGCTTCATATAGACCAATGTGTATGGTGAGCAAGTATGAAAGCTGAGAACAGTAAAAAGGAGAACATAATGTTTTGCTATGTTGTATTAAAATGTTACAGTATAAGTGATATATGCTGATATAATTTTGTAATCTTCAAGATCATATACTGACATACTTTTTCTTTTTCTTTTTTTAGAGTGGATGGAGTTCAGCAAGACTGTATAGGTCAAAACACTTTTCTATCATAGACAGATTCATTAGTATTAAGGAAACTAATGCATCCAATCACTAACCCTTACAAGCCCTCATACACCCATTTACACACCCATGCATGCATGCACCCATTCACTCACTTATACAGATACTCACACTGCCAATTACTGACCCAGTCACTCATCCACTGTTCCACTCAACCTTATACAAACTGAACCACCCGTTCACTCACTCAAATAGACAATGATGCACTCATTCACTCATCCATAAACATTGATTTAGCCATCCCCTCACTCATTTCTACACTAATACACCAATGCATGCATTCAGATACCAATCAAGTTACCCATAACAGCACTAATACATCAATTCACTCAGTTATACATGCACTATTACACATGTTCTCCATGATTGAATCATCCATGCAGCACTCATGCACTCATTCAATTACTCATGCACTATGTATGGACTCATTCTGCTATTGATACTCCTCTCATGCACTCATTCAATCTTCCATGACTCATGCATGCCCTCATTCACTCATCCATGCCCCTCTCATGCACTCATTCAAGAATCCATACACCTCTCATTCAATCATACATACACCACTCAAACACTCATTCAATCATGTAAGTATCACTCATACAATCATTTACTCACCCATCCACCACTCATTCATGTACCACTCATTCAATCATCCATACACCAATCATGTGCTCATTGTTGTAACATCCAAGCACCACTTATACACTCATTGAATCATCCATGTTCCACTCATGCACTCACACAATCATCCATGCTCCACTTATGCACTCATTCAATCACCCATCACCACTCATGCAGTCAATCATCCATGCAACACTTATACACTCATTCAATCATTCATGCACTACTCATGCACTCATTAATGTCATCCATACACCACTCATACACTCATTCAATCACACATCTACCACTCATTCAATCATCTATGCACCACTCATGCACTCATTGACTCGGTAACATCCAATCACCACTTATACGTTTATTCAATCATCCATGTTCCCCTCATGAACTCATTCAATCATCTATTTTCTACTTAAGCACTCATTAAATCATCCATGACACACACATGCATGCATTCAGTCATCCATGTTGTCCCACTAATGCACTCATTCAGTCATCCATGCACCACTCATTCAAGAATCCATACACCACTCACGCACTCATTCAAGAATCCATACACCACTCAAATTCTATCATGCATGTGCTACTCATACACTCATTCAATTACCCATCCACCACTTATTCACTTATTCAATCATCAATGCACCACTCATGCACTCATTCAATCATCCATACACCACTCATGTGCTCATTGTTGTAACATCCAGTCACCACTTATACACTCATTCAATCATCCATGTTCCACTTAAGCACTCACTCAATCACTCATGCACTATTCTTACACTCATTCAATGATCCATGCACCACTCATGCACTCATTCAATCACCCATCCACCACTCATATTCTCATTCAGTCATCCATGCTCCACTCATGCACTCATTCAATCATCCATGCACCACTCATGCACTCATTCAATTACTCATGCACCACTGATGCACTCATTCAATCATTCATGCACCCCTTGTGCATTCATTCAATCATCCATGTACCACTCATGTTTTCATTCAATCACTCATTGATCGCTGATGCTCTCATTCAAACATGCATTCAGCCCAATGCACTCATTCTAACGTCCATGCACCACAGATGCACTCACTTAATCATCCTTACACTACTCATACACTCATTGATTCACCCATTTAGCACTGAAGAACCCATCATGCACTCATTCATTCACCCATCTACCAAGCATGCACTCATTTAATCATCTATGCACCACTCATACATTCATTCAATCATCCATGTTCCATGCATGCACTCATTCAATCATCCATATCCCGCTGATGCACTCATTGTCATCTATACACTACTCATGTACTCAGTCAATCACCCATTCAACAATTATACACTCAATCAATCATTCTTTTACCACTTGTGCATGCATTCAATCATCCACAAATGACTCATGCCCTCATTCAGTCATCCACGCACCACTCATGCATTCATTCAATCACTAATGCACCACTCAAGCAATCATTCAATCATGCATAAACTGCCCATACACCCATTCTAACATCCATGCACCACTCAAGCACTCATTCAATCATCCATTCACAGCTCTTGCACAAGTTCAATAATTCATGCTTCACTGATGCACTGATTTAATTATCCATATCCCACTAAGGCACTCATACATCCACCATTCATGATCTCATGCAACCATACATGCACCACTCATGCAAATATCCATGCACCACTCATGCACTCATTCTAACATCCATGTCAAACAAATGCAGTAATTGTAACATCCATACACCAATCATGCACTCATTTGGTCATCAATGCACCAATCATTCATGCACCACTTATTCAATCATCCTTACACTACTTATACATTCTTTCAATCATCCATTCATCGCTCATGCACCCATTCACTTACCTGTATAAACAATGATTCACTCATGCAGCATACTTAATCTTTTTTAACTGTAAAAGATGGCTCCAAAAGGAATCTTTAAAAAACTTTTTTAAACGTCTAAATGTATTTTTTTTGTTTATGCTAACAAAAATGGCAACAGGGACAGGAAAAATTTGAAGAATAAGCACTCAAAAAGGGAACCCAGGAGTGAATACGTGTTCTGTGTTTTCGTGCTGATCAAGTAGGCACGCAAGGGAGACACGAGGAGACACGGGCTGCTCCCGGCGATTCCAGACCTCAGCCCATGCTCTCTGCTTCCAGCTTGCGGCTCTCCCCATATTTCACACACAGCGGGGGCGTGGGCGTGCTTTATCGACCTATCGACCTCTTGATTCACGGAAAGTAGGTAAGGCATGGCATGGCTGAGGACGAGCATGAGCCCCCCTGCACGAAGGCCCCGCACAGTGCATGGAATCTGTTTCATCCCACGGAGGATGCAGCGATGCACTCAAACAACAGCAGCAGCTTTAGTGGCTCGGAATTGCTACAGGGCCATTCGGGAGACCACCGCCAGGAGCAAGTCTCCACAACAGGCAGGCATCATCATGGCAGCAATCAAGTGGGAAGCTGCAGCGAGTGTGAAAGACCTGATTAAGACCAGGTACGGCCGATGACCGGCTTGCCTCCCGCTTTCCCTACTCCCCCCACCCCCCAAACTTGCCCTTCAGCTGCTCCTTAGCTACTCTGCTGGAAAGAGAAGAAAAAACGAACTCCACGCCTCTGGGAGAGATTATACAACTGTGCCTTTCCCTGAAGGCTTCATTCCAGCAAAATAACTGCTTGAAGATCCTATTTGTACAATCATCTTAAAGCAAACTCAGCCTGACGCGCAAACACACAAACGTTTAGTGCTCAGTGTCCCGGCTCAGACTTAGTGACGTGTTTGAATAACACAGTGGCTTGTAAACGCTACAGTCCGGAAAGAGTGTGGGCTCCAATAAACTTGGTAATATCCAGAAATGCAGTCAGGGATAATAAAAGGAGGTGACAAAAAAGACAAACACTTGCAAGCCCCAGCCAAAAACGGAAAAGATGAGGATAAAGATAAGGACAAGGAAGGAGCCTTGATTGATATCATAGACCAAACGCATAACCCTTCTGGAATGTCCTCTGTAAATCCTGGCACGCGAAACATAGAGGGTACAGAAGCAATAGAAGCAACAGAAGTACGGCACAAGGGTGGACCAAGAACAGATGTATCATCTACCATGGCAAACACCTTGGAAACCATAGAAAAACCTCCGCAGAGGCTGCCCCACATGCCAAGTGTGTCGGTAGTAAGAAGGCAACCCGTACGGCCCTCAATAGGCACAACTCCTGCCAGAATAGCAGCAAACGGGCACTGATAATGGACTTCTTAAAGGTTGGTATTAAAACAACGGAGGAAAACTGGAGTCATCATGTTATGAAAGCTACTAACCCTATTATTTTTCTCAACAATGATAAAGCCTTCCAAAAAAAATAATTATGCCAATACGTCCTCACCAGGGGACAGATGTACAACTAATAGTGAGGTTGCATGGAAAGAAAAGAAAGAACTCTGGTACATGGAATTGGGTATCACGGGCGATAAAAAACAAGAAATTCAAAGCCCCCAACTGCTAACTCCTAAAACATTCTGCCCTCTGAAGATCCATCAAAGGAAAAATTCCCAGGTAACTGAGGTATTAATCCACCACCATTCGTCTTATCTGGATTTGCCTTACCAGTCCCAACAACAACAATCTCCACCTGGACACAGCGGTCATAACGGCCACAGTGCTCAAGTTTATCTTATTGAAAGTAACCCAGTACATCAGTACAATACAACTACTTTGAGCCCCTTGGGCATGCTAGAACCATCGCAGGGGGCCTACTCCCCCAACAGTCAGGGGATAGCCAACTCAAACTTCGACATCCAAGTCCACCCTGATACACCCTTCTACATGCCGGAAATAGCAGAGCACTGTTGTCGGGATAAACCAAATATCTGAAAGAAACAGGTTAGTGTTAGATTCCCTACCTTAGAATAACCCCAGGCGTCAGATTGGATCCGGAAAGTTTTGTGTAGCAGTACCCCTGCGCGTCGGTAGGCGTCGTCTGCGGCTTCGCATCCGTCGTCCGCGTCGTTGGCGCCGGAATGATGTCGTCGGAGTACTTAGACGCCGCCCTCACGCACTGACATCAGTTCTTCTTTTTTCCGCACCGGCAAGCGCAGATCCGGAACAGGAACAAGCAGTACTCTTAGTCATTTTTGACTAAACTTTTCGATCCTTTTTGATCACTTTTCGAGTCTTTACAACTCTTGGTGCCGGTAGGGATGCCCGGGTTTAAGCCCTGTACCGATTGCAACCGACTTATATCGTTTACCGATCCCCACCGCTGGTGCCTCTATTGCCTTGGGGCTGACCACGACGACAAGTCGTGCCCCGACTGCCGGGCCCTGATGTCGAAGGCTAGGTGGGAGCGGTCCCGTAAGCGCCTCGAGATCTGGCAGTCGGCCTCGCACCGCTTACGGTCCCGGTCCAGGAGGGGGTCGAGGGACCTGTCCCAAGGCCACAGTCGTCGAAGCTCGGCGAGTCTTCACCATTCCTCGGGCTCCAAGTCCTCAGGTAAGAGGCACAAGAAGACGAAGAGGCGACATCGCTCTTCCGACTCACCCAATGCTCACGCGATGCGGCCGGGGGTTCGGGCGACACCGCCCACGCGGGTCCGCCGGAGCGGCAGGCGTCGCGGCCTGCTCCATACCCGCCAGTCCCTGGGTCGAACGTGATGCCGGAGGAGATCGATGCCTTCCTCATGGCCATGAGGTCACTCTCTCCTCCGTCAGGTTCCGCGGCGCCTTCGGGCCCCGCGGTCTCAGCTTGGAGCCCGAGTGGGCCGGGTGCTTTGGCCCCGGCGCCATCGGCAACTTTGGTCCCGGTGCCGCAGGGCCCTGCTGGATCTGGTTTCGGATCCGGGTCGACCTCACGACCCTGCCAGCGTCGACCCCTAGGGTGTCGCCCCCTGCGACACCGCCGTCCCTGGTCCTCCCCTCGGTCCGGATCAGGCGTCGGACCGGCGTCACTTGACGCCGCATACGACGCCGACAGAAGAGCAATTCTTCTATGATCCGGTTCCGTCCTTTGCACCTGATTTTCAGGAGATGGCGGGCGAGGGTGACTGAGAGGGGTCTGAGGACCCTCTGACATGGGCTTGTCAGTCATTTCAGGACTGGACAGACGAGCTAGGGGAAGCCAGTGGTCTCAACGCTTAGCCTGACACTGGCTTTGTCTCCCCTCCTACCGTGGCTACGGAGGAGGGGGCTGCTTATAGTGTGGTGCTGACGAGGGCGGCCAAGGCCTTGGCTCTTGAGCTCCCCGTCGCGACTGTGAGGTCTAACATCCTCACTGACGTCCTTAAACCACAGGCAAGCTCTTCTGAGCCTCTACTGTCCTTTAATGAGGCTCTCACAGATGTCGTGTTGGGCACCTGGTCCAGACCTGCTACAATTTCCCCTGTAGATAGAAACGTCGCCAGGCGCCACCGCCCGGCTCCGGGCGACACTAGTTTTCTGTCCACCCACTGCACCCCGAGAGCCTAGTTATCCAGGCCTCTACTTCCCAGTCCGCATTCCCAACTAGACCTCCAGATCGGGAATCCAAAAGGTATGAACAGTTTGGCAAGAAACTGTTCTCTTCCCTCAGTTTGGGGTTGCGGTCAGTCAACACCGCTTGCCTTTTGGGCCGTTATACCCACTCTCTGTGGGATACGGTTGCGGCCGTGCTGCCGGAGGGCCCGGAGGGGGCCCGGGTGAAGCTCGCTGAATCCCTTGCGGAGGGACGAGACGCAGCACAGTACTCCATTTGATGTGGGCTGGATACCACGGACTCGCTGGGTAGGGCGTTGTCAACGACGGTGGCCGTTTGCCGCCACGCTTGGCTGAGGTCCGCCAACTTCTCGGCGTATTTCCAGAACACCCTCATGGACATGCCAATCGATGGCAGCCACCTCTTTGGTGGCAAGGCAGATCATGCGCTTGAATGCTTCAAGGACTCCAGGGCTACAGCCAAGTCCTTGGGCCTGTCGGGCCAGCGTCAGCAATCTTCTGCCTTTCGCTCCTTTCATAGCCAAGGAAGAGGCGCCCCTTCACGTCCTGCCAGCCATGGGCCGCATCTAACATCCAGCACGGCGACGGACATGGTAACCGCTGTGGCGGTGCCAGAGGACAACGCCGAGGCCAGTCCACATCCACCCCTGCAGCATCTGCCTCAAAGCCTGCCTAGTCCAAGCTTTCAGGCCTATTTTACGCCAGTGGGGGGCAGGGTCCACCATCACCTCCACCACTGGCGCAACATCTCATCGGACAGGTTGGTTTCTGCAAATCATCCGAAGGGGCTACTCCCTCCCCTTCTAGGCGACTCCTCCAGCCATGCCACCGCAGTACCACCGCGTGTCGGGGGATCACTTGCAACTTCTGCAAGAGGAAGTATTGGCCCTCTTGGCCAAGGGGGCCTTTGAGCGCATTCCTGGGCCAGAAGTAGGTCGTGGTTGCTATTCCCACTACTTTCTGGATCCCAAGAAGGGCAAAGGGGCCGACACCCTATCTTGGACCTGCGGAACGTCAACGGCTTCCTCCGGATGGAGAAGTTTAAGATGCTGACTTTGGCTCAGGTCTTAGCTGCCCTGGAACCTGAAGACTGGATGGTGGCGTTGGACTTGCAGGACGCTTATTTCCACATCCCTGTCCTGCCGGCCCACCGATGTTACCTGCGGTTCATGATAAGCCACGAGCACTTTCAGTTCACCGTGCTCCCCTTTGGCCTTACCAGCGCCCCACGGGTGTTCACGAAAGTGATGGCAGTGTTCCCAGCTCATCTGCGCAGATTAGGGGTGTCAGTCTTCCCCTATGTCAGCGACTGGTTGTTGAAGGCCCCAGACAGTCATCAGCCACCTCCAGACGACGGCCGACCTCCTACACTCCTTGCTGGGGTTTTCCATCAATGTGCCGAAGTCACACCTGTGTCACTCTCAAAAGCTCCTCTTCATCAGAGCGGTCTGGATTCGGCGCAGTTTCGGGTTTATCCTCCCGAACAGCGGGTTTGGGATATTCAGGCTCTGATTCCGATCTTTCAGCCTTTATCTCGGGTCTCGGTCAGGCTGATGCTGCAGCTTCTGGGGCTGATGGCCTCCTGCATCCTTCTGGTGCATCACGCCAGGTGGCAGATGTGGGCTCTGTAGTGGGACCTGAAGTTCAGTGGGCCCAGCATCAGGGCAACCTGTCCAACCACGTCCTGATCTCGGAAAGGGCACTGCGAGGCAGTTGCAGTGGTGGCTCACGGACCGCGATTAGGTCAGCGGCCCTCTCCCTACCCCAACCGGAGCACGTAGTTATGACGGATGCGTCCCTCCTGGGCTGGGGGGGCCACATGGGAGAGGCGGCAGATCAGATGCCTCTGGTCTCCGGCGGAGTCCCAGCTTCACATCAACCTTCTGGAGCTGCGGGTGGTCCGGCTTGCACTGAAGGCATTCCTTCCCTCTATCCGGGGAAGTGTGGTACAGGTATTTACGGACAACACCACCGCCATGTGGCACTGAAACAAACAAGGCGGGGTGGGGTCGTGGACCCTCTGCCAGGAGGCGCTGAGCCTCTGAACATAGCTGGAACACCAGGGCGTCACCCTGGTGGTTCAACACCTGGCAGGTTCCCTGAATGCCAGGGCGGACGAACTCAGCCATCGGTGCATGATGGATTACGAATGGCGTCTGTACTCGGACGTGGCTCAAGGTCTCTTTCGGAAGTGGGGAGAGTCTTGGTTAGATCACAGAAGAGAACTCGCAATGTCATCAGTTCTAGGCATTGGAATTTCCAAGGGAGCACTCGCTCGGCGGCGCTTTTCGTCGCGAGTGGAGTTGCGGTCTGTCGTATGCATTTCCGCCTATACCACTTCTGCCCAGAGTGCTGAAGAAGATGAGGCGTGACCGGGCCCAAATCATCCTTGTGGCTCCGGACTGGGCACGAACATACTGGTATCCCGAGCTACTCAGCATGTCAGTTGCTCCCCTGATTCGTCTGCCTCGTCAGGAGGACCTTCTGTCGCAGCAGCAGGGGACGGTCCTCCACCTGAACCTGTCCAGCCTCCACCTCCATGCGTGGAGATTGAGCGGCAGCAGTTAATGCCATTTGACTTGCCTCCTGAAGGCTGTGATGTCATTCTGGCAGCCAGGCGTCCCTCCACAAAAACGGTTTACGCCTGCAGGTGGAACAGATTTGTGGCATGGTGCACACCAAAGGCTGTGTATCCCCTTTCTGCCCCTCTTTCAGAGGTTCTCCTCTTTCTTCTTTCTCTCTTTCCCAGCAGGGCTCTGCTCTGGGCACTATCAAAGGCTACCTCTCTGCCATTTCAGCCTTCTTAAGGCTACCTGATCAGCCTTCTCTTTTCAAGTACCCTGTTGTAAATAGGTTCTTGAAGGGCATCACTCACATGTTTCCTCCTGTTCCATTTGTGATGCCTCAGTGGGACTTGAACCTTGTTCTGACTTATTTGATGTGCGCTCCCTTTGGGCCAATTCACAATCTTCCTCTTCGTCTTCTTACTCTTAAGACTGCATTCCTGGTTGCCATCACCTCTGCCAGGAGGGTGAGCGAGCTTCAGGCTCTTTCTTCTAAGCCTCCTTTCCTTTCTGTCCATCCGGACAAAGTTGTCTTAAAAACACGTCCCTCTTTCCTGCCCAAGGTTTTTACAGCCTTCCACATCGGGCAGTCCATCACCTTGCCCACCTTCTTTCCGCATCCCTCAAAAGAGGAAGAAATGCTTCGCCGTCTGGACCCAAAACGTGCGCTCTCATTCTATTTGAACCGCACACGCCAGTTCCGCGTGGACAACCAGCTCTTTCTTGATTACGTGGGCGCTAAGAAGGGACGGGCGGTGCACAAACCAACCATTTCTTGATGGGTCGTTTTGTGCATTAAGGCCTGTTATTCTCTGGCTAAGAAGGAGCCTCCGGTGGGGCTGCGTGCCCACTCCACTCGGGCCACGGCGGCTACTACTGCACTGGGTCGGGGAGTCCCCTTCCAGGACATCTGGCAGGCAGCTACGTGGGCTCCGAAGCACACGTCTGCTAGACACTACTGCCTGGACAGCCAAGTCCGGAGAGATGGCTTCTTTGGCCGTTCTGTTCTCCAGGACTTTCTGGTGTGATCATTGGTTCGCAGACCCACCACCGGGGTTGGTATTGCTGGGGTATCTATTCTAAGGTAAGGAATCTAACACAAACCTGTTTCTTTCAGATGCACAAGTTACTTACCTTCGGTAATGATATATCTGTAAGAAACAGTAGTTCGTGTTAGATTCCTTACCGCCCCACCCATCCTCCCCGTTCTGTGAACCGATATCTAGGGTTAAGGACATCCCTTTCAGGGCCCTAATTTCATAGCACCAGTGTTGGTTTTTATCATGGCTCTGCGTTTCTGGCGCGGAAAAGCTCGGTATAAGAAGTGACGTCAGCGGGCGAGGGCGGCGTCTAAGTACTCTGACGATGTCATTCCGGCGCCAACGGCACCGACGACAGGCGCGGAGCCGCAGTCAACGCCTACTGACGCGCAGGGGTACTGCTACGCAAAACTTTCCGGATCCAGTCTGACGCCTGGGGTTATTCTAAAGTAAGGAATCTAACAACCTACTGTTTCTTATAGATATATCGTTACCGAAGGTAAGTAACTTATGCAATGGGCTGACATGCCAACTAAATCATTCAAGTTCTGTCTCCCAGACACCACTTATTCAAAGCAAGTCATCCCTTGACAGGTTCTCCGGTTGTTTGAGCAAGCCATCCCCAGGGCAACCACCCCACTGGGACCACCGTGCCAGCTCATTTTCATCAACCTCCCCAGTTTGGCCCCACCTGCTAAGAACAATGAACCCAATTGGCAAAGCAATGATCCTCCATGCTGACAAACTGGACACTCAAGTATACCTCTTAAATATTCTTGTAATTCATGTTCAGTAGGTCGAACAAAAGCTCCATAGCTTTAATGAGATGATCCTGAAGGTGCAGCGAGATCAGGAAACAGCTTTTCAAATGTGCCAGTCACTGCACCTGATTAATTGAAAAACTAGCATCCATTACAACCATACTTTTTTTTTTTTTATATTTCTTTATTGGTTTTACATCTTTAAAGCATGAAAAAGAATCAAGGTACAGCCATACATTTGGACCGCCTCCGTTGAGGTGGTTCATAGTGGAGCCACAATGCCAAATCAGATAGTCATAAGCAAAAATGTAACACTCCCATTGGCACCTTAGTGTGCAGCTACAGAGTCGTTCAGATGCACCACACCTTATAAAGGCTATGAACCAAGGAAAAAACCCACTCCAACTCACCCAACGCCCCTTCTCCCCCCCCCCCCGCTGCCGGATCCGTAGAGATGTTTCCCTATCCCTGAGTTGGGTCACTTGGTAAGGCTCCTACATGTCCGCCCAGAGGGCACTGTCCCGGAACTGGTCGGTGTCACCTGGGAGTCTTGTCCCGCCAACTCTTGTAGCATTGCCCCCCACGCCAGTAGGACCTCAGGTAGTTTGCCATCCCTCCTAGTGTTCCGCATGTGCCCCTCCACTGCTATTGTCGGTCTTCCATTTTGTAACCGACGGACCCCGTTGGGCCAACCAGTGGATTGTGATGCGTCGCTGGGCCACAACCAGCCCCAACACCAAAATGCGCCTGCTTACTACTTTCTGTTTAGGTTCTCGAGGGATCAAGCCCAGGAGACATGCTCATGGATCTATCTCCACCACCCATCCCATCACCCTTGTCAGTTCCAGCAGGACCGCCCCCCAATATAATTGGAGTTCTGGGCACGTCCATACCATATGTATAAAATCCGCCTGGGAGCTGTGACATCGCGGGCAGTGCGCGTCCCTGCCACTATCAATGGCCTGAAGTCTTGCGGGTGAAAGGTAGGTGATGTGTACAATGTTATATTGGATTTGTTTAAAGCGATTGCTTACTGACACCTTCCGCACACTCTCATGTATTTTGTCCCACTCTCGTGCGGTAACCTCCTCCAGACACACCTGCTGCCATTTGTGTTCCATCGCAGGGAGACCCAATTTTTTATCCTCCCTCAGAGCCCTGTAGAGATGGGTCACAAACCTACGGCCCACTGCCATCGCTATCATGGTAACCAGAGTTCGGGTGTGCGCTGGGACTTCAGGAAACTGGGGCCATAACTGTCTCGCTGTCACTGCTATTTTGGCATATTGCAGAAATTGCCCCGGACCTAACTCGAAGGCTGTTGCCGCCTCTTGTCGTCCGGAAGAAGGTCGGACAGCATCAGGCAGCCCTCCTCTTTCCATCTGCCTATCGACATAAGCTGATCTATCTGGGCAAAGGAAGGCATTAGCCATAGATCTAGCTCAGGGGTGAACGGACTGTCGTGAATCAGGCGGCATGTCTCTCGATTCCAGACCGTGGCCACCAGCCGGACCAGCAGAGGGCCGTTTTCCCACCGTCCCCTGACCCGCCACAACAGCGCACCCAACTGCTCGTTCCCGTATGTACCTGCCATTAAGGACCTCCCCCAAGACGGGTCTGTATCCAACCAGGCTATTGCGTGTTGCAGGTGGGACGCAAAATAATACAGTTCGAGGTCCGGGACTTCTAAGCCCCCCTTGCCCCACCTGCATTCAGAACCTCGAGACTCACCCTGCAGCGCTTCCCATTCCACAGTAATAGGAGTAATAGGGAGTCTAATTCCCTGAAGACCCGGTGCAGCAGTTCATAGAAAGAACCCTGCATTGTGTATAGACAGCGCGGGAAGCCCACCATTTTTATAAGGGCAAATTTTCCTATCATTGAAAGCTTGAGGGTGTTCCGAAAAGCAATGCTTCCTTTCAGCCCCCGGAGTATCCTCCCCATGTTATGTTGGAAGGAGACCATCGCGTTGCGTCCAATCCACACACAGATAGCTGAGCGTGTCCTCCACCCACAGAAGTCCCAACTCCGGGCGATGGGCCCCTTCCCAGTCTGTTCAGTCTCCAATCGCAAAGAGCTGTGATTTTATCTTCTTTACCGCCAGCCCCGAAACAGCCGCAAACTGTGACAGTGCGGCCATCAAAGTCAGCAGCGACTGCGACGGCAGGTTCAAGTAGATCAACGCCATCGTCAGCGTACAGTGACACCACATGCTCCATGTCTCCCATCCGTATGCCCTGTCCTTCCAACACCCTGCAGATTTGACACGCCAGCGGCTCCATCGCCAGGGCGAAAAGTAGTGGGGAGAGCGGCATCCCTGGCGCATCCCCCTCATTATGGGTATGATGTCCGACACACATCTCCCCGTTCGGACCCTGGCTTCTGGCTTTGCATAAAGCAGTGGTATCCACTGTATAAACCCTTCCCCTACGCCCATTTTCAGTAGTACCTTCCACAGGTAAGCCCACCGGATCAGGTCGAACGCTTGTTCAATTTTGAGAAATACTAGTGTGTTCTGCTGGGCTCGACCCTCCAGAGCTTGCATTACATGGGCCAGGCGACGAATGTTGCACAGCGTATTCCGACCTGGAATAAATCCCGACTGGTCCTCATGGACCAGCCATCTGAGATGAGGGAGGAGCCTGCTTGCCAATACCTGACTGACAATTTTCAGATCCACATTCAACATGGATATCAGCCTATTTGAGCCAGGAAGAAGGCGATCCTTACCCGGCTTGGTGATCATAACTATTGTAGCTGCCCGCATGGAGTCCGGGAGTGTGCCGCTATCGTAGGCCTCTGCCTTGAGTTCAAGGAGCTTCGGGATCAGGACCCCCTTGAACTCCTTATAAAATTTGGCGGCCAATCCATCCATCCCGGGGGATTTGGCCGTTTTCAAGTGGGCAATCGCTGCTCGTACTTCTTCCTCCTGTAGGGGACCTCCCAGGTCCTCCTGACTATCTGCCTCCACTCAGGGCAATTGCAATCCCTCAAGGTACATCTCCACTCCCTCCAGACCTGTATGGGGTCGAGACTCAGAATATATTCTACAGAGATGGGTCCGGAAGACATTATTGATGTCATGTTGAGTATATATCAACTGGCCCAGATCATTCCGTAATGCCAAAATCGGGTGGGGTTGAGTTTCCGCCCTAATCAAACGTGCCAGCAGTCGCCCGGCCTTGTCGCCCTCCATGTACCATCTCCGCCTACTGGCTGTTTTATTAAATTTTTCTAGCGTGGCCCATGTGTCCCCCAGTTGCTGACGCGCGACTGTCCAGTCAGGCTGCCTCTCCTTATCCATGGGGAAGTCTTTCTCGAGCACCGCGAGGTGATCCTCATACCGGCGGAGATCCCGTTCCAACACCTTTCCTGCCCCCACCTCCGTGGACAGACAGATCCCTCGGATTACCACTTTCATTGCATCCCTTTCTGTCGTCCTGGAGGCAGCCGAGCCCCAGTTAACCTCTAGATACACCTCAAGCCCTCGTAAGATAGCCTCTTTGTAGGTTGGGTCACCCAGCGCCTCCGTGTTGAGCCTCTACAGTGGGATCCTAGGCCGCGGTCTGTCTAGCGAGTAGGTGAGCAGGAGCGGTGAACTAGTCAGACAAGTAGCAGGCCAAGTATGGATGTTGGCAGCAGGTGTGTGGCACGAGTACACTCGACCGGTAGGGTTGTGGTGCCTCCATGTATCAAGTAAGCCATAGCTCCGAAGCATCTGACCCATCGCGTCTCTCATTCTGGGTTTCGTGTCTAATTTGGGGGGGTACCTATCTAAATCCCCATCAAGGGCACAATTAAAGTCTCCTTCAATAAGTAGTTCTGTGTCTGGTTCCAAGTCTAACTGTCCTAGCATCCGCCCAAGAAACTCACCCTCAAGGGTGTTCGGAGCATAAATATTGACCAGGCACAAGCTACATCCATCCAGCGTCCCCGACACCATCACAAACCGCCCTTCTGGATCCTGCTTAGTGTGTATGGCCTTGAAAGGGACTCGCGGTGTCACCCAAATCAATGCCCTCCTGGCAAACCCTGAATAGGACGTGGCGAAAAACTGCCCTCACCATCTATGTTGGACATATTTGAGGCAATCTCCCCAAAGGTGTGTGTCCTGTAACCAGGCTATACTAACCCCATAGCGTCTGAGGCAAGTGGCCACCCTAATCCGCTTAATCAGGTTATTGAGACCCCTGACATTCCATGTTATGAACTTATATCTTTGCGTCTCATTCGCCATTTGTCAGTAGCTGGTGGTAGCGCCGCACCCTGCTATCACACCAGGGACCCCCCAGCACCCGGCAGTGTGACCCCTGCCAATACAAACATTGCGTATGTTTTGCAATAAAGCTACTTTGTGACCGAGCAGCATCCCCACCCAAACTAGAACAACCAGAACAAGACCCCCCAACACCCCCCACCCACAGGCGGTAGTACTGCATTCTCCTAACCCAACCCTCCCCAGAGGACTCAGAACCCCGCCCAAAAACTCCACCCACCCTTATACCCCACTCAATTTGTAATCAATGGTCTAGCCCGTTCGCCTCAGCACTCTACAGCCGGCTAATTGAGTCAGTAACTGGCTCAGTAGTGCAATCACTGCTTAAAGCATATTGCAAGCCCCCCCTCCCCTCACCCCGAGTCTCCGGGCAAATGTCCCCAATGCAAGTCTCTCGGGTCTGGATTTTCCTCCCGTGGGCCATAAAGAATATAGAGATACTCACAGTGTCCATGACCCCATTAGTCTGACTTTTACCACCGGGATCGTCCATCATTTGTCTCTTGCGTCCTCCACAGCCGTGCTAGGGGCACAACCTGACTCCGACTGTGTTTCCTGCACCAAGAACAATGAGGAAAACTAGTTCTGGGTCGGGATCGCCTCCAGTCCTGCCCGAAGAGTGCCATCAGGTCCCACCGTGATACGTCCCCCTTCTTCTGGATCCTGCCTTCCCGGAGGACCGGCTCCCTCTCCTCCTTGCCAGTTCCGTCGCCTCCCACTTCAGTGCTGATGGTATGAGTAAATTCAATTTGGTCTATACACTGATTCAGTCTTACGATTTCTGTCTCTAGACTTTCCTTTGATCCAGACCATAATATAAAAATATCATCTATGAATCTGCCATATATAACCGCTTGTTCTTTCCATAGATTGTTACTGTAAACGAAGTCTGCCTCCGAAGGAAGACTGAATCAGTGTATAGACCAAATTTCATTTACTCATACCATCAGCGACAAAGAACTACCATTTTTGGATGTCATGATTAACATTCAAGAATTAAAAGTGAGAAAGACAGTCTTCAGAAACGAGACAGATGTAAATAATTCCTTATCATTCAAAAGTTTTCATCCTCAAAACCTGAACAATAATTTACCTGTGTCGCAGTATATGAGAATCAAGAGAATCTGTTCGAAAAAAGAGGATCTAGAGAAAAATTTGATTTTGCAACACAAAAGATACAAGGAAAGAGGATATCCGGATGATGTGTTGGATAAAGCTAAGATGAGGATACAGACGACTAGCAGAGAAAATCTTCTGAAGCAGAAACCCAAAAAATTGAGTGAAAAACTTAAGAACATCATCAATAGACATTGGAAACTACTGCAAAATGAAACAGATTTCAATGGCATTTTTTCTAGCAAGCCTATTTTTGCCTTCACGAGATCAAAAAATTTGAAAGAGCTATTGATGACACCCATAAGGCAAACAGAAGTGAGCCACAAAGGAATGAAAAAATGCCATCATTGTGTGCATTGTTCGAATGTAATAGAAGGCAAAATGCTGCATCATCCGCGAACAGGACGAGAAATGACTCTACACTATGATGGTGATTGCAATTCAAAAAATCTCATCTATTACATAAAGTGTCCCTGTGGAAAAATATACGCAGTGAAAATAGAAAGGAAATTGAAAACTAGAATATCAGAACACAAAAGCACTATTAGGAACAAAAATTTCAAAAGTAATCTGGCAAAACATTGGATTGACAATAATCATAACATATCCCAGTTCAGGTTTTCCATACTGGAGACAGTGAAAACTTACGAGGGGGTTGATCTGACTAGATCCCTCCTCCAGAGAGAGATATATTGGATCAGAATCCTTGAAACTCAAGAGCCGATGGGTCTTAATGAAAAAAATAGATCTGATGTGTTTTTTATGAACTTTTCGATTTGTATCTGCTAAAGAGGTTGATTCCTGTACCTTGTAAATATGTACCAGAATTGTTCGTATGATGTATATAGTATGTCATTCACTTGAATTGAGTGTTTTCATTTCCATTTTCATTCTCCACTTTCTGATTCTGTTACTTTCACCAGTTTTTGATCTTCAGACATAGGGTCTTCATTAGACATCCCTTTCCAAGATGGCGTCCGTGATCCGACCAGAGTTTTTACCTAGTCCGTTTTCAGTGTTAGTTCTTAGTTGTGTTTGTGAGAAGTGATACTTGGAACCTGTATTGTAATCAGGGAGTTGAACAGAGGATGATTTTTGTTTTTTGACCTTGGAGTCGTAGCGTTGAACACGCTTTTCGTAGAGGTATGATTCTTTGTGATTCCATTACATCATGGCATTTGCGACTACCTTTGAGTATTGTTTAGTCCTTTGTCAGTTGCGGACGACTGTTGATAACGAGAGTGACCGCGGTAATTTCGAACGAGGCAAGCTGTCGTTCAGTGGAGCTTCTGTGCAACGCGAGGGCGAGTCGTAGAACTAGAGCGAGTTTACTACGGAGGTAAGGGTTGAGTGAACCTTCAGTACAAGCAGTTTGAAGTAATGGCAATATTGGACCCGTGAGTGTTCTTATCAGCTGGTAGTAAGGTCGGTTTTGTAATCTGTTTGCAGAAGATTGAACAGCCAGCGTTGTCGAGAGTGGGGCGATATTCGTGAGAAGGTTTCCCTTTAAGAACAGTTTTCAGAAAGGTAAGACGGCCACTGAGGCTCAGATCGTAGACAAGAGTTAAAAGTGGTTTATGTCTTGATGACCCTGATTGATTGTTTTCATGTTTCAGGATTATTGAAAGTTTTTGTTTTTAGATCAGTGAGTACAGTTTTTTCTGTTTAACGCACAGTGGTGGGCAATAGAGTTCTTGCTTCTTTATAACTTTTCTTTCCTGCACTATTTTGCCATGTACCTTGTGAAGTTTTGAAATCCTATTCACTAATAGTTGAATAATTGAATGTTATATTCAGTCCACAGGCCCCTGATGAAGAGCTCGTTGAGCTTGAAATGCATTGGGCACAAAGAAGAGTCGTCTAGAATGATGTTTCGAATTTAGTTTTGATGATGTTAAAATTGCACCAGATATATTGTGATTTAATACAATAATGGTTTGAATTGTTTTTTGCTGATGTTAATTCTATACGAGAGTTAATATTGTGAAGTTCTTGGAGTAAATTTGAATGGAATTAATCGAATTGAAGAATATTGATTATTATTTTTGTTACACAAGAAAAATTTGGGAAATGTAGAGTGTTGTTCTCTAGATTGAACCACATTAGCAACAGTGCACAGAGATTAAGTGTGTTCCACACTTAAGATAGGTATGTTACGTGCAGGAACGGAGACGACAAACGTGCCACCTCGGTAGCACGCTTAGTCTAAAATTTATAAATCAAAAACAAAATTAGAGCAAATATTAGATTATACAGTTACACAGTTCAGATAAAAGGTGTGCTTCCCCTACCCACTAACGCATTTTGTAGATTAGGGAATACCTTGCCAATCCAGTCCTCAAGGAAGAGGTCCGCCGCTGGCCCCTCGCCGGTTCCGGAAATCCCACGTAGATTATTCCGTCTGGACCTCCCTTCTGCGTCGTCCGCCCTGTCCTCCAGCCGGGCCGTGTGCTCCTGGAGCGCCACCACATCCTTCAACTGGCGAACCTCAGAATCGAGTGCGCCCACGTCCTTCTCAGTGGTGGTAACCCTCTTCCAGGGGTCCAGGCGCAAATGGTTTATATCCATTGCCATCCTGCCCATTTTGGTTTCCAACGCCACCCTGGAGTCCCGGATTGCCGCCAAGATGTCGTCTTTGTCCCGGGCGGCAGCCTCCTGGTGGGCCCCCTACCTCCCGATCAGTTCCGAGTCGCTCCATCGCACTGGGCCTGGGACTGTGTATTGCATTATTTTATTTGATTGGGCTCCTCGCGTGGGCCTGTCATTCCCCATATCCAGTATGGCCTTTCCAGAATACCGCATCAGTGAGTTGTGTTGACGGCAGGTGGCTCCCTCCGCCCCCACTTTACCACGACTCACCAGTGACCCCTCCGTCCGGGTGCCAACGCACTGGATGCCTCTCGGGTCCTCCAGGCTCAGTCTGGCCGACCCCACCAGGGCGACTATAGGCCTCAACACCCCGGTTCCCTGGAGACCCATCACCAGGCCTCAGGGTCTCTCCCAGTTGTTCCTCATTCGCTTTAGCACCTTCTGTCCGCCTCGCTATGGGCTCGGGGACCGCCCATGCACACACGGACTACAACAGAGGAGGAAAAACTATACAGCTGTCAGGCCGGTCATCAGCAACAGCAAAGGAATGCACAGGCCTCCGTACCTCCACCAGGCCACCACCGCCGGGATGTCCTCAGGCCCCTCTCCTTCCCCGGGATTGCCATGTGGAGGCCTTCCCCAGCCAACCACTGCTGCACTCCTTCACCGGCAGCAGGAGCAGCAGGGCCTCACTGTTCTCCAGCGAGCTCCGGCGGGTCCGACCATGGCCGCGTGCTGCCCTCGCAAGGTAATCAAAGGCGCAATCTCGGCTCTGGGTTCACGGGATGGGTCAGGGGGGCCCCCACAGCAAGATCCCGCTCTAGCACACCGCTGCACCAGGATTACTACAGGATTAATTCTATAATGGGGCAGGAGCTTGGGTCAAACACGTCTAGTCGGCCATCTTGTTAGGCCACGCCCCCGTTACAACCATACTTACTGAACTATTGGGTACAACAAGGGAAGTTTTAACCAAGCCTGTGTTTTGTGTTCCATCGCCGGGAGACCCAATTTTTTATCCTCCCTCAGAGCCCTGTAGAGATGCGTCACAAACCTACGGCCCACTGCCATCGCTATCATGGTAACCAGAGTTCGGGTGTGCGCTGGGACTTCAGGAAACTGGGGCCATAACTGTCTCGCTGTCACTGCTATTTTGGCATATTGCAGAAATTGCCCCGGACCTAACTCGAAGGCTGTTGCCGCCTCTTGTCGTCCGGAAGAAGGTCGGACAGCATCAGGCAGCCCTCCTCTTTCCATCTGCCAATCGACATAAGCTGATCTATCTGGGCAAAGGAAGGCATTAGCCATAGATCTAGCTCAGGGGTGAACGGACTGTCGTGAATCAGGCGGCATGTCTCTCGATTCCAGACCGTGGCCACCAGCCGGACCAGCAGAGGGCCGTTTTCCCGCCGTCCCCTGACCCGCCACAACAGCGCACCCAACTGCCCGTTCCCGTATGTACCTGCCATTAAGGACCTCCCCCAAGACGGGTCTGTATCCAACCAGGCTATTGCGTGTTGCAGGTGGGACGCAAAATAATATAGTTTGAGGTCCGGGACTTCTAAGCCCCCCTTGCCCCACCTGCATTCAGAACCTCGAGACTCACCCTGCAGCGCTTCCCATTCCACAGTAATAGGAGTAATAGGGAGTCTAATTCCCTGAAGACCTGGTGCAGCAGTTCATAGAAAGAACCCTGCATTGTGTATAGACAGCGCGGGAAGCCCACCATTTTTATAAGGGCGAATTTTCCTATCATTGAAAGCTTGAGGGTGTTCCGAAAAGCAATGCTTCCTTTCAGCCCCTGGAGTATTCTCCCCATGTTATGTTGGAAGGAGACCATCGCGTTGCGTCCAATCCACACACAGATAGCTGAGCGTGTCCTCCACCCACAGAAGTCCCAACTCCGGGCGATGGGCCCCTTCCCAGTCTGTTCAGTCTCCAATCGCAAAGAGCTGTGATTTTATTTTCTTTACCGCCAGCCCCGAAACAGCCGCAAACTGTGACAGTGCGGCCATCAAAGTCAGCAGCGACTGCGACGGCAGGTTCAAGTAGATCAACGCCATCGTCAGCGTACAGTTACACCACATGCTCCATGTCTCCCATCCGTATGCCCTGTCCTTCCAACACCCTGCAGAGATGACACGCCAGCGGCTCCATCGCCAGGGCGAAAAGTAGTGGGGAGAGCGGCATCCCTGGCGCATCCCCCTCATTATGGGTATGATGTCCGACACACATCTCCCCGTTCGGACCCTGGCTTCTGGCTTTGCATAAAGCAGTGGTATCCACTGTATAAACCCTTCCCCTACGCCCATTTTCAGTAGTACCTTCCACAGGTAAGCCCACTGGATCAGGTCGAACGCTTGTTCTATTTTGAGAAATACTAGTGTGTTCTGCTGGGCTCGACCCTCCAGAGCTTGCATTACATGGGCCAGGCGACGAATGTTGCACAGCGTATTCCGACCTGGAATAAATCCCGACTGGTCCTCATGGACCAGCCATCTGAGATGAGGGAGGAGCCTGCTTGCCAATACCTGACTGACAATTTTCAGATCCACATTCAACATGGATATCAGCCTATTTGAGCCAGGAAGAAGGCGATCCTTACCCGGCTTGGTGATCATAACTATTGTAGCTGCCCGCATGGAGTCCGGGAGTGTGCCGCTATCGTAGGCCTCTGCCTTGAGTTCAAGGAGCTTCGGGATCAGGACCCCCTTGAACTCCTTATAAAATTTGGCGGCCAATCCATCCATCCCGGGGGATTTGGCCGTTTTCAAGTGGGCAATCGCTGCTCGTACTTCTTCCTCCTGTAGGGGACCTCCCAGGTCCTCCTGACTATCTGCCTCCACTCAGGGCAATTGCAATCCCTCAAGGTACATCTCCACTCCCTCCAGACCTGTATGGGGTCGAGACTCAGAATATATTCTACAGAGATGGGTCTGGAAGACATTATTGATGTCATGTTGAGTATATATCAACTGGCCCAGATCATTCCGTAATGCCAAAATCGGGTGGGGTTGAGTTTCCGCCCTAATCAAACGTGCCAACAAAACAGGTGATGGACCGAATGTGGATCAATGTCACACATTCAACCCAGTCCAAAGATCTGGGCCCAAATCCATCGTTTTTTTGCACTCCACACCACCCAGGGTTAGACAATGGCGATATGCAAATCAGCTCTGACCCTGTGCCCCATGGGAACAGTCCAGTCCGAACTACAAAAGCCATGTCCTTCCCAGAATGGAATCAAGCATCCGAGGACCGGACCGGTTTCGAGGTAACACCTCTCATCAGCCCGGCTAGCTTGACTCCAGTGGTGTGGAGTGCCTGGGACCCACGTCTGAGCATCCCCAGCGCACTTAGGGCGAATTTGCAAACAAAACAGGTGATGGACCGAATGTGGATCAATGTCACACATTCAACCCAGTCCAAAGATCTGGGCCCAAATCCATCGTTTTTTTGCACTCCACACCACCCAGGGTTAGACAATGGCGATATGCAAATCAGCTCTGACCCTGTGCCCCATGGGAACAGTCCAGTCCGAACTACAAAAGCCATGTCCTTCCCAGAACGGAATCAAGCATCCGAGGACCGGACCGGTTTCGGGTAACACCTCTCATCAGCCCGGCTAGCTTGACTCCAGTGGTGTGGAGTGCCTGGGACCCACGTCTGAGCATCCCCAGCGCACTTAGGGCGAATTTGCAAACAAAACAGGTGATGGACCGAATGTGGATCAATGTCACACATTCAACCCAGTCCAAAGATCTGGGCCCAAATCCATCTTTTTTTGCACTCCACACCACCCAGGGTTAGACAATGGCGATATGCAAATCAGCTCTGACCCTGTGCCCCATGGGAACAGTCCAGTCCGAACTACAAAAGCCATGTCCTTCCCAGAACGGAATCAAGCATCCGAGGACCGGACCGGTTTCGGGTAACACCTCTCATCAGCCCGGCTAGCTTGACTCCAGTGGTGTGGAGTGCCTGGGACCCACGTCTGAGCATCCCCAGCGCACTTAGGGCGAATTTGCAAACAAAACAGGTGATGGACCGAATGTGGATCAATGTCACACATTCAACCCAGTCCAAAGATCTGGGCCCAAATCCATCGTTTTTTTGCACTCCACACCACCCAGGGTTAGACAATGGCGATATGCAAATCAGCTCTGACCCTGTGCCCCATGGGAACAGTCCAGTCCGAACTACAAAAGCCATGTCCTTCCCAGAACGGAATCAAGCATCCGAGGACCGGACCGGTTTCGAGGTAACACCTCTCATCAGCCCGGCTAGCTTGACTCCAGTGGTGTGGAGTGCCTGGGACCCACGTCTGAGCATCCCCAGCGCACTTAGGGCGAATTTGCAAACAAAACAGGTGATGGACCGAATGTGGATCAATGTCACACATTCAACCCAGTCCAAAGATCTGGGCCCAAATCCATCGTTTTTTTGCACTCCACACCACCCAGGGTTAGACAATGGCGATATGCAAATCAGCTCTGACCCTGTGCCCCATGGGAACAGTCCAGTCCGAACTACAAAAGCCATGTCCTTCCCAGGACGGAATCAAGCATCCGAGGACCGGACCGGTTTCGAGGTAACACCTCTCATCAGCCTGGCTAGCTTGACTCCAGTGGTGTGGAGTGCCTGGGACCCACGTCTGAGCATCCCCAGCGCACTTAGGGCGAATTTGCAAACAAAACAGGTGATGGACCGAATGTGGATCAATGTCACACATTCAACCCAGTCCAAAGATCTGGGCCCAAATCCATCGTTTTTTTGCACTCCACACCACCCAGGGTTAGACAATGGCGATATGCAAATCAGCTCTGACCCTGTGCCCCATGGGAACAGTCCAGTCCGAACTACAAAAGCCATGTCCTTCCCAGAACGGAATCAAGCATCCGAGGACCGGACCGGTTTCGAGGTAACACCTCTCATCAGCCCGGCTAGCTTGACTCCAGTGGTGTGGAGTGCCTGGGACCCACGTCTGAGCATCCCCAGCGCACTTAGGGCGAATTTGCAAACAAAACAGGTGATGGACCGAATGTGGATCAATGTCACACATTCAACCCAGTCCAAAGATCTGGGCCCAAATCCATCGTTTTTTTGCACTCCACACCACCCAGGGTTAGACAATGGCGATATGCAAATCAGCTCTGACCCTGTGCCCCATGGGAACAGTCCAGTCCGAACTACAAAAGCCATGTCCTTCCCAGAACGGAGTCAAGCATCCGGGGACCGGACCGGTTTCGAGGTAACACCTCTCATCAGCCCGGCTAGCTTGACTCCAGTGGTGTGGAGTGCCTGGGACCCACGTCTGAGCATCCCCAGCGCACGCCCGGCCTTGTCGCCCTCCATGTACCATCTCCGCCTACTGGCTGTTCTATTAAATTTTTCTAGCGTTGCCCATGTGTCCCCCAGTTGCTGACGCGCGACTGTCCAGTCAGGCTGCCTCTCCTTATCCGTGGGGAAGTCTTTCTCGAGCACCGCGAGGTGATCCTCATACCGGCGGAGATCCAGTTCCAACACCTTTCCTGCCCCCACCTCCGTGGACAGACAGATCCCTCGGATTACCACTTTCATTGCATCCCTTTCTGTCGCCCTGGAGCCAGCCGAGCCCCAGTTAACCTCTAGATACACCTCAAGCCCTCGTAAGATAGCCTCTTTGTAGGTCGGGTCACCCAGCGCCTCCGTGTTGAGCCTCTACAGTGGGATCCTAGGCCGCGGTCTGTCTAGCGAGTAGGTGAGCAGGAGCGGTGAACTAGTCAGACAAGTAGCAGGCCAAGTATGGATGTTGGCAGCAGGTGTGTGGCACGAGTACACTCGACCGGTAGGGTTGTGGTGCCTCCATGTATCAAGTAAGCCATAGCTCCGAAGCATCTGACCCATCGCGTCTCTCATTCTGGGTTTTGTGTCTAATTTGGGGGGGTACCTATCTAAATCCCCATCAAGGGCACAATTAAAGTCTCCTTAAATAAGTAGTTCTGTGTCTGGTTCCAAGTCTAACTGTCCTAGCATCCGCCCAAGAAACTCACCCTCATGGGTGTTCGGAGCATAGATATTGACCAGGCACAAGCTACATCCATCCAGCGTCCCCGACACCATCACAAACCGCCCTTCTGGATCCTGCTTAGTGTGTATGGCCTTGAAAGGGACTAGCGGTGTCACCCAAATCAATGCCCTCCTGGCAAACCCTGAATAGGACGTGGCGAAAAACTGCCCTCACCATCTATGTTGGACATATTTGAGGCAATCTCCCCAAAGGTGTGTTTCCTGTAACCAGGCTATACTAACCCCATAGCGTCTGAGGTAAGTGGCCACCCTAATCCGCTTAATCAGGTTATTGAGCCCCCTGACATTCCATGTTATGAACTTATATCTTTGCGTCTCATTCGCCATTTGTCAGTAACTGGTGGTAGCGCCGCACCCTGCTATCACACCAGGGACCCCCCAGCACCCGGCAGTGTGACCCCTGCCAATACAAACATTGCGTATGTTTTGCAATAAAGCTACTTTGTGACCGAGCAGCACCCCCACCCAAACTAGAACAACCAGAACAAGACCCCCCAACACCCCCCACCCACAGGCGGTAGTACTGCATTCTCCTAACCCAACCCTCGCCAGAGGACTCAGAACCCCGCCCAAAAACTCCACCCACCCTTATACCCCACTCAATTTGTAATCAATGGTCTAGCCCGTTCGCCTCAGCACTCTACAGCCGGCTAATGGAGTCAGTAACTGGCTCAGTAGTGCAATCACTGCTTAAAGCATATTGCAAGCCCCCCCTCCCCTCACCCCGAGTCTCTGGGCAAATGTCCCCAATGCAAGTCTCTCGGGTCTGGATTTTCCTCCCGTGGGCCATAAAGAATATAGAGATACTCACAGTGTCCATGACCCCATTAGTCTGACTTTTACCACCGGGATCGTCAATCATTTGTCTCTTGCGTCCTCCACAGCCGTGCTAGGGGCACAACCTGACTCCAACTGTGTTTCCTGCACCAAGAACAATGAGGAAAACTAGTTCTGGGTCGGGATCGCCTCCAGTCCTGCCCGAAGAGTGCCATCAGGTCCCACCGTGATACGTCCCCCTTCTTCTGGATCCTGCCTTCCCGGAGGACCGGCTCCCTCTCCTCCTTGCCAGTTCCGTCGCCTCCCACTTCAGCGCTGATGGTATGAGTAAATTCAATTTGGTCTATACACTTATTCAGTCTTACGATTTCTGTCTCTAGACTTTCCTTTGATCCAGACCATAATATAAAAATATCATCTATGAATCTGCCATATTTAACCGCTTGTTCTTTCCATAGATTGTTACTGTAAACGAAGTCTGCCTCCGAAGGAAGACTGAATCAGTGTATAGACCAAATTTCATTTACTCATACCATCAGCGACAAAGAATTACCATTTTTGGATGTCATGATTAACATTCAAGAATTAAAAGTGAGAACGACAGTCTTCAGAAACGAGACAGATGTAAATAATTCCTTATCATTCAACAGTTTTCATCCTCAAAACCTGAACAATAATTTACCTGTGTCGCAGTATATGAGAATCAAGAGAATCTGTTCGAAAAAAGAGGATCTAGAGGAAAATTTTATTTTGCAACACAAAAGATACAAGGAAAGAGGATATCCGGATGATGTGTTGGATAAAGCTAAGATGAGGATACAGACGACTAGCAGAGAAAATCTTCTGAAGCAGAAACCCAAAAAATTGAGTGAAAAACTTAAGAACATCATCAATAGACATTGGAAACTACTGCAAAATGAAACAGATTTCAATGGTATTTTTTCTAGCAAGCCTATTTTTGCCTTCACGAGATCAAAAAATTTGAAAGAGCTATTGATGACACCCATTAAGACAAACAGAAGTGAGCCACAAAGGAATGAAAAAATGCCATAATTGTGTGCATTGTTCGAATGTAATAGAAGGCAAAATGCTGCATCATCCGCGAACAGGACGAGAAATGACTTTACACTATGATGGTGATTGCAATTCAAAAAATCTCATCTATTACATAAAGTGTCCCTGTGGGAAAATAGAAAGGAAATTGAAAACTAGAATATCAGAACACAAAAGCACTATTAGGAACAACAATTTCAAAAGTAATCTGCCAAAACATTGGATTGACAATAATCATAACATATCCCAGTTCAGGTTTTCCATACTGGAGACAGTGAAAACTTACGAGGGGGTGGATCTGACTAGATCCCTCCTCCAGAGAGAGATATATTGGATCAGAATCCTTGAAACTCAAGAGCCGATGGGTCTTAATGAAAAAAATAGATCTGATGTGTTTTTTATGAACTTTTCGCTTTGTATCTGCTAAAGAGGTTGATTCCTGTACCTTGTAAATATGTACCAGAATTGTTCGTATGATGTATATAGTATGTCATTCACTTGAATTGAGTGTTTTCATTTCCATTTTCATTCTCCACTTTCTGATTCTGTTACTTTCACCAGTTTTTGATCTTCAGACATAGGGTCTTCATTAGACATCCCTTTCCAAGATGGCGTCCGTGATCCGACCAGAGTTTTTACCTAGTCCGTTTTCAGTGTTAGTTCTTAGTTGTGTTTGTGAGAAGTGATACTTGGAACCTGTATTGTAATCAGGGAGTTGAACAGAGGATGATTTTTGTTTTTTGACCTTGGAGTCGTAGCGTTGAACACGCTTTTCGTAGAGGTATGATTCTTTGTGATTCCATTACATCATGGCATTTGCGACTACCTTTGAGTATTGTTTAGTCCTTTGTCAGTTGCGGACGACTGTTGATAACGAGAGTGACCGCGGTAATTTCGAACGAGGCAGCTGTCGTTCAGTGGAGCTTCTGTGCAACGCGAGGGCGAGTCGTAGAACTAGAGCGAGTTTACTACGGAGGTAAGGGTTGAGTGAACCTCCAGTACAAGCAGTTTGAAGTAATGGCAATATTGGACCCGTGAGTGTTCTTATCAGCTGGTAGTAAGGTCGGTTTTGTAATCTGTTTGCAGAAGATTGAACAGCCAGCGTTGTCGAGAGTGGGGCGATATTCGTGAGAAGGTTTCCCTTTAAGAACAGTTTTCAGAAAGGTAAGACGGCCACTGAGGCTCAGATCGTAGACAAGAGTTAAAAGTGGTTTATGTCTTGATGACCCTGATTGATTGTTTTCATGTTTCAGGATTATTGAAAGTTTTTGTTTTTAGATCAGTGAGTACAGTTTTTTCTGTTTAACGCACAGTGGTGGGCAATAGGGTTCTTGCTTCTTTATAACTTTTCTTTCCTGCACTATTTTGCCATGTACCTTGTGAAGTTTTGAAATCCTATTCACTAATAGTTGAATAATTGAATGTTATATTCAGTCCACAGGCCCCTGATGAAGAGCTCGTTGAGCTTGAAATGCATTGGGCACAAAGAAGAGTCGTCTAGAATGATGTTTCGAATTTAGTTTTGATGATGTTAAAATTGCACCAGATATATTGTGATTTAATGTGATATAATGGTTTGAATTGTTTTTTGCTGATGTTAATTCTATACGAGAGTTAATATTGTGAAGTTCTTGGAGTAAATTTGAATGGAATTAATCGAATTGAAGAATATTGATTATTATTTTTGTTACACAAGAAAAAATTGGAAAATGTAGAGTGTTGTTCTCTAGATTGAACCACATTAGCAACAGTGCACAGAGATTAAGTGTGTTCCACACTTAAGATAGGTATGTTACGTGCAGGAACGGAGACGACAAACGTGCCACCTCGGTAGCACGCTTAGTCTAAAATTTATAAATCAAAAACAAAATTAGAGCAAATATTAGATTATACAGTTACACAGTTCAGATAAAAGGTGTGCTTCCCCTACCCACTAACGCATTTTGTAGATTAGGGAATACCTTGCCAATCCAGTCCTCAAGGAAGAGGTCCGCCGCTGGCCCCTCGCCGGTTCCGGAAATCCCACGTAGATTATTCCGCCTGGACCTCCCTTCTGCGTCGTCCGCCCTGTCCTCCAGCCGGGCCGTGTGCTCCTGGAGCGCCACCACATCCTTCAACTGGCGAACCTCAGAATCGAGTGCGCCCACGTCCTTCTCAGTGGTGGTAACCCTCTTCCAGAGGTCCAGGCGCAAATGGTTTATATCCATTGCCATCCTGCCCATTTTGGTTTCCAACGCCACCCTGGAGTCCCGGATTGCCGCCAAGATGTCGTCTTTGTCCCGGGCGGCAGCCTCCTGGCGGGCCCCCTACCTCCCGATCAGTTCCGAGTCGCTCCATCGCACTGGGCCTGGGACTGTGTATTGCATTATTTTATTTGATTGGGCTCCTCGCGTGGGCCTGTCATTCCCCATATCCAGTATGGCCTTTCCAGAATACCGCATCAGGGAGTTGTGTTGACGGCAGGTGGCTCCCTCCGCCCCCACTTTACCACGACTCACCAGTGACCCCTCCGTCCGGGTGCCAACGCACTGGATGCCTCTCGGGTCCTCCAGGCTCAGTCTGGCCGACCCCACCAGGGCGACTATAGGCCTCAACACCCCGGTTCCCTGGAGACCCATCACCAGGCCTCAGGGTCTCTCCCAGTTGTTCCTCATTCGCTTTAGCACCTTCTGTCCGCCTCGCTATGGGCTCGGGGACCGCCCATGCACACACGGACTACAACAGAGGAGGAAAAACTATACAGCTGTCAGGCCGGTCATCAGCAGCAGCAAAGGAATGCACAGGCCTCCGTACCTCCACCAGGCCACCACCGCCGGGATGTCCTCAGGCCCCTCTCCTTTCCCGGGATTGCCATGTGGAGGCCTTCCCCAGCCAACCACTGCTGCACTCCTTCACCGGCAGCAGGAGCAGCAGGGCCTCACTGTTCTCCAGCGAGCTCCGGCGGGTCCGACCATGGCCGCGTGCTGCCCTCGCAAGGTACTCAAAGGCGCAATCTCGGCTCTGGGTTCACGGGATGGGTCAGGGGGGCCCCCACAGCAGGATCCCGCTCTAGCACACCGCTGCACCAGGATTACTACAGGATTAATTCTATAATGGGGCAGGAGCTTGGGTCAAACACGTCTAGTCGGCCATCTTGTTAGGCCACGCCCCCGTTACAACCATACTTACTGAACTATTGGGTACAACAAGGGAAGTTTTAACCAAGCCTGCAACAGAGAAAGAAAAAGCAACGCCAGCAGAGAAAGAAAATGCAGCCTCAAAGGATATCGATTCGGAAAGTCCTAATCCCTCAGTGGGGCAAAAAAGTAGTGAAACAGAGTCAACCTCCGCATCAATTAAACTTACTAAGTCAATAACATCTACACTCAACCCATCATGTGTTCTCAATAACTTAGGCGCCCTGGATCCTAAATCCCAAGATCAATGCAACCAGACTTCTGAAAGACATCTAAAAGTACCTAAGCTTTTATCAAAGCAGGAGCAAAAACAATTGAGAAAGTCCACAAAGTGCAAACAAACAAGCCAGGGACAAGACTCATCCCTGGCAACATCAGTTTAAAACGGAATCCATCAAGAAGACAACGTAACCCAAAACAGCATGGAAGCACTAAACCTTAACTGATCTCATTCTCTAATCTGCCTGTCACACCCAGTACTTCAAACCATAATACAAGGGAACCACCCCCGCTAGAAAAAATATACAGTTTATTCAAACCCGTAGCTGGGAAGGAAAATCATATTTCAAAAACTCAAGCTACACAGTTATCAGCTAGGCGCTCCAAGTTGGCAATAAGGAAAACAAACCAGGGTGTTCCTACCTCTGCTGAGGAAATTGCCACAGACCTAAGCCGAGTTCCGGAAATAAACAGGGGAGGCGAAATCCTCCCACAAAAAACATTCCGGAACCTCGAGATTTACCCCAGATCTTCCGAGTGTCCATGGTGGTGAAAAAAGAAACGGAAAGGACCTCAGACAATGAATCGCAGCACGATCCCCCAGTTACCAACAAATTGGTCTTCAATCCACAATATGTTTCAAGGGGAACCCATGACATTCTTAATAAAAGTGTTTTGCTTAAATTATTTAAAGCTCTTGTGCCTCTATCCCACATAAATATCAATGACATTGAAAGTATCGAGTTTAATCAAAACCCGAGTCTAATCGGTCAAGAATTTACAACAGCCACATTTATATTATCAACAATATGCTCTTCTAACAGATTTGGCAGCAGGAGGACTTGTTCCCCAAATGGGGAATCAAGTTAAAAAAGATAATCCCCTCGTTACCCTAGTCCATTACAACCACCTCCTTATATTGCGAGTCTTTTAAAAGGGTCAAAGGCCCGGATCATCATAGCCAAATAAGGGGTAAAGGGTACCGGGCCAGGAAAATTACCATCACCTTTGATCATTCTGAAGCCAGTAAGTTCTCGGGTCCTCGGGACTCGAACACAGAAAGCACATCCTTGGGAATGGCATGTACAACCTCACCACTAGCTCCACACCCACACCAAGGTTGTAACATCTGTTCCTGGAACGTGCAGGGCCTTCACTCAAAATTAGAAGACCCCAATTTCATGAACTTTATAACTCCATCCTCAATAACTGGTTTCAAAGAATTCTTGAACCCGGCTAAGAGAGCCACAAAATATGGAAAAGCAAAAGGGGGTCGCTCTACCTTTATTTCAACAGAAATCCCATGGCACGCTTCCATCATAAGATCGTTCTTGGATGTTGTGCGTCAAAATAGACGTAAGGGTGTCCTATACCCTGCTCATACATAACATCTATATTTACCCCGCATCCAAACAAAAGAGGTTAAGAACTGAACAATTAATTACCTCATTAACAACATTAAAACTCGCCTATCCAGATGCTAATACCATCCTGTTGGGCGACTACAACATGAATCTACAATATGCCAGGAGTAAGGGTAAAACAGAGGCCACACCAGCCCTTAACTGACAGGACACATCTGGTAAGAAATGTGAAGCCCGCTTGAAAGATCTTTCAATGTGTGTACTCAACGATTAAGGCTCGACCGATCGGCCCGCAGCATACACCAGGGTTACTCAAAAAACACGTTCTACCATTGATTACACTTTTACGGATTATGACCTTCTCCCGTACATCGCGAACTTCCAAATAAAAGACAGGGCATCAACCGTAATCATTTACTCTATTAAAATCCTTTGCAACCTCAGAGAAAGCAAAGGCGCTATCATCTTTAACACAATGTTATAACTTAAAACGCCTCCGCTGGAATAAGGATAATATCGAGAACATCACAAGTACCTACACCAGTCTTTTGGAAAGATCCAACTCTGAAACACTGACCATAAAAGCTTGGGAGTCTTTTACTTATGAAATTAGCAAGAAATTCTTTAAGTAAATTGTAAATTGTAAGCACGTCCACGCCCACAAATCAGGAAGCCTAAAAGGGGCAGCCTGGTTCACCAATAGCCTGAGGAAACAGAAACAAACACTAAATAAGTACCTCAGACAACTATGATCTCGGGGACCAGAAAGCCACCAGGAACTCCTGCTCCTAATTTCAGAAACAGTTAAAAAAAAAGAAACAGAAAAAAGTTAAAAAAGGACAAAAAAATCACCAAAAAAAGAGTACCAAGAACACATTTGGGCGAAACTTCTTTATGCTTGTAAATTAGAGGACTCCAAGCTCGTTTGGGAACAAATCAACCAACTAACCAATGGCGGGAATTGACATCATAATTCAGATATATTGGAGGCCACATTGGGAGCCCATATCGAACGCTTATAGAGCCAAACTCCACTACTATCGGCCCCAAATACCGGATTAATAACAGGGAAGGAGACTGGAGGTCAAGGTAAAGTCAACGACATCATGAACCATGAACCCCCTTAGGATTTTGTATTGTTTTCAGAAATTCAAGTTCTAAAAATTATTTAAAAAATTTTAATCTGAGGGAGCCCCAGGCCTGAACGGACTACCAAATGCCCTGTTTCGGCATGACCCCCCATTCTGGTCTCAAATCCTGACTCCTCTTTTTTCCAAAGCTATAGCCGACAGTCTGATTCCAGTGTCATGGAGAGGAAGCATCCTTAATCCAGTCTACAAGTCGGGTTCCCGCTCGGATCCCTCCAACTACAGGTTGATTGTGCTGATAGATGTGGATTCGAAAATGTACACATCTAATCTCCTGGTAGAGTTAGAGGCCTGAGTCAGTCGAACAAACCTAACACTACATACACAAGCTGGATTCTGTGCTGGGATGGGTACCCTTACGAACATCTCTGCGGTTACCCTTCTAGCCAAACATGCCTTTGCAAAAAAAAGGCCTCTGTACGCCTGCTTTGTTGACCTCTAAGCGGCTTTTGATAAAGATCCAAGAGCTACTCTAGAGCAAAAATGCAAGCCTGAGGGTCCCGCCCAGACTCCTGGACGCCATTATCAATCTGTACTCTCATACGTGGGTCCAAATCAAGAAAATAGAAGGGGCCAGTGTAACCGGTAAGATTCTAACATTAAACAGGCTAAAACAAGGTTGCATTTTAGCGCCTTGTCTGTTTAACATTTACACTTCTGATCTCGACAAGTGCCTCGAGTCAATTCCAGCTGACCCCCCAAAATTGGGCCTCCAATCTGCAGATGACTTTGTGTTGCTAGCACAAACTCCTGTTGGCCTGCAGAATTTGATAACAGGACTAGGAACCTATACCACCTTAAACCAACTCACGATTATTCATCAAAAGACAAGAGTTATGTGTTTTTCTAAACATAATAAAATATTGAACAGGCACACCTTCTCCTGGAAAATGGGCAAACAATTTCTGGCCCGGGTTGCTTCCTATACATATCTAGGCTTCCTGCTAGATTGCAAGCTTAACTTTAAGCAACACGTAGAACAAGAATACACGAAAGCTAAACAACTGTTATCCGCCTTCGAAATCCTGAGAAAAAAATCTCAAAGGTTGCTCTACATCATCTGCTAAAAGTTATCGCTGCAAAATATCTATCTTCCATCTCGTATGGCTCAGAAATCCTAAATACTAAAGATGCTACAATATTAAATACAGCACAATCTACAGTTTTTAAAAAACCGTTTCTAATACTGTTACACACTTCACAGGAACACATTTGTTTAGAATTCGGACTAAAAAATCAGATTATGGCCAGACAAGGTGCCTTAGTAAAGTATTATTGGAGGATGAGGGAGGCAAAATATATCACTTTAGTCCACCACTGTTGGGTCGAGATTGAAAATCAAGCAAGGCTAGGTAATTGAACGACGACAATCCTGAAGGAATCTTTGTCAGCATTTCAGCTAGAGGAGGCCTGGTTAACACCAGTAACGTATTTTGGATTCAAAAGCGTGGTGAATACGGCAATCAAGTGGATCTCTTTATCTATATATATATATATATATATATATAAACAAAAGTATGTCTGTCTGTCTGTCTGTCTGTTTGTCCTTTATGCATTACAACACCATTCATCCGATCGCCATGAAACTTTGGGAAGTTGTTGAGTACACTCTCCCGAAGGTTTCTGGCATAAAAATGTTTTAAATATCGGCCCACTAGGGCCCTCATAATCTTTTGAATACTGATGTACGCACCAGACAGAAAAACAAAAAATTGTGTATCCACAAGCACTCGAATAAATAAATACAATTAAAACACCATTCACCCGATCGCCATGAAACTTTCGGAAGATGTTGAGTACACTCCCGGGAAGGTTTCTGGCATAAATATTTTTTAAATATCGGCCCCCCAGGGCCCTCATTATCTTTCGAATACTGATGTACGCACCGACGGAATAACAAAAAATCGTGTATCCACAAGCACTCGAATAAATAAATAGAATTAAAACGACATTTTGAAATGTTTTCCATATTAAAATGAATATGTTTCAATTAAAATGACACAATGTAAATTGAATGTTATCATAACGAGTTTCCTTGAATTTCCTTTCCTCGGAGATCGCAGCAACGAGCAACGGGTAAGCTAGTCTATATATTTAAAAACAAAAGTATGTCTTTCAGTCTGTCTGTCTTTCTGTCTGTTTGTCCTTTATGCATTACTACACCATTCATCCATGAAACTTTGGGAAGTTGTTGAGTACACTCTCGCGAAGGTTTCTGGCATACATTTTTTTTAAATATCAGCCCCCCAGGGCCCCCATAATCTTTCGAATACTGATGTACGCTCCAGACGGAAAAACAAAAAATTGTGTATCCACAAGCACTCGAATAAATAAATAGAAATAAAACACCATTCATCCGATCGCCATGAAACTTTGGGAAGTTGTTGAGTACACTCCCGCAAAGGTTTCTGGCATGATTTTTTTCAAATATTGGCCCCACAGCACTCAGAGCCCTCATAATCTTTCCAATAATGATGTACGCACCAGACGGAAAAATAAAAAATTAAAACACCATTCAGCCGATACCCATGAAACTTTGGGGAGTTGCTGAGTATACTCCCACGAAGGTTCCTGGCATAAAAATGTATTAAATATCGGCCCCTCAGGGCCCTCATAATCTTTCGTATACTGATGTACGCACAAGACGGAAAAACAAAAAATTGTGTATCCACAAGCACTCAAATAAATAAATAGAATTAAAATACAATTCATCGGATCGCCAGGAAACTTTGGGAAGTTGTTGAGTACACTCCCGCAAAGGTTTCTGGCATAAATATTTTTTAAATATCGGCCCCCCAGGGCCCTCATAATCTTTCGAATACTGATGTACGCACCAGACGGAAAAACAAAAAATCGTGTATCCACAAGCACTCGAATAAATAAATAGAATTAAACCGACACTTTGAAATGTTTTCCATATAAAAATGAATACGTTTCAATAAAAATGAAACAATGTAAATTGAATGTTATCATAACGAGTTTCCTTGAATTTCCTTTCTTCGGAGATCGCAGCAACACGCAATGGGTAAGCTAGTCTATATATATAAAAACGAAAGTATGTCTTTACAGTCTGTCTGTCTTTTTGTCCTTTATGCATTACTACACCATTCATCCGATCGCCATGAAACTTTGGGATGTTTTTGAGTATGCCCCCGCGAAGGTTTCTGGCATACATTTTTTTTAATATCGGCCCCCAAGGGCCGTCATAATCTTTCGAATACTGATGTACGCACAAGATGGAAAAACAAAAAATCTTGTATCCACAAGCACTCGAATAAATAAATAGAATTAATACGCCATTCATCCGATCGCCATGAAACTTTGGGAAGTTGTTGAGTACACTCCCGCGAAGGTTTCTGGCATAAAACTTTTTTAAATATCGGCCCCCAGGGCCCTCATATTCTTTCAAATACTGATGCGCGCACCAGACGGAAAAGCAAAAAATTGTGTATCCATAAGAACTCGAATAAATAAAAAGAATTAAAACACCATTCATCCGATCGCCATGAAACTTTGGGAAGTTGTTGAGTACACTCCTGGAAAGGTTTCTGGCATAACATTTTTTTAAATATTGGCCCCCCAGGGCCCTCATAATCTTTCGAATACCGATGTACGCTCCAGACGATTAAACAAAAAATCGTGTATCCACAAGCACTAAATAAATAAAAAGAATTAAAACACCATTCATTCGATCGCCAGGAAACTTTAAGAAGTTGTTGAGTACACTCATGCGAAGGTTTCTGGCATAACATTTTTTTAAATATTGGGCCCCCAGGGCCCTCATAATCTTTCGAATACTGATGTACGCACAACATAGAAAAACAAAAAATAATGTATCCACAAGCACTCAAATAAATAAATAGAATTAAAACAACATTCATCGGATCGCCAGGAAACTTTAAGAAGTTGTTGAGTACACACCTGCGAAGGTTTCTGGCATAACATTTTTTTAAATATCGGCCCCCTCCCAGGGCCCACATAATCTTTCGAATACCGATGCACGCTCCAGACGATAAAACAAAAAATAGTGTATCCACAAGCACTCGAATAAATAAATAGAATTAAAACACCATTCATCCGATCGCCGTGACACTTTGGGAAGTTGTTGAGTACACTCCTGGGTAGGTTTCGGGCATAACATTTTTTTAAATATCGGCCCCCCAGTGCCCTCATAATATTTCGAATATTGATGTACACACCAGACGGAAAAACAAAAAATCGTGTATCCACAAGCACACGAATAAATAAATAGAATTAAAACACCATTCATCCGATCGCCATGAAACTTTGGGAAGTTGTTGAGTACACTCCCCCGAAGGTTTCTGGCATAAAAATGTTTAAAATCTCGGCCCGCAGGGCCTCATATTCTTTCGGATACTGATGTACGCACCAGACGGAAAAACAAAAAATTGTGTATCCATAAGCACTCCAATAAATAAATAGAATTAAAACACTATTCATCCGATCGCCATGAAACTTTAGGAAGTAGCTGAGTACACTCCCACGAAGGTTCCTGGCATTAAAATGTATTAAATATCGGCCCCTCAGGGCCCTCATAATCTTTCGTATACTGATGTACGCAGAGACGGAAAAACAAAAAATTGTGTATCCACAAGCACTTGAATAAATAAATAGAATTAAAATACCATTCATCCAATCGCCAGGAAACTTTGGGAAGTTGTTGAGTACACTCCCGCAAATGTTTCTGGCATAAATATTTTTTAAATATCGGCCCCCCAGGGCCCTCATAATCTTTCGAATACTGATGTATGCACCATACGGAAAAACAAAAAATTGTGTATCCACAAGCACTCGAATAAATAAATAGAATTAAAACGACACTTTGAAATGTTTTCCATATAAAAATGAATACGTTTCAATAAAAATGACACAATATAAATTGAATGTTATTATTACGAGTTTCCTTGAATTTCCTTTCTTCGGAGATCGCAGCAACACGTAATGGATAAGCTAGTCTATATCTATAAAAACGAAAGTATGTCTTTGCAGTCTGTCTGTCTGTTTGTCCTTTATGCATTACTACACCATTCATCCGATCGCCATGAAACTTTGGGAAGTTGTTGAGTACGTTCGCGCGAAGGTTTCTGGCATACATTTTTTTTTAATATCGGCGCCCAAGGGCCCTCATAATCTTTCGAATACTGATGTACGCACAAGATGGAAAAACAAAAAATCTTGTATCCACAAGCACTCGAATAAATAAATAGAATTAAAACACCATTCATCCGATCGCCATGAAACTTTGGGAAGTTGTTGAGTACACTCCCGCAAAGGTTTCTGGCATGATTTTTTTAAATACTGGCCCCACAGCCCTCAGAGCCCTCATAATCTTTTGAATACTGATGTACGCACAAGACGGAAAAACCAAAAATTAAAACACCATTCAGCCAATAGCCATGAAACTTTGGGAAGTTGCTGATTACACTCCCACGAAGGTTCCTGGAATAAAAATGTATTAAATATCAGCCCCTCAGGGCCCTCATAATCTTTCGTATACTGATGTACGCACAAGAAGGAAAAACAAAAAATTCTGTATCCATAAGCACTCAAATAAATAAATAGAATTAAAATACCATTCATCGGATCGCCAGGAAACTTTGGGAAGTTGTTGAGTACACTCCCGCAAAGGTTTCTGGCATAAATATTTTTTAAATATCCGCCCCCCAGGGCCCTCATAATATTTCGAATACTGATGTACGCACCAGATGGAAAAACAAAAAATCGTGTATCCACAAGCACTCAAATAAGTAAATAGAATTAAAACGACACTTTGAAATGTTTTCCATATACAAATGAATACGTTTCAATAAAAATGAGACAATGTAAATTGAATGTTATCATAACGAGTTTCCTTGAATTTCCTTTCTTCGGAGATCGCAGCAACACGCAATGGGCAAGCTAGTCGATATATATAAAAACGAAAGTATGTCTGTACAGTCTGTCTGTCTGTTTGTCCTTTATGCATTACTACACCATTCATCCGATCGCCATGAAACTTTGGGAAGTTGTTGAGTATGCTCCCGCGATGGTTTCTGGCATACATTTATTTTAATATCGGCCCCCAAGGTGCGTCATAATCTTTCGAATACTGATGTATGCACAAGATGGAAAAACAAAAAATCTTGTATCCACAAGCACTCGAATAAATAAATAGAATTGAAACACCATTCATCCGATCGCCATGAAACTTTGGGAAGTTGTTGAGTACACTCCCGCGAAGGTTTCTGGCATAAAACATTTTTAAATATCGGCCCCTCCTGGGCCCTCATATTCTTTCAAATACTGATGCACGCACCAGACGGAAAAGCAAAAAATCGTGTATCCACAAGCACTCGAATAAATAAATAGAATTAAAACACCATTCATCCGATCGCCAGGAAACTTTAAGAAGTTGTTGAGTACACTCCTGCGAAGGTTTCTGGCATAACATTTTTTTAAATATTGGCCCACAGGGCCCTCATAATCTTTCGAATACCGATGTACGCTCCAGACGATAAAACAGAAAATCGTGTATCCACAAGCACTAAATAAATAAAAAGTATTAAAACACCATTCATTCGATCGCCAGGAAACTTTGGGAAGTTGTTGAGTAGTCACGCGAAGGTTTCTGGCATAACATTTATTTAAATATTGGCCCCCCAGGGCCCTCATGATCTTTCGAATACTGATGTACGCACAACACAGAAAAACAAAAAATAATGTATCCACAAGCACTCGAATAAATAAATAGAATTAAAACAGCATTCATCGGATCGCCAGGAAACTTTAAGAAGTTGTTGAGTACACACCTGCGAAGGTTTCTGGCATAACATTTTTTTAAATATCGGCCCCCCCCAGGGCCCTCATAATCTTTCGAATACCGATGTACGCTCCAGACGATAAAACAAAAAATAGTGTAACGACAAGCACTTGAATAAATAAAAAGAATTAAAACACCATTCATCCGATCGCCATGACACTTTGGGAAGTTGTTGAGTACACTCCCGCGACGGTTTCTGGCATAACATTTGTTTAAATATCGGCCCCCCAGTGCCCTATAATATTTCGAATATTGATGTACACACCAGACGGAAAAACAAAAAATCGTGTATCCACAAGCACACGAATAAATAAATAGAATTAAAACACCATTCATCCGATCGCATGAAACTTTGTGAAGTTGTTGAGTACACTCCCCCGAAGGTTTCTGTCATAAATATGTTTAAAATCTCGGCCCCGCAGGGCCCTCATATTCTTTCGAATACTGATGTACGCACCAGACGGAAAAACAAAAAATTGTGTATCCACAAGCACTCGAATAAATAAATAGAATTAAAACACCATTCATCCGATCGCCATGAAACTTTGGGAAGTTGCTAAGTACACTCCCACGAAGGTTCCTGGCATTAAAATGTATTAAATATCGGCCCCTCAGGGCCCTCATAATCTTTCATATACTGATGTACGCACAAGACGGAAAAACAAAAAATTGTGTATCCACAAGCACTCGAATAAATAAATAGAATTAAAACACCATTCTTCTGATCGCCATGAAACTTTGCGAAGCTGTTGAGTACAGTCCCGCGAAGGTTTCTGGCATAACATTATTTTAAATATCGGCCCGCAGCCCCCAGAGCCCTCATATTCTTTCGAATACTGATGTACGCACCAGACGGAAAAACAAAAAATCATTCTCCACAAGCACTCGAATAAATAAATAAATTAAAACGCCATTCAGCCGATCGCCATGAAACTTTGGGAAGTTGTTGAGTACACTCCCGCAAAGGTTTCTGGCATAAAAATGTATTAAATATCGGCCTCTCAGGGCCCTCATAATCTTTTCTATACTGATGTACCCACAAGACGGAAAAACAAAAAATCGTGTATCCACAAGCACTTGAATAAATAAATAGAATTAAAACACCATTCATTCGATCGCCAGGAAACTGTGGTAAGTTGTTGAGTACACTCACACGAAAGTTTCTGGCATCAGTATTTTTCATCTTTCGAATACTGATGTACACACCAGACGGAAAAACAAAAAATCATGTATCCACAAGCACACGAATAAATAAATAGAATTAAAACACCATTCATCCGATCGCCATGAAACTTTGGGAAGTTGTTCAGTACACTCCCCCGAAGGTTTCTGGCATAAAAGTGTTTAAAATCTCAGCCCCGCAGGGCCGTCATAATCTTTCGAATACTGATGTACGCTCCAGATGGAAAAACAAAAAATTGTGTATCCACAAGCACTCGAATAAATAAATAGAATTAAAACACCATTCATCCGATCGCCATGAAACTTTGGGAAGTTGTTGAGTACACTCCCGCGAAGGTTTCTGGCATACATTTTTTTTAAATATCAGCTCCGCAGGGCCCTAATAATCTTTCAAATACTGATGTATGCACCAGACGGAAAAACAAAAAATCGTGTATCCACAAGCACTCGAATAAATAAATAGAATTAAAACGACACTTTGAAATGTTTTCCATATTAAAATGAATACGCTTCAATAAAAATGACACAATGTAAATTGAATTTTATCATAACGAGTTTCCTTGAATTTCCTTTCTTCGGAGATCGCAGCAACGCGCAACAGGTAAGCTAGTCTATATATATAAAAACGAAAGTATGTCTGTCAGTCTGTCTGTCTGTCTGTTTGTCCTTTATGCATTACTACACCATTCATCCGATTGCCATGAAACTTTGGGAAGTTGTTGAGTACGCTCCCACGAAGGTTTCTGGCATACATTTTCTTTTAATATCGGCCCCCCAGGGCCCTCATAATCTTTCGAATACTGATGTACGCACCAGACGGAAAAACAAAAAATTGTGTATCCACAAGCACTCGAATAAATAAATACAAATAAAACACCATTCATCCGATCACCATGAAACTTTGGGAAGTTGTTGAGTACACTCCCGCGAAGGATCCTGGCATAACATTCTTTTAAATATCGGCCCCCCAGGGCCCTAATAATCTTTTGAATACTGATGTACACACCAGACGGAAAAACAAAAAATTGTGTATCCACAAGCACTCGAATAAACAAATAGAATTAAAACACCATTCATGCGATCACCATGAAACTTTGGGAAGTTGTTGAGTACACTCCCCTGAAGGTTTCTGGCATAAAAGTGTTTAAAATCTCAGCCCCGCAGGGCCGTCATAATCTTTCAAATACTGATGTAGGCTCCAGACGGAAAAACAAAAAATTGTGTATCCACAAGCACTCGAATAAATAAATAGAATTAAAATACCATTCATCCGATCGCCATGAAACTTTGGGAAGTTGTTGAGTACACTCCCGCAAAGGTTTCTGGCATACATTTTTTTAAAATATCAGCTCTGCAGGGTCCTAATAATCTTTCGAATACTGATGTACGCACCAGACGGAAAAACAAAAAATCGTGTATCCACAAGCACTCGAATAAATAAATAGAATTAAAACGACACTTTGAAATGTTTTTCATAATAAAATGAATACGCTTCAATAAAAATGACACAATGTAAATTGAATTTTATCATAACGAGTTTCCTTGAATTTCCTTTCTTCGGAGATCGCAGCAACGCGCAACAGGTAAGCTAGTCTATATATATAAAAACAAAAGTATGTCTTTCAGTCTGTCTGTCTGTCTGTTTGTCCTTTATGCATTACTACACCATTCATCCGATTGCCATGAAACTTTGGGAAGTTGTTGAGTACGCTCCCACGAAGGTTTCTGGCATACATTTTCTTTTAATATCGGCCCCCCAGGGCCCTCATAATTTTTCGAATACTGATGTACGCTCCAGACGGAAAAACAAAAAATTGTGTATCCACAAGCACTCGAATAAATAAATACAAATAAAACACCATTCATCCGATCACCATGAAACTTTGGGAAGTTATTGAGTACACTCCCGCAAAGGATCCTGGCATAACATTCTTTTAAATATCGGCCCCCCAGGGCCCTAATAATCTTTTGAATACTGATGTACACACCAGACGGAAAAACAAAAAATTGTGTATCCACAAGCACTCGAATAAATAAATAGAATTAAAACACCATTCATCGGATCACCAGGAAACTTTAAGAAGTTGTTGAGTACAGTCATGCGAAGGTTTCTGGCATAACATTTTTTAAAATATTGGCCCCCCAGGGCCCTCATAATCTTTCGAATACTGATGTACGCACAACACAGAAAAACAAAAAATAATGTATCCACAAGCACTCGAATAAATAAATAGAATTAAAACAGCATTCATCCGATCGCCATGAAACTTTGGGAAGTTGTTGAGTACACACCTGCGAAGGTTTCTGGCATAACATTTTTTTAAATATCGGCCCCCCCAGGGCCCTCATAATCTTTCGAATACCGATGTACGGTCCAGACGATAAAACAAAAAATAATGTATCCACAAGCACTCGAATAAATAAATAGAATTAAAACACCATTCATCCGATCGCCATGAAACTTTGGGAAGTTGTTGAGTACCCTCCCCCGAAGGTTTCTGGCATACAAATGTATTAAATATCGGCCCCTTAGGGCCCTCATAATCTTTCGAATAATGATGTACGCACAAGACTGAAAAACAATAAATCGTGTATCCACAAGCACTTGAATAAATAAATACAATTAAAACACCATTCATCCGATCGCCATGAAACTTTAAGAAGTTGTTAAGTACACTCCCGCAAAGCTTTCTGGCATAGCATTCTTTCAAATATCGGCCCCCCAGGGCCCTCATAATCTTTCGAATAATGATGTACGCACCAGACGGAAAAACTAAAAATCGTGTATCCACAAGCACTCGAATAAATAAATGGAATTAAAACACCATTCATCCGATCGCCTGGAAACTTTGGGAAGTTGTTGAGTACACTCCCGCGAAGGTTTCCGGCATACATTTTTTTTAATATCGGCCCCCCATGGCCCTCATAATCTTTCGAATACTGATGTAGGCACTAGACGGAAAAACAAAAAATTTAGTATCCACAAGCACTCGAATAAATAAATAGAATTAAAACGACACTTTGAAATGTTTTCCGTATTAAAATTAATAAGTTTCAATAAAAATGACACAATGTAAATTGGATGTTATAACAAGTTTCCTTGAATTTCCTTTCTTCGAAGATCGCAGCAACGAGCGACCGGTAAGCTAGTTAACAGATAAAATGATCTTCACAAAAAAAAAATCATGCCTGGGCTGTGATACAGGCCTACCAGAAGCTGAAGCCGCAACAGTATCTGATCAAAAACTTCTCTTACCATAAAATGCACTACCTAATGTTGCTACGAATAGAATCATTCCCCTCAAAGGATTTGACCCCAAAATGGAAACATACATGGCCATCTAAGGAATGCCGGCTCCGTGGTCAAGGGGAGAAGTCACTACTACATCTACTATGTACTTGCCCTTTTTTACTGAAAACTCGCTAATCCATTCTTCTGGAGATTTTAAGGAATGAACAGATAAGAACATGTAGAGCTGCAGTCATCAGGTGTCTTGGAGGGATTTCGATTCCCCTCTCCTTTAGTGCCAAAAAGTTCTGGAAAATAGCAGCAAAGGAACTGGAAAAAATTGATTCAAGCCAAGCAGCTAATAAATAGCCTGCTGGCTGACATTTCTTAAATGTACTGTAACACCTGTTAGTTTTTTAATTGTGGTCACAACAATAAGGCCTTTTTTCTCTCATGTTTTTTAAAAAAATGCTCATTTAAAGTTCTGCGTTTTATGATGGTTTGCTATCCTTTTATGATTTTTAATGAATCACTAAAAGTATTTTTGACTTGACACTCAAAAAGGTGCAATAACTACCAGGGGTAAAAAAATCAGCTTTTATGATTTTTCACTGCTTCATGAACAGCTGAAACAGACTGCTCTCCAGCAGTCAAAACAACGCCACGGTCCATACAATATGTAGCCATTTGAGAAAACTCTGGCGTAATGTCTGTTGCTAAGCTCTCCACCTCCAAAGGGATTCTCTGCCCTGGTATTGTTTTTTGTTTAAAACGTTTTTATTTACCATTTTGTAATTTTTTGTTTATTTTGCACATCATTCAGTAAACATTACAGTTAAAGCAGCACTCATGTAATTACCGGAAAGGAAAAGGAGGGGGGGGAGAGAATTAATCGCCAGTAGTAAGGTATACTTTGGCTAGTTATGGCGTGACAATGCAAATTCTGGGTGTGTTAATACAATCAAGCTAATAATCGCTCAGGAAAGGATAAAGCGGTGCTGCTAATTCTATACATCAGGTTGTACGTATCACAGGAACAGTGCAGTTCAAACATAACCTGGGACATAGGGTACAGCAAAATGAGGACAACAAAAGCTAAGGAAGGGTGAGAGAGAGTCGCGCAAGACCTGCCGCCATATCTAAATTCGCTAGGGGCCGTAGACACTTCCAAGACATAGTACTAGTTAAGATCCATGGCCCAGAGGCAGTAACTGTCCAAATGTCGATGTTATTCATTGTTTAAATCAGTGGGGGGAGTGGGAAAAGAAGGGGGGGTTATTACTTTGCGCGATGCTCCCCTGTGACGCAATTGGAGATCTCGTGCCCGTGTCTGCCCCCGAAAGTTTGGAAACCATTGCATCCCATTGAGGCATCAGGGGAACATACGAATGCCAGGCAAGTCCTCCCTGCGCAGTACCACACCCTCTGCCCTCGCCCAGTTGAGCAGGGACCTACGCCAAGCAAGGGGATGTGGCGGCAGGAGAGATTTCCACTGCCTGGTAAGCACGCGTTTGGCCGTTTTCAGACCAAGGTCTAAAAACCGTGTGGCTGCTCTGTACTTGTTACTGCTGAAGAGATGTCACACATGGGCTTCCCAGGTCAGGGGAATGGTGCGGGAGGTGCAGCTAGTGAGAGTAGTGGGCACAGTATTTTAATAGTCGGTCAGGACTGGGCACCCCCAAAGCATATATAGTAGGTCAGCATCTACGTGCCGGCAGCGGGAACAAGCCGCATCTGTGCGAAGGATATACCTGTTGATACGGGCTGGGGTAAGGTAGGCCAGACGAAGTATGAAAAATATTATCTGTTGAAATCATTGATTCTGGGGGATGTTGGTGTGACCCCCACGAGCGGCCAGCCATTCCCTATCTGTAAATGCCCTACACAATGCCCTCTCCCAGTGAAGCCGAAGTCGGGTGAGATCTGCCTCCGTGTGTTGGCGAAGTGAAGATGCGAACCAGCGCGTAAGATGTTTCTCCCTTCCCATCACATAAAGATACTGCAGAGTGTGATGTGGGAGGTTCTTGAGTCAGCTCACCCCATTTGGACGTTAACATAGCTATAAGTGTTCTGTGTAGCAAGAACTGCCCAGGAGGCATATTCTCCCCGCCACGAGTTCCTGGAACGGAATGAGTGCGCCTTCTTGTAAATATTATTGTAAATGTAGAGGTACTTGTATAGCGCATGACTACCCGGAGGCATCTCGGCGCTTGTACGAATACCGCTGAGGAACTCTTTCTGGCTTTTCCCTGTGAAGTGTCCACTCCTGGGCACCACCAAGGTGAAGCCGGGCATCCTAGCGTTGTTGGGGCTGTTGTGGAGATTAAGCAAGCTATTGCCCAGAGTTGCAGATTGGGACCCATGATTAGAATAGGCACCGAGGCGAGAATGATCAGGTCCGAGGAAATTGAGCCCAAGACCCGCCGAGGCGGGAATTGAACCCTGGCCCCAGGCCAGACTTCTGCATTAGGGTCTGCCGCTCTAACCATTGAGCCACACTTCTTGAAAGAGGTCCTCCACATTCTGTATCCCCTCCGAAGACCAGTGATGTAACTCAGCCCCGTTGTGTAGGTGTCTCCCCGTGGGGTTCCCAAAAGCGGGATGGCGGTGCGTATGGGATGGTGGTCCTAGTTAGGAAAAGACACCTACAGAAACATTTGTATGCTACAGTGAGGAAGAAAGTATCTGGGGGCCTAAATGTGGAGCAAGCATGAAAAATCTGGAGGAGGGTTTTCAGTGATAGCGGCGGTTGCATAGAGGCCGTGTCTAGTAGGCAACGGGAGGACATCCACCTGGCAATCCATTGCAGCTGGAGAGCCAGGTTGTAATGTTCGAAATTGGGCACCGCAAGGCCACCCAATTCAGCAGGCCGGTAAAGATTTCCCATGGATACTCTATGGCGTGATGTTCCCCATATAAAATCCTGCACTACATTTTCCCATTGTTTAAAGAAGGGGGCGAGATGATGAGGGGCAGGGTGGCAAAGTAATAGAGGAGGGGGCGAGGACCACCATCTTAAGTAAGGCGATTCTGCCAGAAATTGCCAATGGGAGGGTCTTTCAGAACCCCATCTGGGGTGCCCCCTCAAGTGTGTGGCCTGGATCCGCGACGTTCCCGAAGAACGGGGAGAGTATGGACTTTGTCGGGTTGACTCGCAGCCCGGAGGCTCGCACATAAAGGCTAAGGGCCCGATCAAGGAAGGGGGAATATCATGGAGGTCCCTGGCTCATAGTAATAGGTCGTCCACGTACAGTGAAATGGTGTGTACGCTGTCTCCGAGCTCGATCCCGTATCTACGTGTGAGCGGACATGAGCCGCCAGCAGCTCCACCTCGTACGCAAAAAGAAGCAGGGACAATAGGCATCCCTGCCGTGTCCTACGCCGTACCTGGACCGGATCTGAAAGATATGGGCCGGTCCGAACCCGGACCGATGGATCACTGTATAGCAACTGTATTAAGCCGAGGAAGTAGGAACCAACCCCAAAACATGTCAGAGCAGCAAATAGGAAGTTCCAGGCCGGAGACTCGAAGGCCTTCTCAAGTTCTAAAACCATGCAACCAAAGCGCTGCCAGGCGGTTGGAGCATATTACGCGACTTGAAAGTAGCTGCGCATGTTCAGGGCTGTACTACGCTGTGGAACAAATCCATTCTGGTCAGAATGTAACAGTTCAGGGACTAATGGAGTTAGTCGGTTGGCCAAGACCTTCGCCAGTTTCATATAATCCGAATTCAATATAGCTATCAGCCGGTAGGAGCCAGGAGACGTGGGGTCCTTACCGGGCTTCAACACGAACACCACATTGGCCGTACACATGGATGGGGGCAACGCCCCCCCTCATCCCCCGAGACTGCCTCCAGGAACACCGAGTGCAGTTGCGGCACCAAATATTCTGTGTAAGTTTTGAAAAATTCCATTGAGAGTTCGTCTGGTCCTGGAGTTTTCCCCGAGACCAAGGCACGTAATGCGTCCGGTATTTCTTCCTCTGCTAAAGGAGCGTCCAATTCCAGGGTCTGATCCATTGTTAGAGTAGGCAACTCCACAGTGGCCAGAAAGGATTCGATGTCACTAGCATTACCTGTCAGGAGAGTGTCATAGAGGCGAGTGTAGTGCTCAGTCATAAGTGCGTGGATGTCTCCCTGTGTGTTGCGTTCTTGGCCAAGGTCATCTAGGAAGAAATGTATGGGCTGCTGGGGATGTTCCTGTCTAATCAAGTAGGCCAGCAACTGTCCGGCTTTGTCTGCGGTCGAATGAGAGCGGGTCGAATGCGCTAAATAGTTATGGCAGCTTAGGCAGTCTAGAAGTGTCCCCCACTCGGCACGGTGCTGCTGTCGTGCCGGGTCAGTGACAACCTGTGATTTGAGCTGGAGCAACCGGTCCTCAATGCAGGTCAGCGAGGTGTCCAGCTGCCTGCGAATACTCCAAGTCTGACCCGGACAATGGCCCTTAACCACCACCTTAAAAGCCTCTCAATCAGTGAGGACTGAGGCAGTGGAACCGTAATTAAGTGCAAAGTAGTTGGCTTTCGCAGATTCCAATTAGCCTCGGAAGGGGGGGGGGGTCTTCCAAAGTTGCGGTCTGTAGGAGCCTGTTCGGAACCGGAGGCGATGCTCAGCAGACCAGGCGCGTCAACAGGGGATTATGATCAGAGTGTGTCCGACCAAGATATTCCGTCGCTTGTATCACAGGGAGGAGGGCTGCAAATGTGAGTACACGGTCAAGGCGCACATGCAGTTTATGGACTGGGGAATAGAATGAGTATACTCTGGAGTGTGGATGTCTTTCCCGCCAAACATCTGAGAGGGCCTAATAACCTAACCATGTATTTAGTAGGCGAGGATTGGAGGAGGCTGTAGTATTAGTGAGGGAGCTAAAGGAGCGATCAAGGGAGACATTGAGTACTGCATTAAAATCCCCCCCCAGGAGCCACGGGATGTCTCTCCATCGGAGTAAAATCTCCGAGAGATCACTCAGGAAGGTGCGCTGGGCAACATTGGGGGCGTATAAGGAACCCAATAACATTGGTTGGCCATTCAGTCTGCCGCCTATCAGTACATACCACCCCATTGAGTCTGTTGGAACTTCCTTTTCTTCCCATGGTTCCCTTGCATTAACCCATATCATCACCCTTCTAGCCATGGACGAGTAATTTTTGCTGTATATCTGGCCATGTCAATGCCGGCGCAGGTGGGCGGCTTTCAAGGCTGTCAAATGTGTCTCCTGCAAAAATGCAATACTCGTCTTATGAAGCTGCAAGCAGGCATAAATGGGGTATCGCTTAGAAGGTGTCTGGATGCCCTTGACATTCCAAGTGAGGACGCGAAGGTCTGTCAACAAGGCAACTAACGTCAGTGTGCCCGATCTGAATACTGCGGGGTCCCCTGCGAGGGGAACTCCCGTGGATGGGGAGGACGGGGATGCAGCCGGTCTGTGGGGCCGGCATCTCATACAGGGGGAGAGAAATAATAAGATGAGGTCGTAAGCAACTTTGCAACAGTAAAGAGCGGAACCCCAACAGGAGGAACTGCCCAAACAATTATGCCAAGTCATAGCTACGGAACTGTCATTATTGATTGACTTTTTCTGGGGGGTTAAAGGAGAGTGCGACCAACGAACGAGAGGAATCAGTGTAAGGACCATCCCCTTCAAGTTACCTCAGTGGAGCAGGATACGGGGCATCATAGAAATACTAAGGTGTGCTAACAAGCCTAGAAGTCACAATTTAAGTGAATGTCAGGACTACCGGGAGAGAACGGAGCCTGTAGAAAGAAGTAAACAATGCATAATCTGCCCCCTTTTCAAATACCCCCAAAGAGCCACATGGAAAAGGAGGGGGGGGGGGGCCATCATATAAAATGCAGGCAACAAACAAATGTGCCTTGGAGTCTTGCGGCAGTCTGAGTGAAATGTAAATAAAATGTCATATAATGCCATCCGCCGTCTGTGTGGTGACAACTTGGAGTGGGGTGAAATCAGTATCCAAGGACCATTCCGGTGTGGAACCCGGAGCTCCGGACCCGGGTGGAGAGGTAGCAGAACTAACCAGAGTTTGAGGGCCACCATCGCTCGCAGGGCTTCTTGACGTTCCAGTCTGATTTGGTCGGGACAGGGAGCGGTCACTACATGTCCCATGGTCTTGGCCTTGCCCCCTCTGCGGCGACCTCCGCGAGGACGTTCGCGAGGTGCAGGCTCATCAGATGATTTAGGTGCCGACCCTAGGCCCTGTTCCTCAAGCCAGTCCCAAGCTTCAGCAGGAGAGTCAAAGTACTTCGTAGAGCCATCCCTCACAACCCGCAGGCGAGCCGGGAAGAGCAAGGATTAGGGAAGATCCAGGTCACAAAGCTGCTTTTTGATGGCAGTGAAGGTGGCTCGTCTCCTTTGTACCTGAGCTGTATAATCAGGAAAGAGAGAGACTGAGATGTTTTGCAACTTCGGGCCGGGATGTTTGCCGAGCTATCGCAGTATAGCGTCTCTATCCCTGAAGTTCATGACTCGGAATAGTAAGGGGCGAGAACGCACCCTAGGAGGGGGCCTGCGAGCAGGTATGCGGTGTGCACGCTCCACCACGAATTGTGGGGAGAGCGATCTGGGAGGCATGAGCTCCTTCATCCAGGTCTCCGTGAAATCCTCTAGGTCATGCCCCTCCGACCCTTTGGGAAGATTAACTAGGGGAACCCCCTGGCGCGAGTCAGCCGCGCAGATGCGCGATCCGGCCCAGACCTTCGTAGCGGAGCAGGCCGCAGCTCCCAGGGCCGTCAAGAGTCAATTTCAGGGCTCAGGGAACCCACTGAAACAAATAATAATTAAAACCTTACAAAAAGACTCTTCTGGCACGTTACCCTAAACTTTTGAATAGGGGTTCTTTAGGCATGAGAATACAGTCACATCTGCACCACACAAATAAGCACTTACTACTGCAAATAAGAAATTAACATGTGTTTTCAGTGCAATACCATTTTGTACGGTTATCAGTGAAAGACGGTAAAGATCAATCATAATAGCAGACTTACAGACACACAAGGCCATTGGAGACATTTCCTTAGTGTTTTTTACGCTATTGTACTTTAGGTGATACACTATACATTATGTTAACTGGGTAGCACTTAGTAATTAGCCATTAAACATTAGTCCAGTTAGATAGTGGGCTATTCTTCAGTAAATACACCTGCATGATTCATTCAGATACAATATCATTTCACAGAAATTACATTTTAAAAGGTTACACTTAGAAAATAAAATGTATACAATTGTTAAAATTTGCTTAAAAATACCGAGAATTAAAGGGATATTAAGTTAGGAAAAAGAATTTAAAAACCTTAGAAATTCACTGAAAAAAACAAAAGTTACAGGGACATTATAGTTAGGAAATAGAATTTTAAACAACCCTTAGAAATTCCCTAAAAAAACAAAGGTTACAGGAACATTATAGTTAGGCTGACATTTTACTCGATCAACCAGAGAAATCCAGAAGTTAAGCTGAGTTAACTATAACGTACGTCCCTGCAATGCACTGTTTATGACCTCACATATTACATCACTCATGACATGGTCAGTGACAATACTCATGACATTTGAAATGAAATTAGAAAATAACTTCATGCGTCAACTCATTGGCTTACCACGCACTACCCCACTGGTTCCCCTTTGCATGGACTTGGGAATGAGGCCAATCGACCAAGAGATTGCCCTTAGGCCTTTGACATTCTGGAGGAGGTAATGGGTAACTCCTGAGTTGAGTTATTTCAAAGAAGAGTTAAAAGAGCTTCTCCCCAGACTCAAGCCTAGTAAAACACCTTGGTTGGCTCATATTAAAAGTCTGGCCAACCAGATTGGGAGACCCGATCTCTGGTTGTCCCCTGAGTTATCGTGCCTAACATTATTGAGGGTGGATCTTGTGAAACAGCTTAGGCAATCAAATCTGTCGCTACTACAGGACAGTACCAATGAGGGTAGGTTGACCAGAGAGTTCCTACAAATAAAGGAGATGTATATAAAAGAACCTTTCCTGGATGCCATTCAGCCAACCATGGCAAGGAAATTGTATGCACAATTTAGATGGGGGAACCTACCTCTGGCAGAGTACACTATCTCTTGGGCCCCGGAGAATTCGAGTTTCTGCCCCTGTTGCAAACAAACGGATGAAACTGAGATGCACATTTAATTTTTTTGCCCGGCATTTGCATTACCCCGAAAAACGCTGGGTAATTTAGCTATGTAAAAACCTGGGCTTTACCCGCTGCGCTGTGGCATTCAGAGTTTTAAAATATGATACCGAACCTGTAATTGTATTTGCGGTATTTTGTTTTTTAAATGCTAGGTGGCTCATTAGGAGAAGATTGTTATTAAAATCTGCATAAGGGAGGAGTATTTAGGAACACCTGGTTCTCCACAGCCACTGTGTATTTTTAATGTTTATATTGGTTACTTCTTGCTCTCTGTTTTATTTCTTTTTAACCATGTACATATTATGAAATTGTAATCATTGTATGAATTGTATGTATTGTGGGAATGCTAAATTATGCACTTTTATGGCCTAATCGGCCGAAATAAAGTTTTTAAAAAAAATCAAATAAATGAAATTAGTGATTACATCACTGGTGACATCTCAAATTACATCACTGATGAAATTACAGATGCCATCATCCATAAAACCAGTCACACACCCAGTTATATCCCATTCAATGTCTTATACACCCATTCCCACTGACATCCCCATTCACCGATCCATACAAACAGGGACACATCTACTTATTGATGCATAGAGCTCCTAACCCATCAACTCGCCGAAACAGCCACTGATACAAGCAGTAACTCAAATATGCAGTCACTCATGCACCTGCTCACTGACCAATACAACTACTCACACAACCACTCATACATTCATATAGACACTAACACAACCACTTTTACACTCCTACAGCCACTCATATAGTGAATCAGTCACCCACACAGGTACTCATATACTTGCACATCCACTCACTCACCCATACAGCTACTCACACATTCCCTCAGTTACTCATACAAATGTTAACACATGTATTCACTCACCTTTACAGTAACTGACACAATCACATACTCTCCCATATAACCTCTGTCATACTCACTGACCCACCCATACACTCTGACACACACCCATTTACTCAAACCATACAGCCACTTACACATCTACTCACCAATACAGCCACTTACACACCCACTCATGCACACATACAGTCACTCATTTACCTTGTCACTGACCCATACATACAATTATGTACCTTCTCATTCACCCATTCAGCTTCTCATGCATCCTCTCATTCGCCATTTACAGCAATTGAAACACCCACTGACTCACCCCAACAAAAACATACACAACTACTCACTCATGTATACAGACTCTCACATATCCACTCATTCTTCAATACATCACTTATACACCCACTCACTCACCCATACAAGCAGTCCTACGGCCACTTACCTTAGTATATATGTTTAACACTATGTTACTTTTAGAAAACACTAAAAATCACCGGATGATGTCATCAGTAATACCATCAGTGATGTCACTGATTATGTCATGAGTGATTTATTATGTGAAGGTATAAGCAGTGCATTGCGGGGCCTAAGATATAGTTAGCTTAGTTAACTATATCTGCTGAGTGAATTTCTCTGGTTTTGTTCAAGTGAAATGTCAGCCTAACTATAACATCTCTGTAACCTTATTTTTTAGTGGAATATATATATATATATATATATATATATATATATATATATATATATATATATATATATATATATATATATATATATATATATAGCTCCAAAGGTGTCCCTCAGTTCAAGCAGCACTCAAGACATCACTGTGCTGAAAGCTTCTTTATTGGCATGGACAGGAGCACCGGTCGGTTAATAAACAGCTGAATTCACGGTAGCCTGACGCGTTTCAAAAGTTTTTCTTCCTCAGAGGCTGGCGATTTCAGGTGAGTGCAGGGGCGGGCTCCGCTTCCGTAATTTATGCAATTGGCACGCCCATGATTTGGGACGCTCGTATGAGGCAGTGCATAGCATGCTGGGAGTTAGAGTCCGCATTTCAATCCCCAAATGGCTGTACTCACAATGTCTGTACAAAGCCCTCATGGGCCCCAGCTGGCGCTCCCCTCCTAAATCCTTCGTGATGCTCCACAAACGAAACTCGTGTGTGTCAAGTTCCGTGGCCCCCGCCGAAGGGGTGGTGCAAGCTTAGGCGGTAGGACAACCGCCTTCGTATATGTAGCTCCAAAGTTGTCCCTCAGTTCAAGCAGCACTCAAGACATCACTGTGCTGAAAGCTTCTTTATTGGTATGGACAGGAGCACCGGTCGGTTAATAAACAGCTGAATTCACGGTAGCCTGACGCGTTTCAAAAGTTTTTCTTCCTCAGAGGCTGGAGATTTCAGGTGAGTGCAGGGGCGGGCTCCGCTTCCGTAATTTATGCAATTGGCACGCCCATGATTTGGGACGCTCGTATGAGGCAGTGCATAGCATGCTGGGAGTTAGAGTCCGCATTTCAATCCCCAAATGGCTGTACTCACAATGTCTGTACAAAGCCCTCATGGGCCCCAGCTGGCGCTCCCCTCCTAAATCCTTCGTGATGCTCCACAAACGAAACTCGTGTGTGTCAAGTTCCGTGGCCCCCGCCGAAGGGGTGGTGCAAGCTTAGGCGGTAGGACAACCGCCTTCGTATATGTAGCTCCAAAGGTGTCCCTCAGTTCAAGCAGCACTCAAGACATCACTGTGCTGAAAGCTTCTTTATTGGTATGGACAGGAGCACCGGTCGGTTAATAAACAGCTGAATTCACGGTAGCCTGACGCGTTTCAAAAGTTTTTCTTCCTCAGAGGCTGGCGATTTCAGGTGAGTGCAGGGGCGGGCTCCGCTTCCGTAATTTATGCAATTGGCACGCCCATGATTTGGGACGCTCGTATGAGGCAGTGCATAGCATGCTGGGAGTTAGAGTCCGCATTTCAATCTCCAAATGGCTGTACTCACAATGTCTGTACAAAGTCCTCATGGGCCCCAGCTGGCGCTCCCCTCCTAAATCCTTCGTGATGCTCCACAAACGAAACTCGTGTGTGTCAAGTTCCGTGGCCCCCGCCGAAGGGGTGGTGCAAGCTTAGGCGGTAGGACAACCGCCTTCGTATATGTAGCTCCAAAGGTGTCCCTCAGTTCAAGCAGCACTCAAGACATCACTGTGCTGAAAGCTTCTTTATTGGTATGGACAGGAGCACCGGTCGGTTAATAAACAGCTGAATTCACGGTAGCCTGACGCGTTTCAAAAGTTTTTCTTCCTCAGAGGCTGGCGATTTCAGGTGAGTGCAGGGGCGGGCTCCGCTTCCGTAATTTATGCAATTGGCACGCCCATGATTTGGGACGCTCGTATGAGGCAGTGCATAGCATGCTGGGAGTTAGAGTCCGCATTTCAATCCCCAAATGGCTGTACTCACAATGTCTGTACAAAGCCCTCATGGGCCCCAGCTGGCGCTCCCCTCCTAAATCCTTCGTGATGCTCCACAAACGAAACTCGTGTGTGTCAAGTTCCGTGGCCCCCGCCGAAGGGGTGGTGCAAGCTTAGGCGGTAGGACAACCGCCTTCGTATATGTAGCTCCAAAGGTGTCCCTCAGTTCAAGCAGCACTCAAGACATCACTGTGCTGAAAGCTTCTTTATTGGTATGGACAGGAGCACCGGTCGGTTAATAAACAGCTGAATTCACGGTAGCCTGACGCGTTTCAAAAGTTTTTCTTCCTCAGAGGCTGGCGATTTCAGGTGAGTGCAGGGGCGGGCTCCGCTTCCGTAATTTATGCAATTGGCACGCCCATGATTTGGGACGCTCGTATGAGGCAGTGCATAGCATGCTGGGAGTTAGAGTCCGCATTTCAATCCCCAAATGGCTGTACTCACAATGTCTGTACAAAGCCCTCATGCGCCCCAGCTGGCGCTCCCCTCCTAAATCCTTCGTGATGCTCCACAAACGAAACTCGTGTGTGTCAAGTTCCGTGGCCCCCGCCGAAGGGGTGGTGCAAGCTTAGGCGGTAGGACAACCGCCTTCGTATATGTAGCTCCAAAGGTGTCCCTCAGTTCAAGCAGCACTCAAGACATCACTGTGCTGAAAGCTTCTTTATTGGTATGGACAGGAGCACCGGTCGGTTAATAAACAGCTGAATTCACGGTAGCCTGACGCGTTTCAAAAGTTTTTCTTCCTCAGAGGCTGGCGATTTCAGGTGAGTGCAGGGGCGGGCTCCGCTTCCGTAATTTATGCAATTGGCACGCCCATGATTTGGGACGCTCGTATGAGGCAGTGCATAGCATGCTGGGAGTTAGAGTCCGCATTTCAATCCCCAAGTGGCTGTACTCACAATGTCTGTACAAAGCCCTCATGGGCCCCAGCTGGCGCTCCCCTCCTAAATCCTTCGTGATGCTCCACAAACGAAACTCGTGTGTGTCAAGTTCCGTGGCCCCCGCCGAACGAAATATATATATATATATATATATGTATATATATATATATATATATATATATATATATATATATATATATATATATATATATATATATATATATACTAAACTTCCTCCAAAAATGAATGAAGCAGGAGCCCAGGGGGGACAAGGAAGACGGGCTTTATTAACAGTTAGGTAGTCCCAGTGGCGGTAGATGCATTTCGCCGTTGTTGCTTCCTCAGTACCCAACACTGGGAGCCTTCATCTGTTGTGTGTTAATCCTGCTGCCTTCGATGAAGTACTGGCGCGATCTGCTCCTCCCCCTAGCAATAAGGCTCACCTGTTGAAGTCCGGTTTAGTTGGAGAATTTCAACTCCCAGAAATCCTAGTGATTGTCGCAGTCCGGGTTGGTGAGGTGGGGAGGGTGTGATAGTAGTCTTCCCCGCGGTCACCCAAGCAGGACACGATGACCACTGTTGTGGAGTTAACCAGCCAGTCTTCCAAGTCCCCTTATGTCGCCACTCCCAGCGAGCAGAAAATCATGTGTGCAGGGATCAGAAGTGCAGGTGCACAAAGTCCAGAACGAGGCAATGCCTCACTGCTCTGTATTCTCTGCAGGCGGGGCGGGTGCCGGACTATCCTTCCCAGGAAACAGTGGACGCCATCAGGCAAGTACCATCAGCTGTCCGGGTCCCAAAGCGTGGCGGTGCTCCTGTATTGTGTCACTGGCAGGCACAAAAAATATAAACGAAACTTCCTCCAAGAATGAATGAAGCAGGAGCCCAGGGGGGACAAGGAAAACAGGCTTTATTAACAGTTAGGTAGTCCCAGTGGCGGTAGATGCATTTCGCCGTCGTGGCTTCCTCAGTACCCAACAATGGGAGCCTTCATCTGTTGTGTGTTAATCCTGCTGCCTTCGATGAAGTACTGGCGCGATCCGCTCCTCCCCCTAGCAATAAGGCTCACCTGTTGAAGTCCGGTTTAGTTGGAGGACTTCAACTCCCAGAAAGCCTAGTGATTGTGGCAGTCCGGGTTGGTGAGGTGGGGAGGGTGTGATAGTAGACTTCCCCGCGGTCACCCAAGCAGGACACGATGACCACTGTTGTGGAGTTAACCAGCCAGTCTTCCAAGTCCCCTTATGTCGCCACTCCCAGCGAGCAGAAAATCATGTGTGCAGGGATCAGAAGTGCAGGTGCACAAAGTCCAGAACGAGGCAATGCCTCACTGCTCCGTATTCTCTGCAGGCGGGGCGGGTGCCGGACTATCCTTCCCAGGAAACAGTGGACGCCATCAGGCAAGTACCAGCAGCTGTCCGGGTCCCAAAGCGTGGCGGTGCTCCTGTATTGTGTCACTGGCAGGCACAAATAATATAAATGAAACTTCCTCCAAGAATGAATGAAGCAGGAGCCCAGGGGGGACAAGGAAAACGGGCTTTATTAACAGTTAGGTAGTCCCAGTGGCGGTAGATGCATTTCGCCGTCGTGGCTTCCTCAGTACCCAACACTGGGAGCCTTCATCTGTTGTGTGTTAATCCTGCTGCCTTCGATGAAGTACTGGCGCGATCCGCTCCTCCCCCTAGCAATAAGGCTCACCTGTTGAAGTCCGGTTTAGTTGGAGGACTTCAACTTCCAGAAAGCCTAGTGATTGTGGCAGTCCGGGTTGGTGAGGTGGGGAGGGTGTGATAGTAGTCTTCCCCGCGGTCACCCAAGCAGGACACGATGACCACTGTTGTGGAGTTAACCAGCCAGTCTTCCAAGTCCCCTTATGTCGCCACTCCCAGCGAGCAGAAAATCATGTGTGCAGGGATCAGAAGTGCAGGTGCACAAAGTCCAGAACGAGGCAATGCCTCACTGCTCCGTATTCTGTGCAGGCGGGGCGGGTGCCGGACTATACTTCCCAGGAAACAGTGGACGCCATCAGGCAAGTACCAGCAGCTGTCCGGGTCCCAAAGCGTGGCGGTGCTCCTGTATTGTGTCACTGGCAGGCACAAATAATATAAACAAAACTTCCTCCAAGAATGACTGAAGCAGGAGCCCAGGGGGGACAAGGATAACGGGCTTTATTAACAGTTAGGTAGTCCCAGTGGCGGTAGATGCATTTCGCCGTCGTGGCTTCCTCAGTACCCAACACTGGGAGCCTTCATCTGTTGTGTGTTAATCCTGCTGCCTTCGATGAAGTACTGGCGCGATCCGCTCCTCCCCCTAGCAATAAGGCTCACCTGTTGAAGTCCGGTTTAGTTGGAGGACTTCAACTCCCAGAAAGCCTAGTGATAGATAGATATATATATATATATATATATATATATATGAAGACAACCATCCATCCAAAGGAAGAACGCAGAGGTCAAGGGGAGTACAGGACAAGCAGCTCGTTTATTTCCTCATCACAGCAATGGCGGCGAATGCATTTCGGCGATAACGGCCTTCCTCAGCGCCTGACACTGCAGCATGTCATGTTAACAAATGTTCCTTCCTGCTTAAATGTCCATCCCAGCACATGAAGCTCCTCCCCCTCATGCAATTGGCCCATCCGATGAAAGTCCGTTTTATTGTCAGACTTCAACTACCAGCATGCACTGTATCGGCATGACTGGGTAGATGACGTGAGGGAGTGTGGCAGACTGTAGGTCCCGCTGGAAACAGGTAGGTGGTAACAGGTTCCATGCTCCTGGAAGAGGAAAGTCGACGGCCGTCGTCCTGGGTCCCCTTATATCCGCCACTGCCAGTATGACACGATTCAGCAGCTGGGACCGGGCAGTCAATGCGGACTGGTCGCCCTTTGAAGTAAATACAACTTTTTCCCCAACGTGAAACAATGTCCTCTGGCGATCATCGGAGTTAGCCGATCCCTCGGTACCCACGAAGCTGCACGCAGCTAATTGCCAGTTTTAACTCCGAGATTCTTGATGTGGCGGGACCTTCCGTGCTGTGTCTCTGGCAGACACAGGAAATATGAAGACAACCATCCATCCAAAGGAAGAACGCAGAGGTCAAGGGGAGTACAGGACAAGCAGCTCGTTTATTTCCTCATCACAGCAATGGCGGCGAATGCATTTCGGCGATAACGGCCTTCCTCAGCGCCTGACACTGCAGCATGTCATGTTAACAAATGTTCCTTCCTGCTTAAATGTCCATCCCAGCACATGAAGCTCCTCCCCCTCATGCAATTGGCCCATCCGATGAAAGTCCGTTTTATTGTCAGACTTCAACTACCAGCATGCACTGTATCGGCATGACTGGGTAGATGGCGTGAGGGAGTGTGGCAGACTGTAGGTCCCGCTGGAAACAGGTAGGTGGTAACAGGTTCCATGCTCCTGGAAGAGGAAAGTCGACGGCCGTCGTCCTGGGTCCCCTTATATCCGCCACTGCCAGTATGACACGATTCAGCAGCTGGGACCGGGCAGTCAATGCGGACTGGTCGCCCTTTGAAGTAAATACAACTTTTTCCCCAACGTGAAACAATGTCCTCTGGCGATCATCGGAGTTAGCCGATCCCTCGGTACCCACGAAGCTGCACGCAGCTAATTGCCAGTTTTAACTCCGAGATTCTTGATGTGGCGGGACCTTCCGTGCTGTGTCTCTGGCAGACACAGGAAATATGAAGACAACCATCCATCCAAAGGAAGAACGCAGAGGTCAAGGGGAGTACAGGACAAGCAGCTCGTTTATTTCCTCATCACAGCAATGGCGGCGAATGCATTTCGGCGATAACGGCCTTCCTCAGCGCCTGACACTGCAGCATGTCATGTTAACAAATGTTCCTTCCTGCTTAAATGTCCATCCCAGCACATGAAGCTCCTCCCCCTCATGCAATTGGCCCATCCGATGAAAGTCCGTTTTATTGTCAGACTTCAACTACCAGCATGCACTGTATCGGCATGACTGGGTAGATGGCGTGAGGGAGTGTGGCAGACTGTAGGTCCCGCTGGAAACAGGTAGGTGGTAACAGGTTCCATGCTCCTGGAAGAGGAAAGTCGACGGCCGTCGTCCTGGGTCCCCTTATATCCGCCACTGCCAGTATGACACGATTCAGCAGCTGGGACCGGGCAGTCAATGCGGACTGGTCGCCCTTTGAAGTAAATACAACTTTTTCCCCAACGTGAAACAATGTCCTCTGGCGATCATCGGAGTTAGCCGATCCCTCGGTACCCACGAAGCTGCACGCAGCTAATTGCCAGTTTTAACTCCGAGATTCTTGATGTGGCGGGACCTTCCGTGCTGTGTCTCTGGCAGACACAGGAAATATGAAGACAACCATCCATCCAAAGGAAGAACGCAGAGGTCAAGGGGAGTACAGGACAAGCAGCTCGTTTATTTCCTCATCACAGCAATGGCGGCGAATGCATTTCGGCGATAACAGCCTTCCTCAGCGCCTGACACTGCAGCATGTCATGTTAACAAATGTTCCTTCCTGCTTAAATGTCCATCCCAGCACATGAAGCTCCTCCCCCTCATGCAATTGGCCCATCCGATGAAAGTCCGTTTTATTGTCAGACTTCAACTACCAGCATGCACTGTATCGGCATGACTGGGTAGATGGCGTGAGGGAGTGTGGCAGAAGTAGGTCCCGCTGGAAACAGGTAGGTGGTAACAGGTTCCATGCTCCTGGAAGAGGAAAGTCGACGGCCGTCGTCCTGGGTCCCCTTATATCCGCCACTGCCAGTATGACACGATTCAGCAGCTGGGACCGGGCAGTCAATGCGGACTGGTCGCCCTTTGAAGTAAATACAACTTTTTCCCCAACGTGAAACAATGTCCTCTGGCGATCATCGGAGTTAGCCGATCCCTCGGTACCCACGAAGCTGCACGCAGCTAATTGCCAGTTTTAACTCCGAGATTCTTGATGTGGCGGGACCTTCCGTGCTGTGTCTCTGGCAGACACAGGAAATATGAAGACAACCATCCATCCAAAGGAAGAACGCAGAGGTCAAGGGGAGTACAGGACAAGCAGCTCGTTTATTTCCTCATCACAGCAATGGCGGCGAATGTATTTCGGCGATAACGGCCTTCCTCAGCGCCTGACACTGCAGCATGTCATGTTAACAAATGTTCCTTCCTGCTTAAATGTCCATCCCAGCACATGAAGCTCCTCCCCCTCATGCAATTGGCCCATCCGATGAAAGTCCGTTTTATTGTCAGACTTCAACTACCAGCATGCACTGTATCGGCATGACTGGGTAGATGGCGTGAGGGAGTGTGGCAGACTGTAGGTCCCGCTGGAAACAGGTAGGTGGTAACAGGCTCCATGCTCCTGGAAGAGGAAAGTCGACGGCCGTCGTCCTGGGTCCCCTTATATCCGCCACTGCCAGTATGACACGATTCAGCAGCTGGGACCGGGCAGTCAATGCGGACTGGTCGCCCTTTGAAGTAAATACAACTTTTTCCCCAACGTGAAACAATGTCCTCTGGCGATCATCGGAGTTAGCCGATCCCTCGGTACCCACGAAGCTGCACGCAGCTAATTGCCAGTTTTAACTCCGAGATTCTTGATGTGGCGGGACCTTCCGTGCTGTGTCTCTGGCAGACACAGGAAATATGAAGACAACCATCCATCCAAAGGAAGAACGCAGAGGTCAAGGGGAGTACAGGACAAGCAGCTCGTTTATTTCCTCATCACAGCAATGGCGGCGAATGCATTTCGGCGATAACGGCCTTCCTCAGCGCCTGACACTGCAGCATGTCATGTTAACAAATGTTCCTTCCTGCTTAAATGTCCATCCCAGCACATGAAGCTCCTCCCCCTCATGCAATTGGCCCATCCGATGAAAGTCCGTTTTATTGTCAGACTTCAACTACCAGCATGCACTGTATCGGCATGACTGGGTAGATGGCGTGAGGGAGTGTGGCAGAAGTAGGTCCCGCTGGAAACAGGTAGGTGGTAACAGGTTCCATGCTCCTGGAAGAGGAAAGTCGACGGCCGTCGTCCTGGGTCCCCTTATATCCGCCACTGCCAGTATGACACGATTCAGCAGCTGGGACCGGGCAGTCAATGCGGACTGGTCGCCCTTTGAAGTAAATACAACTTTTTCCCCAACGTGAAACAATGTCCTCTGGCGATCATCGGAGTTAGCCGATCCCTCGGTACCCACGAAGCTGCACGCAGCTAATTGCCAGTTTTAACTCCGAGATTCTTGATGTGGCGGGACCTTCCGTGCTGTGTCTCTGGCAGACACAGGAAATATGAAGACAACCATCCATCCAAAGGAAGAACGCAGAGGTCAAGGGGAGTACAGGACAAGCAGCTCGTTTATTTCCTCATCACAGCAATGGCGGCGAATGCATTTCGGCGATAACGGCCTTCCTCAGCGCCTGACACTGCAGCATGTCATGTTAACAAATGTTCCTTATATATATATATATATATATATATATATATATATATATATATATATATATCCGTTCCAACTCCTACTCATCGGCATTAGATACCGACTCCACGACGTAGGTACAGACCACAAAACTGCGCTTTTTTTCAAATTAAAGGTGGTTTATTGATCTTCTGTCCCCAGCATGACGCATTTCGGCTGCAACACGCCAGCCTTGATCACATATATATATATATATTTATATATATATGTATATATATATATATTGCCTACTAGCGGTCGCCAGTAGGTCGTTATAGTTAGGATTTTTTTCAATGCAAAATCTCAACATTCTATTGGGAATAACTTTGGCGCCGGTTGAGGAATCTGCCTGAAAATCTCCTCAAATGTGCCTCGCGGCGCTTCGGTCTTTCCCTGAAAGTTTGGGGGGGTTCGCCAAGCGGGGGCCAAGATAAAAGGGGGGTCCCAAAACGTGTTTTCCCAATGTTAATTTCCTTAGGGCGGTCGACCTCACTTTTAGCCCGAACGGCTGAATGAATTTCCACCAAACTTGGCAAAATTTTAGGGACTGGTAGCCCGATGTGCCTTTGCTATGTCCCAAGATATGTGCTCCAGTGGATTTTGAGTAATTTAGGTTCAAAAAAATATATATATCTATGGCCGCGCTCCGGTACGCGCACCGGGGAGCGCTCCGCGACTTGCGCGCGGAAAGCTGATTGGCTCTCGGGTGTCTGTAAACATTTGAAACAGTCCGGAGCGGCCGCCATCTTGTGTCTCGGTTAGATCGAGACACAAGAGGAGGCAAAAACAAAGGGGGAAATGACCATAAGGGGGCAGAGTAGACCCCCCTGATCCCCTAGGTTTGATGTGGGGGCCATAAAAGGGCCCTGCGGGGCAAATTTATTTATTTATTTTTTTCGATTTGCGCGGGGGGAGCGCCCGATACGCGCACCGGGTAGCGGACCGGGGAGCGTACCATGGGGAAAAAAGAATGACAGAGTTTTTAAAAAATTTAGCCTTTTTTTATAAATTGGAGGTAGTTAAAAAAAGAACTGTTTTTTTCTACTTTTTGTTGTTTTATATTTAATGTTTTTGAACATTATGTATTTTTTTGGTTTTTATGAACTATTTTATATTTTTGTTGTTATTTTTATGGGGAGAAACAAAAAACAGGGAATTGAAAATGGCTCAACTGGAGCAAAAAAAACCAGGAAAAAATTAGGTTTTTTTTTGGGCAATTGTGGTTGTCACCAGCAAGGAGGATGAGCTTTATGCTCTGTTCACCATAGGAGATTGTCTTACCACAAAAAATACATGTAATTCTGAATTCCCCAAACGGTGGTTGTATGCAAGGGATCGTCTCCCTTGTCTCTGGTCCCGATGGAGTGGGTTGCTTTCTTTTGGAGGTGGTGGTTGAAGATTGGGGAGGGTTACTGGCCAGTTCTCTCATCTCTGCAGCAGAATAGTTGTTCGGATGCTTGCGCTGCATGTGTCTAATCATGGTATTATTACCAAAAGAATATTTTTTGTTAGGGTTCCCCCTTGAAAGTTACATGCCACAGATTAGGCAAGTCACCTTGGGCGCATTGACTTTCTTCTTGCCCTCTGGTATAGAAAAAAACTCCCATACAATGTGCTGCCTTGGCTTGCATGGGGTATTGTCTTCTTGCAGCCACCTTCTCCCCTCCTCCTCCTCCTCTTCCTCTTCTTGACCACCAATGTAATGTTGTGGTGGTCCTCTTGGTGGTGGTGGTGGTGGTGCAGATGCTCCAGCTGCTGATGCTATTTTAGCCATTTTAAAGTACAAATTATTTTTCAAAGATGTTCAAACAGGTCTTCCTCAGTCAAAGGACAAAGTCAGAATAAGGAAAAAAGGTGAGGTCTTTCATCATTTGGAAAAAAAACTGTCCTGAACCAATGAAAAGTGTTATTTTCAGGTCACATGACCTGGGTTTTCATCATTTGGAAACCAAAACTGTTCTGCACCAATAAAAAGTGTTATTTTCAGGTCACATGACCCGACGCGCTTACGCGACGCGCCCACTGGCGCACCCGGGGGTGCACCCCGAGTCGCGTAAGCACGTCGGATGTTTACTTTGCGTGATCGTATTCGCTCGAGTGCTTCTGGGTGCGCTTACGCCATGCGTATCACGCGGACGCGGCTACGCGATACGTCACGATGATGTTTTCGTTCGCGGCAATAGTGCTAACGGGACGCTAACCGGTGCGCGCCGAAAAACTGAGCTTTCCGGTGCATACAAGGCAAACAAAATATATATATATTATTATATAAGTATACAATATAGGGTTCATTATAAAGGCCCTATATATAGTTAGGAATTAGCATTTAAAAAACCTATGAAATTCACTGAAAAAACCATAGGTTTCACACCAGTTATAGTTAGGAATTAGCATTTTAAAAACCTATGAAATTCACTGAAAAAAAGATAGATTTCACACCAGTTATAGTTAGGAATTATCATTTTAAAAACCTATTAAATTCACTGAAAAAACCATAGGTTTCACACCAGTTATAGTTAGCAGGAAGTTTTACTCCCATAAAACCATTGAAATACCCACGTTATAGTTAGTTGGACTCACTATAACTTGCGCATGCAATGCACTGCTGATGACGTCACATATTACATCACTCATGACATGGTCAGTGACATCACTCATGACATCACTGATGACACCATCCTTGTGACAGAATGACAGACCTCCTTTCACTGTAATGTAACCCATGAAACACATAATGAAAAATAGAAATTAAAATTTTCTAAAAAATGGAGATACCCATACCAGTTACAACAACCAATTCAAAAATTCCACCATCTATATACACGTCCACTCATTCACCAACAGTTCTATATAGTCACTCATACATATACTCACTCATCATATGTAGTGATCCACCTATACATCCTGTTACACACCGACAGTTTCCAAAAGTTACTCTCACACACACTCACACATGCAAGTAAACTATTGAACATCCATTTATTTGCATTTACAGCTATACACACACTACCCCCTTACTTCTAAGGAAACTTACACATACTTACTTTCTTAAACAATCACTTATAGAAACACATAATTATTTAAACAGGAACTCTTTCAATATCTCACTCTCACATATACTCACTTATATACATCAATACTCACATATACTAGATTAAAACATATGTAGTTACTGATAAAGACACTAGTGAGACAGTCATTCACTCACAAACACACACATATACACACTCATCCACCCATACAGTCCTGCACATATGCTGTCTTCAAAACACATACAAAGAGAGAGTTAGTCATTCATGCATCTATGTGATAAGTTATACCCCCACCAAACCATACAAACACTCATACTGGTACTAAAAAAACATCTAATAACCCATATACCTACACATGTACCTACTCACCAACCCATGCAGCCACTTATACACAAAGTGAAACAATAATACATATATATAAATATTTAAACATTACTCACTAATATATGTATTCACTAAGAAACACTTAATAAGCCAGTTAACTAATCAATTTTTATTAAAAAAACATCCATTTAGACACTTATTTAAACATTTATTCTTCCATCAACTTTTACATATACATATATAAAACAAATTTATTTTTCAGAAAGACACACATTTACTGGATGGTGTCATCAGTGATATCATGAGTGATGTCACTGACCATGTCATGAGTGATGTAATATGTGACGTCATCAGCAGTGCATTGCACGCGCAAGTTATAGTGAGTCCAACTAACTATAACGTGGGAATTTCAATGGTTTTATGCAAGTAAAACTTCCATTTACATACACCCAGTGATTGAAATAAACATAGGACTGGCAATGTTTCACAACATGAGAATCGTCGCCATCTTGTAGTGGCTATTATATCTCAAAAGTTTTAAACAATTGCTTTCCAATATACTATGCAAAAGTGTCGCCCAAGTGGGCTGCAATTACTTTTATAAAAATAACCGTCATCATTGCTGTTGTACTTAAAGTCTCGCCCAAGTGGGCTTAAACTTAAATTGTAAGTTGCATTTGGGTACTGTTGTAGTCTACTTTTCCAGTAATTTGTTACAATTAATGCAATATCTTGACAGAACTTAGCAATCAATTCATAGCAGATACACATATTGCGCGGTCCTAGCGGAAAAATGAAAAAGAAAAACTACTCTCAGTATAAGTGCTTACATACATTTGTAAAAAAGTTGAAACAACTGAATGTATTTTACAATTAAAAACTGTACATTGTCATCAATTATATACAAGGAGTCTCATAAAGTAAGCCACTAATTCTGATATGATACAGTTATCCAAGATGGACTGCCAATTCCTCACTGGAGTTCAGGCCTACTGGTATTAGAGTTTCAAAATCTATAATACCCTGGAGGGTTGCAGGAAGCTTGCTGCCAGATATTACAAAAAACGCTGTTTTTTTGGAAGGGATCGCCGCGTTGTGAGAGCCCTGGATATATATATATATATATACACATATGCATATGCTCTGCTGCAAAATGTCGGGCCACAGGGTATTGTGGGTTTGCATTTTTGATGGCGCGTAAGTGTTCAAGTACCCGCAGTTTGGCTTTTTTGGTAGTCATCCCAATGTAGAACTTATCACATGGGCATTTAAGAGCGTAAACCGCATATTCAGTGTTACAGCCCAACAGTTTGGTGATTTTATGTTCTGCCTGGTTTCAGCAGATCTTAAGACTTTTACACTTGTGGCTGTTTTTACACACCTTGCATTTGATGCAAGGAAAAAATCCCACAGTTTGAGGGGATTTAGTGGGTTCCTGTATTGTGGCATTACTGAGAGAGTCTTTAAGCGATTTAGCTTTTCTAAAGGTGAGTGAAGGATTATCACTCAATACCTCCTTTAAGTCCTGGTTCAATTTGAGGATACCCCAATGCTTGTTGAGACTTTTCCTCAGCTGCCAGGCCTGACTGTCAAAGTTAGTTATGAACCTGATTTGCTCAGATTCTTCACGTGTTTTGGGTATTAAGAGATCATTTCTATGCATAGATTCTACCTTGGTTTCAGCTTGCTTGATCACAGTATTGCTGTACCCTCTTTCACTGAACCTTTGACACATCATGGTTTTTTCTGCCTCAAAGCTCTCTTTGGAACTGCAGTTACGCTTAGCCCTGATTAGTTCTCCTAAAGGAATGCTGCGTATTAAGTTGGGGGGGTGACAACTTTTTGCGTGCAAAAGGCTATTCCCTGCCGTGGGCTTACGGAAAAGAGAACTAGTAAGTGACCCATCAATGATTTCCAGACTAACATCTAGAAACTCCAATTTCTTGGTGTTCATGTGGCTGGTGAATTGTAAATTCAATGAATTGTCGTTGAGGATGACCTAAAACTCTTTCGCTTCATCAAAGGTCCCATTCCACACACAAAAAATATTGTCGATGTAACAGACCCAGAGAACTACGTGGTCAGCGAAGTGGGAGATGTTATTCACCACCAGCTCCTCCCACCAGCCCAGGTATAACCCTGCGAAACTGGGGGCGAAGCAACTGCCCATCGAAGTTCCCTGGGTCTGCTGGTATACCTGTTTGTTGAAGATGAAAAAATTATTCTTCAAACAAATTTCGATCATGTCTAGTAACATTTGTGTGTGGAGTAGGTGTGAAATTGATCTTTCTCTCAAGAAATGCTTACAAGCATCGATGCCCAAGTCATGTGGTATACATGTGTAAAGACTCGTGAAGTCAAAGCTAATGAGCCAATATTCATTTTTCCATATTAACTCATTAATCACCCTCAAAAAATCAGAGGTGTCTCTGATAAAAGATGGAAGAGACTGGACCAGTGGTTGCAAGAAATAATCAATATACCTGGAGGTATTTTCTAAAAGACTCCCTTTGGAAGACACTATGGGCCTTCCAGAGGGCACTTCTATGTTTTTATACAACTTAGGGAGTAGGTAGAGCGCCAGAATTGGTGGATATTTACACAGTAAAAAGTTGTACTCATCATCCTCAAGAACTCCTCTGTCTCTCCAATCAATCAATTCACAGAAATACATTTGTTTAAACTCATCATACTCTTGCATGTTCGAGATCTTATAATTGTCACCATTGTTCAATTGCATAAGGCCTTCCTTCAAATACATGTCTAAAGGCCAGATGACGACGTTGCCTCCTTTATCTGAGTTTTTAATTACAACGTCTGACCAATCCTGCATTTCTTGCAATGCTGCATACTCCCTTTTGTTTAAATTAAAATTCAAATGTGGTACACGTTTTTCAATTTTTCTCATTTCATTAATCATCCCCGTCGCAAAACATTCAATGCTGTTGCTATTGATCTGTGGAACAAACAGGGATTTGGGTGTAAAATTGCTAGCACTGCTTGCCCCAATGTCCATATCACTGTCCAGTAAATTAAGGACCGGATTGTCTAAAACAACCTCACAGCCTGCTAGTTCGTGCACCAGCTGTAATGTTTCAGGATCATTAACAGACAAGGTGCTGGCTTTTTCTTTATTGTATCTTTTCTTAAACGTGGTTTTGAGGCGAACCATTTTCTAAGCTTAAGTTTTCTAGTAAATCGAAATAAGTCAATGCGTGCCTCTGTGAAATTAAATTTAGCTGTTGGGCAGAAAGACAACCCACGTGATAAAACAAATAATTGTTCAGATGATAAGGTATGATTTGAAAGATTTACCACAGTCTTGTTGTCTTGTCCTTTCATTTTTGCGCCTTCTTGCCCCTTGTTTGAACTCCCACTGGGCTTGCTGATCCTGTTGCGTTTGTTGATCCTCCTCTTGCTCCTTTGCCTCCTCTGCCGCCTCTGCCACGACCTCTTGGTGGGGTTTGGCGCCCACGGGCAAGTAAAACTACCTCGTTTAAAATGCGGTCTTTTGCGTTTTGCGGTTCGATGATTTCAGAAACATCACTTTCCACACTTTCCTCATCTGACTGCACTAGTGGAGTGATGCCTTCCATCGCCGTTTCATCTTGTGCAGCAGCCTTATTACTGATTGATTTTGCTTTTTTAGGTGTCTTGGTGGAAACCCGCAATGCTTCAAATTTCTTGGCAAAAGTTAGGATCTGGACTTTTTTATAGTCTATCTCATCTCTTAGAAATTTCCTTTGCTTTTTAGCTTTTATTTCTTCCTCCACTTTCTCCAACCTTTTTTCCATCTTGTTCATCTCCGCGATGAAATCACTTTCTGTGTATTTATCTTTTAATTTGGCTATGAGAGTTTCACTCTCAGTGTTTAAATCAACACATTCTTTTTCCGCATACTTAATGAGGATGTGAAGCATGTTCATCGAGCAAGCATGGTTGTTGGTCATCCACTCATTGATTAATTCGGGATCAGGTTTTTGAAATGTTGGAATTATAAAGATACGAAGACCTCGTGGAATTCGACCACATTCCACATACTTGGTGAGGGCAGCCGCCTCCCACCACTTAGATTGTTCTCTTTTCAGCACTTTCCATAGTGCGTCCCACATTTTCTTCACATCATCCACCCTCGAGCTGGGCGGCAGCGTGTCATCGCCGTCATCAGTTCCATTGTTAGTGAACAATTTTGAAGCTGTCTCTTTCCTTTTACTGTTCCGCGTTTCCGCCATTGAAAATACTTGTGATTTACTTTATCACTTGCTGAAAAAGATCGTAAAATATTGTCTTTTTGTTTTTTGCACGCATTGATAATTTGCCTTAACCTGGTTTAAACAGTACTGCAATTTACGTTTCATGCATTTAACGTTTTCAGCAGCTTATTCATGTGTATTTTGTTGCCTGGTGAGCTCTGTAATTGTCGAACTCAGCCCGCAGATATACCTAAAGTCTGTTTTCCATGAGTATGATTTGAATACCATGTGACTGTATATATTGAGCACTTCCTGTTTGGTTTCTGTCTCGTGAAAAAGCAGATTTACTGCGAAACGCGTCGAGAAAGCCATTAAATAAAACACGCTTTGCACTTCCAAGTGGCCCGGATCTCTTTTCTTGACTGGAGAAGGTTTTGGTTGGATAATTTGGGATTCGCTATCCCATCCGAGGCCCGCCTTTGACAAGCGGCAGGGGTCTACAGCGACTTGTTTGGTTGGATATATATATATATATATGCATATATATATATATATATATATATGCAATGATAGAATCCAATCCACTGAATTCAGACAAGCCCACAGTTCATCCGAAAAAGTTCTTTATTCGGCAGGCACAAAGGTCAAGAGATAACGCGTTTCGAACAACAAGTTGTTCTTGGTCACATGACCCGCGTTTTTTTCTCAACCCACTATTTAAAGGTGTAAACACGTTTAATCATAGACATAAACAACATTTCTTTTTAAGACTCAGAGCAGTGTTTAGGCTTCTGTATCAGTTACAATCACTGGCACAAATTTATACAAAGTTTCTAAATGTGAACAAAGTGAAAATAAAGAGAAAACGCCCCTTTTTAAATAAGATACAAATTAACACAACCATCTCTCTTTTCATACATGAAGGTGAAACTCCGTTCACATGTGAGATTTAGCAGGGCCCAAAAATTACGGTATTGTTCCCGTATACATCGTAATACATGACTACTCCAAGGACAATTATGGTATAGTACCTTTAAACCTATTCCATGCAGATAACTCTATTGGATTCTACAGGTATCAACTGTGATAATACACACAAAAAATATTGTAGGAAGAACGTAAATATCTCATGTATGGACGTCGTTCAAAAGCAGTATTCTCTTCTTCACAACCTAAAGGAAGGAGAGGAAATAGTTCAGTGATTTATCCAGTGCAAGAGAAAGGCAGTCTATAGAGTTCATGATTATATTCAGAGGACCTACTCAATTGTATGTTACACAAACTACATCATGGCTAAATAGAGATTGGTTTCACGTGTAAGAGAAAGGGGTTTAGGGGGTGAGAATGTGCGGGAAGGGTAAATAAAACAAGAGGTATACTATTTCAGGTGAGAGTTCAGCTGTCCTATTTTTCACAAAGGAAAACAATTTATTGTGGCGTGGCGAATTGTGGTTGATATATATTTATATATATATATATGACACTGACGAAGGCAAGTGCTGAAACGCGTCTGGTTTTGTGATTGTTGCGCAAAATAAACCATACCTGGTTTAATCTCTGCTGTGAGTGCTGATTTGTTGCCGGTTGGAAACCGGCGGAGCCACTAATATATATATATATATATATATATATATATATATATATATATATATATATATATATATATATATATATATATATATATATATATATATATATATATCCGGCGTCAATGCACACGCACATATAAGTTACAGGGACGTTATAGTTAGGCTCAGATTTTACTCATATATAACCAGTGAAATTCAACAGTTACAGTTACCTGAACTAACTATAAGTTACGCCTCTGCAATGCACTTCTTATGACCTAACATATTACATCACTCATGACATGGCCAGTGACATCACTGTTACATCTCAAATGACATCGCTGATGATATCCTCTAGTGAGTGGAAGTAATTTCTAAGACTTTATTATTGTTAAACATATATATTATCCTACTACAAAAGTTAAATTAGTATACTATGTGCACTTCTAATGAGTGAATCAACTTCTAACATATAAACCGGACGTTGGACACTTTTTTGATGTCTCCCGGTTAAGTTGCCTTCTCCCTCCGCCAACTCTTTCCCTCTTTTATTCTTGGTCTCCCTCTCCTGCTCCTATCCTCTCTCCCCAGAATCTCTCCCCTTGCCTGCTTTTCCCTTAAGTATTCTTTTTTAACGCATGAAACTGCGCTCCAACAACTGGTATCTATGCTCTGAAACTATGTATCTTGCAATGTTGTAACTTGTAACTATGCTATGAAACAATGCTTATCCTCATGTAAAGCGCTCTGATACCTCTGGGAATAGCCATCGCTATATAAAACTTTTCAAATAAATGATTATGCGAGTGGCTGTGTGACTGTTAGCATCCATGTGTGAGTGGGTGTCTGAGAGACTGTATGGCTGTGTGAGTGGCTACATGGGTGTATACATAGGAGTGTGATTAGTTGTGTGGGTCAGTGAGTTGCTGTGTGAGTGGCTGTATTGGTGAGTGAGTGAATATGTCAGTGGCTATGTGAGTGGTAAACGTCGTTTACAACGCTGTGTTTACACCGCACGACCTTTACCACGCTGCCATTACAACGCAAGTCATTACTACGACTTGCGCTGGATGGCGCTGTTGGTTAAGGAATATTGTAATTTTCTATTCCAACACCTTCCCTACTGTTACGTGGGCTGGAGCTGGAATAGAAAATTATAATAATCCTCAATCCGCGCCCTCCAACGCAAGACGTTGTAACGACTTGCGTTGTAAAAACTGCGTTGTCAAGTACCGCAATCATTTTGATCGCGTTGTACTGAAATACATCCATATGAGTGAGTGAGTTTCTATGTGAGTGGCTCTATGGGTGGGTAAGTGGGTGTATGAGTGACTGTATGAGTGGGTGAGTAAGTGTCTGAATGGCTGGGAGTAATTGTAGATAACAAGCCCACTTTTAAAGATCAGATAAATGCAGTTACTTCAGCTACCTTCCAGTCTCTTAGAATGATTAGGAAAGTAATGCCTCTCCTGCCCCAGGATAGCTAACGATTAGTGGTAACCTCCCTTTTTTTATCCAAACTGGATTATTGCAATGGCCTATATCTGAATATCCAAAATCAACACATGAATAATTTGCAGTTGCTGCAGAATGCTGCAGCCAGGCTGCTTACTGATATCCCTAAATTCACCTCAGTGTCAAAAGAAATAAGAAAGCTTCACTGGCTACTAGTAAGGCAACAGGTAAGTTTTAAATCCCTTTGTAGTGCCTTCAGCGCCTTTCAGGGAGTAGGACCAGAGCACTTGAGACATTGTTTTAGTTGGTATGTGCCTAAGAGAGCTCTCCGTTCATCAGGAGCAAAGACAATGACAGTACCTTCCTCTAAAAAAGTCAATTGAGGAGATAGAGGATGTATTACCTATACATCTAGGGCCTGGCATGAGCTCCCATTCCATATTAGACATTCCCCGACCTGATGTAATTCAGAAGAGCATTGGAAACATAGCTTTTTATTAATTAGGGGCTACCTGGCTTTCTGTGATTCGATTGTTTAATCTTAGCACCAGGAGACAGTTGCACTTTACAGGTGCATATCACATAACATCTGGGTGAGTGATTGGGTGTGTAAGTGCTCTGTGGGTGAGTAAGTGGGGGTTTGAGTGGCTGTTTGGTTAAGTGAGTTGGAGTGTGAGTGGTTGTATTGGAGAGTGAGTCTCTGTGTGAGTGTCTGAATGGGTGTGTGAGTGGATGTTCGAGTGCCTGTATAGATGTTTGTATGGGTATGTAAGTGGTTGTGTTTATATGACTGAGTGCTGGTTCGGGTGAGTAAATGGCTGTGTTGATAGGATGTATGGGTGAGTGGGTGTGCGAGTGGCTGTAGAGGTAAATAAGTGGCTGTTAGAGTAGCTGAATGGGTGAGTGCGTGATTGACTATACATCTGAGTGACTGGTTGTATGAATAGCTGCATGGATGAGTGAGTTGTTGCATGAGTGACTTTATATATCAATGAATGGTTGTGTGAGTACTTGTATGGTCCTGTGAATGGGTATGTGAGTGGTTGTGTGGGTGTGTGAGTGGGTATATGTGAGGGTCTGTGGATGATGTCATCTATGATATAATCAGTAATGTAATTTGAGATGTCATCAGTCATGTCACTGACCATGTCATGAGGGATGTAATATGTGAGGTCAGAAGCATTGCACAGGTGTAAGTTATAGGTAACTCAGGTAAATTAACTGCTGAATTCAATGGTTTTGTACAAGTTAAATCTAAGCCTAACAATAACATCCATGTAACCTTTGTTTTTTTAAGTGAATTTCTAAGTTTTTAAAAATTATATTTCGAACTATAACGTCCCTGTAACCTTTGTTTTTTTCAGTGAATTTCTAAGGTTTTTTTTAAATATTGTTTCCTAACTATAACGTCCTTGTAACCTTTGTTTTATAAGTACATTTCTAAGGTTTTCAAAATTGTATTTCCTTAACGTAACCAGTAACCTTTGACAGTGAGTGTGTGAGTGAGTGCATGAGTGTCTCAGTTTGTCTATGAGTGGGTGTGAGGGTGTCTGAGTGGGACTGTCAGTGGGTGTGTGACTTTCTGAGTAGATCTGAGAGTGGCTGCACAAGCGTCTGAGTGGGTCTGTGAGTTAGTACATGAGTCTCTGAGTAGTTCTGAGACAGAGTGCATGAGTCTCTGTGTGGGTCTGTAAGTGCATGAGTCTCTTAGGTGGTTTATAAATTAGTGCATGAGTCTTTGAGTGTATCTGTGAGTGGGTGCATGATTCTCTAAATAGGTCTGTGATTGGGTGCGCGAGTCTCCGAGTGGGTCTGTTAATTGATATATGAGTGTCTAAGTGGGTCTGTGAATGGATGCGTAAGTGTCTGTGTGGGTCCATGAGTGGGTGTGTGAGCCTTGAAGGGGGTCTGTGAGTGGGTGTATATAGAGTAAATGTGACACCCCTCCCCACTGTACAGCCTGCTGAGGATGGTGGCTAGAGAGAAAGAATTAGAGGGAGGGTGTGCAGAAAAACAGGACAAACTAGTAACATTTACTTCTCCAGTATTAGGGTGTCTTTCATAGATTCACATGCTTGAATATCCCCCGTCGTCGGAGTAGGAGTCCCACGGTAAATAAAATAGCAATAATATACTATATATATATATATATATATATATATATATATATATATCCACAAACCCTCCAGACGAACTGTAGGAAGAAGCCACACAGGGAAATGCCGGAAAAGCCTTTAATAGGACCAACAAGCAAGCAAGGCATAATGCATTTCGACACACTCGTCTTCCTCAGATGCCCCTGTTGCTTTGCAATACAGTCCCTTCTCTCCGCTATAAGTACTTCTGCAGATCTCCCACAAGCAATGGGAAGCGCCTCCCCTTCCGTTGTTCCGCTCACCTGCTGTAGTGTAGGTTATCCTACAGCACCCAGAATGCATCATCTTTGGGTAGGTGCTCCGAGGGAAAATGAGTGGTAAAAGTCCATGTGGCTGTGGCGCGCTGCAGAGCGGAGAGTGCTGATGTAGATGTAAATTCAGTCCTCGGGCTTCCCTGGGTCCCTGATACATCGTAACCTGCCACAGCACGAGTCCGTAGAGTTTGGGGCCGGCTCAATGTCCAAAACCTGACCGTGAAGTCACGGGCTGCCGCTTGGCAGCAAACTCCAATTGACCTGTGCTGGGAAGGTGGGCTGTGATGATCCGATACCTCGGTAAACAAAGAAAGCTGCAGACGCAGATTTTTTCGCCAGTAAAATCACTGTCACTTTTACAGATGGGGTCTCTTGAAGCGTCTCTGGCTGACGCTGGAAATGTACACAAACCCTCCAGACGAACTGTAGGAAGAAGCCACACAGGGAAATGCCGGAAAAGCCTTTAATAGGACCAACAAGCAAGGAAGGCATAATGCATTTCGACACACTCGTCTTCCTCAGATGCCCCTGTTGCTTTGCAATACAGTCCCTTCTCTCCGCTATAAGTACTTCTGCAGACCTCCCACAAGCAATGGGAAGCGCCTCCCCTTCCGTTGTTCCGCTCACCTGCTGTAGTGTAGGTTATCCTACAGCACCCAGAATGCATCATCTTTGGGTAGGTGCTGCGAGGGAAAATGAGTGGTAAAAGTCCATGTGGCTGTGGCGCGCTGCAGAGCGGAGAGTGCTGATGTAGATGTAAATTCAGTCCTCGGGCTTCCTTGGGTCCCTGTTACATCGTAACCTGCCACAGCACGAGTCCGTAGAGTTTGGGGCCGGCTCAATGTCCAAAACCTGACCGTGAAGTCACGGGCTTCCGCTTGGCAGCAAACTCCAATTGACCTGTGCTGGGAAGGTGGGCTGTGATGATCCGATACCTCGGTAAACAAAGAAAGCTGCAGACGCATATTTTTTCCCAGTAAAATCACAGTCACTTTTACAGATGGGGCCTCTTGAAGCGTCTCTGGCTGACGCTGGAAATGTCCACAAACCCTCCAGACGAACTGTAGGAAGAAGCCACACAGGGAAATGCCGGAAAAGCCTTTAATAGGACCAACAAGCAAGCAAGGCATAATGCATTTCGACACACTCGTCTTCCTCAGATGCCCCTGTTGCTTTGCAATACAGTCCCTTCTCTCCGCTATAAGTACTTCTGCAGACCTCCCACAAGCAATGGGAAGCGCCTCCCCTTCCGTTGTTCCGCTCACCTGCTGTAGTGTAGGTTATCCTACAGCACCCAGAATGCATCATCTTTGGGTAGGTGCTGCGAGGGAAAATGAGTGGTAAAAGTCCATGTGGCTGTTAGGGTGTCTTTCATAGATTCACATGCTTGAAAATCCCCCGTCGCCGGAGTGGGAGTCCCACGGTAAATAAAATAGCAATAATATACTATATATATATATATTATATATATATATATATATATATATATATATATATATATATATATATATATATATATATATATATATATATATATATATATATATAACAACATAAAACCTGAAATATGTAATAGAAAAAAGGTATAACAAGCCTACACATATTTCTACATAGGAATGCATGGAAAAGGAAAAAACCATTTGCAGTCTATCATTGTCATTATGTTGGTCTAAACCACAGCCAATCAGGCACCAGCAACCCTCTAGAACCTTCTCCTCAGAGCTCAGCACCTCAGATTTTCTACCGCATGTCATGTGAAGGGAGTCTCCCTGAGCTCTGCTCAGTTTTCTTCAATTTTCTTCAAATTTTCTTAAATTTTTTCTTCTTAATATCACAGTTTTGTAATGTCTTCTTACATGAAGTCTTCCTTCAGACCCTGTGTCACTTGTGGGAAGCTGAGACCTTTTCCTGTGAACCCTCATGAAGAGTATATGACCAACACTTTGCTGGTCTCTGACATGGTAAGGGGAGAAGGGGTTGTTCTTGTGCTTAGACTGTACCCCCCTTCTGATGTGGGAGGATTTCTTTTTGTTTGTCCTGCACATTAAGATTTTAAGTGATGCTTCTCCTCTACTTCACCAGCTGAAGTAACATCACAATTAAGGGGTCTCTGGCCTTCTTTGAGTCTGCCTCCCACATCTACGCCCCCGAGATTTACTCTCAGGCGTCTAGACTCACTCTACGCACTTTTCTACGTGAAAATGTGCCAGCTTGTCGACGATACGGTCTATGTACCCTCTGACGACAATCTCTGCCGTCACTGTTGCTCTGCAACGACAACGCCTACAGGCATGCGTCGACGACAATGATGACAGTGCCCTCTTGTAGTCTACAGGCTCGTAGACCACTACGAGTTTTTGTCGATGGTAAATTTCTTCGACAGTTGGCCTCATCGACGGTAGGTTCGTCGACGGTAGGCCCATTGACGGTGGCCTCGTCGACGGTGACCTCGTGGACGGTGCCCTCGTGGACGGTAGGCTCGTGGACAGTAGGCTCGTCGACGGTGAGCTCAGTAGGCGGTGAGCTCCGTAGACGGTGAGCTCCGTAGACGGTGAGCTTCGTCGACGGTGAGCTCAGAGCTCCGTAGACGGTGAGCTCCGTAGACGGTGAGCTCCGTAGATGGTGGGCTACGAAGACGATGAGCTCCGTAGATGATGAGCTCCGTAGACGGTGAGCTCCGTAGACGGTGAGATCCGTAGACGGTGGGCTCCGTAGACGGTGGGCTCCGTAGACGGTGGGCTCCGAAGACGATGAGCTCCGTAGACGGTGAGCTCCGTAGACGGTGAGCTCCGTAGACGGTGAGCTCCGTAGATGGTGAGTTCCATAGACGGTGAGCTCCGTAGACGGTGAGCTCCGTAGACGGTGAGTTCTGTAGACGGTGAGCTCTGTAGACAGTGAGCTCTGTAGACTGTGAGCTTCGTCAACATTCAGCTTCGACGCCAGTTGGCTTCGTTGACGGATGACCCTGTCAACTGTTGGATTCGTCGACGGTTGAGTCCGTTGACAGTTGGTTTCACACACTGTTGCATTTTTTTGCACAATGTGATGATCCGATACCTCGGTAAACTAAGAAAGCTGCAGACGCAGATTTTTTCGCCAGTAAAATCACAGTCACTTTTACAGATGGGGCCTCTTGAAGCATCTCTGGCTGACGCTGGAAATGTCCACAAACCCTCCAGACGAACTGTAGGAAGAAGCCACACAGGGAAATGCCGAAAAGCCTTTAATAGGACCAACAAGCAAGGAAGGCATAATGCATTTCGACACACTCGTCTTCCTCAGATGCCCCTGTTGCTTTGCAATACAGTCCCTTCTCTCCGCTATAAGTACTTCTGCAGACCTCCCACAAGCAATGGGAAGCGCCTCCCCTTCCGTTGTTCCGCTCACCTGCTGTAGTGTAGGTTATCCTACAGCACCCAGAATGCATCATCTTTGGGTAGGTGCTGCGAGGGAAAATGAGTGGTAAAAGTCCATGTGGCTGTGGTGCGCTGCCGAGCGGAGAGTGCTGATGTAGATGTAAATTCAGTCCTCGGGCTTCCCTGGGTCCCTGATACATCGTAACCTGCCACAGCACGAGTCCGTAGAGTTTGGGGCCGGCTCAATGTCCAAAACCTGACCGTGAAGTCACGGGCTGCCGCTTGGCAGCAAACTCCAATTGACCTGTGCTGGGAAGGTGGGCTGTGATGATCCGATACCTCGGTAAACAAAGAAAGCTGCAGACGCAGATTTTTCGCCAGTAAAATCACAGTCACTTTTACAGATGGGGCCTCTTGAAGCGTCTCTGGGTGACGCTGGAAATGTCCACAAACCCTCCAGACGAACTGTAGGAAGAAGCCACACAGGGAAATGCCGGAAAAGCCTTTAATAGGACCAACAAGCAAGCAAGGCATAATGCATTTCGACACACTCGTCTTCCTCAGATGCCTCTGTTGCTTTGCAATACAGTCCCTTCTCTCCGCTATAAGTACTTCTGCAGACCTCCCACAAGCAATGGGAAGCGCCTCCCCTTCCGTTGTTCCGCTCACCTGCTGTAGTGTAGGTTATCATACAGCACCCAGAATGCATCATCTTTGGGTAGGTGCTGCGAGGGAAAATGAGTGGTAAAAGTCCATGTGGCTGTTAGGGTGTCTTTCATAGATTCACATGCTTGAATATCCCCCGTCGTCGGAGTGGGAGTCCCACGGTAAATAAAATAGCAATAATATACTATGTATATATATATATATATTACCTACTGGCGGTCGCCAGTAGGTATATATAGTTAGGATTTTTTCGCTATGGGATTTTTGAAAATTCTATGTCTAATAACTTTGGCGTTTGTGGACGGAATTGGCTGAAATTTTCAGGCAAATGGAACATTTTGTTTCTGAGCAGCCCCAGACAATTTGGGGGGGTTTCATCAAAGGGGGGCCGAGAAAAAAGGGGGGTCCCAAAACGCGTTTTTCCCATGTTAATTTCCATAGGGCGGTTGGCCTCACTTTTAGCTCGAACGGCTGAATGGATTTGCACGAAACTTGGCAAAATTGTAGGGACTGTTAGCCCGATGTGCCTTTGCTAGGTCTCAATATATGTGCTCCAGTGGATTTTGAGTAATTTAGGTTCAAAAAAAGATATATATCTGGGCGGAGCCTAACCACACATCTGATCTGATTGGCTGTCAGCACTTCATCCAAGAAGTGTTGGCAGCCATCTTGGGACCAATATACATGATAGCACCTCATTAAAAAGCATTGTAGTTAATAGAGGGTTTTAGGACTTTAGTTACATTATAAATCATTTGTTGATGGTACCATACTCGTTTTAGGAATTGTGGTGGGTTCTAATGTGATTTTACCATGTAAAAAACCTTCTGCTGTGATATCATGAATATTGTTTGAAAGAAAACTAATATCTCATGATTTTCCCACAGTGGTTTGGAAGGGGATCTATAAGCTAAACTGAAAGCATATTTTCTGTAAATTCACATTATCTTTCTCAGTCATGTGAAAATGAAGTCTGACATTCTCAGTAAAAACATGTACATCCAACAAGGACAGAGACTGTCAGTTGATTCCTTTGTGTTCTACTGCAGCCTCCTAGAGTGTTCTAAAGAACAACTAGAGCGCTAACAGTCCTACTTATTACAAAGGTATGGCACACCTGAAGCCATCTTGATTGGAATAAAGTGGTAACTCTTAAAACATTTCATTTAAAAAGAAACAACATGAGGGGGTATATTTGCCATAGAAAGTATTATTAGTGCTGCAGAATGAAAAATTAGGGCACATTTTGAGTGACTTCTCAAATCCTTTTCTATTTCATTAAAACATTCTGACATGCAGTCTCCCAAAATGGCCACCAGAGACAAAAGAGCCCAAATGTAGCCCAAATATCACCCAGATGTAGCCCAAGTATAGCCCAATGACAGAATGTCCCAGAGTGTTCTAAAGAACAACTAGAGCGCTAACAGTCCTACTTATTACAAAGGTATGGCACACCTGAAGCCATCTTGATTGGAATAAAGTGGTAACTCTTAAAACATTTAATTTAAAAAGAAACAACATGAGGGGGTATATTTGCCATAGAAAGTATGATTAGTGCTGCAGAATGAAAAATTAGGGCACATTTTGAGTGACTTCTCAAATCCTTTTCTATTTCATTAAAACATTCTGACATTCAGTCTCCCAAAATGGCCACCAGAGACAAAAGAGCCCAAATGTAGCCCAAATATCACCCAGATGTAGCCCAAGTATAGCCCAATGACAGAATGTCCCAGAGTGTTCTAAAGAACACTATAGCGCTAACAGTCCTACTTATTACAAAGGTATAGCACACCTGGAGCCATCGTGATGGGAATAAAGTGGTAACTCTTAAAACATTTAATTTAAAAAGGAACAAAATGAGGGGGTATAATATGCAATAGAAGGTATTATTAGTGCTGCAGAAAGAAAAATTAGGGCACATTTTGAGTGACTTTTCAAATCCTCTTCTATTTCATTAAAAAATTCTGACATGCAGTCTCCCAAAATGGCCACCAGAGACAAAAGAGCCCAAATGTAGCCCAAATATCACCATGATGTAGCCCAAGTATAGCCCAATGACAGAATGTCCCAGAGTGTTCTAAAGAACAACTAGAGTGCTAACAGTCCTACTTATTACAAAGGTATGGCACACCTGAAGCCATCTTGATTGGAATTAAGTGGTAACTCTTAAAACATTTAATTTAAAAAGGAACAAAATGAGGGGGTATATTTTGCCATATGAATTATGATTAGTGCTGCAGAAAGAAAAATTAGGGCACATTTTGAGTGACTTCTCAAACCCTCTTCAATTTCATTAAAAAATTCTGACATACAGTCTCCCAAGATGGCCACCAGAGACAAAAGAGCCTAAATGTAGCCCAAATATCACCCAGATGTACCCCAAGTATAGCCCAATGCAGAATGTCCCAGAGTGTTCTAAAGAACAACTAGAGCGCTAACAGTCTTACTTATGACAAAAGTATGGCACACCAGAAGCCATCTTGATTGGAATGAAGTGGTAAGTCTGAAAACACTCAATTTAAAAAGCAACAACATGAGGGGGTTAATTTTGCCATAGAAAGTATGATTAGTGCTTCAGAAAGAAAAATTAGGGATCATTTTGAGTGACTTCTCAAATCCTCTTCTATTTCATTAAAAAAATTCTGACATGCAGACTGAAACATGCACTTTGAATACCAGCAGCAGATGTCCCTGGTGAGCAGTAGCTTTACTACAGTGATCTAATGTGCAACTAGAGTGCTAACATTCAGAATTCATGGCAAATGTGTGACACATCTGAATGCCTTCTTGATGGAACCAAAGTAAACAAGCATTGAAAATGCAATAGATCTCGCCCTCGTTTAAGTTAAAGCCATTCTGTTTGTAATGAGGTGGCTTTTTAGCTTTGCTTTTATTAGTGTTTTTTCAACTTTCATGTAAATAACATGCATCTGTATGCATATAAGTATATGTATGCATGCATTTATGTTTGTATTTATATAGATATACAGATGATATATGTTTATATATGTATGTATATATATATATTCACTGAAAAAAACCATAGGCTATAGACCATATATAGTTAGGAATTAGCATTTACAAAACCTTGAAAATTCACTGAAAAAACCATAGGTTATAGGCCATATATAGTTAGGAATTAGCATTTACAAAACCTTGAAAATTCACTGAAAAAACCATAGGTTATAGACCATATATAGTTAGGAATTCGCATTTACAAAACCTTATTTTACTCACACAAAACCATTGAAATTCCATATATAGTTAGTTGCACTAACTATATATCGCGCACCCGCAATCCACTGCTGATGATGTCACATATTACATCATTCATGACATGGTCAGTGACATCACTGATGACATCAAATGACATCATTGATGACATCACTGATGACAACATCCAGTGACTGTATGTTTCTGTAAAGTTAAAATATGTCTTACATATTGAAGAATGAGTGGATGTATAAGTGTCTGGATGAAGGATTTAGTAGGTGCATGACTGACTGTATGAGTGAGTGATTAAATGTGTCTCACTGAATGCATGGGTTAGTGACTAAACTGTCTTAATTTGTGCATCATTATGTCTGTTGTTCTGTAAACTGTTGCATGTGTTGATAAGTAGCTATATGAGTAACTATATGGGTTATTGATTGGTTGCCCAAGTATTTGTATGGGAGACTGAGTGTGTGTGTGGGTGGCTGGGAGGTGTATGACTCTGTGCATAGATGTGTGAGCACTTGATTCACTAGATGTATGGTTTCAAAAGTGCATGTGGAAACAGCTGTATGGGTGGTTGACTGGGTGCATGAGTGTATTGGTGAGTGAATGGATATCTCAGTGCTACATGTCAAAGTAAGTACATATGTAAAACACAGTAAATGTGAGAGTTGACATATATAAATAACTGTGCATAAGAGCCAGTGAATGTGTGAGTGGCTGTATGGATCATTGTGAACTTGTATCAGGGATTGTATAAGAGAGTAAATATGTGTTAGTATATGTTTGAATAAGTAAAGTTTGTATAACTGTATAGTTGAGGAAATGGAGGTGTGATTGATTCTTTGCATGACTGACTAGGTGTGTGAGTAACTCCATGGATGAGTGACAGTCTGTGAGTGTCTGTTTACACTGATTGTATCTAAGGTTATATTAGAGTCTGAAGAGGTTCATCGTATTCTCCAGTATTACATCTTTCATAGATTCACATGCTTGTATCTTCCCCGTCGTCATGGTGGGAGTCTCACGGTAACAGAATGACCAAGCAGTATCATAGAGAAGAAAAACTGCATAGAAAATCCCCATAGGGGCTGTACTATTTGGTAACCAGACCATTTCTTTGTTTTGGTCCAAAAGCCAGCCAATCAGAATTGCTGCCCTGCCCTCACACTCCCCAGCAGCAGCTTCCTGCCTCAGATTTCCAACCGCCTTCGTGTGAGAAAGGAGTCTCCCTGAGCTCTGCTCAGTTTTCTTCTGTTCCTGTGTGTGAACTTTTGACCCTTTGGGAATCTTGTTTACTGCCTTCTACTTTGAGGTATTGTGTGTTCTCCTATTGCTTATGATGGCTGAAAGCTCTAAGAAGAGGCTGTTCAGGCCATGCAGATCCTGTGGGAAGGCCAGACTTTTCTCTGAGGACCCACATGAGGACTGCCTTTATTGCCTCTACCCTAAACACCTGGTGAAGGACTGTAAGCTTTGTAGAAAATTTTCTGACAAAACTAAGCGTGACAGAGAGGCAAGGTTACTGTTATGGCTTCAGAAGAAGAAGGCCACATCAGGCTCAGATTCTGAGGAAGAATCTTCTCACTCCACTCCCAAGAAAAGAAAGGCCTCTGTTTCTGTGGAGAAAGTGGAGTCTAAAAGGAGTAAATCTAGGGAAAAATCGACATCATCTCTTCCTATTACTCCTCTGGAGAAGCAGTCAAGTCTTAAAGGACCTGGATCTGCACCTTCTACCAGTTCGATGGCTTCTGCTCCTAAGTCTGTGGTGAAAACTTCAGTTCCGTCGACTTCAGCTTCGTCGACGACAGGATCTAAGGCTGCGTCGACGACCACGTCGTCTACGGCAACGACATCGATGAGTAAGATGTCTCTGTCAGGACTGTCGACGCCGACGACGACTCCGTCGATGACAGATTCGATGTCACGAATGTCGACGGGGGTCCCGTCGACGAAGGTCCCGTCGACGAAGGTCCCGTCGACGAAGGTTCCGTCGACGAAGGTTCCGTCGACGACAGTCCCGTCGACGAAGGTTCCGTCGACGAAGGTCTCGTCGACGAAGGTTCCGTCGACGAAGGTCTCGTCGACGATGGTCCCGTCGACGAAGGTCTCGTCGACGATGGTCCCGTCGACGATGGTCCCGTCGACGATGGTCCCGTCGACGATGGTCCCGTCGACGGTGGTTCCGTCGACGAAAATCTTGCTTTCAACGGCTAAAGCGTACAGTTCTCCTCAGTCGAAGACCATGATCTCCATCCGCTCTTTTCAGTCGACAAGAGGTTCGGCTACCATCAGTAAGTCCGCTGAGTTCACCTCCTGGACAAAGATTTCTCCCTTGCCGCCATCATCGCTGTTGGAGCAGGATTCGGAGGGAGAGGAGTCCTCAGGTGCCGCCTACAGTCCTTCTCAGCTTCAGATAAAAAGCCAAGATACGGATGAGGAGGAAAGTTTTTCCTTCAAGGACAGGCCACAATCTGCCAGATATGAATCATTCCAGGAATCTGGTGATTATGAAGATGAAGAAGAGCAGCACGAGGACTCACGGGAGGAAGAACGTCAAGAGACAGTTTCTATACCCCTCACCCTTGTGTCTGATCTTAGATTGATGCTAAACGACTACTATCGTCGCTTCCCAGAGGCGAATTCATCGCAACCAGTTACGCACACGCCTCCCATGCAGACACCTAAAAAAGCACCTGCCCCTCAAGATCAAGGGGTTAAATCTCCGCAGGTGGTTACTATTAGGGACGACCTAACGGACTCCGATGACGATGAAGAGCCCGAAGACGGAGAGCTAGTTCATGATGCCTCGGGGAAGGAATGGGACGAATACGTTTTGCCTTCGGCTGCATCACCTGAACCACTCAAATCTACCTCCCCTCCTCAAGACATCGGAGGCTTCCATGATATCATGGAAAGGGCGGCCAAGAGATTCAGTCTGGATGTGGACGTACAAGAGACGGATTGTTTCTTGTACGATTTCAAGGATGATAACAAAAAGTCACTTCGCTCAATCCCTATTATCCCGCATTTATGGGAGGAGGGCCTCAAGATTCTAAAAACACCAGCTTCTATAGCGGTCTCGGTTCCACGAATTGAAAAGAAATACAGAGCTCCAGAATCTAAGGCAGCCTGCCTCATTGGTCATCCCAGGCCGGAATCGGTTGTGACACAGGCGGCGCAAAGAAATTCTAAAAACCCGGTGGCTACTTCACTAGTGCCACCAGACAAGGAAGGGAGGAGAATGGATGGAGCAGGTAAGAGGTTTGCGGTCATGGCAGCCTCTACCATTAAAGCGGCAAATGCGATGGCTCTGCTCGGCCGTTACAACAGGCAGATATGGTCAGATCTGGCTCCCATCCTGTCAGCGCTTCCAGAGGATCGAAAGGAAGAAGCGGCAGCCCTTCTTAAAGAAGGAGCAAAGTCAGCGGCTGAGTCTATCGACATCGCCATGGATGTTTCGTCTTTGGCCTTCAGACAAATGGCCGGGGCGGTCTCGATTCGCAGACAGGGCTGGCTCAAGGCGACTTCTTTTCGACCAGAAGTACAGGCGAAGATTGTCGATATGCCCTTCGACGGTGAAAACCTGTTTGGGAAACATATCGATGAGGCATTACAAGGCATAAAGTCGGACACGGATACGGCTAGAGCGCTGGGATCTCTTCAGCAGGGAAAGTTTCAGTCCTTTCGGAAGAGGGGTGCAAGAGGACAATTTAATCAAAGATCCTCTTTTCAATCCAACCGATATCAACCGTACAATCAGCAGGGATATCGTCAGTTTAACACCAACAACCAGTACAGATCCTCTAACTCCTCTTACCAACAACAGTCCAGAGGTAAATCCAACGCCAGGGGGAAAAATCAGCAGTCTAATAGACGTCAATGATTTCAGGCAGGCGCTCCCCACACAACAGATCCCGGACAACGACCACTATCTGTCTCAATACTACACCAACTGGATGTCCATAACATCGGACAAATGGGTCCTGGATGTCATAAGCAGGGGCCACACACTGGAATTTGTGGAGATACCACCGGACCACCCTCCAGTACTCAGGCTCAACCATCATCGCACAGGAATGCAGAAGGAAGTTCTCTCGCTTCTACAAAAGGGAGCCATAGAGGAAGTACCACAGCATCTCAGAGGGAGAGGCTTCTATTCACATTTCTTCCTCATCAAAAAGAAACAGGCCCAGAAATGGAGACAGGTATTGGACCTGAGGGATCTCAATCATTACATAAAAAAGATACCCTTCAGAATGTTGCCGTTGCAAGAGATCTTACTCATGTTAAAGGACAAAGACTACTTGGCGTCCTTGGATCTCATGGATGCGTACTTCCATATTCCCATCCATCGGAAGCACAGGAAGTATTTGAGGTTTGTTGTGGAGAGTCGCCACTTCCAGTTCAAAGTCCTGCCATTCGGACTCAAATCAGCCCCGAGGGTATTCACCAAATGCATGGCCCCGGTGGCGGCCCACTTAAGACTGCAAGGGCATTACATTTACCCATACCTGGACGACTGGCTGGTGACAGGTCCATCTTTCAGGGACGCAGCAGAAGCTCTACAGAGCTGCATCCGATTGTTTCAGCGATTAGGTCTGAGAACCAACTTAGAGAAGTCCTCGCTGACTCCGGCCCAGGGCATTCAGTTCCTAGGGGCATGGATATGCACCAGAGCAGGGAAAGCCTACCCTTCCGAAGATCGGATGAGAAAGATCAGGGGGCTGACGGCTTCTCTTCAAGCAAAAAAGTCCACTTCCGTGAGGATTTACAAGTCCATGTTGGGGATGATGTCATCCTGCATCCCGTTGGTACCAAACTGTCGTCTGCGAATGAGACCTTTGCAGGAACAACTCGACGAACAGTGGGTACAGGCCAGTGGAACCTTCGAGGATCGCATTACCATCACGACCCGTATGAAGGTGGCCATGTCATGGTGGAAGATCCTAAAAAACCTGAACCAGGGACTGAGCTTCATTCATCGAGATCACGACTTCGTGATGACGACGGACGCTTCGCTGAAAGGATGGGGCGCGCATCTTCAAGAGCTGGAAATTCAGGGCCTTTGGTCAGATTGGGAAGCTCAGCTTCACATAAACATGTTGGAGCTCAAGGCGGTGTTCCTAGGGCTTCAAGCATTCCTTCCCAGAATACGTCAATCGTCAGTACTTATCCAAACGGACAGCACCACGACCATGTTTTACCTGCTGAAACAGGGCGGGACGAGATCCAAACAGCTGTCGACACTGGCGCAAAGGATCTGGAAATGGCTCATAACCAACGAAATCTCGATCCAAGTTCAGCATATACAGGGAGTCCTCAACACTCGGGCGGACGCCCTGAGCCGCACTCCCAATGCGACACACGAGTGGGAACTACACGACACTCAGATTCGCATTCTGTTCCAAAGGTGGGGCACTCCCACATTAGATTTGTTCGCGACTCAAAGCAATTCAAAGTGCACTCACTTTGCGTCAAGGTACCGTCAACAGGGATCCATAGGAAATGCATTCCTCATGGACTGGACAGGAAGGTTTGCATACGCGTTCCCTCCGTTCCCATTGATACCGCGCATCCTGCGCAAGATGAGACTGGAACCGTGCCGGATCATAATGATTGCACCAGCCTGGCCAAGACAGGCATGGTTTTCAGACCTCCTGCAATTGTCGAGGGGCGACAAGATCCAGCTCCCGACATTTCAAAACCTCATCTCCATGGAGAAAGGGCAGATTCTGCATCCGGACCTACGCTCTCTAAAGTTGTCCGCATGGAACCTCACGAGCGTAAATTCCAGAATCTAGATATTTCGCAAGAGTGCAGGCATATTCTCTCACAAGCGAGAGCTGTTTCAACGAACAAAACATATACAGCAAAATGGACCCGTTTCTGCCACTGGTGCAACAGACAAAACTTGCATCCTTTTGAGGTTCAGCCTGAAGGTATCCTGCCTTACCTGCTTTTACTATCAAAGTCAGGCCTGTCGCATGCTTCAGTCAAGGTGCACTTAGCAGCAATATCACGATTCAGACGAAAACCAAACGAACCATCTCTCTGGTCATCCAGAGTAATAAAGGAATTTATCAAGGGACTCTTTAGAGTCTTCCCACCCATCCAACGACCACCTGTGCCGTGGCACCTCAATACAGTTCTATCGCAGCTTATGAGGCCACCCTTTGAGCCCATACATAAGACAGACTTGCAGTTCCTGTCATGGAAAACAGCCCTCCTTCTCGCCTTAACATCTGCGAGGAGGGTTAGCGAAATCCAGGCCTTTTCAGTGGAGGAACCCTTCTTACAATTCCGTCAGGACAGGGTTATATTGAGAACTAATCCTACCTTTATTCCCAAGGTGGCGATGTCTTTTCACCTCAACGAACCAATTATTTTACCTACTTTCTTCAGCAAGCCCTCCTCGGAAGCAGAAAGAGCCTTACACTCTCTAGACATTTCAAGATGTCTAAAGTTCTACATTGAGAGGACAAAACCGTTCCGCAAGTCCAAGCAATTGTTCATTGCATTTGAAGGGCAGAGAAAAGGTCTTCCATTGTCGAGACTGAGTATTGCTAGATGGATATCCTCAGCTATCCTGAAATGTCATGACAAAGCGGGGAAGCCGCTATGTTCTAAAGTACATGCACATTCAACGAGGAAGATGGCAAACTCGATGGCCTTGTTCGCAGGAGTGGCACTGCCAGATATCTGCAGAGCAGCAACGTGGAAGAGTGTGCACTCATTTACAAGACACTACTGTCTAGACACTGCGTGGAAGGAGGACACGGCAGTGGGTCAGGCTGTTCTGAAGCGTCTATTCCAGTAAGGTATGGCCTAATGGCATATTGTTTTTTGCTATACAGTACTTTGATGTGTACTTACATGCATTTATCGTATTGCTGATGTTTTTCATAGCTACTATTATGTCATTGCTTTGCGGCAGAGCTTCCTTCTAGGTTCTGTCCTGGAAACGCTACGGGTATGGTGAGCACTGCTTACTACTCTGATACAAGCATGTGAATCTATGAACGATGTAATACTGGAGAAGGAATTAGTTACTTACCTGTACACTATAGTTCTCCAGTATTATCTTTCATAGATTCACATGCGCCCGCCCACCTCCCCGTTTCTCAGGCAGATCTTGTTCTCGGAATTTATCCTTGTCTCTCACTCGGGGACGGAAATCTGAGGCAGGAAGCTGCTGCTGGGGAGTGTGAGGGCAGGGCAGCAATTCTGATTGGCTGGCTTTTGGACCAAAACAAAGAAATGATCTGGTTACCAAATAGTACAGCCCCTATGGGGATTTTCTATGCAGTTTTTCTTCTCTATGATACTGCTTGGTCATTCTGTTACCGTGAGACTCCCACCATGACGACGGGGAAGATACAAGCATGTGAATCTATGAAAGATAATACTGGAGAACTATAGTGTACAGGTAAGTAACTAATTCCTTATCACATGAATGATATCATCAGTGATGTGATCAGTAATGTCAAATGAGATGTCATCAGTGATGTCATCAGTGATGTCATTTGAGATGTCATCAGTGATGTCATTTGAGATGCCATCAGTGATGTCATTTGAGATGTCATCAGTGATGTCATCAGTGATGTCACTGACCATGTCATGAATGATGTAATATGTGACATCATCAGCAGTGGATTGCGGGTGCGCGATATATAGTTAGTGCAACTAACTATATATGGAATTTCAATGGTTTTGTGTGAGTAAAATAAGGTTTTGTAAATGCGAATTCCTAACTATATATGGTCTATAACCTATGGTTTTTTCAGTGAATATATATATATATATATATATATATATATATATATATATATATATATATATATATATATATATATATATATATATATATATATGTAACAACATAAAACCTGAAATATGTAATAGAAAAAAGGTATAACAAGCCTACACATATTTCTACATAGGAATGCATGGAAAAGGAAAAAACCATTTGCCGTCTATCATTGTCATTATGTTGGTCTAAACCACAGCCAATCAGGCGCCAGCAACCCTCTAGAACCTTCTCCTCAGAGCTCAGCACCTCAGATTTTCTACCGCACGTCGTGTGAAGGGAGTCTCCCTGAGCTCTGCTCAGTTTTCTTCAATTTTCTTCAAATATTCTTAAATTTTTACTTCTTAATATCACAGTTTTGTAATGTCTTCTTACATGAAGTCTTCCTTCAGACCCTGTGTCACTTGTGGGAAGCTGAGACCTTTTCCTGTGAACCCTCATGAAGAGTATATGACCAACACTTTGCTGGCCTCTGACATGGTAAGGGGAGAAGGGGTTGTTCTTGTGCTTAGACTGTACCCCCCTTCTGATGTGGGAGGATTTCTTTTTGTTTGTCCAGCACATTAAGATTTTAAGTGATGCTTCTCCTCTACTTCACCAGCTGAAGTAACATCACAATTAAGGGGTCTCTGGCCTTCTTTGAGTCTGCCTCCCACATCTACGCCCACGAGATTTACTCTCAGGCGTCTAGACTCACTCTGCGCACTTTTCTACGTGAAAATGTGCCAGCTTGTCGACGATACGGTCTATGTACCCTCTGACGACAATCTCTGCCGTCACTGTTGCTCTGCAACGACAACGCCTCCAGGCATGCGTCGACGACAATGATGACAGTGCCCTCTTGTAGTCTACAGGCTCGTAGACCACTACGAGTTTTTGTCGATGGTAAATTTCTTCGACAGTTGGCCTCGTCGACGGTAGGTTCGTCGACGGTAGGCCCATTGACGGTGGCCTCGTCGACGGTGGCCTCGTGGACGGTAGGCTCGTGGACGGTAGGCTCGTCGACGGTGAGCTCAGTAGGCGGTGAGCTCCGTAGACGGTGAGCTCCGAAGACGGTGAGCTTCGTCGACGGTGAGCTCAGAGCTCCGTAGACGGTGAGCTCCGTAGAGGGTGAGCTCCGTAGACGGTGGGCTACGAAGACGATGAGCTCCGTAGATGATGAGCTCCGTAGACGGTGATCTCCGTAGACGGTGAGATCCGTAAACGGTGGGCTCCGTAGACGGTGGGCTCCGTAGACGGTGGGCTCCGTAGACGGTGGGCTCCGAAGACGATGAGCTCCGTAGACGGTGAGCTCCGTAGACGGTGAGCTCCGTAGACGGTGAGCTCCGTAGACGGTGAGTTCCGTAGACGGTGAGCTCCGTAGACGGTGAGCTCCGTAGACGGTGAGCTCTGTAGACGGTGAGCTCTGTAGACGGTGAGCTCTGTAGACTGTGAGCTTCGTCAACATTCAGCTTCGACGCCAGTTGGCTTTGTTGAGGGATGACCCTGTCAACTGTTGGATTCGTCGACGGTTGAGTCCGTTGACAGTTGGTTTCACACACTGTTGCATTTTTTTGCACAATGTTTTTCGGTAGACAATTTATCTCGTCGACTGCAGCTTTCTGCTACATCCACGTGACGGCGTGATGGCTTTTTACTCCTGCCATTATTCTTCTTGGACAGCACATAGCCGTATGAGCATGTGTTTTCTTCAGATCAGAAATATGTATTTCTGACAGCAAGGCTGCCATGGCCTGTACCATGGCGGGATTACGACTTCTCTTATAACTGGAGTTCTATTGCATTCACCTCCGGTGAATATTGGAGGTTTCCCCTCCTTATGAAGAGAGCGACAAATCGTTTTCCCTTTTTCCCCTCGTCCTGGGGTAACTACAGAAACAAGTTCGTTCAGTTCCTATCATAGACTGTATTTAGCAAGAAGGTGTTAGACTTATACAGAGGCCAAACTCTGTGCCGGCGGTTTGTTTTCCACGCCTCGACAAGAAATGTGAAGCTCCCCACTATTCAGCCTACTCTGACTAAGTCATTAGTCAGGCGGCACAGCGATTATCTTGCAAGCCAGTTGGGCAGGTATGCCGCCAGGTGTGCTCTGACATGTTGGCACCAGTAGAACTTATTCCAGAATCCTTCAAGCCTCACGCTTTGAGGATCCTGCAGGAGGGAGAGAGAGAGAGAAGTGCATCAGAAATGATACACTGTGAAGCGGACATTGCGTGTACAGGTTTTTCCACAGCTCGCTGTAGGGGCAGTCTGGCAAAGACAATTTTGCTTCAATGCTACATCTTTCTCAGGGAGTTTCAGACTTCAATACTTCACTTGTTCTATTGATTGAGGATCCCTTCTGGCCAGCATGTTGATGAGGCACAGCAGACCATCTTAAAGGACACAGATACTGCCCACACCTTCGGGATATATAATCGCAGCCTTTTCGTGGTGCCGAGAACATAGCTCCCCGTCCTTTGTTTCAAGGGAGTTCCATCCAGTATTGGCTCCTGCAATCAGAACCAACTGCGTTACGCAAATCAAACGCAGTCATATAGGCACAGTACCAACAGGTCCTACATAGACAATCATCGTACAGCAGAGGCAACTCTTCTAGAAACAATGGATTACCTGGAACACACCTTTATTCCCTCCAAAAACGTCAGAGGTCTAATATCTCACTTTTATTCCAATTAGTCAAATTTCCCTCTTTCTACACCTCCAAAGGGACCTCCACCTTCTCTTCTACGGGTGTCATTTGCGCAAGTTTCTATAAGGATACAATCAAGGACCGTCGGAGTGGTTCCGAATCTCCAACAGCGTTAGGGTTTACTCTCAGTTCCTGATCAACAAGCAAATGTGGGAAGTAGCGCATGATTTTGATCTTTGCGCAAACTTTACAAATGTGGTCCCTCAAGACAGTCCTAAGTCTTATGCCAGAACGACTTTATAACTACTCTCAATCTCCAGGATGTCTATTTTCATGTGCCAATCTTAAGCACAGGAAGAGGCTACGCTTTACAATAGGTACAGAACTTATTCAATTAAAGTCCTACCTCTTTGATTTAGGTCCATTTCACGTGTCTTTACGTAGATGCTGGCACCAGTGGCAGCCTATCTACGTCTGCAAGGCATTTAAATGTATCATTACTGAGACAACTGTATAATAAGGGCTCGCTCTTATATACAAGCAGTCCAGCACACCCAGACTTATCATTCACTGTTTCAAGACCTTATTTTCAATAAATCATGACAAGTCCCAACTAGTACTAGCTCCGATATCAACGTTTCTCAGAGCATCAATCAATACAAACCTAGCAAAGGTGTTAGTCTCACACGAACGACTGGCCTGCATCTCCCACTTGGTGGTTCTTCTACGTTGGTTGCAGGTCTCCAGTTCATTCGAAGATCTCATTCAAATCAATCCTCGGATGCAAGAGGCCTTTTTGTTTGGTGGGTCCAAGAAAGAAATTTGTAGAATGGGTGTGCGTTTTTTCCTTCAAAAAGCGCCAAATTACACAATCACCACAGACTTATCCCTCGAGGGTTAGGGAGCATATCTTCAAGGGCTGAAGGTCAGCAGGGAATGGAACCCTCAACAAAAGGCTTGGCACATCAATCTACTAGAGCTAGGTGCCATCTTCTTAGCCCTCAAATCCTTTCGTGTTATCATTCAAGGGGCCATAGTATTGGTTCGCACAGACAATACTTCAAGTAAGCATTACTTAAACAAACAGGGAAGAACGAGGTCGGTTCTTCTATCTCAGATCGCCCAAGAGATATGGGCTTGGGCAATATGGCACAGGATCAAACTCTTGGCTGTTCATGTGCCGGGAGTTGCAAATGTGCTGGCAGACACCCTCAACAGGTGTCCAACCACGAATAGGAACTGCATCAGCCAACGGTGGATCGAATCTTCCAGCTGTGGGGTCATCCCGATCTAGACCTCTTTGCGACAAAAAAGAACAGCAAATGCCTGTTTCTTTGCAAGCTGGCATCCCCACAAGGACTCGCAGGGGAAGGCATTTTTCGATAAACTGGTCTCAATTATATGCTTACGCCTTTTCCTCCGATATCGTTGGTTCCGAGAGTTCTCCGGAAGATGAAGAAAGAGCCGTGTGGTTTGATTCTCATTGCCCACAGGTGACCTCGCCAATACTGGTTCACCGAACTTCTTGTCCTCTCAGAGTACGATCCAATACAGTTTCAACAAATACCAAATCTCCTCTCCATTCACTATGGTCAAATTTGCCATCCGATCCGGCTTCTCTAAAATTAGCAGCTTGGCTCCTGAAGCGCCTTGAATTAGCTCATCTGACTATCTCGGCGGATTGTAAGGAGGTACTGGCTTACACGAGAGCACCTACTAAAATAAAGACATGCAGTCTTTATAAAAAAAAAAAAAGAAATCTGCATTTGGTGTTAATCTGCTGGGGTTCACCCATTTCATGCAACGCCGGACTAGATATTACCTTTTTCTTGCACCTGGCAAGATCATGCTTATCTCATACAACGTTGAAGGTCTTTTTGGCAGCCATTTCAAGGTAACTTCAGGATGGGTCCATCTCTCTTTATTTTTCAAGAATACAACAGTTCTTTAAGGAACTACTCAGAATGTTTCCTCCTGTACGTCGTCCGTCTCCATCATGGCATTTTAATGTAGTATTAGCGCAGCTCATGCTTCACCCATTTGAGCCAATTTTCAGGATGTATTTCAATTTCCTAACATGCAACGTTTTTTCTCTTTGCTAGCATTAACTTCATCTGAAGAGTCTGTGATGTTCAAGCTCTCACTGTCAATTCACCTTTCTTACAATTCACGTCCAATAGTGTGGCGCTACGTACAAACCCAAGGTTTATGCCTAAGGTGCCTTCGGATTTTCACCTGAATGAACTAATTATCTTAAAGAAGTTTTTTCCTAATCCCCTATCCCCTGCGGAGAGGGCATTACTTACCGTTGGCATCAGAAGATGTTTTAAAATTCTATTTGCAAAGAACTTCTGTCATTCTCAAATCCGATCGACTGTTTATTGCCTATGGATATATACGGCAAGGACAAAGCAGAGTCTAAAGGCACCATAGCTAGATGGATTTATGCAGCTGCTGACATTTGCCATCTTCATAGCTTATGGACGTTTCCACTAAGGGCGTCCAGTTCCCAATCCTACTATTGCTCGTGGGGTTTCCTCGGCCATTGCTTTCTGCCATCAACAGGCAGGCAAGCCTCTACAGTCTTCAGTGAGGACCCATCCTACCAGGGCGATATCGTCTTCAACTGCCCTGTTTGCCGGTGTGCCGCTCCATCAGATCTGCAGAGAAGCCATGTGGTCAAGCAGGCACACGTTTACAAAATACTACTGCCTGTGTGCCATTAACAAAGCAGACACTGCAGTGGGACAGGCTAGGCTTTGCTATCTTTTTCAATAAGGTGAGCCTCTGTCTTCCCTCCTGCATTATGGTTTACCTTGTTACTGTACGTCTTGCATGATTTTAGACATATTTGGTCTTATAAGTCTATGCATGTGTATCATGCTGGGAAGTTTTCTTCGGATTTTACTGCTTTCTATTCTATATTCAAGTATGTGAATCTATGAAATACACCCTAATACTGGAGAAGAACAATTGTTACTTACCTGTAAACAGGTGGTTCTCCAGTATTGGTGTCTTTCATAGATTCACATGTGACCCACCCTCCTCCCCTCAGAGGCTCTTTTCTCCTCATAGACTCTGTGGTCACTCTTGTGCTACGAAAATCTGAAGTGCTGAGCTCTGAGGAGAAGGTTCTAGAGGGTTGCTGGCGCCTGATTGGCTGTGGTTTGGACCAACATAATGACAATGATAGACTGCAAATGGTTTTTTCCTTTTCCATGCATTCCTATGTAGAAATATGTGTAGGCTTGTTATGCCTTTTTTCTATTACATATTTCAGGTTTTATGTTGTTGCATATATATATATATATATATATATAGATAGTATATTATTGCTATTTTATTTACCGTGGGACTCCCACTCCGACGACGGGGGATATTCAAGCATGTGAATCTATGAAAGACACCAATACTGGAGAACCACCTGCTTCCCCAGGGGGTGTCTCTGCAGGGCCATTCCTGGTCGTTAGTGATTGCCCACCACATCTCAGTGCCATTGCGAGCCTTCCCGGCCTGATATAGGGGGCATGAAAATGGCAGCCCTGACTCTAGGAGGTGCCCTTTCAGTCGAAACCGCTAACTGCCTGTAACTCATGCTGCCATAGCAGTTCCCTTTCTTCCACTTAGTCCTATGTATTGTGGGCATTCTATTGCACTTCGTGCAATTTCTGTGGCCTGAAGCGCTCTCTGTAGGGTCTGTAAGAGACCTTCAGCTGTTGGGTTACATACCTGCACCAGCTATCAATGAAGACTTGACTTGAAACTATCTTTCATAAAGAAACCATAATAATACACCTGGCTCTGGACTTCTATTTACAACAGCTTAGTACAGAGGGTCTCTTCCGGCGAGGGATCTGCATTTGGGAGAAGATAGGAGACATCCCTGACCTCAACAACCCCTTCCAATGGCATCCACCCACTGCGAGCATCCCTTTCTGATGCTGGGACTGTGTCCCGTGTGTGGATGTGCTTTGTGAACACCTGTGCATTTCCAGGCACCTCTCTCCACTGAATAGTCTTATGTGGCCGTGAGGGGACATGTCTATGGGGCTACAAGTCCCCCTCTCTAAATAAAACACAGAACAGGATACGCAAAGCAGGAGAGCGGTCTATGGCTATCTCTGTTCCGTTGCAGGAGGTCATGTGATCCAGAGGATTGAATGATTAGCCGTCCTGAATTTAAGTATTCTGTTTCTCCATACAACCAGATGCTGTCTTCTTATGTACTATAGCTGAATGCAGCTGATCACCACAGCCTGCTATATGAAGCAGAAAAGGTTGACCCTTTACTTTCAGGGTCTCAAAGGGTGTCCTCTCATGAAAGGGAAGGGGCAGAATGCATTGCCTTTACAATCGCCTGGACGATTATTAGATGAAAAGCATCCTGTCTTTGAATGTAAGTCACATCAGAGCAGAGTGAAAGTTATACTATTTTCAGTTTAGATGATGATTGATATCGGCTGAGTCCAGCACAATCCAGGGTACCAGGGCTTAAACTCCTCTGCAGTAGTAGTTACACACTCCAGTGACTTCTAGTTAATTCCCGACTCCTTCACGCTGAGGGTGTTATATAAGGCCCCAGCTACCAATTAGGGGGGAAGACACAGAGAATGTGAGTTCATCGGGAGAGGCTTCTTCCTGCATGGATGGGACCAGCCTCGGACTTCAGGGCAAATTGGCTAAAATGTGTGTGTATGGGGGCATACATCTTGATTAGGGAGACCAAAGGAGGGGGTTAGTAAGAGAAGGGGCCTCGTTAGGAGCCAGGTGTTATAGTAGGCATATAAAGTGCGATTCGTCCCCACCATATCTTGCCCTCCTTTTTGACCACCACAAAAACACCATACAAAGTGTCTGGTCTTCACTGCGTAGTCTTTATTAATTCTCAGATAACGCCCTCTTTATTTGTTGATGCATTGTCAACATTAGACCAACTTTATTAAACCAATCCAACACACATTGATAAACATTGGGTTGTGCAGAATTCATTTGCATCACAGGTTACAATTGACTTTACAATCCAGGATCTACAGAGCAACCTTGGATGTGGGCTGTACCAGCAGGCCACAAACCATCTCCATTGCTTCACTTCCATTCCAGGTAACTACCCATCGTCAACTCCATAGACGCGGCCACCTGATACTGCTTTGCGCCTTTCCTTGCGCACCAGCTTTCAACCCGCTTTCACCAGATTGCTTCTTCCAAGCACCGGCATCTTGGGTAGGACTGGAGTGTCCAGGACCACCAGCAGGACGGCCCCCTCTGCCGCCTGCCCGAAGCCCCATTGACTGCCCTCCCTGTTCCAGGATGAGCCAGTCCCTGCCAAAAAGGAGTACCCGCCATTTTTCTTGCCCGGGACCCCACCAGTTCTACCTTTAACAACAGGGATGGGTGGGTGGGCCTCTTGCTTCTATCTGCGACCCGCGGCGCCCGAGGCAAGAGGACAAAGAGGGCTTCTCCCTCGTGTTCAGGGCTCCTATCCTTTTCCCAGGGGGTGGGTGGCAGCCTGCGCACCTAGGTGACGCACTACCAGCCCACCCTACCTCCTCATATTTCCTGTTCGCCGCCACTCCCACTACCCTGTGCCCTGGCCCAGCCTCTCTTTTTGCCGCCTCTCGCACGTTATGCCACTAAAGACCCCCCTCCCCTAGATGCGGGGGCCTCTCATCGCCTCAGTTCCAGGGTCTTTTAGGCCTTGGTGGAAGGGCGGGGAAGTGTTTGCATAGTCCTCGCTGGGAGGTCAACTTTCCTAGAGGAAAACAAATTATGATGTTGCGCCATATTGTCATAGCTACTAACTTTGTAATTGGGGAAGTGTGTTTGAGTTCTGGCATCAGCTCAATATACAGTGATTCTGGGCAAATCACTTAATTTTCCTTTCTATACTAAAATGTATTTGATTTTGTTCAATGTAGCTGATGCCTAAATTGCTCCGATGCATTCGGACCGAATTCACGCTATATAATTCTACAAAAAAAATGCTAATCATTTGGGGATGTGGGCCCCTTTTTTCGGAGTGCCCAGGCCTAATTGTGATCCCAATCCGACTCAGTCTCTAACATAGAACGAAGATGGACACGATACCCTGGAGTCGATCACCGACTGGGTGAAAATGTGACATGCAGTGATGAGACTTCCTGAAGTATCTCTCCCTGTTGTTCTGCATTGGTATTTTTGCATGGATCTTTTTAAAGAAGTCAAGGATGAACGGTGACGCTCAGCGAAAAAGGGGATAAAGAATCACTGGAGGTGACAATGTCGAATGCCCTCCTCCCACCCGGTGACCGAGTGGGTATTTAAAACAGCCATAAACAGGGTTCATTGAGCTCCCAACAGCCCGGGGCATAAATACCACAGTACTTCCTACTCATTTGAAATGCGGTGTTGTTGAGAAGACCTTGAGCAAGGGTTTTCCTTTTCTAATAGATAACAAAAGTCTTATGTCCTTATTACGTCTTTAGTTGTCCTCCAGCAGTGCTGCCACTGCGCCATGATCTGCTGGAGGAAACCCAGTGCTGTTCTCTGTCCGCCCACTGAATTATAAATGTAATCCATGGCAGGCGGGCAGTGCAGAGGCAGTCTGATGGTGTTGGCCTGTTAGGCTCATGGGAGAGACTAACGTGCAGACCGCCGCAGTGAGAGTGCCGACTGCACCTTCCTGCACGGTGTAGCATCCATGCAACATCGTGAAGAAACTGAGGGTGCAAATCCAAGGGGCCACAGGATGTGCCCTCTGGTATTCAGACAAAAAATTGAGTTAGAAATGTCAACTTACATAAATATTGAGTTGTAAATATCGGACACAGAAATATCGACAGCAAGAATATCGTGGTCAAAAATATCGATTTTAAGGTAACATATATAGTTTAAAAAATATAGAAGTCATTAATATCGTTTGTAAAAATATAGCTATTTAAAATATCGATTTTTAAATTAGTGTTATGTATTTTAGTATATATTTTAATAGTATGTGATGTATTTTTTGTATAAGAATTGTTTATTTTAATATATGTGTTACATTTTTAGTAGTTCTCAATTTTATTTCAATTACATTTTGCATTTTTAAGTTCCATAGTGGGTTGTGGGCTTATAGGCTTTCTGTCAGAAATTTCCTTCATTATTCTGATTTTTTTTTGCTTACTTTGACATTTTACATCAAGTCAAGTAAGTAACTGTCTTTTATTGACAGTTTTTTTAGGCATTTTCACTTAAAATTCCCTCACTCTTTGATAACTGCCCTTCTTGTGGCAACAAGAAGGCTAAAACAGACAGTCATGATGCCTGTATACTTTGTTTACCTGATCATTATGACCCAAAGACCTGTCCTCACTGCGAGCCCCTGTCAGAAAGAACTTGTAAGGACAGGGAGAGGAATCGCATTTATGGCCTAGCCCAAAGGTCATACAGAGGAAGATTTCCGGTAAAGAAGGGCTCCAAGAGGGCTAGATCATCTTCAAGGGACAACTCTTCATGTCCTTCAGCTTCAGCGTCGGGCTCGGCGCTGAAGAAACAGCCACCGGGGGGTCATTTATCAAAAAAACAATCATCGACGGCGGACTCGCCGTCGAAAAGATGATCAGGTTCATCGCCGACGTCGAGGATTCCAGCTCCGTCATCGAAATCCCCTTCGCCGTCGTCAACCAGGTAACTATCGGCGTCGAGGGAGGTCCCACCTCCACCATCGTCAACAGGGAGACGATTGGCGTCGAGAAAGGTAACTCATCTGCCGTCGTCAACCAGGCGACGATCGGCATCGAGGACCATCACCCCTCCGCCATCGTCAACTCGGCGACGATCGGCGTCGAGGACGAAGACCCCCTCCACTGTCGTCAACGCAGCGACGATCGGCGTCGAGGGGCTTTACACCTCCGCCGTCGTCATCCAGACAACAATCGGCGTGGAGAAGTGTGACCCCCTACGCCGTTGTCAACAAGGCGACGATCGGCGTCGAGTCCCAAGATCCCTCCGCCGTCGACAACCAGACGTCGATCGGCGTCGAGGATGCGATCGTCGGCGTCGAGGGTGGCCAATATCCCTCTGCCGTCGTCGCATAGACATTCAACATTGAGAGAGGAAGCTCCGTGGTCGGCTGGCCATCGCCGTTTGGCGTCGAGAGACCATCATTCCTCGCATCGCTCGCCATTGAGACATTCGACGCCAAGATTACTTGCTCCATGGACGCCCCAGAGGTTTTCGACGTCGAGAGAGAGGGTTCCATCGTCGGCAGTGCAGAGCTGTTCAACGCCGAGAGACCAACGTTTGTCACCATCGAGGCATTCGATGTCAGAACACCCGCCGTCGAGGCCTCATGAAAGGGCTGATTCGACGGCAAGGGACTCTATGATTATGGTGACTGAATCGGCTTCGCGTCACTCCTCTTCATCTTCTGGCTCCTCAAAATCACCCTCAAGGTCCAGAAGTCCGGTCAATAGATCACCTTTACGGCGGACAGATCCTTCTTCGGAGGTGGTGAGGTTGTCCCCTAGATGGTACCAACCGTTGGATCGTTGGCGAGAATCAGGGGCTGCCAAGCGGATGCGAGAGTACGCTAGTCCTGAGTACAGGTCTCCACTCCAAAGATTGGTGGCAGAAGTGGACAGACGCAGCCCTCCGAGGCGCCAAGCAGAAAGATTGCCTGTGAGGAGGCCATCCAGATCTCGTTCTCCCAGAAGGGAAGAGCCGGCCAGGTCTCGTTCTCCCAGAAGGGAAGACCCAGCCAGATCTCGCTCTCCCAGAAGGGAGGAGCATCCAAGAAGATCACGTGAAAGGAGGCACGGTGCTCATCGCAGGAGTCGAAGAACTCCATCTTCTTCTTCTTCCTCAACCCGATCTTCCAGGAGAAATTATTCTCCCACGCTTACAGATAGCCCCATATCCAGAGTTTCTCCAGTGGACAACATCAACACTTATCTAGATGTCCTGGAGAAAGGGGCTAAGAAACTGAACATTGAAATGTCTGTCCCCCAAAGTGGCTACGACAGTGATTTTTGAAACGCTGCATCAAAAATCTGTTTCTCGTCCATTACTACCCTTGGTCCCGGGAATTATGGATCCTGTCAAAGGCATTTTTCTATCTCCAGCGACTATTAAGGCGGTGCCGGCTCGCATCCAGAAAAAATACAGGCCAGCTGACTCCGAACCAGTTTTTGTAAAAGCTGACCCTCCAGCAGACTCTGTGATGGTAGCAGTGGCTCGGAAAACACATGCAGTGGCTGCCTCCTCCTCAGTTCCACCAGATAAAGACCGCAAATAATAGGACTCGTGGGGTCGAAAAGTATGCAATTCTGCCTCTTCTTCTCTGAAGATCTCCAGTGCGGCAGCTCTATTAGGTAGATATGATAGAGCCCTATGGGATTCCATGGATCGGTTCAAGTCCAAACTGCCAAAAGAGGACCAGAAGGACTTTGAGGAAACACTGACAGAAGGCTGCCTAGTGTCTAACCAAATAATTAGCACAGCGGCGGACGGCGCAGTGCTAGCGGCTCATTCTTATTCCCATGGAGTTTGTGCCAGGAGTTCTTCTTGGCTGCGCCTCACTGGCCTCAAGCCCGATGCACAACAACGCATCTTAAACCTTCCTTTTTCTGGTTTCTCTCTCTTCGGTGAACACGCTGACGAGGAGATGAGTCGAATGAAGACCGAGCTGGACACTGTGAAAGCGGTCGGTCTAGAGAAGAAAAAGGAGTTCAAGCGCCGCTTTAAGACCGACAAGCGCAAAGGGGCTCAACAGAGGGTTCAAACCCCTCAGTGGTCCTAAAACAAGAGTCAAGGCAAGACCCAATTTCGAGGAGGCAAATCGGGCAGAAGTAGAGGAGGTCACCAGCAGTCCTCTAACACGACGAGGGGAGGAAAGGCTTGAGAAGTGGCTTCCTCTGGCGCCGTTGCCCACTCCAGTGGGAGGAAGTGCTTCACAACATCTGGCAGAGTGGGTCAGCATCATAAAAGATCGTTGGGTGCTGAATATACTGTGCAATGGATACACGCTACGTTTCCGTGCGCTCCCAAAGAACATTCCTCCGAAGAAATCTCTTCCCCACCAGTTGGACCTGCTCCGGAGAGAGGTGAAAATTCTTCTGCAAAAAAGAGCTATAGAAGAGTCTACTCCAGATATTTTCTTGTTCCCAAAAGAGATCAGGAGGACAAGTTCAGACCCATCCTAGACCTTCGTCTTCTAAACAAGGTCATAGTCAAGGAAAAGATCCGCATGCTAGCTCTTCACCAAATATGTCCCCATCTGCAAGTCGGGGATTGGATGTGTTCGGTGGATCTGCAAGATACATACTTTCACATCCCAATTGCACTGTGTCACCAAAAGTACTTGAGGTTTGTGATCTGCAACAAACATTACCAATACAAAGTGCTGCCCTTCGGGCTCAAGTCCGCACCACGAGTCTTCACCAAATGCATGGCAGTGGTGGCGGCTTTCCTTCACAAAAAGGGACTTTTCATCTATCCGTACCTGGACGACTGGCTCCTAAAAGGTCCATCTCCTGTACAGGTAGCAAACGATTTCCAGCTTTGCCTGCACCAGTAGCACAAACTCGGGCCCCACGTCAACATGGAGAAGTCAGTCCAACGGCCAACACAGTTCATCCACTACCTAGGCTCCGTTCTGGACACAAAATTGGGAAAAGCGTTTCCTTCGCAGGAGAGACTTTTTTCTATGCAGCAGAAATGCACAGTTCTGCTCAAGCCTCGAAACCCAACAGTTCGACTGGTTGCCTCCCTGCTAGGTTCCATGGCGTCCTGCATCTTTCTCATACCGAACGCCAGGTTGAGAATGCGGCCTTTACAGCAGGCCCTGGAGGACCCATGGGACCAAGCGGCATGACGTTGGGAGGACCGGATCAGTCTACCCCAAGCAGCGAAGACTTCCATCAAATGGTGGAATCGACCGCTGATTGTTCTGGTGGGAGTACCTTTTCACCAACCTCTCCCAATGCAGTCAATAGTGACAGACGCTTCTCTACAAGGCTGGGGGGCAGACATGGGGTGCCTTCATATTCAAGGTCGTGGTCGGCGCAAGAGCAGACCTACCATATCAACATGCTGGAGCTCCGAGCGGTGCATCTTGCTCTCAAAGCTTTTCTTCCAGCGATCAAGACCACCTCAGTCCTGGTTCGGACAGACAATACAACAACCATGTTCTATCTGAACAAACAAGGAGGCACACGGTCACGCCTCTCTCCTTGGAGTCACAGGCGATCTGGCACTGGCTTCTCGCTCGGAATCTCTCAGTAGTAGCAGTGCACCTTCCAGGCGAGTTAAACATCAAGGCAGATGCACTCAGCAGGCACTTCAAAGATCAGCCAGACTGGGTGCTAAACGACGAGGTAGTAGACAAGCTTTTTTGTTGTTGGGGTCGTCCAACTATAGACTTGTTTGCAGACGACGAAAACAAAAATGCCACGCTTTCGCGTCCAGATTCCACCGGCCAAGGACGCAGGGGAATGCTCACTGATGGATTGGTCAGAGACATTTGCTTACGCATTTCCTCCCCTATCGCTGATCCCAAAGGTGGTTTCCAAACTCGTCAGGTCGATCATGGAGATGATTCTAAAAGCTCCGGACTGGCCACGGCAGTGGTGGTACCCGGACCTTCTTCATCTGTCTGCGTGTCCACACAAACGGCTGCCTTGCAGACCAGACCTGTTGAGCAAGATGAACCGGAGGATTCTGCATCCCAACCTCCCGTCACTGAACCTGACAGCATGGCTCCTGAAGTCCTGCAGTACGGACATCTGAACCTGCCTCCTGAATGTATGCACATTTTAAGAGAAGCTAAGAGGCCTTCCACAAGAGCGTCTTATGCGTTCAAGATGAAGAGGTTTTATATGTGGTGCAGGGAGCATCATCTGACCCTACTACGGGGCAGGAGGAGGTTGTTCTACCATACCTACTTTCCTTGGCAACATCTGGGTTGAAGTATGCTTCCATTAGAGTACATCTGTCAGCCATTGTAGCGTATAGGAAATCACCAAGCCAAACTTTCTTTCAAGTTCCAGTGGTCAAGGATTTCCTTCAGGGGTTGAAGAAAGTCTATCCCCCTGTGCGAAATCCTTCTCCTCCTTGGGAGTTGAACCTGGTTCTATCCAAGTTGATGGGGCCTCCTTTTGAGCCCATCTACTAGGCCTCGTTGCAACACCTCTCTTGGAAGGTTGCGTTCTTGGTAACAATTACATCAGTGCGAAGAGTAAGTGAGATACAAGCGCTGTGTACAAAAGAACCCTACACTGTTTTCCACCACAAAAGAGTAGTCTTAAGAGCACATCCATCCTTTTTACCTAAAGTGGTCTCTGATTTTCATATAAATCAGTCCATTTCTCTTCCATCCTTTTTTCCAAACCCTACGACCCCTGCTAAGCGGACTCTGCACTCTTTAGATCTCAAGAGAGTGCTTAAGTTTTATTTGGAAAATACAAAAAGTATTACGAAGAGGGATCAGTTCTTTTTCAACTATGGTTCAATGAGAACAGGCTTTCCAGCTGCCAAAAGATCCATCTCCAGATGGATTGTTTCCTGTATTAAATTGGCTTATCAGCTGGCGGGCAAGCCATTACTGTTTTCACCTAAAGCACACTCTACTAGGGGGAAAGCGGCAACAGTAGCTTTCTTACATGATGTTCCTATGTCTGAGATTTGCAAGGCTGCAACCTGGAGATCAGTTCATACCTTTACAAGGCATTACTGTCTTGAATCTGATTCCAGGACTGATACTCAAGTAGGACAAGCCTCTTTGAGGTATCTATTTGGGTAGCCTGCGGCCTGTACAAGCTTAGTTTTTCTAGGCTTATTATTGATATTACTGTTTTCATTACTCCTTTGCCCACAGGGAGATGAGGTGAGGCTCGCTATTCTATTCTAATGCTTATGACTATTGATGAGGATCCCCTGGAAGAGAAGGATTAGTTACTTACCTGTAATCCTAGTCCTCTTCCAGGGGTATCCCCATCAAAGTCATAAGCAACCCTCCCGGCTCCCCGGGCAAAGGATTATTTTAAGTTGGAGATATGGTTAACCTAAATGTTTCATGGTTTTTTCAGTCCCTGCAAAGAACAACTGACCTAACTGTCACTCCTGAGGCATGATGGGAAGCTGGGGGTCATGGGGGCCTTAAAGGCACAGTGTCAGTTTACTGCATGTTGATGCAGGTTAGCTTTTCAGTCTTTTTAGACTGTAGTTTTGCAATGTAGCCTGGGAGCTTCCTATGCTTTCAGTGTTTCATGAGAATTTCCACTGCTTTCTGAGCATTAAAACAGTTCTAAAACAAAACTGTTGTTGTCTCTCATGTTTATAATGCATGTTTGTTCATGGTTTATGGAAATTATTTACAGCATAATTCAGCTCTGGTGTTTATTAGGCTGCAATTGTTTATTTTTTTTATATATATATGGATATATATATATATGTGGGGCACATATAATATAACGTTTCCGGGGTCCCGCGCATGGGCGGGAATATTCTAATGCTTATGACTTTGATGAGGATACCCCTGGAAGAGAACTAGGATTACAGGTAAGTAACTAATCCTTTTTACCTCTCCACTATCCAACACTTTCCCTACAGTTCCACTGACTGGAGTGGGAAATTTAAGTTTGAAGATTTTTAAATAGTTTAATGTTTTAATATATAATAGAATGTTTTTATTAGATTGTATGTTATTGGTATATACATATTTGTATTTATTTATTTGTACATTTTTATAATTTTTTAAAACCATAAAACACATTAAAATTAATAATGTATTCATTGTTTCAAAGTAAATATACATATATATATATATATATATATATATATATATATATATATATATATATATATATATATATATATATATATATATATATATATATATATATATATATGTGTGTGTCCAACACCTTCTCCAAACGAAAGAAGCGAGACCCACTGAAGGATTAGATGTGGAGACTTTATTAAGCCGCTCTTGCAGAGATGAACAGGCACATAGTTCTTGCGGCGTATGCATTTCGGCATCCCGCCTCGTCAGCGCCGCTTGCGTGTCTGTGTGAGAGTAGGGCGTCACAGCTCGATTTAAATATCCCGCCCTCTCTCTTAACTAATGAGCTGCTGCCCCCCAGGTGAGTATGTTCCAACACCTGTCTAAGTTCTGGCGCGCCTTGCACCAATGGCGCCTCCAAGTTCCAGAATGCACTGTTCTTGTCGTCATCCGGTGATGGGGTCAAAATTGCATGCTCCGAGTTCTTCTTCCGGCCAGCGGCCACGTCTCCCACATCCCCAACTTCACACCTGCCTCCAACATTGCCAGGAGATATGTCCGCGGGGGCCCAGCAAGGAATTGCTTAGCCCATCTAGCAGATAAATCTGCTGTATCGCCTCTGTCACTCCCGACATTTGGAGGTGGACCCTGGTAATCCCAGTAACATGGAAAGCGAGAAATCCACTCAAGGCGGTGACCACTGTAAACCGGATCTGCTTGTGGTGTGGAGGTCTCCAGCGTGATACTGGCCACTCGCGCATTAACATGTCCATATATGTGTTTGTATATTAATTATTATCTTTGTGTGTTTAACTTTATTAATTATGTTTATTTGTAATATTTGGTAAAATGTATATTAAATCTAATGTATTTATTTTTATTAATTTTATTGTTTAATATGTAATATTTTATTTTATATATATATAACATCGATATTTTGTACAAATATATGTTTGACATCAATATTTTATTTTTAAATAGTTTTGTACTTACCTGTTTAAGAATAGGGAGTCAATATTTTTGCATTCTATATTTTCACCTCAATATTTTTTACATCTATATTTTTGAGGTTGATGTCAGTTAACCTGCTCCCCTGCATGCTCCCCCAGGCCCAGGAGTTGTAAGGGGCCTTGTTAGGGCTCCTTAGTTGCCTCTCCTCCCCCCTTTTAATGGTAGGCCCACCACAATGAATGGGGCGGTGGAAAAACCACTCATATTATGCAGCAGCACCTCCAGCATATTGTAGCTCCTGACTGCTGCGTGACTACTGCGGGATTCGTAGTATTGCGATGGTCGGACAGCCAAGGTGAGTACGGCGAAATAAGGTCCTTAGACAACAACTTTTTTTAGCAGCTCCAGCAACTGAGGTAGCACCAAATGCACAAATGGGGGCTGAGCTGTGCTAACCAAGGGGGCAGTGCTTTGACTGTCCCAGAGAGCTGTGGGAAGATGGGTGGGATGGCAGGGGACATAATGCATAATCTGGGCATTTAGCTCCTCAATTTATGGCCTTTCTACCATTAATCAGAAACATTAGGGCAAGTCCAAGCATAGCATTAATTCTGATTTCCTGGCTCTGTGAGTCTGAGGAGAGAGCAAGGCCAAGCGAACCCCCACCCACACCACGATGTCTGCCCTTTCTTCCCTTGTCCAGTGAGCGTAATAGTAAAATGGCACTCTGTTAATGGGTGGGGGCATGTCATTAAACTGAAGATCAAAATGAGCCTGTGTTTGGAATGTGCCACCAGATTTCTATTTATGACAGTGTGAATGGAACGGCCTGTTGTCCGGACCAATATATTTATGGTTGTTTAGGTTGTTGGATTCTATTCTTAGTAGTATTCATCTTGGCAGGGTAACCTCTGGACATAAATCTGTTGTCAAGTTTCACCACTTTCTGTGAGGAAAGTGCATTCTTCACTACAATTATGGCTCAATCGTGGCATCTTACCAAGTATATTTGTGACCTAGGATGTGAACTAGAGGCATTCAAGATGGAATTGCAAGCAGTAGGTTTCATAAAGTGTAGACAAAAGTCTAGATTCTTTTGCGTAGAGTATTACATCCAAGTATTCTATCTGTGTCTTACAGGTTGTTGCTCGGTGTAGTATATTTTTATTACTAGATGCACATATGGGTGCATGTATACATTTATTGGCTTATGTTATTGCAACGGTTTTATTGATGAAAATTATTGAATTTGCAGCCTTGAAAAATTCAACTAAAAACCCGAAACACGTGTCGGCTGCCATTTGTATTTGGACCATGCATGTTATGTTGGGATATGGTGCCTCATAATCATCAATAAATGGACTTGCATTATGAACAGACCAATTGAAATTGTCTTGGTGCTTCGGGTCAAATGTTATGACTTTGCAATATGAGGGTTTCCTATATGATTTGTATGCTGTCTGGGTAGCAGTGTTCTTTATCTGTTAAGCACCTATTACTTTACTTTGTGATATTACAATATACCTCGTGCTGTGTCCTGAGGAAGAATCTCCGGACAGAGGGGCGAATAGGAAAGTGAAGGGTAGGGTTTGTGGAGGCAGAGGGTTTTGATGTCTGCGGAGTGTCTGTGAATGCATGTGTGTCTTTTGCTGGCATGTCCCTGGTAGTTTGTGTGCACTGTCTCCTAAGTGAGCATTTGTGTGGGTTTGTGCTTGTGATTGTGTTTGTGTGCTGCGTGGGGCTGTTGAAGTATTTGCATGTGAATGTTTGTGTGTGCTTGGGTCAGGTAGGTGAGTTGGGACTGTGGATGGGGATGAGGCAGGAGGGTGGAGGGACGACTAGAAATGGGACACTGCTGCCATCAGTGTGGAGGCCAGAGTCTGATTGGATCTCCGGAGCGCAGACATGTCAGAGTGAATGTCCTCAATGTATGACACCATTTGTATAAAAAGAGTGGTTTGCACATGGAGGACATTCAGCATCAAACTCTGCCCCACAGAGATCGGCCTCAAAATGTCAACCGCCTCCGCACTGAGGACAGCAGGGGAGACGGGGCAGGGAGTTAGGTGCCTGGCATAAAGGAGAGCTGTTCCCTGCCACTGGACTGGCCACGGACACTGGGGGCAGTTGGGAGGATGGAGATGGGAGTGGTAGAGGACTCTGATGTTGAGGAATCCTTTCCTGTGTCCTCCACCACCAGGAAGTTATCACTGGAGCTTGACTAGTCCCCGGATACTTCAGTTGTAGTGGCAGACCTGCCCTCATTGTGGCTCCCCTCATCCTTTCTGCCAGTATATGCCTCCACATCCGATTCAGCTCTGCATCCTAACTGGTGAACTGCTCCCTCTACACCTGTGGCTTTCCCTCTTCCTCTGGCCGGTGCTGATGCTATACGTACTTGACACATAAGCAACTTTGCAAAACCTCACAGTTCAAACAATTACATAATTTTGACTTGTGCTATCGACTTGACATACATTTACATAAATGGCACTTGTCAATCTGCAAGTTAACCATTGCTCCCTCACACATGAGGTAATCTGCAACATTGGTTTCATCTACAATAATTGACAAAACCAACTTGGCGAATTCTTCACTATGTAGCAGGTGATGTTTTTATTTTTTGGCACCTGACGGTCTTAAATCCTGACATACCTGTCTCATTTCCTGCAAGGGAGTATAGAGCTCCCAATGGGAAAAGGATTCACACAATTTAATTGAGAAATGGTTTCCATTCTGCATTTCCTAGTCAACAAAATGGGAAACATTGACTCCATTGTCACAGGTCAAATGACATCCTTGTCCAACTTTAAGCTTGTGTACTCATTGCATGAACCATGTCACATAGATAACAGTGATTGGGCTCGTTTGTCCTGAAACTTAGGGACTCTACTGTCCGGTCACACATCTGACTCTGATTGAGGACTCACCAAGGTAGTAGACATAGCCAGGTTGAGAGGCACGTGGCCCAACGTCTTGTGTCATCTATGTATAGTGCCATGAGGATGAATCTGAATGTTGTGCACATTGTAAACAGCTCACCAAAAACAGATGTGAACAATGGTCTACACACTTCCAAGTCCGATGACTGCATCTTCACAATGCTTATGGTGGAACACCATTTCAATGACCCATCTGGATACACTGTCTGTACTGAACCTCCACCCTTCATGAGTCCAGTCAACACTGTGTCCCAATCCTGTCTAGACTGCTGAGGTCCCCATTTGTATGGCCCAAGTCTCAATGTCCCAAACTTTCATTAGACATATTGCACACTTTCTACAGCTTCGATTGCTCATCTTTCCCATCTCATTTTGTTGATTCTCTTAAGAACAATGCCTCTCAGGCTCACAGTGATGTATCATACGCATGATTAACAAAGCCCCAAGTATGTATAGTGAACAGCAGATACTCACATGGCTACTGTTGTGAATGTGTATCTAACATCAGACCTCACATTTTCAGTCATGTTTCAAGTAGTGACCAGCTGTGTTTGTCTGTGAATGGCATGTGTTGTCACTGTTATAAGTCAGACACATGGACTCACTCCTGAGAATGGAGTGAATTGAACCTTCCACACAATCATGTGACAGGCCAGTGTGACAGAAGATCAAAGTTAACATACCTGTAACTGGCCCATGAGATACATTTAATAACGCAGAGCAGCATGGCTGGGACCTAACAGTGGCACAATGAGCAAGCAAAACTAACCAAGGCCTCAATCTTGATATCACCAGCTCCAGGTATGCATAGCATGGCCTATTCACACTTGTTTGCTCCAATAACAACATGCCTCATACATTTGTCGAAACCAGACTGAGAACAGGTCATACATTAGTCAATGTATTGGCACATGTTGGGCATTTGCATTACTCCAGAAGCTTACCTCCATGCACATGTTTCTGTGTTTTGTGGTGATCACATGAGCATGGCGCTACGGTCCCTTCCCTGAACATGACTGACAAACATCTCCCTGATGTAAGGGGCATAACCAAACATCAATCTATCCCTGTACATATGCATCTTACAAAACGGATCTGTGGGTTTTGCTGACTTAAAACCAGTACAAGGGGCAGCAGGCTAAGGTACTGTAACATGCAATGGTCCCCCAAATCCTGGCCATCTCATGGGGCGCCACCTGCAAGGATGACATGGTGACAGAACCTTAGTGCACATGCTTGTCTTTAACAACAGGAGTGTAACTCATAAACCATGTTGAGATTAGGGTAGGTACAAACAACAGTATCTCATCTGGTATTCTTAGGTTAGACGGATTAGACATGCAAGTACAATACTTTACACGAAAGGAGACAGCCGGGAGACTCTAGATTGTCACTTGCGTTGCCACCACTTGTGTCACCTACATGACCTAGCACCAAGTCCAATTTGGGTTGTTCACACATTTTTTGCTTATTGTGCTGTTAGAACTGTATGTTGTTTTCTCTAAAATTGTTCAAAAATACATGATGCTGAATGCACATTTCAAAAAATCAATCTAGAGTCTCCCGGCTGTCTCCTTTCGTGTAAAGTATTGTACTTGCATGTCTAACCGTCCTCCCTAATGATAGTTGAGATACTGTTGTTTGTTTAATGCACATGCAACATTTTTCTGTGTCCGAGACCTGTACACACTGTTAATGCTCAGGTTGGCAACAATGTCTAAGGGCTAGGCATATGGCAGCCTGTGCAGTTGTCCTGGGTTCAATGATGACTCTGTCCCATGAGAACAGTGATAATGTGTTCAGCCCAGTACACCCACTTCTACAAAAGTGCATCTGCCCACAACAGTTATATACACACTTTTAAAGTCACAGATGGCATGTTACATGCTTGCAAATGAGATTCCTAATCATAGTATAACATGGTGATTGCACATGTCCAATGAAAATGCAGTGTGATCATCACTCACCTGCTCCTCTGGTTTGCCATACATCTGGCTGTACAATGGAGGGAGAGTGTCCAACAGGGCCTGGTTCTTCTCCTTGCGGAACGCTACATTCAAAAACGCATCATCATACCACAAGTGATTTCGATACATTGTTAATGGGACATGACCGAGTCGTTTTTTATGCGATGACTATTGGAATTGAAATGCACGTCTGTCACCATAATGAACAACATCCAATAGCTGTGACCAATTCAGGTCGGATGGGCCTATTACGGCCTTTGAGAATACTCACCCACATCTTGCCCCATAATAACTTTCAGCCAATGGCTGTGACCGATTTGGTTCAGATGCAGCTACCGCTTCTGTTGAATGTTAATTCTACAGGACATACACTTCTGTGATCGTTGTATGTTTTGAGCATTCATTGTGTATAATCATATTTTAAAAGCTGAAATGGACCTTTATATGCATAGCTCACACACCCATGAGGAGCTAAATTTGATGAGCCCATGACACACTATAATTGTGGCTAATACCAACAATTTTCCTAGGTTTTCCATGTACCCTTCTTGGCTTGGTGACAGTGCCAATGACTCTATGGGCATGCATAGTCCATATTTTAACATATTCATGGCATTAGATGAGTATGTGACCCAGTGTGCAATCAATGTGATTTCTGACTTTAAATAAAATATGTGTGATTCTATGTCAGGACCGGAGGCTTCAGATTATGCTTTATCTTCCTTCGCTTTATTCCATTATAAAAAACACAGCAGCTCAGGAAAAAACGTTCAACACAATGCTCAAAGGAACAAAGAGCATATAAAATAAGTTTTCTAAGTCCCAAGAACTACAAATCCCATGAGTTTAGCCTTGGTCATCCAAACGTAGTCCTTCCACTATGTCCGCTACTAGGTAGAAAGCCAGTCCCTCCTTGAACTTCCCCCTCTTTCTTCACTGCTCACGCAGCCAGTTAAGTGCTCTTTATGGTTTTTCCAGTTGTTTGATTTGTTTATTAATGTTAGAGTGTGTAATGCTCTACCGCTTGTTGGGGGCTTATTGCGCCATTGTTTGCCTTACAGAGCCCCGACCGAGGGAGCGTTTTGCCGCTTCTTTCGCGGTTTTTCCCCGTGTGTTGTTGCGGTGCGGAAGACGCCCGCCAGGGGGCGCTCGAACGTCTCGCTGGCTCCTCGGCGCTCTCCTCACTCTGTGAGAGGCGCGGAGGAGTCAGACAGAGTCGGAGCCTTGCCCTCGCCATCCCTTCACGCCCGGTAAAGCCGGGTCTGTATTACTGCCCCGTAACTACTTGAAGCCCTCTTAAGGGTCTGTATAGCGGCTATTGACCGCGTGAAACGCCGGAAGGCGAGTTGTGCACTGGGATTTACCGTGTGTGGTGAACGCGCTGAAGGGGGTGGCTTAGACCCAGTCTGTGAGAGGGTCTGCGCGTTTGGGGGTCACAGTGCAGCCCTGATTGCCAGATACCTTGGCCCATAATTTAATTGCAGCCCTTGGGACTGCCCATATTCTGCTCTCAGACACCCGGTGGGTTAGGCAGCTGTGTAATCCTCCCTGGTTTGTTTGACAAGGCTATTATGGAGGGGGATGGCTATTTTGAGGAGTCTCACTCCTACCTTCAAGATGATGAATTTTGTCAGGCGGTTGACAATTCAATCTACCGCTGCGTGACTGAGGTGGTGGGGCCCATGGAGAACCGCCTCTCAGCACGTATTGTAGAGGAGTGCCAAAAGTTAGCATCTGCCCATTTACAAGGCCCTTCTAACATCCCGGGACCCTCGTCTGAGGGACCGCCGGCCCCCAAAAAGCCGTGCAAGGAGGGGGCTCCGTCGGGGGCACAGGGGGTGGACAGAGACGCATTTGAGCGTCTCAGGGATGCTATCCTGGCTAAAGCGTCTTCTGCCTCTCCTGCGCCGCTTTCGGGCCCTGACCCTTCATTGGACGCCGGGACCGCTCCCCCGTCTCCGGGGCTATCCTCCCCCGATAAGGACGACGATGGGGAGTCTGAGCGCTCTTGGCGCCCCTCGGGCTCAACCGTGGACTTACCACAGGATGTTTCGGGCATGTTGGACCCGGATGAGATCGTGCATCCGCGGTCGGCGGCTTGGACACCGGGTGAGACCGTGGCGAAGTTCATGGCGGGTCGCCTGCGCAAACCCTTAGAGAAAGAAGCTAGGGGTTGCTTGCGAGGAGAATGTCCGAGGCCCACTCTAGAGGGCAAGGTGGCCCTGACACCCGAGCTAGATGCGAAAATGACCACTTTCTTAGCAAAATTTATGAAGGACCCGCGCAAAGGCATTGACCTCTCTTGGCGGTCATGCCAGGATAAGCTACTTGACGCGGTCGGGCCCGCCACAAAGATTCTTGACATGGCGGAGGAGGCGAAAGCCAACGGTACCGTCATTTCCCCTGAGGTTTTGTCTAACTGGGCCCAGAGGGTAATAATTTTCCTTGGGAATGCTAATTACGCCCTTTCCACAGTGTCCGGTGTTCTTGGCGGGACAGCTTCGGCAAACGGTCTCGCTCCTGCAACGGCTGGGGTTTGTGGTCAACGGCTCCAAGTCGGCTCTGGTTCCCACTCAGAAACTTACCTTTCTAGGGTTCGTCATAGACTCAGTCGAGGCTGCGCTCAGTCTCCCCTCCAGGAAAATCGCCAAGATCAGACATTTGTTGCGGCAGACGATCGCAAAGGATCTGACGTTGTTGCGACAAATAGACAGGGTGGTGGGGCTCCTGTCGTCCTCCATCCAGGCGATCTTCCCGGGGCCGTTACACTACAGAGCGCTTCAGCGCCTCAAGGCCCACCACCTGCGACGGGGTATGACCTACGACCAGAGGGTGCCCCTTACGGAGGAGGTGAAAGAGGAAATGTCTTGGTGGCTCACTCATATGGAGGCGTGGAATGGGCGTGCGATCTTCGGATCGGTCCCAGATTTGGTCATCGAGTCCGACGCCAGCAGGTCGGGCGGGGAGCCCGCTGCGGGGACTTCTCCACCGGCGGCGTCTGGTCTTCCGAAGAACAACAGTTACATATCAACTGTTTGGAGCTCCTAGCGGGGTCCTTTGCGGTGCGTTGCTGGACCAAGGAGTCGGCGACAGCCTGTGTCCTACTGAAAATGGACAACGTCTCGGCGGTCCGCTACGTGAACCATCTGGGAGGTCCGCGCTCTCGGGCGTTGGCGAATTTGGCAAAGACTTTCTGGGACTATTGTCTCTCCCGACACATTTCGGTGACGGAATACTTGCCGGGCCACGCCAATCAAGTGGCGGATTGGCATTCCAGACATCTGCGGGACTCCAGCCAATGGATGTTGGACCCCCGAGTGTTTCAATGGATCGCCGATCTGTGGGGTCCGTTTACGGTGGATCTGTTTGCGTCCTGCCTGGATCACCAGCTCCTGCGGTTCTACAGTTGGAGGCCGGACCCACTGGCGGAGGCCACGGACGCCTTCCTGCAGGATTGGAGTCACGATCGGCCTTATGCTTTCCCCCCGATCTCGATGGTGGTCCGAACGGCGGCCCAACTGCGCCGTCAGGGAGCGGACTTGGTGTTGATCACACCACTTTGGAGATCTCAAGTCTGGTTTCCAGTTCTTCTGGAACTTTCTTGGGATTTTCCAATCCTACTCCCCCAGTTTCCTCACCTCCTGCTGAATCCGAGTCAGGAGCCGCATCCTCTCATCACTCGGAGTTCGCTCCGCCTCATGGCGTGGAGGCTTTCCGGAGCCGTTGGTCGCTCCCGGGCCTTTCAGGATCAGCTGAGAGCCTCCTGTCAAAAGCCTGGGCTGATAGCACGACAAAGCGATACAAGTCCGCTTGGCTTAGGTGGATGCGTTGGTGTCTACGAAGGGACCTGGATCCCCTGGTCGCAGGCCTTGTTCCCATTTTGAATTTCTTAGCTGAATTGGCGACTAAGGGCCTGGCATATAGAACGATCAATGCTATGCGTTCTGCAATATCTGCGGGGCACCAACCGGTGGAGAATTTCCCGGTGGGGGAGCACCCCTTTGTTTGTCGGCTCTTGCGAGGTATCCGCCTTGCGTTGCCTCCGGAACCCAGGTATTCAGTTCTTTGGGATGTCAACGTGGTTTTGAATTTGTTCCTTTCCTGGCCGGCTAATTGTTACTTGTCCTTGAAGGAACTTTTGGCTAAATTGGCCATGCTTCTATGCCTGGTATCTTGCAGGCGGGTTTCAGACGTACGCGCATTGGACGTTTCCGCGCGTGTTTTTTCCCCTGATGGGGTTACCTTCACGGTGGGGCGTCACACGAAGTCCGCAACTCGATCCATCTCGTACCCGGCTTTCGTGGACACCCCGAAATTGTGTGTTGTACATTGCTTGAAAGCGTATGAAGACATCACTTTGGACATCCGCCCGGCGGGCGAAAGACAATTACTAATTGCCTTGCGTGAACCACACAAAGCAGTCTCCTCCCCCACTATTGCAAGGTGGGTGTGTTGGGTCATGCAAGAAGCAGGCATCGATACGAAACGTTTTGGAGCTCACTCGGCCAAGGGGGCCATGGCCTCAAAGGCTTTTTCAGTGGGTGCTCGGTTGGAGGATCTCATGCGAGCAGCGGATTGGTCCTCGGATTCCACGTTTAAAAGGTTTTATTTCAAACCAGTAGTGGATCTGGCCCAGTTGGTGGTGAGTAAGCTTTGAACTAGCATAATCTGAAGCCTCCGGTCCTGACATAGAATCGAAATTTGCCTAACTTACGTAACAGTAAGTTTCAATTCTATTAAGGACACGGAGGCGAGGATTATCCCACCCATTAATCCTCCATATTCGGTACCCACCCGTATGAGAGTAAGTAAAGCGTTTACGAACAGGTCTACATCTTAGCTATGTTATGCCAGTCTTATGATGCTCCTCTGTTGCATGTGGTCGGTAGCTTGTAGCACCCGGTTTACGCTGTTGTTTTTCTGCTAGGAAACGATGGCGCCAAACAGGATCAGTGAGATGAGGGAGTGACCTACGCGAAGAAAGAGGAGGAAGTTCAAGGAGGGACTGGCTTTCTACCTAGTAGCGGACATAGTGGAAGGACTACGTTTGGATGACCAAGGCTAATCTCATGGGATTTGTAGTTCTTGGGACTTAGAAAACTTATTTTATATGCTCATTGTTCCTTTGAGCATTGTGTTGAACGTTTTTTCCTGAGCTGCCGTGTTTTTTATAATGGAATAAAGCGAAGGAAGATAAAGCATAATCCTCGCCTCCGTGTCCTTAATAGAATTGAAACTTACCGTTCCGTAAGTTAGGCAAATTTCGATTCATGGTTCAAGCATTACATTTGAATAATTAGACCGTGACAGCATGCACCCAGACAAATTATGTGTGTTTCAGGGTGTTTCTTTGTTGTCCCTGACTCAAGTGTATGAAGGCATCATATATGCAACTTCAAAAAAGTTCAAGGTTTGTGTATGTAACTGCATGTGTGTTGATGACCTGACAACATGACCGTTTCCATCCTGGATAGTACTGTGCATCAGTGGGCCTCTGTATGTATGTGGTGTCCCACATATCTGTAAATTCTTGATCCTTATGTGGGTACATATTAAGCATGTAATATTGTGTTGATTAGTTTAGTATGTGATGTTTGATTGACATAACCAGTGACGGACAGTAGCAAATTTGTCAGTATGGCACACAAATTACTCTGTGACCATACCGTGGTAACAGATCTGGCAAGGGTCATGAAGCTGTGATATGTATCCAAGATCAACTGTATGTATTCAAACATGTATTAAAAATGTTCTATAGTCTATTTTGTGCTCAAATTTAAGGTTCTATTTGTAATGATGCATATTATCTTGTATATTTGTATCTGACAACAATTGTGCTTACACTCTACATAAAGGTATCGCAAACGACCACCAGTATACAGGCTTTTCCCAGACCTGCAGACCATGGAGGAACGTGACCAAATTCGCAAATATCGTTTCACCAGGGCAGTAATAGAACAGTTGGCTAACCAGTTGACACCAGATTTGATCCCTGGTCGCACATATCCGACTGCACTGACCCCCAAGGTAAGGGTCATGGCCGCCTTACTTTTTTTTGCTACTGGTTCTTTCCAGTATACTGTGGCAACATCTGGTGGCATGTCAAAGACTATGTTCAGCCATGTCCTGCGTGATGGGTTGGAGGCATTGCTCCGTCGCCTGGACCAGTACATCAAGTTCCCCACAAACAGAAGAGTCATCTGACATCAAGGGCGATTTCTACACCTTAGGACGTATACCCCACATCATCGGAGCAATTGAAGCAACCCATGTTGCTTTGATGCCACCCTCAGCCAATGAGCAAACAGGTCTATCGCAACAGGAAGCACTTTCACTCCATCAATGTCCAATTGGTGGGTTTGCCGGGCATGTTGATATCCCATGTTTGTGTACGTTTCCCTGGCTCGGCAATGATGCTTACATCCTGAGGAACAGCGTTGTCCCCTATATGATGTCCACTCTGCAACGTGACCGTGCCTTGATTGTTGGTAGGTGATCTTTAATCTGTATGTTTTAGTGTGTTGATTGCATGTCAGATAGTGCTCTGTTGTAAGACAACTGAACTTGTACATGTGTTCTGTGTAAGCGATTCTGGATACCCCAACTTTCCCTGGTTGGTGACCCCTCGGCGCAAACCAGTCACACCTGCAGAATGCGTTTAAATGAGGCACAGGGTCGTACCAGGCGAGTGGTTGAACGCACATGTGGTCTCCTGAAAACAAGGTTCCGGTGTCTGGATCGCACAGGAGGAGCACTACAAAATGGCCCCCTGAAGGTGTGCTGCATGCATACGCCACAACCTTGCAGTCCGAAAGGAAATAACACTTATACTGGATGACAGAGACCAGCAGCCACCAGCAAGGGAGGAAACAGGCTTGGCATATGATGCCAGTGATGATATTGAGGAGGATGATGTTGGGGATTTACGAAAACAACTTATCCGCAACTTCTTCACCTAAATGTGAATATTCAATGAGAGGTGTCAACCCCCAAACGTTTATTTGTGTGTTGCTGTTGTTCTATGTTTATGTATTCTGCTGAGTGTATGTTAATCTTCAATCGGTTTACACTGAGTTGCTCAATCAAAATTTGCATGAGACATGTGCAATGCTAAACTCAATACTAGCTTGTGTTTCCACTGGCAGTTGTATGCTTTAGCTGAGACAGTTAGCAAAATTAAGCCATATCATTCCCGAGTTCCTGACTCTTTTCTATGTTTCTTCTGACCAGAATCATTCACCATATCAACTGCAGAGTTGTGACCACACAACATCAATGATACTGTGCCATACTTCCACAGTGAACAGTTGTGGAAATCCATGGACTCCACTTCCTTCTGAACTGATGTTCATTTTTTTTTACTTGTGACCCTTTTGTTACTGTGTAATGTCATTACAGTTTGTGTTAAGGTGTAAGGTTGTATCACAGTTGAATAAACCTGCGCTCCACATTTAGGTGAACCTTGTCTGTTTGCACACATCTAAAGGTTATCCTGAAACAAAACATATTCCATGATATATTGTGGTGACCAAGATTGTTGTTTGTGCTTGCAAATGGTGATATACTTACAGACTGTAGACTACAATTGTATCAGCACCATGTACTATGGGCTGTGTGTTAACCTTGTTGTGTCTAACTATTATACTGTGACAGATTACATTTACTCCCAAGCCAGTAGTTAGCATATCTGAATTAATATTTATCCAATTTTGTTGACACTTTCTTTTTTGTCTTGTATTGTGTCATTTAAAACTGTACATTTGTGTTTTAAACTCCCAACATTTTATGCAAAGTGATTCATTTGAGTGCATGATTTGATGATAAAAATTCAGACAATGACGGAGTGATCATACAAAACATGGAAAACAGAGTGCAGAGATGAGTTGGTAGTGTTTGTAGATGTAGTCTTCAGTAGTAAATCCACAGTTATTTAAGTCCAACTTAGACCCTCCAGCCAATGTGAGAGAGTTCAATTAGAGTCAACAAAGTAAATGCTTGGCACACAATGGAGGATATTAGGAGTAGGTTGTCACTACCTGGGGTGATGAGTAGCCATCGATCTCTCATGTCTTCTTCTTTGGCCAACCCTTTTTTTTTTCAGGCGGACCCTCAGGTACAAGCAGCGGCGATGCAAGGGGCTTTCTGCCAGAGACCACATCCCTTCCTGTGGCAGGTGCAGATGTTGATACACCAGGTGTTGTGGGCACACATGGAGGTGTGGACATGTTGGTGGCAATCTGGCGGAGGCAGGTGAGAATGTCCCTGTGCACTGCAGTCAAGTCATCAATTTTGGCCATGTAAATGTCCATTTTGTCATAGTGGGCTGCCTGTTGTTGTTGCATGGTCCTGAGCCATCTTGCCGGTACTTTTCCAGGCACTGTGAGGAAAGCATAGTAACAGGTGGGCTTGTTGGGGTATGGGGGAGGAGTATTTGCAGAGACTTCAACCCCTATCATTCCCTGTCCTCCACACACCTTCCCACCCCGTTCAAACAGCACACCTGGAATTATGCAGCCCCCGCGAGTGAGTGGAAATGTACTGGCAAGATGGCTGACACTGGGGACTGGTGGGAGAAGCAGAAGGCCTTGATGGGAGTTGTGTGCAAATGAAACAGCAGGCACCGGTGTCAGTCATCTTTCCAGTACATTTCCATTCAGTCTCAGGGATAGCATGGTCCAAAGTGTGCTGTTTGAACTGGGTAGGAAGGTGTGTGGAGGACAGAGCCTGATGATAGATCTAGTCTGTGCAGACACTCTTCCTCCCACGCAGCACAACCAGCCCATCAGGAAGAGTGATGCCCTGAAAATGTGTACATTCAAGATGTCTGACACTGGTGCCTGCAGCTTGATTTGGCCACAACTCCCATCAAGGCCTTGTACTCCTCAAAGCAGTCCCCCGTGTCAGCCTTCTTGCCAATACTTTTCCACTAACTGTGAGGAAAACATAGTACCAGGTGGGCTTGTTGGCCTATGGGGTGGAGTGATAGGTGTACCACAACTCCCTTCAGGCCTGTGCCCACAACCACCTTTACAGCCATCCCAAGCATCCTTCCTGTGACTCATCTTTCCCTGTGAGTGAGTGAGTGAGTGAGTGAGTGAGTGAGTGAGAGAGTGAGTGAGTGAGTGAAAGTGTGCTGCCAAGATGGCTGACTGGTTTTTGGAGCACAAAGCCTATTTGTAAGAAGTACTTACATGTTAGGAAAATGTTAAACTTTCTCTTTCATTTGTAGGTATGTTGTTTGTTAATCTGGCATACACATCAAATGCTCATTTACTCTAGATTTGTATACCTTTGATAACAGTCATTTGTATCACTGTATCCTTGACAGTGATGTCTGTGGATGTGTAATTGGTAAGATTAGTGGAATGTTGAATAGGTACTCACTAGACTCTGGTGCTCCTGGTATTCCATAGACGCCCTCTGGTAGATAGATGGCACGTACCTTCTCCTCCCGAAAAGTGAAGTGCACAGGTGGTGCAGGGTGGCAAACAATAGTCTGATGACTTTGGGCGTGTTCTCTCGAAATCAGCTTCTTGACTCTCCTTCGAACATCATAGTACCTACTTCTGATATCATCCATTGTGCGCAGGCAAGGGGCTTAAAATTTCACCTTGTTGACTATATTCTCCCACATCCTATTTCTCTGGGTCAGGGGTGTCTGTTGGACTAGGTTCCCAAATACCTGTGGCTCTACTTTGGCATTTTGATCTACAAGCACTTCCAACTCCTTCTCCGTGAACCTCAGCAGCTTCTTTGGAGGCATAATGAGGGTGAAGGTGAAGATGGAGGTGGGGTTGAGAGTGAAGGTGGGAGTGGATGTCAATAAGTAAAAGTGTGTGTTTCAGAGTGTCTGCAAGTAGTGCGGTGGGTGACGTGTGTGTATGAGGCAGAGAGCAGTGAATCATGGGCTTTGTATGTGTTATCTTAGCAGTTCTGTTGTTGCAAAGATTGTGGTCCTCTGGTTGGCCGTTTTTATAGATGGATTGGTGGATGTGGCTAATGACTTTTTGGGAGGCGTCGCCAATGCTTGTTTTGACATTATTTGACATTTTCTAGTTGCCTTTTGTGACACAAACCGGCACGGTTCAAAAACCGCGTTGTGCACATTGTCATCTGTTCGCAGGGTAAACCGAATCTCATACATTGCCGCAATGCTATGCTTCTGCATATACGTACGAGTCGGTCGCTTTAGGCTGTTTTCAGGACTGATCAGTCAATCGGATTGCACTCCGGTGGGACAAGTCGGTGGGATTTAAAATGCAAAGCATCATACTCCGTCGTTCGGGCAGCTCGCGGTCCACTCGTTTGGAAAGCATTCAGGAACTGAGTCGGAGATCGTAATCGGCCCCTAAATTTATTAAAAGGCAATATTTACTACTACTATATTAAAGTAAATGATATTGAATAAAAAGATATTCTGTAAAAAGATATTACATTAAAAAAATAGATATATTCTTACATCGTGTATCCTACTACATATCATTTTTATAGTCACAATATTTATTTTTTTAACTTTATTTTTTATTTTTTTCACTAATAAAGCAAAACTTACAGATGGGAAAAGAAGTTGTTAATGCAAGAAGTGTGACAATAAATATTGCAGCTGGCTTTCCAATTAGAAACACAGACTCAGCAACATTATCTGCATGCAAGTACATAGGTCAAAACCCCCTACAATCCTGGAAGGCAGTTACTAAGGGCCTGATCCTGACCTCCCATGAGACAGATCTAGGGCTTCGTCTTCTACAGCTAGATCCAACTTGTAATGTTTCAGCCATGGGGACCAAATTTTACGGAATTTACGCGGGTAGCCCCTCGCCTTATAAACCACTTTCTCTACAGTCATGTAGATATCCATATTGGACTTCCACTCCGTAAGTGTAGGAAGGAGTTGTGCCCCCCAGTACTTTGCAATGTCCCATTTGGCCACCACTAACCCAAGATTGGCCAGCAAGAGCCTGTAGTGCGGCAGGTCGATGTTTGTGGGAATACCTAGGAGTAAGAATTTAACATCCAGCCCTAGGCTCGCCCCAAAGTATTGTGTTCAGTTCTCCCATGATCATGTGTCAGTAGGTTTGAATGTGGCTGCATTCCCAGAGAGTGTGAATGTATGTGCCGTGCTCTGCATGACATCTGAGACGGGCAGGGTCCTACACCCTCCCCATCTTGTGTAGACGGTCCCTATCAAAATAGACCCTGTGAAGGATCCTATATTGTATAAGGCGCAACCTTAGTTTGATCGCTACCTCACGTGGGTGCATGAGGGCCGCTTCCCAGTCTATATCCTCAAATGGCTCAGTGGTAAGTTCCCACTTTGCGCGAAGTGGACCAAGGTTGTCAGGCATGTTATTGATTTGTGTTTTGTATGTCAGGGATATCGCCTGAGGCGGGATCTCTTCCTGCAGGAGCCTGCCTTCAAGGGGGGCATACTCTGGCAATGTCACAGCGTCCAGCCCTTCTGCTTGCCAGGCATGTTCAAGCCTAAGATATGCATAGGCTTGGGAACTATGAAGTTGGTATGTGGACTGACTGAAAGAAAAGGAGGCCAGAGAGCCTCTTTCCAGGAGGTCTCCTATCTTAAAAAGATTTTGTGATATGTGTTCTGCAGAACGTAAAGAAGCTGGGGGAGTGTTACCATTTTATGCATGGCAGCCCTTCTCATAATAGTCAGAGCAAGCTTCTTCAAACTCCTCACATCCGCCTGAAAGTTTAACAACACCGTCTTATGCTACGATCCAGTTGGGCCTCGGGGTCGATGGTGATGTAGAGCCCCAAGTAAAGAAACCGCGGGCAGCTGGGGTAGGTGTAAGCCTCCGGGTCTCCACCCAACAGGTAGAGGGTGTATTTAATCCAGTTGATCTTATAGCCAGCGTAGCTGCCATATTCCTCAAATATGTGCAATAGTCGGGGTAGTGTTTCAGTAGGTTGCGTGACATAGAGCAGAATATCATCCGCATATAGTGATATGCTTTCTTCTTCTAGAGGACACAAATTAGCGAGGAAGCTGCCTAGGTCTGGTCGGGTACGAACCACACAGGCCAATGGCTTCAATATGAGGGCAAACAATAAAGGGGATAGGGGACACCCATGCCTGGTGCCTCGCTGTATCGGCCAGCTGGCTGAAAGAGTGCCATTGACCCGGACCCGTGCCTTGGGCATGTTGTATAACAATGCCAGCCAATCTAGGAAAACCGGTTCGAAGCCCATTTTTTCCAGAGTATGCCGCGTGAAGGGCCAGTGAATCGTGTCAAATGCTTTTTCTGCGTCAAGCAAAAGAAGCAAGTGGGGAGTGTCCCGGCCCTTTACAGTGTCCATCCAGTTAGCTTAGGCATAAAACCTGTTGTTCCTCTACCCAGGACCGTGCAGCCTCAGGGGTTTAGAAGAAAAGCGTGGACTCTTGGAAAAGAGTTTGGCCGGGAATAATAGCATATATTGAATCCCCATAGCACCTAATTTAGCCTTGACTTGGTCAAAGGCCCGCCTCTGTTTTTGCACGTCTTGGGAATAGTCAGGAAAGACCATCACTCTAGTGTTTTCGTAACGGATCTCTCCTTTTTTCCGGATTTCCCTCAGTATTAAGTCTCTATCGTGAAAGCTCAGGAAACGTGCTATTAGGGGTCGAGGAGGGGCCCTGGGAGGAGGAGCAAAGTTTGGCATCCTGTGCGCTCGTTTATTAACGAAACAGGTCGAGAATGGCGCCTGTGGTAGTACATTTTTCAGGAATGTCAGAAGAAACTGTCCCGGGTCAACTCCCTCCACTTTTTCTGGAAAACCAAAGAATCTGAGGTTGTTCCTCCTGGCCATCTGCTACAGATGACAAAAGTCCAGCAATATCCTTGCGTGTGACTTTGGAAGTATCCTCTAACTCTGAGATGCGGTGTTCAGTTTCGGTCACCCGTTCTCAGACCTTACGGAGATTCTGGGGCAGCAGTGTCACCTCAGAGTGGATCTCCACTATTCTCCCCTCCAAACTTTCCCTTGACTCATGAATAGCCTGCAGGATGGTCGCCGTATCCGGAGGTGGAATGGGACCGCCCTCCGTACCCAGCGCAGCCAATAGCACCCTAGCAAAGCGGTCCAGTTTGCCCTGCCGAGACTGCTTGGGTTCTTTGTTTTTGTCTTTGTCCTTCGCCATCGTGGGAGGGCGCGGAGGAGGCGACGACCTGGCCAGCGTCTGCAGGGTCCCATATGCCCACCTTTACTCAGTAGCTTTGCCACCGGTCGAGTCCTAGCTGGTTCAGTGGATGTCAGAAGTGGTGGCAAAGTTAGAGCAGGGTCCGGGGGCGGTACGAGGTCTTGCAGACATCCCTCCAGGCACGACGACCCAGTGATGGATCTCTCCAGACACCATCTTCCCGCAGCACGGTCGGGGCTGCCCCAATCAGGAGGAGCTGTTGTCGTCAGCAGCTCAGGATAGTACGCGCCAGGATGTAGAGGTCCTCAGGTAAACCGCAAGGGGACAGGCAATCCGGAACCGGTACCAAGGGTGGTGTGAGAAGTTGGCCTGGTATATGATTTTCACTATTCTAGTGAGCACCTTGCACCAGTCCAAACAACCCTTATGGTGATGGTTGTAGAGTCAACCTTTAAGACCTGCTATCCTAGTGCTAGCATGGACAAAGCAGTCTTAGGCTAAACTCAAGAGGGCATATGTAACCCCTTTAATACCAAATGAAAGGACACCACACAGGTTATATATATATATAAAATATATATGTATTTATTACTAAATTATTCCTCCGAACTCTTTATGAGATCAGAGGCACAAGCACATAACAAGATACTTAATCAACATACAATAAGTTGCACAAAATACAGTAATGCCCTAGGGGCACTTTGAACCATATACTAAAATAGTGGTATAAGAACCACGTCACGAACAAAGGATAGGCCTAGGGCCTGGAGAATCGCTGGGGCTACGATGTACTACCAAAGGATAGGGAGCAGGAGGCCCACGGGATGCGTGTGCAGCGTCTTTACACACATGCGAGTTACCATAGAGTTATAATGGGAACGAAAGAAATGGAAACAAGTTCTTTAAGGTCACTTCCGGATGGACAAGGAGAAAGCTACTTGAAAGTTAGACTCTAGGATAGTAAATACCCACAGAAGCACCGAAGTACTCGCGTTACCTCACCCACAGGAAGTGGGTGCATAGGTGTCAAAGTGTGTCGGGTTTCGTCACTGAATCCTATGGAGCCTTGAAGAATGATGCTGCAGGCGACCACGAGGGAAGTGTCCGGTTGGATCCAAGGGCGGATCGAGGATGAAGAGTACCTGAAAGCAGAGGGGACAGAGTCTGGGTCACTAGCCAGTGACCAGGAAGGAACCAGGAAGGAACCAGGCGATGCAGCGAAGCAATCAGGTGATGTCGTGAAGCTTGTCTCTGCAGCCACGTGGACCAGGAAGTGTCGACGACAACCAGGAGCTGAATACAGACTGTCCCACGAAGGCTCTCGCTGTCGGCGGTGTTGGCTTCTGGATTGGAGTCAACAAGCCTTGGCAAAGGCAACCCACGCAGGAATCGAATATGGCTTACGGATCAGACCAGCAAGGTCTGATGGGCTTCTCTTTTTCAGTGAAGCAGGGGCCAGTCTGGAAACCAGACCAGCAATGTAAATTAAAAGGTTCGTCGTCACAGAGGCCACTAGCCAACGGGCAAGTGACCGGACAGACGCGTCGAGCAGGAAAATGCAGAAGGGCCCCACGCAGAACTCGTGGAGTGTGGAGGGCTTATCTTCGGTGCCATTGGTGCTCGGGGATGGGGCTTCTCAGTCCCCAATGCACAACTTCGAGGGTGCCTCAGAAGTTGCACGGAAATCAATTCACTGGCTTTCCAAGATGGCCGGTACCACGTCTCTCGTCACCTCCACGGGTCTCAGCTCTGCTGTGACTGTGGATCGGCTGTTAGAAGTCTGTAAGTCTGAGTCTTGTCAGGCTCTGTGCTCGGGCTCCGGCGAGAGCGTCGACCAAGCAAACCGTTGATCACTTTTTGGTGCCTGCTTGCACAGGGTGGTCACTCCTTGACCACAAGGGAGATTCTTCAGTCTTCTATCTTCAAGTAGAACGTCAAAGGTCCAGAGTTTCGTTTCAAGTTTCAGTCAGGATAAATCTAAAGTCTTGGGACTCAGCCCCTACCTATATACCAAATTTAGGGGCTGGATTACCTGCTAGGTCCCTCCTATGGGTGGGACCAGGGAAGGGATGGTTATACCCCTTTCCCTTTGTCCTGTTTCGCGCCAGAGCTGGGGCTGGAGTGCCCCAGCACCGGTTTGAACTGGACTATGCATGGGACACCTTGTGTGCCCCAGGCAGTGTCTCATTTCATTCAGCCCTCCCTGCCCCAATACACTATGGCCTGTCTGGGGTGGGGCTAGCACCTCCCAAGACAGGAAACCTATCGTCCAAGCCTCTCTCGTTGGAAGGACTCCCAGCAGCTGTGGCAGCAGCATCCATTTTGAGATGCTGAGGCTCTGGTTAACTTTAACCGGGATTAGTAGGAACAACATGTCTTCTCCCTCTAGAAGGGTGGAATGCTACCCCTGTCACCAGAACTGGTGAGGGGGTAGTATTCCAAAGCGTATGACACCTTACACAACATGTTTTGATAAAGCCAAACCAAAGTTAGCATTCAACCGCGAGGATTATAATGCACTTAAGAGTATATGGTATGGCAATATCCTAGAACAGCTGTAAGGACATGGTTCCGAAAGCTGCAGACATGCTCAGCTCATGCTAGAGCCTCATCTCACATAAAACCAAGCACTCTGCCTTCAGGATTGTTAAGGCCTGCCATAGGAGTGACTTATAGGTGTATATGTGTCTAGATATAAGGTTAGATATAGGAATACTATACCTAAGCAAGGGGTGATTACATGACCTTGCCCCAGCTGCGTGATCAGCCAGTTGTGTCAGTTTGGATGGCCAGATAGGGGTGGCAAAAGATATGCTGCAGCCTCTGGTAGGCCTTGGGTGCACCTATGCCCTGGGTACCTATAGTACACTGTACTGGGACTCACAAGAGTGACCCATTTACCAATTGGTGATGTACCTAAAGTACATGGTGTGAATTTAGAGAGAGAACTGCAGGGCTGTGGGTCTGATTAGCAGGCCCACAGCCACTTTAAGTCGAAAACCAGTGAAGCAAAAAGCGAAAAGTGGGGTTACCATAGGAAAGCAGACCCTACTCTCCTACAGGGGGAGATAATACAGACATCTGCGCCCCTCGAGTATCTACCAGATGTTATTAGGACCTTATCCCTTTGGCGATACCAGCTGATGGCATCCCCCTCTGTCCCAGGCCACAGTGGAGCGCCTGCAAGCCAAACCCCGCCGGCGCTCAAAGAGGAGGTTAGGCGCGTCCGCAGGGAGAACCCACGCCGGTTAATGTGCCGAGATGTCTCCCCAGCGTGGTGCAGAGGTCTCAGCGCAGTGTTCAGGGAAGAGCAGTAGTGTGTCAAAACCAGCCTACACCCAAGGCACGGTCCAAATGGGGTAAGTGGAGGGCTGTTACAGGGTAGCAGAGCCAGGGCAGCAGTTCTAGGACAGCGGTGTCTATGGGCCAATCAGCGCCCAGCCATACCTGCCCAGCTGGGCGAGTTGTCTCCCCTGGAGGAAGCTTCCACTGTGCCACTCAGGGCCATGGGGGCCGGCCCAACACTAGTCGCACAGGTCGTAAATCAGGCGACCGAGCCCCTCTCCACACCAGCACGTCCACACACTGTGAGGCCTTCCGATCGGCCCAACAGGGACCAGAGCCCGGGAAAAGGAAGTAGCACCACAGTCTTCCAGGCCAGGCCACCTCCGGGACTCTCACAGCCCGCTGCAGTGGACAGATGGCGGAGCTCCGCCCAGTATATCAGATGCAGGCGCCTGCGTCAGCGCCCCGGGATCAGGAATAGCCAGCGCCCCTCACCTTAACCTCTGCCGAGATCGAAGGGGCCCAGCCCGCTGCATTGTCCTCAGGTTCAAGGAGGCACACCAGGCACAGCTCCGGGTGATAACACTGGTCTCCCCCTCCGGGCGGTCGCTTCGTCGGAGCGGCGCTTACATGAGGCTGGGCTCTGGTTAGTGCACCAGCGCCGCCATTTTGAAAGTGATTGCGCTCCAGCCCCAGCGCCAGAAAAATCTGTGGTCACCGGGTCAGGATGGCACCTCAGCTCTCAGCGGTAAGACCACCTTATTGCCACAGGTTTCCGCCGGCAGGACATAAGCTTAGGCAGCGATGAGGAGCAGGAATACTGCAGGATTACGAGCGGGCCAGCGGAGCTCTTGTTCAGCACGTGTACCACATCATGATGCTCGCCACACCCCCCTAGTCACAATATTTTTGACACAATATTCACATGACATTTAAGAAATTATATTTGTATCATTCACTCTCTTAGTAAAGCTCTGGCACAATAGTGTATATCAATGGTATGTTGCCTGCCTCTGGTAAAACACTGGCTGTGGCATAATGGTGCTAATTGCTGGCATATTTTGGGCATTCTTATTATGATGGTGCTTCCATATGGCATATTGCCGGTCATGACAGAGTAGTGAAAAATGTTAGTATTGTCAAGTGCAGGTATTTTGGGTTTTTTATTTGTTCAAAGAAATTGATGTTTATCTCCAGAGGCACAGCCAGGCATCTGATTGTTACAGGACGTCTGGCAGTGTTCCAGAAAATCACCCAGCAAGGAGAACAAAAACTTCAGACCAGGAAAAATGACTAGCTGATGAGGGCAAGCAGCAAGCGAAGAGCAGAGATGTAATAACAGGAACAGGAGAGAGCAGAGAATCCATGGAGATTAATAAGCCACCAATGATTCAGGAAAAATTGTTACACAGCTGCACTTCACAATGGAACTCCTTTAATAGCAGAACACGGAAAATGACATCATTCACAAGAGGTTCACCCATCTTTGTTTGATATGTAAAACGCCGCACAAAAACAATATCACTGCAATGTGTAATATATAATAAAGAACCAAGTACAAATTAGGCTATGTATTACACAAATGATGCCAGTATACTATAATTTCATAAAAGATACGCTATTTAGCAAGCAAAAAAATAAAAAGGGTTTCACTTACATGCAGCATTTCCAGGAGCTGGCATACAGGGAACACAACACCCACAAACCTATGCATAGTTGAGAAAGCTTTCTTACACTGGAGGATTCAAAATGGTGCTGCCAGAGGATGCCACCACGTCCTGAAGCTAATAGTGGAGCTCTGCTTGAAACAATAAGATAAGGAAGAAATCCGTTCACATATCTTGTGTGTATCCATGGTAGAGATGTGCCCACTCTGATATAAAAGAGGCTGCAGCAAAATGGTGGTAACTTTCCTAGACATATGATGGCATCTGTGGCTTCACAACTGCTGTAATGTAGTTTACTGTATTATGATGGTAATTTATGACATACTGTGGACATGCATGGCATGATGGTGCTTACCCTAGGATAATGCTGACCATGGCTTAGTAGTGGCAATTCTTCACATTCTATGGCCAACCATTCCATGATGGTGCTTAGGCATGATTGAGGTATTTTACACTTTAAAAGATCACGAAGAGCGTCACCAAGTTTACAAGATAAGCCAACCACTTCTCCAAATTCTTCCTAGTCAGTCCCCAGGTTTTAAAGAAAGGGTCAGGCATGGCAAAATCTAATGCATATGTAAAAGCTTTCACGTCTTCTTAGAGATTGGCTGCTATTTTTTAAACTCTTTTTTGCCATTGCATGCACATCGGTTGAACAGTAACATAGATTTGAAGCGCAAATGACAGGTTGAAGCAGGAATCATCATATAAACAAGGAGGAATCCAAATAAAAACTAACCGCACTCCCTAGGCAATTGGCTGCTCTTTTTGACCAAATTATATTTATGTTCTTTTTTTCAGGAAATGGTTTTTGGATTATTTGTGTTCTCAACTAACAAACTTGTAGTATTGTTTTTATTCAGTTGAAGATAACTGTGCAGACACAACACCTAGGAGAAAAATCTGTTTGTATCTCCTTTTATGTTTATAAGGTGGATTTTCTGGTGCCACACCCAGATATTGTGAAGTACTATTCTACTTTTAAAGGAACCTGGACAGAACAAAAAGCTGTTTTTTTCTCTCCTGTCTATCCCAAACGTCCTATATCAGTGGTAACAGCATTACCTTCCCAACTCAGAGGTATCCATAGTTTTAATTAAACCTGAAATCCTTAGTGTGGTATTCTCCAATTTGTTTTTTTCACTTCCTTATGTTGATGAACTTTGTTTTGTCGTCATTGGGATTCTGTGAGCTTTACCCCTGCCCAACTGAGCTAACATTAATTAATTAATTAATTGTGTGCTTATATAGCGCAGGAAGCACTCCCGAAGGGGTACATCCGCGCTTCGACCGCTGCGAAACCCTTCCTGGCTTCCCTGAGAGATGGTCCCTTAATGGGTATCTCCAGGGTGAGACCAGGCATCCCCGGCGGTCTGGTGGGGCCGTTAGTGAAGATGAGGCAAGCTAGTGCCCAGAGTTGCCGAGTGTGATCGCTGATCAGAGTGGGCACCGAGGCGAGAGAATTATCGAGTCCGCTGACCCTGGTCCAGAAACCTGCCGCGTCGGGAATCGAACCCTGGTCCCGGGCCGTCCTCTGCTCTCGGGTCTGCCGCCTCTAACCAGTGAGCCACACTACTTCACTGCACAACATGCTTGTGCTCTCTCCTTAAGACATGGTAAAATAGGCCTAAACCTAATTAGAACATTTCATTTACTTGCAGGTCCAGAAGAATGGTACAGTATGTACTCAGGGCCTGTACATTAAACGTTAGTAGTGGGCAGCAGCACTCTTTGTGCCACCCACTTAAGTAGCACTGTAAAACCTGCCTCAGGCCTACCACTGCAGCCTGTAGTGCAGTTTTAAACTGCTATTTTGACCTAGCAAAATACATATTATGCCAGGCCTAAACCTTCCGTTTTAGCTCGAGCTTTCAGGATCTGTTGTATATACTTTAGTATACACTCCTTTGTGGGCTTACTGCCCGCTCACTGCTTTTTATTTGTTTGTTTCAGTGTCCTATAAAATCCTTGCTAGCTAGTGGTCAATCCTCCCTCTTTGTCCTTACTTTTAGTCTTTTGTTTCCTCCCATGAAGCAGGGACCAATTACTATATCTTTACACTTTGGTTGTTTATCTGTTAATTTGGGGGGGGCTATTTTTTTTTTATTTCTTTCCTGCTCGTGTTTCACTGTGGGTGATTGTTCAGGCACACATATTTTATTGCATTTTCCCTCCTTCCGCCTCCTACCCCTGTTATTTCTGCAATCCTTCCCGCGTCTCCTGCTCCATTGCCTGTTGTTTATTTGGAATGGTTTCCTTGACCGAGTTGTAAAATAGGGTTTTCAGACAAGCCTATAAAGAAAATAGATTACTGTGTAGCTGGTATCCTGAAGAGACCACAGCATGCATAACGGTTGTGTGAGGGTCTGGAGGTTTAGTTTTATGACTCAGATAGTTTTCAGTGTTTCAGTGTTAACTAACGCACTGAAAAGCGCAAGAAACCTCACATGCCTCGTTAGTAGAAAAGGGATGCCAGCTGAACAGAACGGAGCATTGCTTTGCGGACATTCCTTAGCCATGCATGCCGTACTAATGTTCTAGAAAGCAAGAATATGGTAATTTAAACCACACTTGAGTATATGTGTAAAAATATTTTTAAACATGTGAATGTGTTGAAGGAAAGGTAAAATGAGAACGGAAAATGTTCTTGTAGCCACATAGCTGCATTCCCAGCAGTTTGTATTCATGGTGTTTGTGCATCATTCATTTATGAAGGCTTTTCCATGTTGATGGAATTTTTTTCAACAGGTTTTGGGATAGTGGATCTATTTATGACAGAAATGCATGCTGTTCATTATCGGGAGTGGGGAAGGAACAGAGCTCCTTTGTGTCTGAATTCTGTTATTTTATTATATATGTGATTGGCTCACTCCCCAGCCCTATCTGCCTTTCAGAGGCATTATGGTTTCTTCGTGTTGACAGTTATTTTACATCCGGTGCTGATGTTGCGAATTATAGAGCGCCTATTTATAATTGAAATGCTAAGTGTTGCATGAAAGCAAATGGAAAGTAGTGCAGGAAATTAAACTCTTGTTATTCTAAATCTCATGTTCATTTCCAATCCTAATGGCCTTTCTTAGTTTCATAATTAGCAGCTGTGGCCGTAACGCCACATAAATGTGATAACAGGGCATATGCTGTGATTTTCTGTAATATATCAGTACCATACAAGAAAGAACATTGTTTCTGCAGGGTGGCTTGTGCTTGTTTTCTAGCCCTCTCGAGAGGAGATCATTCTTCTTTTTATATTTGCAGGGGGAGATTTATATGGCGCAAACTCTTACCCTATGTGTTTGAAGTGATTTACATAAGCACAAGTTGCATTACACAACTACATATTGATTTCTTGTTAGGCAAGGGATATCAAGTAATTTCCCCAAAACCACAGGATGTTGAGCTGATCCCAAGACTCAAACCTAGTTCACCAGTGCTTGTTTGGTCCCTAGCCCTACCAGCCTTGCAGTGTTCACAGTGTTTGTTAAAACATTGTTTTAATATTGGCATATTAATGTGCTTCCTTTAACTTTTTTCGGGGGTGGGGGGGGGGTGGTTTGAGGTTGAGTCTGCCCTGTCGTATCGCCTCATCAGAGGCTTTAGTCATAGTGATTTATTTCTTAGAAACGTTTTTTTGTGTTTATGGAATGTTTATGAATCCAGTTTGCTGTCGCGAATAGTGAATCAATCTTTTAACTAAAATGCTCCTTTAAAGACGATTTTTTTCAGGGAATCAGATGACTTAATCAACCGTCTTTTCGAAAGGGGATACCCACAAATGTTGGTGAAAAGAGCCAGAAAGAGAGCATGGTTTAATGACCGAGAAACATTACCCACCCCCGATACCGTCTGACTACCATGGACAAAATGATATGCGTCACTACTTACCGCACTCGAAGTAATGAGATCAACGGATAATCAATGGCCACTGGGGACTGATTTCCGACATAATTGAAGTACAAGAACCACCCATGCATGCGTTTAAAAAGCTAAGAACATCAAATACCAAGTGGTACGCTCGCTACTTGATGCCCCACCCAAACAAACGATCCAGACAATGTGGAATTTACCAGAGGTAGTAGGACACTACAAGTAAACCAAATGCAAGGCCTGCTCCTTGTTCATAGAAACTAAGACCTTCACACACGGAGATATCACCATTACCTTACAGGATCATACAAACTGCAATACTGAGAATGTTATATATGCCATACTATGCCCATGTGACGAAATATATGTGGGACAAACTCGATAAAAAGTGAAAACAAGAATCCTGCAACATTGCAGTAGAATCCGCTGTAAAGCAGCGGGAGCCCCATTAGTGGAACATTTCACGACTGCATCACACACCCCGGAATCTATCAAATGGCTAGTACTGGAAAAGGTATCTTGAATCGGGGAGGAGACCTATGCCAAATCCTCAGTGTCAGAGAGTGTAAGTGGATGCATCGATTGAACAGTGTGACCAATGGCCTTAATGAACATGATGCTACATATGCCCAAATGTCCTGAGCTAAAGAGCTGCCTCCAAGCCTCTGACTTTCAAAACGGGGAACTTGAGCAAGGCGATGGGACATAGAACACAAACAATGCACTAGAGTGTAAAAGGCAAAGAGTTTTTGCAGGTAGATGGGTCCATGACACACAAACCCACTCATAATTCCAGTGCACTCGATACCACACAATTACTATCCACATTATTCCACTGCACACATGCCACATCATTTCACTACACAGTGCCACTCCACACCACACCATTCCACGCCACACAATTCCACAACAAGCAATTACAATCCAACCCACTTAATTCCACTCCACACCACATACATCCACTCCATAACACATGAATAAAAGACGTTATCATTTACTACCTCACTAGCTCTCAGATTGCCAAGACCTATTGACTTTTTTCAGACAGCCGTCGTCCATGTTACTTCTTTCCTCCGATTTTCCATGTTACTTCTTACCTCACATCCTCCCTTAAAAAATGATGCAACACTACAGGTGGAATCATTGCAATTTTTCCTATGATTTTAGACATGCTCAACAACCACATTGTTGTACAACACAGCTAAACTAGGGTGACCCGATAGCTCCCACTGAGGTGAAGACTTTTGGCTTTGCCAATGCATGTTAATACTTATAAGTCACCCCTAAGTCAGGTCCTAAAGGGTAATAAAACAGGGTGCATTGCATTTAAAAAGTAGGACATGTGGGTTTACATTTTACATGTCCTGGCAGTGAAAAACTCGTGTTTCACTGCTGTAAGGCTATCTCTCCTATGGACTAACACTGTGTTGCCTTATTACACTTAATAGGTGCTAAAGTCAGATTAGGAACAGTTAGAAAGATGATGCTTACATTCAAATAAATTGTAATTTAAAATTCACTTTAAAAGTAAAGTCAGAGTTTAGGTTACAATTTTAAAAACACATTTTTAGAAAGTTGACATTTTTATGCCCAAACCAACAGTGCCTTTCTGCCATTGTCATGCCTATGAATGTTCCTGCTGTTGTGGGGTATATATTCCTTTCAGTGTGTGAGACAAAGAAGTCTGGGTGTGAGGGGAGTGGGTTTGACAGGATGGTTGGGGAGGTGCTGCAAATTGCCCGGATTGTACTTCAAAGAGTACAATCCGGGTGGACTGATCACTACCTCATTCCATTCTCTCTCACCCTGGGACACAAATCTGCCCCAATGGCCCCTAGGAAGGAGCTGGGAAGAAAGTGGCACAAGGTTTCTTGCGCTACCCTGGACCCATTATTCCACTATCAGTCGGAGGACCTTTCCCTGGACATCGATGAAAATGTTTCTAGATTGAATTCCACTCTCCTTAAAGCGATTGATTCTATTGCCCCCCAGATAACTATCTCCTCCACTAGGTCGCGACCCTCTGCTCCCTGGTTCTCCACCCCTCTCCGGGAGGAGAAAAGTAGATGTAAGGCTCTTGAACGCAAGTGGAGACTTAACTACGACCCCGAAGCCAAACATCTTTACAGAACGGCCCTAAAACAATTCCTTAAACTCAAGAAAAGCGCGATGAAAGACCATTTTGCTGCTCAAATTAATAAAGCCAAAAATTCATCAAAAACGCTCTTTGGCATCGTTAAAGACTTTATTAACCCTCCGGCTAGGGCCCCCCAGAACACCGCTAGTCAGGTTCTTTGCGAGGGACTCTCAGATTTCTTTCTGGAAAAGATCAATAAACTCTGTGTCTCCTTCCCCACAGAGTCTGTCACCCAGTCTTCTTTCGTTAGTCCCCCAGAGTCTCCGTCCTTCCATTCATTCCACAAACTCAACCAGGACGAGGCTATCAGACTACTCATTTGCTGTAAATCTGGTGCCCCCTCTGATCCGGTCCCCGCTAAAATCATGGGAGAACTGGCGCCTTCACTTGCTTGCCCTTTCCTTTCCGTTTGGAATGCCTCCCTTCACCATGGCTTCTTCCCTACCACCTGGAAGGAGGCATTGGTGATCCCCATTTTGAAAAAGGCAGACGCAGACCCTGCTGTCTTTACTAACTACCGCCCCATTTCCCTTCTCCCTAAACCCGCCAAGGTCCTGGAAAAAGCCGTACAGCTTCAACTTACGGAATATTTAGAAGATCACTCTCTGTTACATGGATCGCAATCCGGTTTTAGAGCCGGATTCAGCACGGAGACGGCCCTGCTGGAAGTATCTGAAACCATCCGAGAATGCGTGGACAGGGGCGAGGAGGCCATGTTGGTTCTCCTCGACCTGTCCGCAGCATTCGACACGGTCTCTCACCCCATCCTCCTGGATCGACTTAAGCAGATAGGCATTGGTGGCACTGCCCTTAGCTGGATTGAGTCCTTCCTCTCATCCAGAAGTCAAAGGGTACTCTTACGTCCTTTTAAATCAGAGAAAAAACCTTTGTCCTGTGGGGTACCTCAGGGCTCCGCCCTCAGCCCCCTGTTCTTCAACGTCTATCTGGCCCCCTTGGCTGACGTTGTGGAGTCTTACGGAGTCAGGGTGGTCTCTTACGCTGACGACACACAGTTGGTGTTTTCCTTTAGGGACCACTCGGACTCCGCATTCCTCAACTTCCGCCAATGCCTCAATAACATCAGTGGCTGGATGACTGCGAACCACCTCAGATTGAACGCAGATAAAACTGAGGTTCTGTTTTTCAATCAGAAAACCCCTATCCCCTCCTCTTGGTGGTGGCCCACGGCGCTTGATCCTGCCCCGTCCCCTGTTCACTCGGCGCGGAATCTCGGTTTCCAATTTGATGACTCCCTGTCATGCAAAACCCAGATCAATAAAGTTACTTCCGCCTGCTTTATGAAACTACGCATGATAAGAAAGATTCTACCCTATCTCCCCCTGGATTCCCGCCGCACAGTCACCCAGGCCCTTATCACATCCCACTTGGATTATGCCAATAGTCTCTACGCAGGGGCCCCCCAGTACCTGATAGGCCGGCTGCAGATTGTCCAGAATGCTGCAGCCAGACTGATCGGTAATATCCCGTACCGTCAATCTGTCTCTGCCTACCGGAAGGAACTCCATTGGCTCCCTGTGGCTAGCCGCATTCAGTTTAAGGTCCTCACCCTTACCTACCGAGCCGTTAACAACTATGGACCTACCTATTTGCAAAAACGTGTCTCGATATCCTGTTCCACCAGATCCCTGAGATCCAATGACCTCCGCCTCCTGATCTCGCCCGTTTCAGATTGTCTAGAACCGGTGGCAGAGGTTTCAGTGTCATTGCTGCCAGACTGTGGAACTCCCTTCCACTTGAGCTGAGGTTCTGCCCTTCCGAAACAATCTTCCGAGCCAAACTCAAAACCTGGCTCTTCTCTGGACTCTAGTCTCTACACCATTCTCTCTCTTCACTCCCCCTCTCCCTTGGCAAACCCTGGATTTTAGCGCCGGGACACCCCTTCGGGGGTAGCTGTGCGCTCTACAAACTCCATAAAATAAATAAAATAAATAAATAAAGAGTCCTGCCTGCGGAACACACAGAGGAATCTAACACCAGGTATGTGCTTGCCTTTGTTACCCTCGATAGTTTGGAGCCAGGAATAGGGCTAGGGGATGAACTGACCAGAACCAGTTTTGGTGCTGACCAGGGAATTCCCCCACTCGAAGGCTGGCACCAGATATAAAAGTGGGACCATCAGTACCTCTCAGGAGAACTCTCCTGGACTTTCAGAAGATTAAGAGCATAGACTGGCTTGCTGTCTAAAGAAGTGGAACTGTCCTTCAGACTGAAGAAAGAAGATTGGACCAGTTTGCCTTGACTCCAGGCTAACAAGAGAGACAGTTGCTGACCTACTGTGTGAGATACAGAGACAAAACCAGCTTCCAGGGGTTTCTTTATAACTACACAATGACCAGCACCAAATGGATCTGTCTAATCTCTACTGCTGGTCTCTGCTGGAGTGAGTCCTGATCCACCACGAGGTGTCCACCAGGTCCTGGACCCTTGGCTGTCATGGGTGAGAACTCCTCCTGTAGAAAAAGCAAAGTTACAGACATTTTGGGCTACTTGCAAACACGAGTGACCTCTTCATGCTGTGAATACACTGCCTGCAATGACCGACAAAGTGTAGCTCCAGCAGGACCTGCTCCTCACTCCGACAGCAACAATAGTGCCAAAGATGGCCGCTGAGTAAGAGCTCTGTGTAAGAGCTCCTGGGTTAGGGATCACCAAAATTGGTTTAAATCCCTAGAAATAACCCATCTCCAACCCACCGGCCACTCGAAGCCAGGGAAGTAAGAACAGCTTACACAGCAGGATATACACCGGCCTGACGAGAAGACTCCTACATCACCGGAGAACGGACCGCCTGACCTGCGATGACCTGCGCTGCCTCGGTACTGACTGCATCGCTAGATACTTTTTACACACTTTTGCCCGTCCAAAGCTGCGCCTGATCTGCATCTGCCCGTCCGGATCGGCGCCTGAGTTGAGCCCGACATCAAGACTGGAGTAATGCCTGGATAACTGCAAGGGAGCACTGCAGGCGTAGAATTGTGCAATCGGACCGCCGTGGAGAGCGATAATCTTCACGCACTACGAGTTGTGGCCGGACGGAGCTGAACTACCAGAGGACGGAAATCTCGAGCGGAGGACCCGCGAGATCATCATAACGTCCCACTCGCTATCTAGACACTTGATCTCACACCCTCCTGGTGAGGAAAAAAATTGGAGAGATAGGGCAACTTTATAAGATTGAGAAGCAAAATAGGAAGAAAGGACCCGCCCCGCCTGACCCTAAAATGGTGGCCACAACAGACATATGAGGACGACAAAATAACAATTCTATAGTTGAAGGCAGTCATTGACCTCACATCCCAGGAGTACATCGGAACAGGGCATATTGAAATGAAATAAGTGGAAAATATGGATCTACACCCGAATTGTTGAAAACTTTAGACTGAGAAGACAGAACCTACCCCGCCTGACGCCAAAATGGCGGCCACCACGGACTAACAAAGGAGGTAGGAACCACATCAATAATAATACTAATCTAAATGAGGTCTGCAGCCCCCCAAGCCCCGCCTTGCGGTCTAAGAAATCCTTACCTCGGGAAAGAAGCATAAGTAACGGCAGGGAACAAACAGAAAACAGGACCAGCCCTGCCTGACCCTAAGATGGCGGCCGTCACAGATATCATGAGAGGCAAGTATGCACAACAAACTGGAAAAACAGGACCCACCTCACTGGAATCTAAAATCGTGACCTGGGCGAAATATAACATATGTGCCAATACTCAAAACAAAAACAAAAGGGTTGTATGATCATCAATATTGTTATTTCTACTATGGATGCCAGAATGGAGATAAGACGAGGCAGCTAAAAAGAGACAAATGAACACCTGAAATTAATAGATATAAATTAAGATTGATAGACAAGGGAAATCACAAAAGACCACGAGGTTAAATACAAGTTAAAGAAAAACAACAGTGGAACAACATCTAAGATAACGCACATCACATATGAGAAGCATAAATACCAATGTAAGTGACATCAATTAGCAAAGATGACCGATTACAACCTAGAAGCAGTAGGCTGCAATGCACGGATCATAAAATATCCAACCCACCTATTTAAAACCGCAAGTAAGAAATATAAACACGACCTTCTGAGGAAAAACCCGGACACATTGATATCTGACCCCTCCTTCAACCTAGACAAAGGCAGGATCATAAACGACCTGATATTTTTCACCAGAAGAACGGCCAAATGGCGCACTGTCTTCACAGAGATGTTTAACATAAAAACTGTTAGCAATATCCCACATGGCACAAAACTAGCCATCATACCTTCACCAAAATTTAGAGCAGACCTTTGCATAACTTTATACAAGAACGGAATAGTGCTTATACAAGCAGCCAATAACGATTTAGAAAAATTTGACAACATATTCCCAAAATGAAAAGAAGGAGTAGAGAAGTCAATGGATAAACACCATCAGAACAGAATGCCCAAACGGACACCCTAAACACTACCTACTCTACCACCACAGACAACAGATTACCTAGAGAACCGCAGGATCAACAGCATGAAAGAACACCAAGTGACACAGACATCTTACTACATAGAGAACCCCATCATCCTCTACACGCAACGCCACCAAGAAACACAACGAACACAGAAACCTGTGTGGATAGGGAAGACAGAGTGAGCATAAAAACACCTATACCATATGATAATACCGCCCCAGCAAAAAGACCGACAAAAGAATCAGCGATGCTCGCCCAGGAGGTAGATACACAACGATCAACGACGCGAGTAGAAAGAATGGAGAATGAGGACAGATTGGATGAAGAGGAGACAGAGAGAACAGAATCACTGATGCTGTTTGCTAAAACCCCCACAGTGCAAGCACAGAGGGAAGATTCAACGATGCGCTCACATGAGGGGACCTCGCCTACTAGTACACCTCTCAGTAAGATGCTAGGAAGAAATGATATGGTAGATGCCACCCCTCCATTAACCCCCCCTGATATGGAAAAGACGACCCTACCATTAACCTCCCCTCACACAACACAAATGTCTGACAAGACCACACGAAACATCAGTCTCCAAGAAACGACTGAAAGATCATGCGACTCAGATACCACATCACACAGCACACAGAATGAAGACGCTGTCAACAGAAAGGAAGACACAAGGAAGTGGAATTATGAAAAAAGAACAGACCCTAAACACTGGATCACAAACGGTAAACACCAAACTGAAAGGATGAACACCTTTTACACATCACCTCAGACCCGGAGAGATATAAAAGGTCTACAAGCGCAAATTGACAATATGTCACAAGACATCCTAAGCAAGCTGAAAGCAATGGAAAAGACACTGGAAATCACAGTAAGCACACACTCCAAAGTCGAATTCATTCAAGAATTAATGCATAATTCGCAAAGAAAGTGGAGGAAGATAGCCATGCCATTACTAAATAGACACAATCGACCAAACAGGACTACCAGTTATATATCAGAAGATGAAACCCTAGCCTTGATACAGGCATACGAGTCCCTAGAACTCAATAGAGGGGAAGAAATCAGGACAGTTCCGAGTGATGCTAATAGAACATCCAGACATAGAGAAAGGAAACCCAATCTTAACAACCTACAACAAGTCCAGCTATCCACCAACTTCATTGAACGGGACCCTAGAAACACTAGAAAACCTCTGAAATGTCTATTGATCAACTGTAGATCCGCAGTAAAACATGCGTCAGACATCGCAGCCCTTATCATTGACCAAGAAATTGACATAGCAGTCCTAACAGAAACATGGCTCTCGGAGTCATCTTCTCCATTCATGGATCTGTTAGTGCCCCCTCAATATATCATAGTGAGACTAGACAGACCAAAAAAGATAGGAGGTGGTATAGCCTGCATACACCGTTCGGACATAGAAATTTATCAAATTCAGTCCGACTCTCTAGAATCCTGTGAATACTTAGGTCTTAATATTTGATCAGCAGACAATCAAAGATGCAACTTGCATGCCTTATACCATCCACCGGGAAATAATGCTACTTTCATAGACCAGTTGATGGAGATCATCACGGATAACTCTAACAGTAACTCCAACGACATATTCTTGGGGGATTTTAATTTATACTGGGACAACAAAAAAGACAAACAGATCTGTGCTCTTAAAGACTTTCTGAATGAACTAAATCTTACCCAAGCCTGCACACAGCCAACACACGCTAAAGGAGCAACTCTAGACTGGATAATATAAAAAAAAATGAACATACAGATCCATTCAGTTGTGCCGTGTGACTGGTCCGATCACCATGCCATAACCTTCCTAATACCCACCTTGAATAGGAATAAGATCACGCAACCTATTAAACTCAAGAAGTGGACCCGAGACAATAAAGACTCAAATATGGAACAGCTAGTAGAAGACTGTGAGAAAGGTCTGAACCCGCCTATCAACTTGGGGAATGTGAATGACCTAACGAATCATTACACTGCGACAGTAACAAACATAGTCAACACCACCATGCCACTAAAACTTAAAAGAATCAGAGAAAAGGACAGAAACCCCTGGTTCAATGAGACACTGAATGATGGTAGGTGGAAATTAAGACTTGCAGAAAGAAAATGGAGACAACACCCGGCAATCCCAGAGTTGAAATCGCTCAGAAAAATTAGGAATGAGTACAACAAAAAGATCCTCAAATCCAAAAAAGAATTTATTAGATCAGAGCTAGAAAATGCCAAAAACAGGCCACGAAAACTATTCGAGATTTTAAAGCAGCAATCCAACAAAGTGGCCAAATCGGCCCAAGAAACCACTAAAGGTCAGCTGAGCTGTGAAGAATTTTCTACCTACTTCACCGACAAGGCCAACACTTTGGAAATAGAACTCAAGAGGGCAGCGGACAACCTGCCCATCCAGCAAGACAGCCTGAACAATAATACCCAAAAAACAAAGCACATTGGGACTCCTTCAAGTCATATGATCAGACGGCTATAGCCAAAATACTATCGGACATCAAACCAAATAACCAGTATAATGACCCACTCCCTGCAAAATGTCTACAAAAGATCAATCACATCATCATCCCAATTTGGACCAAAATAATAAATGCCTCGCTCTCACCAGGGATCCTCCCAGATTGCTTAAAAACTGGACAAGTGGTCCCTATCATCAAAAAACCAACAGTGGATCCAGCAGATCCGAAAGAATTTCGCCCAGTTACCAATATTCCATTACTGGCAAAATTAATTGAGAAATGTGTGCAAAACCAACTAAGTCATCACATCACTAAGTTTATGCTATTGGACGACTACCAATCGGGTTTCAGATCAGGACACAGCACTGAAACGGCAATCCTACATATCGTTGATGACGCATTACAGGCTCTTGATCTCAACAGAACATGTCTACTAGTCCTCTTAGACCTGTCCTCTGCATTTGACCTTGTAAATCATACAAAATTACTAAGCAGACTGAATAACAGGATGGGAATGTCAGGAAAGGTGCTGAATTGGTTTGAATCCTTCCTTCAGAACAGAACTCAAAGAGTCTTAGTCATCCAGGCACTATCCCCATCATGCCCTAATGTGATCGGAGTCCCTCAAGGATCTACACTATCTCCATCACTTTTCAACCTATATGTCGAACCTCTCACAGAAATTCTCCGGGACGCAAACATATGGTATCATATGTATGCAGATGATACGCAGATATACATCAATATAGCATTCCTGGAAGATATCATCTTTATGAATGAGGCCTTAAAAATGTCCTTAAACTGGCTGACCAGCAACCATCTGAAGCTAAATTCACAAAAAACTGAGTTCCTTTCAATCACACCACCAAAGAACCACACAGAAGTGAAAGAATGAACCAAATTGATCACAGCACTAAACTGCACCCCCACTGTAGCGAAATCATTAGGAATCACATTGGATAAGAACCTACACATGAAAGTCTATATCAAAACAATGGCAAAAAATGCCCGCTTTCACCTGAACTACGTTAGGAAATTGAAACCCTTCATCTCTACAGCAGACCTCAAATTGGCAGTACAATCCTTGGTTATCTCGAGAATTGAATATGGATGCACAACCTTAGCAGGACTGCCAAAAATTTCCACAGCACCACTAAAAGCATGTCTCAATGCAGCTGCAAGGCTCATCACCGGATCAAGGAAATTCGACCATTTCACGCCACACCTGAAATCGTTAAACTGGCTGCCATACGAAGCCAGAATCCAATTTAAAATGGCATGTATCACACACTAAGCGCTCCACTACAAAACACCAAGATACCTGGCTCAGAAGATAGAGCTATCTGGAGGAGGCCGACCAGCCAGGAGTGCTAACGAATTACTGTTGAGACCACCCATCTTCCGGAAGAAGAAAACATACGACAGAGCCTTTTCAGGAACTGCCCCCAGAATCTGGAACTCTCTCCCTCCTAATATTAGGAAAATCACAAACACGGTCACATTCAAAAGGGAAGCTAAGATCTTCCTAATGATAAAGTTCCTGAATTAGGCGAGAAAGAACATCACCGACAACATGACAGAGTGATGCCAAAACGGAAAAACAAATGAAGAATAGAGGAAGTCATCGTTATAGTGGATATTAACTCGAGACGCTATACTTACCTGGAAATTTGGAGGACAAATACACAGACAATTTATAGTACATGGACAAATAGAAAAACTGTATGAGAACATGGAAGACAGACAGAGACTGTTATTATATAGACATGCAATCATGACGAGGTCAAGTATTAGCCATTGTACACTGTTGCTATACTACCTACAGTCGTACTCCTAGCCTACCTCATAGCAATGTGATCTCTTACCTACCTCAGGTTATTGTATATGTGAAGCGCTCTGATACCCAAGGGTCACGTTCACGCTATACAAAACTTCTAAATAAATAAATACATAAATAAACCATTGCAACGATCGGCAACATAAGACAGGTACTTTGCGTACTTTGACAGAGAATGTCCAAGACAATCAACTAACACAAAGCTCTAGTGATGACCAGCTCCTCAAACAACTGCAATGACCATCTGTGAAGCTCGTTCTGTTCTTTATGTCAAAAGCCTCCTCTTTAGACTCCCACCAACGCAAACAGAACTCTACGGGCCAGACTTGAGAAGGTAGCTTATCAGCTGGAGTAGCCTGTCCCTGTATTCAACCTGCTGCCCATCAGGGGTCGGCCTAAACTTGTGCCTTTCCCCTGGTCTTGCTCAACTAGATTACCAAGAGTGCTTTTTAATTATTTTCACCTGAAACTTAAATGTTTGTCTCTTATTCTACTGATTGTATTCTTGTCATTTTGGTGTCATTTTATTTATAAAAATCCACACTTTCTTTCTTAATTGGCTTGAGATTTTTTTGTGTTGTGTTTTCACTTTAATACTGTTTGTGTGCTGCACACATTCTTTACACATGGCCTCAAAGTTAAGCCTGTCTGATTTTGCGTCAAGCTACCAGAGGGATAAGCACAGATAGTTTAGTGACTTTTGGGGATCCCCCTGATAAGAAGTGTGTTTATTACTGCCACCCCTCTTAATTAATAACCCAGTTTCTTACAATATGTCTTTTAAAAATGAGGTATCTGAAAGAAACAGGTTAGTATTAGATTTGTTACATTAGAATATCCTCAGGCATCAGACTGGATCCGGAATCTTTTGCCTATCAGTACCCTTGCGCGTCGGTAAGCGTCGTCTGCGGCTCTGCGTCCGTCGACGGCATCATTGGCGCCGGGATGACATCGCCGGAGTACTTAGACACCGCCCTCGCGCGCTGACGTCAGATATTTTTTCCGCACCAGCAAGCGCCAATCTGGAAAAGTTGTACCCTAGTCAATTTTTGACTAACTTTTTTGATCCTTTTTGATCGTCTTTCGAAGTCTCTTGACTCCAACGGTGCCGGTAGGAATGACCGGGTTCAAACCCTGCATCGATTGCAGCCAACTCCCATCGTCGGTGCCTTCACTGTCTGGGCCCTGACCACGACGACAAGTCCTGCTCCGACTGCCGGGCCCGGACGTCCAAAGCTAGACGGGAGCGGTCCCGCAAGCGACTCGAGCTCCGGCAGTTAGCCCCGCGCCGCTCGAGGTCCCGTTCCGGAAGGAGGTCGAGGGACCGGACGCGGGACCGGAGTCACCACAGTTCCGGGAGTCGTCATCAGTCTTCGGGCTCGAAGTCCTCAGGTAAGAGGCACAAGAAGTTGAAGAGGCGCCATCGCTCTTCTGACTCCCCCCGACGCTCGCGCGACACGGCCGGGGGTTTGAGCAAAACGGCCCCCCTTGGCTCTGCCAGTGCCGCAGGCGTCGCGGCCTGCTCCATACCCACCGGTCCCTGGGCAGAACGCGACACCCGAGGAGATCGAGTCCTTCCTCATGGCCATGAGGTCGCTCGCTCCTCTGTTGGGTTCCGCAGCGCCTATGGGCCAAGCGTCCCCGACTGGGTCTCCACGCGGGCCGGGTGCTTCGGCCCCGGCGCTGTCGGCGATTTCGGTCCCCACGCCGCAGGGCCCTGCCGGATTCGGCTCATATCCGGGTCGTCGCCGGTCGACCTCACGACATCGCCGGCGCCGGCCCCCAGAGTGTCGCCCCCGTGCTGTCCCAGGCCGATGGGAGACTTTTACTTCTACGACCCGGCCCCATCCTTTGAACCTGAGTACCAGGTGAAGGGTGACGAGGAGGATTGGGAGGGGTCCGAGGACCCTCTGGCATGTGAGTGTCAGTCTTTTCAGGACTGGACAGGTGAGCTTGGGGAGGCCAGTGGTCTGGACACTTCGCCCGACACTGGTTTTGTCTCCCCTCCTACAGTGGCTACGGAGGAGGGGGCTGCCTATAGTGTGGTGCTGACGTGGGCTGCCAAGGCCTTGGGCCTTGAGCTCCCCGTCGCGGCCGTGAGGACTAACCTCCTCACTGAGGTCCTTAAACCGCAGGCAAGCTCGGCCAAGCCTCTGCTGCCTTTTAATGAGGCCTTGTCAGACGTTCTTCTGGGCACTTGGTCAAAGGCCGCTACAGGTCTGCCTGTAGATAGGAACGTGGCCAGGCGCAACCGCCCGGATCCGGGTGACCTTGCTTCCTGTCCACCCACCCCACCCCCGAGAGCCTGGTCATCCAGGCCTCTAACTCCCAGACTGCATTCCGGACGGCTTCCCCCGATTGGGAATCCAAGAGGTATGAGCAATACGGGAAAAACGTATTCTCCTCCCTGAGTTTGGGGTTGTGGTCAGTCAACACCGCATGCCTCTTGGGCCGTTACACCTACTCTCTGTGGGACACATTCGCGGACATGCTGCCCCAATGTCCAGAGGGGGCCCGGACTAAACTCGCCCAAGCCCTTGCGGAGGGTCGAGATGCAGCACAGTACTCCATACGGTGTGGGCTGGAAATCCACGGACTCACTGGGCAGAGCGATGGCAACAACGGTGGCGGTGAGGGCCATCGAGCGCGTTCCTGGGCCAGATGTAGGGTGTGGTTGTTACTCCCACTACTTTCTGGTACCCTAGAAGGGTAAAGGGGGCTTACGCCCTATCTTGGACCTGCGGAAGGTCAACGGCTTCCTCCGGAAGGAGAAGTTCAAGATGCTGACACTGGCTCAGGTCTTAGCGGCCCTGGGCCCGGGAGACTGGATGGTAGCGTTGGACTTGCAGGACGCTTATTTTCACATCCCCGTCCTGCCGGCCCACCAGCGTTACCTGCGGTTCACGGTAGGCCACAAGCATTTTCAATTTACCGTGCTCCCCTTCGGCCTTACCAGCGCCCCAAGGGTGTTCACGAAAGTGATGGCGGTGGTCGCAGCTCATCTGCGCAGGTTAGGGGTTTCAGTCTTCCCCTACCTTGACGACTGGTTGTTGAGGGCAGGCTCGCCCCAGACAGTCGTCAGCCACCTCCAGACTACGGCCGACCTTGTGCACCAGCTGGGGTTCTCCATCAATGTGCCAGAGTCACATCTGTGTCCCTCTCAGAAGCTCCTCTTTATCGTAGCGGTTCTAGACTCGGCGCAGTTTCGGGTTTATCATCCCGAACAGCGGGTTCGGGATATTCAGGCTCTGATTCCGATCTTTCAGCCGTTATCACGAGTCTCGGTCAGGTTGACGCTGCAGCTTCTGGGGCTGAGGGCCTCCTACGTCCTTCTGGTGCATCACGCCCGGTGGCAGATGCGCGCTCTGCAGAGGGACCTGAAGTTTCAGTGTGCCCAGCATCAGGGCAATTTGTCTGACCATGTCTTGATCTCGGAGGGCACTGCAAGACAGTTGAGTTGGTGGCTCACGGACCTCGATTGGGTCAGCGGCAGATCCCTCTCCCTACCCCAACCGGAACACGTAGTTGTGACTGACACGTCCCTCCAGGTCTGGGGGGAACACATGGGAGAGGCGGAGATCAGAGGCCTCTGGTCTCCGGCGGAGTCCCGGCTCCACATCAACCTTCTAGAGCCGCGGGGGATCCGGCTTGCACTGAAGGCATTCCTCCCCTCTGTCCGGGGGAGTGTAGTGCAGGTGTTAATGGACAACACCACCGCCATGTGGTACTGCAACAAACAGAGCGGGGTGGGGTTGTGGACCCTATGCCAGGAGGCTCTGCGCCTCTGGCAGTGGCTGGAACATCAGTGTGTGACCTGGTGGTTCAACACCTGGCAGGTTCCCTGAACACCAGGGTGGACGAACTCAGCCGTCGGTGCATGATGGATCACGAATGGCGTCTGAACTCGGACGTGGCGCAAGGCTTCTTTCAGCAGTGGGGAGAGCCATTGGTTAGATCTATTCGTCACAGAAGAGAACGCGCAATGTCATCAGTTCTGCACGTTGGAATTTCCAAGGCGCACTCGCTCTGAGACACTTTTTGTCGCGAGTGAAGCTGCAGTCTGTTGTACGCCTTTCCGCCTATACCACTTCTGCCCAGAGTGCTGAAGAAGATCAGGCGCGACCGGGCTCAAGTTATCCTTGTGGCTCCGGACTGGGCACAAAGATATTGGTATCAAGAGCCCTCAGCATGTCTGTCGATCCCCCAATTTGTCTGCCTCTTCATGTTTGGAGATTGAGAGGCAACAGTTGAGGCCATTTGACTTGCCTCCTGAAGTTTGTAATGTGATTCTGGCAGTCAGGCGTCCCTCCACAAAGTCGGTATACGCCTGCAGGTGGAACAGGTTTGTGGCATGGTGCACAGCAAAGGCTGTGGATCCACTCTCTGCCCCCCTTTCTGAGGTTCTCCTCTTCCTTCTTTCTCTTGCCCAGCAGGGCTCTGCTCTGGGCACAATCAAGGGCTACCTTTCATGTCCTTTTCGCCTTCTTGAGGCTACCTCATCTGCCTTCTTTGTTCAAGTCCCCGATTGTTAACAGATTCTTGAAGGGCATCACTCATATGTTCCCCCCTGTTTCTTTCGTGATGCCCCAGTGGGACTTGAACCTGGTTCTGACTTACCCGATGTGCGCTCCTTTTGAGCCGCTTCATAACTGTCCTCTCCGTCTTCTTACACTTAAGACTGCTTTCCTGGTTGCCATCACCTCTGCCAGGAAAGTGAGTGAGCTCCAGGCTCTTTCCTCTAAACCTCCTTTCCTTTCTGTCCATCCGGACAAGGTAATGTTGTGGACGAGACCCTCCTTCCTGCACAAGGTAGTCACAGCCTTCCACATAGGGCAGTCCATCACCTTGCCCACCTTCTTTCCGCCTCCGCATCCCTCTAAAGAGGAAGAGTGGCTCCACCGTCTGGACCCAAAACATGCGCTGTCATACTATCTGGATCGCACATGCCAGTTCCGGGTGGATGACCAACTCTTTGTTGGTTACATGGGCGCTAAGAAGGGGCGGGCGGTGCACAAACGGATTATCTCTCGGTGGGTCGTGTTGTGCATCAAGGCATGCTACTCTTTGGCTAAGAAGGAGCCTTCTGTTGGGCTGAGGGCCCATTCCACTCGGGTCACGGCGGCTACTACTGCCCTGGGCCGGGCAGTCCCCTTGCAGGACATCTGTCAGGCAGCTACGTGGGCCTCGCTGCACACGTTCGCAAGACACTACTGCCTGGACAGCCAAGTCAGGAGGGATGGCTTCTTTGGCCGTTCCGCCCTCCAGGATTTTCTGGTGTAATCATTGGTTCGCAGACCCACCACCGGGCTTGGTATTGCTGGGGTATCTATTCTAAGGTAAGGAATCTAATACTAACCTGTTTCTTTCAGATGCACAAGTTACTTACTTTCGGTAACGATATATCTGTAAGAAACAGTAGTTAGTATTAGATTGCTTACCGCCCCACCCATCCTCCCCTTTCTGCGAACGGATATCTAGGGTTAAGGTCATCCCCTTTCAGGGCCCTAGTTTCATGACACCAGTTTTGGTTTTTATCATGGCTCTGCGTTTCTGGCGCGGAAAAGCTGTGTATAAGAACTGACGTCAGCGCGCGAGGGCAGCGTCTAAGTACTCCGGCGACGTCATCCCGGCGCCAACGACGCCGACAACGGAAGCGGAGCCGCAGACGACGCCTACCGATGCGCAAGGGTACTGCTACGTAAAAGTTTCCGGATCCTGTCTGACACCTGAGGATATTCTAAGGTAAGGAATCTAATACTAACTACTGTTTCTTACAGATATATCGTTTCCGAAGGTAAGTAACTTGTGCATTTAGAATAGGTTTTGTTTTTTACATGCACTGCACCAACAAAGGTGATGAATGGAATGCTTGAATTGAAAATTGCACAGGCTGTATCCAAATCCATTGTTTTTCAGCTACAACTCAACCTTGGTATGGACACAGCCATATGTAAATCAGTCTTGACCATGCTCCAATGGAAACAGTTCAGCCTGAACTGCCAAGCCAGGTCCTCCCTGAACCAGAGTAAAAGCAACCTGATAAGGGCTTATAAGCCAAGTACCGCTCGATTCCAGTAGCACAGTGAGCTCGGTACCCACAACAACGCATACCCGTCGTACTGATGACGTCAACAGCAACAATAAGGTGATGGATGTAATGCTTGAATTAATCTCAGCCACTGACATATAAACTTAAATCTATATGGACATGAGTCTAAAATGTCCATATAAATACAACTCAATTACTTACTTGTTTTTCTATGAATTTAATTTATAGACTATAGTTCCCTACTAATGAACACACAAGGTACTTAGGCTGTGAACGGAGGATGGCTCCCAAGCCACTGGTTATTTAGGCTGCAACAGAAAGATGTCAGCCTTAGCCTCAGTCATCAAAAAACACTGAAAGGTCCCCAGGAAAAGAGCTTAACCTTCCGTAAATCTGGTACTTTAACAGGGCATTGAGCATGGCTGACTTGTGCCCTGTTGTCTTCAATTTCCTATCTCTGCACTGCTTGTCAGTCCTTGTTTGGGGAGACACAGGACCGACAGGGCTACTGAGCCTAGCCATGGTGGTTGAGGTCAGTTGCCACTAGTGTAATGTGATCCGTCCTACTATGGCTCTACAAGCTGAGACAAGTACAATCGTTTCCGCACCTGGCTGTCAGTGTAGTGTGAGCAGTCACAGGTTTTACAGGCGGGTAGCGGGAAAGAGCAAAGAACTGAGAAATCAACAATTAACTAGTGGACTCAATAATCTGTTATCCAGCTCAGTGATGGATGCATTTTTAAAATATGCTCAAGATACAAAGTTTAGGAATAGTGTTTTTTGTACGACTCTGAATTTGGGGTTCCCCTTTACTATTGTGATTCAGAGGGCATTTTGCAAAATGGGCGATTTATTGCACACTGGCCAGCATATAAGAGAAAATAGGCAAAAATTCAGTAGCTAATAACTGATATTCTGCTATATTGCGTTCCCACACTTCTCCTATTAAAAACAGTACCCCACTTTGCCATCAAAATCGACCTATTTTGGCAATATGGTAACAATGTTTTTGAGCAGTGTACTCCTAGGGTAATCTACTACTTTCGTGGATGCCTGTGGCTTTTCTTACGCAGAATGGCCTACAGCCTTCAAAATGTGGCTAAATTGTGCAATTTCCTCACATTCCTGTGAGAGAAAGTTCCGGAATCTATAATAATTAAAGCTCCCGGTTTACCAATTTTATTGATTTTTACAGACCATTACAGACAGAAAACAAAGTGCTTCCTGTCTGTATTTATTTTTAAAAGCATAAAAATAAAGAAAAGTGTGCTTCTTGTGGGTGACTCTCCATACTGTTTTTCGTGATTTCTAGGACAACAGCTGAGCAGAGAGGCAGCTTGGGAAGTTAAAAATAGGTTCAGAGTGCCTTAAATACAGGGGTATAGTAACATATATTTGTATCATAATGCTCCAATTTACCTAAAGGTGTAGTGTTTTGCTATATTTGGCTGCTGTATTTGCTAAAACGCGACATGCAGCAACGTATGAGTTCATGTATATCAGTTAAATAAATATGGAAATATACCATTTTATGACTCCGGATACTTACAAAACACAAAATAAATATGGATAAATAATAATAAGATGCTCAAAAACGAAATATAAATAAATACAGACGGAAATGTTAAAATAATAAATACCATAAAATCGGGAGCCCTAATTATAATTCACAAAATTCCTACCACCCAGCATTCCCACACTTCTCCCGATGTTGTTATGTTATTTTAGCGACACTTGTTATAGCACAGCAAATCATCCCTGGAGGAATATCTCAGCGCTTAGCTGAAAACAGACAGTCAAGACTGAACTAAACTGAATTAACCTGCTAGAATACCCAGGTTTTGTGGGCAATTTTTACACTTTCCAAAATTTGCGCATAAACATGAGTACAGAGGTAGTTTGTTCCAGTGGACGGGGGCAAGATAGGAGAAAGAGCTCCTGCCAAATCTAGTTGTCTGAATATGCTGAATTAGCAAAAAAGCTTTGTCTTTTGATCTTACCAGTCTGAGTATATTTTGCAAATAGGATGGAGCATTGCCACTTGGTGACTGGTGGGGAAGGCAGCATAGCTTGAAAATAAAGCTTTTCTTAATGGGTGGCCAGTGTAGAGAATTTGAAACTGAAGCAGAGGATGAACTGGATGGAAGGTTACAAAGTAATCTGGCTGCTACATTCGGCACCATCGGCAGTTTAGATAACAAAGTCTCATTTGCTATTGCTAGTAGAGCATTGCCATAGTCTAAGTGGCTTGTAATCAAGGCTTGAACTAGGGTTTTTCTTGAAGTTGGAGGAAGTCAAGGAAATTATTTTTTCAGTAGTCATGGTGGCAAAGCAGGATCCACAGGATACCTGCTTTTTTATAGATTGATGTCAAACTTTATGAATAGATTTTTTGCTACTTGCTTAGGGACCGGGGCTAGCCTCAATTCGGAAGGCCACCAATCAGTCTTTCACATCTCCTGAGCTTTACCAAAAAGTATCTTGGTTTTGTCTCCTTTTAGCTCTTGATAGTTACTATACATCCAGTGAGCTATTTTCTTCATTCAGTCAGAGAAACCAACTTTCATCCCTTCTAAATCCTCGCCAAAGGATATGACCAATTGTGTGGCATCGGTGTAAGAAATAGTCTCAAACCCACATTCCTTAATGATATGTGCTAGGGGGGCAACGTAGATGTTGAATACAGTGTGGCTAAGCGTGGAACCCTGCGGTAGTTGTGGCCACGATGGCAGCGAGAGCGGTCGAACTGTGGTAAGCTCGCTTTGTGCCAGCCGGAAACATCCCGATTTCTCTGACTCGACCTAGCAAGCCCTGCAACTTCGGTGGCTGAGGTTTCCTCAAAGCACTCCCTGCATATACCGGTGCTACTGGGGGACCTGCGGGGGGGGCTGACGTCCCAATTACCAAGTGCACAGGCAAAGAGCCTGAGGGGCCTGGAACTCCGGTCGAAGGTGAGGCGACTCTGAGCCGGTCAACGCCTGCATAATCTAGCCACATGCCGCGACCTGCGCTGTAGACTGGCGGTGGTGACAACTCCTGGCCCTGCTCCCGTCCCGCTGAGGACTCGAGTGCGGAAACCGCAGCTCCTGCCTTTGTGGTGCGCTGCCTGCGACGGAGCACCGTGGCCCCGCGGGTGTGCTAGGCCCAGCCATCTACTCTATTGTGATGGAGGAGTCACTGCAGTGACATACATGTGAAGGGGCACTGGATCCCCCGCAGCGGGGGCAAAAACAAGACCCTTATTCAACCCCCTTGATTCCCCTTCTCTGTGTATCACGCTGATTGGCCTGAGCCTGGGCCCTCAACCAACAGCAGCTGCGCACTTGCGCTTAGGGATCCTGCTAGAGTGGAGCACTGCCTACATCGGAACACTGCATTCTCGCAGGTATCCTGGGCTGTGCGACCTTCTTAGACAGCCTTGAGGCGGCGAAACCTCTGACGCGGCACACAAGTGGAGGGGCATTGGGGGAGCCCCCCGTGGTGATAATGGGCCAGAGTACATACCTCGATTCAGTCCCCTTGGTCCATCTCCTCCACCCTTTGTACTATGCCGACCGGCCTGAGCCTGGGTCTCAAGTGAAAGGCATCTACGCACGTGCGCCTTCCTTGGTCCATTCAGCTACTTGAGACTGTCCACTTGCCCACACCCACTTCAAGATATTAGCGGTGTTGGTACGGCGCAGACCTGGGACGAATTTGGGCCCCCTGGTGATAGAGGTGGATTGCTGTTGGGGTATCGGACTTGCACACCAGCCTATTCATAACACCTCGTTGTCTTGGGCCTACCCCGACGCTGACTGGGGAATTGGACTCCTGCCGGGCCTCCGGCACCACAAGCCCATCCACAACCTTGTTCCTTGCAGGACTCTCCCGCTGCACCTACTCACCTTCATAGGAGCAGGCGATGGTGCACCACTCCCACGCGGACTTGCAAAGTATCCCAGTGACTACCGAAGTACCGTTGGGGGCCTATGAACTCACGTGAAGGACCAGGAGCGGCGCTCAGGCTGGAATAATGTGCGCATCAAGGGTCTTCCTGAACGAGCGGAGGGCCACATTATGGAACTCTGCCTAGAGGAATGGTTCTTACGGGACATTCTGCAAGGCACGAACTCAAAGTTCTCCTCTATCGAACATACGCACAGGGTGCCAGGGGGGGGCCCACGTTTGTGCGCCTTCCCCAGACTGATGGTAGCGAGAATGTTCAATTATCCCGACTGAGACCATATACTGCAGGTCACTCGTGCCCATGGCAAGTTGACAACTCCACGGTCCATATTTATGCAGACTAAACTTTGTTGATGCAACGTCACCGATCCTCCTACTTGGAAGTTAAGAAATGCCTAAGGGATCATGACAACCAGAACTCCTTGCAATACCTGGCGTGCCTCCACATCTGCCATAAAAAGGGTACAGTATTCTGCAACACACCTGAGGAAGCGGAAGGATCCGCAGGGTCAGGAGCACGATCCACCCGCAGTACGACAGACTCCCAACAGGCCTGGAAATTGGTGGAGTCTCGTATGGGACGTGGTAAGGGACGATTTCGCCGCCCAACGAAATCCCAACTGGCCCAGAAGAGTGCACAAGCCATCAAGATGGCGGAACACATTGGTAGCCCCACTTCCTCCCAAAGACTGGGCTCAGACTCGGAGGCGGCAATGGATCAAACATTGCCTCTCACGTTCTCACAGCTTGAGGCACTGTCGTGGGCGGACCGGCCCTCACCCCACAGACGCACTGGGCTGAACATCTTAAGAACTCACAATGACTCCTAGTGCACAGGTTATACGCTATGTGCGCATGAACATGGCACCAGTCCGAGTTATGAGAGGCGGCACAACGGTAACAACACCTAGTCCTGATTCGCCCCCATCCAAGTGATAAGTAGCTGATATAGCACCAATATTGTTTATAATTGTTTTATGTTCAATCAATCTATCAATCAGAGTACTTGTAAAGCGCGCTACTTACCCGTGAGGGTCTCAAGGTGCTGAGAGGAGGGGGGGTGCCGCTACTGCACGAAGAGCCAGGTCTTGAGGAGTCTTCTGAAGGCGAGTAGGTCTTGGGTCTGCCGTATTGGGTAGGGAGGGTGTTCCAGGTCTTGGCGGCGAGGTAGGAGAAGGATCTGCTGCCGGAGGTCTTTCCTTGGATGCAGGGGACAGTGGGGAGGGAGAGGCTGGCGGAGCAGAGCTGGTGGGTGGGGTGTGGAAGCTGAGTCTGCTGTTCAGGTAGGCTGGTCCGGCGTTGTGGAGTGCTTTGTGTGCATGGGTGAGGAGCTTGAAGGTGATCCTCTTGTCGATGGGGAGCCAGTGTAGGTCTCTCAGGTGGGGGGTGATGTGGCTGTGGCAGGGGATGTTGACGATCTGTCAGGCGGGGGCATTTTGGATGCATAGTAGTCATCGTAGGTGTTTGGCTGGGATTCCTGCGTAGAACGTGTTGCCGTAGTCCAGTCTGCTGCTGACGAGGGCCTGTGTCACCATTTTTCTTGTTTCAGTGGGAATCTACTTGTAGATCCTGCGGAGCATGCGGAGGGTGTTGTAGAAGGAGTAGGAAACGGCATTGACCTGCTTAGACATGGAGAGGGAGGATCGAGGATGAATCCTAGGTTGCGTGCATGGTCGGTGGGTGTTGGTGCTGTTCCCAGTGTGGTCGACCACCAGGAGTTGTCCCAGGCTAAGGGGGTTGGATCAGAGGATGAAGACCTCCGTCTTGCCCGAGTTCAGCTTGAGACGGCTGCTCCTCATCCAGTCGGCAACGGCCTTTATTCCCTCGTGGAGGTTGGCTTTGGCGGTGTGTGGGTCCTTGGTGAGGGATAGGATCAGCTGGGTGTCGTCGGTGTAGGAGTTGATGTTGAGGTCGTGATGGTGGGCCACTTGTGCGAGGGGGGCCATGTAGACGTTGAACAGTGTCGGGCTGAGGGATGAGCCCTGGGGGACGCTGCAGATGATGTCGGTGGCTTTGGATCAGAAGGGTGGGAGGCGGACGCTCTGTGTTCTGCCGGAGAGGAAGGACGTGGTCCAGTCAAGGGCCTTCTCTTGGATTCCGGCTTCTAGGAGGCGTGTCTTTAGAGTGCAATGGCAGACCATGTCGAAGGCGGCTGACAGGTCCAGGAGGATGAGGGCTGATGTTTCGCTGTTGTCTAGTTGGCGCCTGATGTTGTCTGTAGTGGCGATGAGGGCTGTCTCGGTGCTGTGGGTTCGTCTGAATCCGGATTGGGACGGGTCCAAGATGTTGTTGTCTTCCAGGTGGTGGGCTAATTGCATGTTGACGATTTTCTCGATGACCTTTGCCGGGAACGGGAGCAGGAAGATGGGCCGGAAGTTCTCGAGGTCCTTGGGGTCCGCTTTGGGCTTCTTGAAGAGGGCATTGATTTTGGGGTGCTTCCAGCTTTTCGGGAATGTCACTGTCCCGAAGCAGATGTTGATGACCTTCCGTAGTTAGGGTGCGATGGCTGAGTCTGCTTTGTTGCATACATGGTGTGGGCACGGGTCGGACGGAGATCCAGAGTGGATGGAGTTCATGACCTTGCGTGTCTCGTCGTCGTTGACATTGGACCAGGAGGTCAGGCGGTTGGCGCTGGTGGTGTTCACAGGGGAGGTGGAGTCTGGCGTAGTCTGGGGGGTCGTGGTGTTGAAGCTGTCGTGGATGTCAGTGATCTTGCGGTGGAAGAAGATGGCTAGTGAGTCACACAGTTCTTGTGAGGGCGGGATGTCGTTGGCGTTGGCGCTGGAGTTGAAGAGTTCCTTTACGATGTTGAAGAGCTCTTTGCTGTCGTTTGCGTTGTTATCCAAACGGTCCTTGAAGGAGGATCTTTTGGCTAATCTGATGAGGTGGTTATGTCTGTTCGTGACATACTTGTGGGTTGCGTGGTTGTCCCGTGTGCATCTGTGGAGCCATGTCTTCGCCAGTTTCCGGCATGCGCATTTGGAGGTCTGAAGCTAGTCGGTGAACCAGGTGGCTCTCTTGTTGGCGTGGCTGTTGGAGGGTTTCTTGAGCGGGGCGAGGGTGTTGGAGAAGTCGTCGATCCACTGTCTGAAGTGGCGGGCTGCGGCGTCTGGGTTGTAGGGGTCGGTGGGTGGGTTCTGGGCAAGGGTGGTGATCAGCTGGTATTAGGTGACTTTGTTCCAGCAGCGGCGAGGCAGCTGTTGGGTGCGGTGGTGCATGGTTGGTTTCTTGAAAGTGAAATGGATGCAGCGGTGGTCGGTCCAGTGGAGTTTGGCGGTGTGGTCGAAGGCGACTTCGGATCCTGTGGAGAAGACAGGGTCCAACGTTTGGCCGGTGGCGTGGGTGGGTGCGTTGGTGGTTTGTCTGACTGCGAGGTTGGCGATCAGGGTGGAGGAGTTGGTGTCGTTGTTGTTCTCGAGGTGGAAGTTCAGGTCCCCGAGGAGGATGTAGTCCATGGAGGCGAGTGCGTGGGTGCTGGCGAGGTCGGCGATGGAGTCGCTGAACTGAGCCCGGGGTCCAGGGGGTCTGTAGATGAGTGTTCCTCTGAGGGTGGTGTTGGGGTCGGTGTGGATCCGTAAGTGCAGGTGTTCGGTGGTGTTGAGGGTGTCGTCTGCGTGGATTGCGACCTTGAGGGTGGACTTGTGGACGATGGCTATTCCTCCTCTTTTTCTGCCGGCGCGATCCCTGCGGGTGATCTTGTAGCCGTCCGGGATGGCGATGTCGGGTGCTGAGGAGTCGTTCCACCAGGTCTCGGTGAGGAAGGCCACGTCTGGGGCGGAGGTGTCAAGCAGATCCCAGAGCTCGACGGCGTGTTTACGTGCGGAGCGGTTGTTGATGAGTATGCAGCGGAGGTGGTTGGGTCCCGTCCTTGGAGATTTGGTGGTACTGTCACAGGTGAAGCTGCAGGTGCGGCAGGAGAAGGGCCCGTGGGTCCGTTTCGGGGCAACTTGGAAGCAGGTGTGGTTTCGGCTGGCATTGAGTACTTGGAGGGTGTTGGCATCGTAGTGGATTCTGGTGTTGTCGCATCCGCGGGGTTTTGGGGTTCTGGCGCTGGGCGCGGTCCAGGCGCAGAGGGACTTGCCTAAGGTGTGCCTTTGGCGCGCCCGCTGCGCGGCCGCTTCGCGGCCTGCATATGAGGAGGCTTGGGAGGAAGGAGCAGCTGGGAGGCGGGAGCGGGGAGGCAAATGGGTGTGCAGGGGGGCGGGGCCGCAGCGAAGCAGTGGCGGAAGGGCCGGATCGGAAGGGGCGGGGGGAAACCAGCGCACATGGCATCAAGGAGGCAGGAATCAGGTAACGAGCAGCGGCGTGGGGGCGACCTGCCTGCGAGCAGGGTCAAAGGTCGCCCTTTGTTGTTCCTTTTTGTCTCTTTGAATTGCATTCTAGTGTGAATGGCCAATTGCCCGTTGGCGAACCGGCCCGTGGTGGGACGTTGGGGAATCAGTTTTAAAATGTCCATCTCTCTAATTATCAATGCATTACAGGGAGCAAGGGCTGTTTCTACACTTTAAGTGCTGGATGTGGAGTTGGGGGGCATGGGGTGTGGTGTGGGATTGCCGAGACACTTGTTGCCTGCCCTGTGCCGAGTGACCCCCTTGCAACTGGTTATATGGCGATGGGAGAGTATGTCCTGTTGACCTGAAACGTGGGGGGCTTGGCGGGGTATGCTAAGCGACACAAAGTGTACAAGTATTTGTACAACCACGGAATTCCGTTTTCATTGCTGCATGAAACGCACCTCACGGCACAAACACTTGCTTCACTCCGCAATGCCGGAGAGGCACGATCCTGGGCACCACATACTGGTGATACGCTAGGGGCGCGCTTATTTGGGTGGCACCAGGGACTCGGTTGCAGGTCACACACTCTAGAATGGGCCCACAAGGCCGTTTTGTTAGCTTAGAGGGCCTGCTGAATGGATCCATACTTGCGTTCGTCTCCCTATACGCCCCGAACTCACGCCAGTCCTCATTTCTGCAAGCACTTACCCTGTCCTTATTAATGGTTCCCACAGTCCCCATGTACTGGGGTGGAGACTTTACCGGGGTACAGGATCTTAGGTTGGATCGCTCCAGCCGCCCTTCCAGTGGCTCAGTCCATTAAACTGGTGCAACACATGAAGGAGTGGGTTTCCAACATGCAGATCCACAATGCATGGCACGGCAATCATACTCTGACACATGCATACTCGCATTACTCCACCCTACATGACTTATACACCCGGATAGATACCATATACTGCTCAGATAATGCCCTACACAGAATCTTGCAGGCAGACTATTTGACACATACACTCTCCGAGCATAACCCGCTACAACTATCTCTCTCCTTGGGCGCACAACGACCCGGGATCTCGACCTGGCGCCTGCCGAGCACCGCGCTCACCTACTCATCATATAGTGCCAACCTCTAACGTTCCATTGGCTCGTACTTCAAAACAAATGCTGCCACAGCCTTGTCTGTGGGAGTGGAGTGGGATGCCTTTGAAGCTGTCCTCCGGGGACATGCCATCAAAACCACCTATGGTGCCCGAAAGTCGCTGACAGATGTGTTCCAGACTCATGAATCGAAAATTCAGAGATGCAAGCAACTCATCCACGACGACCCGGGGGTCGGCCCCTCTTTAGTATGGGCTTGCCTGGCATACAAGGGCGCAATGGACGACCTCTGTGTACTGGACTATCAGTCATATTTGGCTTGCAGAGAAAAGGAGGGGGATAAAGCGGGCAAGCTGCTAGCGTGGCTATTGATGTCCGATGCTTCCCAACCACCTAGAACTGCTATCCACAACCCCGCTGGGACTCCTGTGTACATGCAAGAGGACATCAATCAGTGCTTTTACGACTACTACACAGCGTTGTATGCGTCCCCCATCGCTCACGACTCAACCTCTACACAGGACTTCCTAACGTAAGTACAACTCCTGCAAATCACACCAGCAAATGACTCCCTAGAAGACCCCATTGGAGAAGATGAGATTACGGTGGCAATCAGGCAACTGGTAAAATGCTGGGAACAGACGGCTGGTTGTCGGAGTTTTACTTCACCTACTCCGAACAGTTAATGCCTCTGTTAGCCAGTATGTACGCCAAAGCCTTCAAGAAGGGCAAACTCCCGCTCACCATGAGAGAATCTACACTAGTAGAAACCAGGCTCACTTCTAATGGCCTCATACCGCCCCTAGTCGATGTGGAACGTCAACTACAAGATCCTTGGGAAATTACTAGCGAATCAGTTGGTCGCTGAGGACCAGAAAGTTTTTATACTGGAGAGAAATACCGGCTTGAACTTGCGTTGTTTGTTTGCGCTACTGGAATGAGCGAAGAGGGAAGCAGAGATGCCCTGGATATTGAGAAGACGTTTGATACACTGTCCTGGGATTATCTCATGGCCATGTTAACCAGGTTTGGCATTGGCCCCAACTTTCTGCGGTGGGTATGGTTGCTGTACCTAGAACCGCAGGCCAGGGTAAATACGGGCCGCACCTTTTCCTCGCTCTTTACGATAGCGTGAGGTACACTCCAGGGTTGCCCCCTATCACTGATACTTTTTGCCTTGGCATTAGAGCCACTAGCATGTAGATTGCATCAATGGGTAACGGAGTGGGGCCTGCATGCCGAGAGCCGCACAACGCATTAATTTACCTGCGTGGCCGGACTGAGGTACTGCAGTTGCTAATGGACCTCTTAGAAGAGTATGCACGGATCTCCGGATTATGGGTCAACTGGTCTAAATCTGTGGTGTTTCAATGACGCCTATGTCGCCAGTCCAGAGGCAAGCTGCAGTGACCACACCGCTAAAATGGGCGTTCGACACCTTCAAAAACCTGAGGGTCCAGGTCTACCAATCATGGACAGACATCATTGATGGCAACCTGGGGCAGGCTATTGCCGGAGCTCGGTTGACTCTACTGTTCTGGCTGAGCCTCCCCTTGTCTCCATGGGACGGGTGGCCATTTCCAAGATGCAGGTCCTCCAGGCGCCTCCTATACTTTTTCTACACACTCCCTTATCGCCTGCCACAGACACTCTTTAGGCATCTGGAATCCTTTTTAGTCTCCCTAATATGGGGGAATTCCAGGGCCAGGGTGGCTCTCTTTAAGTTATATCTGCCACTGTAAGATGGTGGCCTTTGTGCCCTGAATTATGAGCGCTACTATGCCACAGCACAACTGCAATGACCTGAGAGCTGCTGTGCTGACTGTAAGCGTGCTCACTGCTCCTAACAGAAGAAACGCTCCTGAAGGAACTCTAGCGTCGTCACCCTGCAAGCGCTATCTGGCAGCGCTAGGTGATTTACTGCTCGCGTTTCCCGCTTCGCGGGAAACACTCGTTGGGTGAGGTTGTAGGCGGCTGGAGAGCGAGGAAAACAACATTGCCCACAAGTCAGCGGGGACAGGTACAACTCCCCGCCACGCCCCCCTCATCTGCCTTCAATACCGCTGGAAGTCCGCTGTGGAGCGGAGAATCATTTTCTGAGAGCTGCTGTGCTGACTGTGAGCGTGCTCACTGCTCCTAACAGAAGAAACGCTCCTGAAGGAACTCTAGCGTCGTCACCCTGCAAACGCTATCTGGCAGCGCTAGGTGATTTACTGCTCGCGTTTCCCGCTTCGCGGGAAACACTCGTTGTGTGAGGCTGTAGGCGGCTGGAGAGCGAGGAAAACAACATTGCCCACAAGTCAGCGGGGACAGGTACAACTCCCCGCCACGCCCCCCTCACCTGCCTTCAATACCGCTGGAAGTCCGCTGTGGAGCGGAGAATCATTTTCTGAGAGCTGCTGTGCTGACTGTAAGCGTGCTCACTGCTCCTAACAGAAGAAACGCTCCTGAAGGAACTCTAGCGTCGTCACCCTACAAGCGCTATCTGGCAGCGCTAGGTGATTTACTGCTCGCGTTTCCCGCTTCGCGGGAAACACTCGTTGTGTGAGGCTGTAGGCGGCTGGAGAGCGAGGAAAACAACATTGCCCACAAGTCAGCGGGGACAGGTACAACTCCCCGCCACGCCCCCCTCACCTGCCTTCAATACCGCTGGAAGTCCGCTGTGGAGCGGAGAATCATTTTCTGAGAGCTGCTGTGCTGACTGTAAGCGTGCTCACTGCTCCTAACAGAAGAAACGCTCCTGAAGGAACTCTAGCGTCGTCACCCTGCAAGTGCTATCTGGCAGCGCTAGGTGATTTACTGCTCGCGCGCGGGAAACACTCGTTGTGTGAGGCTGTAGGCGGCTGGAGAGCGAGGAAAACAACATTGCCCACAAGTCAGCGGGGACAGGTACAACTCCCCGCCACGCCCCCTTCACCTGCCTTCAATACCGCTGGAAGACCGCGCATCGCGGGACGCGCGCGGGCGACGCCGGGCTAAGCCCGGGCAAAGGGCGGGCCCTCTGTGGCCCTCAGTGGCCAAGGTAGGCTGGGCTGGGCCCCGCTATTTTCATTTTGTTTTACATATGTCATTGTATTTGGTCCGGATGAAGTAAATACATCAGTTGAGAGGGACAGTGCCCTGCCATCATCTACAGTACCTGAATGCTGGCTGTTATGATTTAATTCCACAACTTATAATTGTGTTTATAGAACGTTTAACTGTTCACATACTGGACTATTACTATTTCACAAACGACGTAGTGTGGGAAGCTTGCTGTAAAAGATGACTAAAAAACTTCGCTCTGGGAGAATGGTGGGAGGAAGAACTTGTGCCAAAACAAAATCAAATCCTTTGCGAAATAAATCCGTGAATAACCAGCTGCTAAAGGGTCAATGCCAGCTTTTTGAACTATGGGAAAAACCGGTGGATAATCCCCTAAGGGCTGCTGAAAAGGATATTACAGCCCCAGACACCCAAGAGAACTATACTCAAGTTGTAGATACCAACGCTCTTCCTGTGATTTCTGAGCCACCTCAAGTGTTACTTATTGACACTCCCTGTATTGTGCATTCTGAGGAGGGTGGGGTTATTAATGCTCTTGCACTGTCTTTTAATGACATTCTAGTTAATGACTCCGTTCCTCTTTTGGAGTCACCCTTGAACAGCATGGATGGTCAAGCCTCACCACCGCTTTCTATCGACCTTGAACTTTGTGGCCATTACGTGAAGTCTGTCAGCTCGGTTGTTCCGGAAACTAATAAACCTTTAGGGGGGGCGACTCCATCCGGCCTTCTACTTTATAGTAGTACCCCCTCTGTGAATAGGCAAGGTATGTCTGACTTATTAAGCACTTCCAGGAGTCCGATCCTTAATCTCTCCGGCAGTTGTCCCACAGTTGGGGTAGGAGAGAAACCTTTATCGGAATCCCTGATAGCCTTGGAACATCTGTTAGCCTCTATATTGTTTTTACTGGGGAAATTTGTAGGCAGCTCGGACTGTATCTTGGACTCTGTTACACAAATTTTGGAAAACTTAGTACAAAAAGCACCGGAAAAAAGGAATACCCCCCTCTTCTCGCATGTTACTCAACTGAACAAGGGGGAAACTGAGGTGTGCACAGAATACTCCAAGATAAAGGTCCCTGATCCAGTACTAGTTGTAGTACATGATAATATTGCCAAGGGTTCATCTGTAACTGCTGCACCCAATTGTATTATGAATGTGGATCTGGAGATAGCGGAAGAAATTAGGCCTAGCTCTGACTGCCAAGTACCACAAGAACTCTTCCCTATCTTCTGCTCGGAAAATACAAAAGCAATTGTTGAGGCTAACCAAGAAGTAAGGGAAAAAAATGGAAAACACAAAAAATATAAAGGAAATAAAAGGAAACCGGTGCGTAAGCATAAGAAGAAAAGACAGAGGCGGATTATTTTTCAAGACTCTTTATTCCTAAGTGATAAGGAAGATAAAGCCACCGAACCTATTCCATTGACCGCAAGGGTGGTTTTGGAAGCCAGTCCTCCCAATCATGCTTTAGAGACCCTTGGAAACTCTCTACCCACGACTAGGGAGGACCTAACACAAAAAGACGGTTTGCGCTTAAAATCTTCTCCAGAATTGGACATAAGGAGTGCTAACCCAGTTAAATCTGAGTTACTTAACCCACTGGCCTCTCCTTTTACTTTTCCTGCTGGGGCAGGGGAGCCGTCACTTCCCATTCTTGAGCGAAAAGAGGTTATATCTTATGTGGACACTTATGTGTTGGATTTTTTTCCGCTATTTGATACTGACTTACCACTAAATAGAACATGGCTACTCAAACGCTTTAGTGAAATGGATAAGTTACAACTTATTCAATCAAGTGATATTGAGCTAGTCTCTTTGTTAGGGGGAAATAGTGTTTCGAGTATAAGGGTCAAATTTTATTCTAAAATAATTGTAAATTTGGTTTTGCAACAAGCAGAGAGTTTCCAATGCACAGGTATTGATGTCTTACCGATATTGAATCTTGGATATAAAGACGCTTTTCACAGGATGTCCCAAAAGGATGATAGACAAACTGGGGTTGTTTCACCACTCAAAGATCTAAAGATTTGGGTTGCAAAAGGGAAACGTTTGGTTTCCCAGGTAAAACCACCTCCACTGATTCAGAATTCCTCTCAAATAGAGGACTCCAATCGGTGGAATTGGCTGCACAATGCCCTTTCATCCAAATCCACAGATAATACCAAATTGTTCCAGCACCTTTAATAATCAACTGAAATCATCTCATGGAACGCAGCCGGGATACACAGTAGTCCAGAGAAATTCGAGTTCCTATCCACGTTGGATGCAAACGTGATTTGCATTCAAGAAACTTGGTGTACCAACAAAATTGGTGTTAGAAATGACTACTTTGTGTTGGAAGTTCCGGCTGTTGCTTCCAAGAAAGGGCATGCTAAAGGGGGAATCGCGTGCCTGTTATCAAATAAAGTGAATTGGAAATTCTCTCAATATATTGACCCTAGTAACTCCTTCCAAGCCATAACCATTGCAAATCTCCCCACTCTCCCAAAGACGTTGTCTGTTGTAATTATTAATGTTTATATTCCTCCAGAAGAGTGTTTTAACGGTGTATTGAAGCAGGTCTTCCAATATATTGGTCAGATTAAAAATAGATCACCTTCTCCAGAAGTCATACTAGTGGGTGATTTAAATTGCAAAATATCTAACTCCAGTATGAACCTTTTTAGAAATAAAGCCAAAGAAGAGGCGTATTTTATTCCACAATCCGTCTTCCCCGATAAAATAGCTACTAGTAAAAGAGGGAAGATTCTTCTTGAGGAATTATCGGCAGTCGAGGGGCTTATCTTAAATGGGAGATTCCCCTCTGATGTACCTGCGAAATTCACGCATAAATCTTATTGTAAGCCCTCTATAATTGATTATGCAATCTCGGATTATGACATGTTCCTGCGCATCCTGGACCTTACGATAGTTCCCACGATATTGAGCGACCACAATATAATCCTCCTGACTATTTCCTTAAAACCTCCTAGTACGGCATCATGGTCTATTAATAGTAAAGATACAGCTTTCCATGCATCCTCTGGTAGATGTTTTTGGAACCCATCTGCAATTTCTGGGGTGCATACTATTCTATGCAAAACTATAGTAGATCTGAATGCTTGGTATGGTTCGGAAATTGTTAGTTTTGAAAACTTCATGCGGAACATTATCCTGGATGTAAAAAAGGCTAGTTGTCCCTCGAGGCGGGTATACATGCCCAGTGCCTTGTGCACACTGAATAAAGAAATAAATAAACTAGTCCGAGCCCAATTTTTAGGTAGATTCGGGGAACGGGAAAAAGAAGTATCGAGGTTAAAAAGAAAGAGAGTTAGATTAAAGGCGAAACTAAAAAAGGAGAAGGAAGACTTAGTATGGATTAACCTAAGGGAAGCAGTAGTGCATGGCAAGATCCGTGAATTTTGGTCCATAATTGGGAAGGGATGTGGCAATAGATTAACCCCTTGTCCAATTCCTATTGCCGAAGATGTTTGGTCTGCCTACATTTGGGAGCTTTATGGGGGGAATGGCACTATAGTGGATACTAGCTTCCCTGATTTAACTTCTGAAGGAGAAATCAAGTATCCATCAGAGGAAACAATAGCAGTGGCCATAAAGAATATGCGTTCGTCTGGTGCAATGGGCCCGGACGAACTCCCCATGACGGTCTTGAAGCAGGAGCCCCTCCTTTGGAGTAAAATTCTTTTTCCTTTATTTAAATCCTGTTTTGTTTCGAAAAAGGTACCTGCATCTTGGGGGGGTAGTATCTTGGTCCCCATCTTTAAGAAGGGTGCAAGGGATATCCCTAGTAACTATTGCTTGATTGCTCTCCTCGACTCAGTCGGTAAGATTTTTGCGAAATGTCTTTTAAATCTACTTTCAGACTGGGTTGATGAGAACAATATTTTACCACTCGAACAAACGGGATTCCGTAGGGAGCACGGCACCCTAGATAATTTAACCACCCTCCATGTGATATCGGACAAGTATACGCAAGTGAGAGGGGGATTTGTTTATGCAGCCTTCATTGACTTCTCCACAGCGTTCGATAGAGTGGATCGTAGAACGCTGTGGAGGAAATTATCTTCCCTTGGAGTACCCCCCACTTGTTGGCCCTTGTTCGTACATTACATACGGAAACCTGGTGTAGGGTGCTGCAGGGGGGTGAAAGGGGTCTCTCCGATCGCATTCCTTCCCTAAACGGCCTAAAACAGGGCTGTCTTTTGGCAACTCTTTTGTTTTCCCTATATACGCAGGATCTACCTGCAGCCGTGTCTGTCTGCGAGGGTATTGCTCCAGTGTTAGGGGGGGCCTCTATCTCCTGTCTGATGTACGCCGACGATATTCTCATTTTAGATTTAACACCCAAAGGTCTGGCAAATAGGTTGCAAGCACTCCATGCTTTTGCAGTTTCCCACTCTGAAGATCAATATATCTAAAGGTAAAATCATGTGCATAGGGGGGAAAAAGAAGTGCCGCTCGGAAAATTTTGTGTGGAATATTGGCGGCCAAAAGCTGGAGATAGTTAAAACTTACACCTTTTTGGGAAAAGTCATCGCGGCTAACCTGAGCGAGAGGCCTCATATTGAACATTGCTCTCGAAAGGCCCTAGCACATGGTAAAGGCTTAAATTTGCTATACTCAGCGACCGGTAAAAGACACTTTGCCTGTATGCTTGAGGTATATAGGGCTAAGATCCCCGCTACCCTTCTTTATGGTATTGAACTTGTTGAGTTAAAACACTGGGATTTCTGCCATAAAATTGAAGGGAAACTCTTAAGATCCTTGTCTTCCCTAAACAATAATTGCTCTTTGGCAGCGTGCAGACTTGAGTTTGGGCTAAGGAGCAGCTGGGTGCAGGGACTATGTGCCCTGGTACGATGGGTGGCTTCTCTTGCCAGAGCAGAACCGGGGACAATGAGAGCCCTACTCAAAAGTGAATTATTAGGCAACTTTAAAGAGTTTTCACAACTTGTAAAGAATTTTAGAAGAGCGGTGACTCTTCTGAAGTTAGATGAAAGTACTTTGTTCCTGCATTCCCAATTGCAACTAAAAATCCTGTTAAAACAGGCATCGTGGGAACTATGCTTTCTAATAGATAAGAACGTAATACAAGGAAAAGGGGTTTGTGATCTTCTCCTTAACTCATATGTTGCCAAGAAAGCCCAAGCCTATGTTTTATGGAACATACCCCATGGCATTAGAAGATTATGGTTTCTGCTTCGCTATGACCTATTGCCATTAAATGTACTCCTTTCCAAATGGTATGGATCATCCAATATGTGCAATTTTTGTAATTCTAGTATACAGGATCGCATGCACGTTCTGCTGATTTGCCCTGCACTTCGCACTTTGCGCCTTAAGTGGCTAAAACCAATTTGCCTCCGCTTAGGTATATCTAATGTAAATATCTTTGTACAATCTTTATATTGGCCTCCAAATGAAATGTTCTGCTGCTACATTTTTAAATTTTTTAAAGGATTTTTAGATATTTATTAATACGTCATTTAATTAATTTGTGCCAGCTTTTGTTGTACTCTCGTTAATGAACGATTCATGGACTTGAATAACATATGTATATGGAATAGCATGATAGAATTTGTAGTTGTCTTAATTTGTTATATGTCTTTTTATGTGGCCCTCGATGAGAGCCAAAACATAATAAACTTTGAACTTTGAACTTTGACCAATGTAGTAGTTGGCTAAAAGTTATCCAACTGAGCTGATCACGGCGGCCATATCTTGGGACCAACTGGTACTACCGGAATGGTTGTCGAGCACCACCACATCCACCCAGAAACAACGTTGCAATGTCCTAATGGTGTTGTCCATATGGAACTGGCTTAGATACATGCTACCTAAGGGTTAGACCACTCCATAAGCCCCCTGCCTACCGTTGAACATACTCCCGGGCACCTTGGCTTGTCACGGACACATGGAGCTTGGGTCTTGGTGGGAGACGGGCATGGACGCATGAGGGCACATGTTGGTGGACTAACAACTGCAAACATTTGAGGAGTTAGTGGACGCTTACAGGGTGCCGCAGAGCTCACTCCTGCTACATGTGCTGTTTGTATGCTATTTCCTACAAACATGGGACAACAACCACATTGAGCCCCCCACCTCACACTTCTTGCAAACATAGCTGAAGCATGGACACGCTGTAACAGCCATCTACATCTCTTTTACACTTGATGATCCACCCACTCTGACAGCACTAAGAGCGTATTGGGACGCTGAGTTGGCCACAACTATTACTGACAAAAATGTACACAACGCACAAGCCACCAAAAAATAATCTCGATTAATGTCAGATTGAAGTACAACCAATTTAATTACCTGCATCATACATACCTCACACCTCATCGGCCAGCACGCATGTACCCAACAGCAGTAGACAGATGCCCCAGGTGTCGCGACACGGGGACCACATTCACACATATGGTTTGATTCTGTGTGGTTATTCAGGAGTACTGGGCTGATATAGCCACTATCCTCACAAAGGCAGTTAACGCTCATGCAGAGGCGCAACCCGCCCACTTCTTATTGGGCATTATGGGGCGCACCGATTCTCGTAAGGGGCTAAACAAGTTCCTGGACCTAATCTTGGCCCTCAGCAAATGTGCAATACCTATGACCTGGAAGGCCCCTCTGGGCCCCAACATACACTCATGGTTGCTTGACCTTCGCAAGGCACTGGTGTCGGAATATACAAATTAGCTGGCGACGGCTGCACGAGCGACAGTGCCCCGCGGCCTACTCCCACTCAATGGTAGGATTATTTGACACCAATCTAGACCAGGCTAGCCTCGTCCCCCCCCCCCTCTTTAGGGACCCGCATTCCTATATCTCTGCATACATATAGGTCTTCTTGGCTGCCGGACGCGCGCCCCCTACCACCTTGCCCATTTAGCTGTACACCAGATGTCGCTATGCACGTGTTGGCCTGTGCCTACATATAGAGATCAACCTATAGTTTTAGTTCTATATTTTTTCTTCATATTATTTCACTTTGTTGCCTATATAATACTCAATGATAGACTTGATCTGTGTACTAATGATGGGTTTGCATTTTTGATATCATGACTCCTGTTGCTGTTAGTAAATGCATTATGCCATGAAATTGTAAGACAGCACAGATGACAAAGTGAACTTTAGTTATTATCAAATTGGATTCTCCTGGCCTCGCGCTAAGCCACCTCAATTATTGCCACTGTAATGTCATTGGTTGATAATGTTGTCATGCAGATGTTAGCGATATCACTATGTCAAAATTAATACAATTTATTATTTTTTTTTAAAGTGGAACCCTGCTGTACCCCTTTGTCAACAGGCATGGTTTGGGATTTAATTGTATTCAGGGAGATTGTTTGGGTACATTCTTTCAGTAAGTGAATGAACCTTTTAAATGCCTTACCGTAGACTCCTATGACATGACTTGTGTGGTTTCCACTTTGTTTTCTCGAACCCCTGCAAACTTTTTACTTCGGCTAAAAACAAGCACTTTCCTCACATTTCTGTAAAAGAAAAGTTCTGGAATTTTCAGGGATCCACTAAATCCCTACCACCTATCATTACCTGATAACAATAATTGGCATAGCTAATAGGTCTCACCTTCAGAACCTTATACGTGTTTAGCGATGCAGCACATTATCCCGGGAGCTGTGCTGCCAAGGATTGTATAGTTATATAATTACTACACACCGGGTCATGCAGTCTGATTCAGGAATATACACTTGCCTCTGCCGTGCGCTTCTTCCTGGGTGGCATTATGATAAACAACACTTTGAAGGCTTATGTGAGGCCAGATGCCAAGGGGCACCAGACATCAGTCTATACAACATGCATATCTCTTTTCCTGTATGATCTTTGAATATCCAAGGGCTCATGCAACAGAGAGTTACTGGTGATGAGGGGCGGATACGTAACCATGAGGGAAAGGAGGGGTGGTACACTTACTCAGGACATGTCTAGAGGACGTGGGTCACTATTCAATCGAGGCTCAATGGAAAGAGCGGGTGGGTCTTTTGAGGGAGGCGAAAGCATATGCTTTACAAAACAAAGTAATCAAACTGAAGCCTTCCCAAAATAGTGTTACACGCTGGCTGCCTTTTCCATGGGAGAGATCTTGTAACAGTCCCCTGAAGTCTGGACTGTAAATGTGGCCTAATCAGTGTAAACTCCCCAAAATCACTACATGTTAGGGTGACTTTAGGACTGTAATGTGATTTTATCCTTTGAAATATCCCAGCTGTAACCGTGGTAATTATGTAAAAGTTGTATTTGGTATGAGCTATACAGTTACCAATTTTATAACAGCTGATGCCAGCAAAGATATTACGGTGTGAGGTGTGCAGGTGTGTTTTAAAGTAAGACAAGGAGAGAAAATAAAATGTTAACTAGGTCAACAGCATAAACCGGATGCTGCACTTGTGTGAAGTGATCTTAAGGAAACAGTATCTATATCTGTTTATTGTTGTAAGTTTGTCTTTGCTATGTGCTTTTATGCGCAATCAAACAACACCCTGTTGTTTTTAAGTTTCGCCTGGCCGTAGCACTGCGCAGCAGTGCTCGCGCAGGCGAAATCTTTTGAGATCTACAGTATGGGGCTTTGTCCCGCCTCTCTCTTCCATTGGCTAGCTCCAACAATGGAGGCTAGCCATTGGAAGAGATTTGTTGTCAATCACTCTTTCCCCGTCACGACACGATTCAGGGGCGCTTCTGGGTCTTTTTTTAAGTCCCGCCCCTTTTTTCGTCATGCATATCCTCCCTCTCGTTTTTATTCTATGCACTGCAGTGCATAAGTTGTAAAAACTACACACAGCCCCAAATGCTCCTCTTAATGTTTATATGTGTTTATTTTTCTTGAGGGATTATTAAAACCTAGACTGAGCCAAATAACGGTATACGTTTTGCTTGCCTCCGCCAAACTACAAGGCTCCTTAATGGCCAATTGAAATCTGTCTCTACCCCTCGGCGTCCCCCATTGGTTACATCGGCGGCAGGAGGCGGGCCCAGTGACGTGTGCCCCGCTGCTAGGGCTGGGCTTCCCGGCGGTTGTAGTAGCGAAGGAGGCGGCGGCTGGCTGGCAGCGAGCCCGGCACCAGGTACACATCCCTGACATGTCCTTGATGGTGGGTGGAGTGAGGCTGCATCCATGACACGCGCAATGTTGGACTGGCAACATTTATGCGCCCTTATAGAGGGCGCCATGTTGTGGGTGCTAGAGGTGGGCTGATATATAAAACCAGAGCGGGCCCCAGGGAGGGGGCGCAGTGCATCGCTGGCTCGTCTTCTTGGCCGTGATTTCCCAGGGGTGCAGGGAAGGGTCGCTGTGTGCACGTCTCTTCTGTTTGGGAGCTTATGTTCAGCTTAAATATTCCATTAGACAACCCGAGGTCCGCAGCACTAACGTTGCATTTGTTTGTGTATGTATATATTAGTATTTTATGTGTTATCCCGCTCCCCTCCCGCTGTCCGTGTGCCCGTTCTCGCCCCCCCTCCCGCTGTCCGTGTGCCCGTTCCCCGCCCCCCCCTCCCGCTGTCCGTGTGCCCGTTCCCGCCCCCCCGTCCCGCTGCTGATTTGAGTGTTGCTCACGCCGTGTTTGATTGCGGCCTGCTATTATTTCATCCAGGGTGCTTGTACATCAACATAGCAGCCTTTATGGGAGCTCTCTGACTCTTCATAAGCTGTCTGCTCCTTGAAGCTGTTTTCCTTTTTCACGGTCTCTTTGCGACCCTTTGCTCTTCATTGTATCTTCTGGCCTTTCGGAACTTTTCAGTTGTCCGGTAGGCTTTCCCATGTGCACCGTTTTTGCCTCCCTTCAATAACCCGAACACCAGTGTCCTTATGTGTCCACACAGCCCCACTCGACTTCCACCATATGCTGCAATATCTAGCTTGGAATGTATAGTTTCCGCTTTCAGTATGTGTTGCATTTGTAGGGCACTTATGCTGCACTTTTGCTTCCCTTACGGCCAGTTAACCCATGTAATATTGTCATAATTCCCCTGCATAGAACGCTGCTTACACCCGTTGTCGTTTTCAGCATTGCTGTCTTGCTATCTGAAATTTGCCATTTAAAATTGTATTGCATTTCGGTTTGAATTTCGAAACTCCTTACCTGTATCTGATTTTTTAGAGCACCTTCAAAAGAACACAACGTTGGTTTATCTGCATGTCACGTTAATTGCTCTAACGTATGTGGTGTAATTTATTAGAGTCTGAACGGTTTTCAATGATTACAGTTGTTAGTAAGGCAATTCTTGTTGCAGATGCAGACCTAAATGACATCTATTTAAATGTATGCTATTCCTTCCTGTAGTTTTAAGCACTGTCGAGTCAAATGCCACGATGAAGAGAATTATGAACAATTCTCACATGTGATGTTACGTTGCAGTGCCTTAGATTTTGTCTAACGACAATATATACATATATATATATATATATATGGATATATGTATATCCCTAATTGGTATGAGTTATATGGATTGCATTTTGGCTTCCACTATTACATTCTGTGTCTTGTTATCAAACACTATCTGGACGAAGTTTGTAGGAGTTAACTTACATCTAGCATGTTATTTTTGGTTACAATATTGGGATATTATTTTACTTGTTTTGTGATTTTTTTTAACTTACATTATGTTTCCACCCCAAATACCATATATTTTAATTTGTTCTTGTATGTATTTCATAATTTAAGTTTTATACGAAAGCTTGTTATTTGTATCCAGTTTGGAGGCTGCCATTTTATTCTGGAAAGTGAGTGTGTATAAATATAAACAATATGGTTGTGCGGTTACCAGCACCCAGAAAATATATATTTTTGTAAATATCCATATTCAATTTTAATTAGTTGGTGTTGAGGAAACAAAAAAAAGGCATCCCTTAGTTTGGAAAGCCTGGACAGTTCAGAAATGTGTGTGTGTGTGTGTGTGGCTCTGGGTGTGTGTGTGTGTGTGGCTCTGGGCGTGTGTGTGTGTTGCTTAGGGTGTGTGTGTGTGTGTGTGTGTTTGGCTCTGGGTGTGTGTGTGTGTGTGTGGCTCTGGGTGTTTGTGGCTGGCTGTGTGTGTGTGGCTCTGGGTGTCTGCGGCTCTGGGAGTGTGTGTGTGGTAGTAATTGCTGTGTGCTGAGCTCGTCCAGTAGGGTACAATAGGTCTCACATTTGCGAGAGATTAAGCTATTGGCAATGTAAATGACAATGCCATTTATTTATCTGTTTTCAAAACCAACACATAAATAAAAAAAATTCATTTACAATGCCAATAGCTCTAACTTTTGCAAAGGCGAAACCGTTGCATTGTAAATGCTTGTTTATTTGTAGTATGCTTGTGTGACATTTTAAAGACACGTGGTTTTGACTTTATTTCTATGGATTTATATTGATAATGTTGCATTCTGGTGAGATGGTTTGATATATGTAAATGGAACTGTGCATCCTATTTGTTTCTAATATAACGTTTTTTTTTAGGTTGGAAAGCGAGTGTGTAGGCACATTATTTGCGTAAATTGCTTCTGATCGGGGAAGAGAGACGCTGCCCGCATGCAAGATGTTCGGAAAGGCTGAGTGAGATCTATTGTATTGGAAGTGAGAAGGGTGCGACAAGGGGGGTGGGAGTGGGGTTAGGGGGGACTGGATGAGGGCTATATAGTTTCTGGTTCTGTTGTGAAACCACACGCATAGCCAAAAAGATTGCTGTCACTCTCGTGGCTCTTATTTGGGAATGTATCCCTTCAGTGAATTGTCCGAAATTACAGGATGGAAAGCTTCCCGTCGAGATATGACCCTAGTTTACCAGCTGCAAATAAGTTTGATGTAACTACAAAACCATGTCTGGTGTGTTTTATGGATATTTAAGTTTCTATAGAGTAAATGGTCATGTTTTTAGTGGGAAATGTACATTTGGGGCATATAAAAGGCAGCGTGTGTTTTAGTTCTTATCTATGTTTTTTTACTTGCAAACGTTGGATGTATAGACAACCACATTATTTGATCAGTATACCTTTAAAGTCAGCATTTTCAATTTCAAAACATAAATTTGAAGGAAAAGACACCACTTTTCAGATGCCGCTAAAAACAATTAGAAAAAATACAGGGGCATATTATCAAGCCTGTGCGCTAAAATTATCGCCGCTTTATCGGCCGAAAACGGCCGATAAAGCGGCGATAATGGGCTTGATAATATGCTCTATCGAATTCCAATCGAAGCACATGTTAGATGTGAAGACATCTAACATGGGCTTCGATTGGAATTCCACAGAGCATATTATCAAGCCCATTATCGCCGCTTTATCGGCCGTTTTCGGCCGATAAAGCGGCGATAATTTTAGCGCACAGGCTTGATAATATGCCCCACAGCCTTTTAATTTGCATAAATGCAGCGATAAATGTCAAAGTTTGAATAATTATATACATACTTTTAATAAACCACAAACACGATGTAGAATAAAATACTGTAGCAGTTTAGCAAACGAGAGAAAGAGGCGCTGTTTTTCTATTCTCAACCGCTTTGTGGCACATAAAAAGGCAGCTTGTCTCTCGTTTGCTAAACATTTACAGTATTTTAAGCTAGGTCGCACGCATTTAATACTGATGAAAAGTATCAGCTTTTGATTTGATTTTGGACAAATTGAAAGGGAATGGGAGGCAGTTGCAGTTCAGGGCTGTTTAAAAGTACGATGGAATGTCTGAGAGAAATGGTCTACCCAAATTTGGGCTACTGAGGAAAAAATATGAGCGACACGCAAGTAGAGTTCAAAATACTGAGCACAACTCTGAGCATAAGAAGGAAGGAGGCGAGGAAATGTGCAGGGAGATGTGGAGAGCACGACAGAAGGCCTGAATGGAGGAAAGAGGCGCAGATAGCAAAGAAGGCACAGAAACCGACACAACAACGGAGATGCAGAAGGGCAAAAAAGCAAACGAAAGGCAAGAGTGAAAAAAGTGAAAAGAGGCTCAGAGGGGATAGAAAAAAGTAGAAAAGGAGTAGATGAGAGGCAAGAGTAAAAAGAGGCTCAAAGGAGTCAAAGCAAGAGTGAAAAGAGGCGCAAGATGGAGCAGTTACAGGCAAGAGAGAAGGAGCAGAAGGAACAAGCATGCGCAGCCACGCTAATTGCAAACAGATGGCCCCAGCGCGCTGCTGCTCGCTACTGCAAGGTGGATGCCAGCACAAGCACGAGTGCTTGAAAAGGGCAGACCAATTCCAAAAGGTCATCTCCTAGTGCAGCGGGCAAAACCTAAAAACGGTATCCTGTATGTATCTGGGTCTTACGTCGTGAAAAAAAGTCCCCAAAACTCAATATGACGACAACCAAGCATTCAAAACTGACCCATTTTGGCAGCGTGAGTGGCAGCAGTATTTGGGACTGGACTTGGCCATCACTCATAAAAGCAAGCTAAATCTATGTATTTCTTTTAATTGACCCAACGGAGCCTAGGGTGACATGACTGGTGTGCATCCCACTACGTGTTCTTACTTGAAAACCATGCAAACCTTATACTTTGGCTAAAACCAAGCATTTGCCTCACATTTGTGTGAGGGAAAAGTTCCGGAGATTTAAAGGACCCAAAAATTCCCTACTGCCTAACATTCCCTGATAACAAAGGCCACCTGTTTGTGTAGCTGGGATTCACCTCCTAAGAATGACGGCTGGGACCAGTCTGTGGGCAAAGCCTGGTGCCTAGGCAGGATGGCCCCATCACTCCACTATTTAACATATAGTGTGTTGGGTGGATAAACCCCCAATGCTCCCGTAGTGAAAAAAGACTAGTAGGCCCATTCTGGGGTGGAGGTACAATCTGATACCAGGGTGGTCCACCCTCACTACTACATTTTTCCTTGATGCCTAGTTGGTAGTGGGCTTGCTGGGGTAGGATGGGGGGTCAAAACGACTGCTGGAACATTTATTATTATTTAGTTTATAACCCTGGATCTAGTGACCTTTCTGGCATCCCTGTTGGAGTTGATTGAGGATAAACCTACAAATTAACTGCCTCCCCCAAAGAGCAGAAAGACTGTTATCTTTATGGGAGTGACTTTTGCCCTTGCCCGGGAATCATTCGCCCTAAACAAAATCTCTGATGGTCTAATTAGCTTTCTGCCCCCAGAGAAGGTAGTTTGGGGTACACTCCCCAAATCTGTCTCTCCGGGGGTTAGAAAGACTCTTGTTTTTTTTTTTAGAAGGGTGCATGCCCCGTTTCCAGGGTAGGTTGCACCACCTCTTTTTTCCTTTTGAAACTATTCCTGATGTCATAGCAAGCTTTGTTGGCTGATAAACCCCATGGCCAATACAATAGTAAGAGGTTTCACACTGAACATTCTGACAGATATTAAAGCTGAGGTATTACATTCAACTGCTTGCAAAAAAACATATGGAGTGGCTTTATCAAGTTCAAGTTAAAATGAATTTATTTGGATATAACCATATCCATAAAATCACAATCATATTATAACAGATTAAAAATACACAACTTCATGTCAAGGATAAAACAAATTCAATGAACCATTAGTCACAAGTGAGATATATAAAGAACACGCATACAGCAAGTTTCAATAAGGAGCCCACACAGTTCATAATAACTATTTAAAAACCAGTTGGAAAACATATTTTTCAGAAGGTACACAATTCTCAAGAAGGTGCCAACTCGAGAAAAAAAATTCATCATCTTCCAGTTTAAGTACGTTCCAAAAGGCATCTTCTAAATAATTAGGCAAGGTTTGTTTTTTTAAATGGCACTATAAGCCATTTTCCATATTTTATAAAAAACTTACAGAAGAATGAAAAATGTAATATCGCTTGACCACTCTGCTTGTCGCATAGGCATGGCAGGGAGTCTAGGTTGGCATTGTACCCAAGGGAAAAGCAGAGCAAGAATTTTACTGTGACAGCCCTTAAACAGACAAGGACTTCACTCTCCCAACGACATATAGGTTTTGTAAGATAACTAAGCGGCATGTACGGTTGTGTTCAATGGTCATAAAATTTGCAACAGTAGGTTTCCTAGACTCCCTATCAAGTCTCACTTTAGACTCTTGTTCAGATTGCCGAGATTGCCGAGATTGAGAACGAGGGAGGAGCTACACATCGCCGCCGCTGCTGCTGGAAGCCGCCGCTGCTGCTGGAAGCCACGCTGGGAGCCACTGTGAGCCGCAGCCCCTTGAATGCTCTGAATGCTCCGACATTGTAACTTTGAGCCGAGCCGAGCCTGGCTGAGCCTGGCCAAAACCTGCAAAAGTCCGCCGCGTGCCGCGTGTGGCTACCGGGCACCAGGCACCAGGCAGACCGGATCTGAGCCCTGCCGCAGCACCTTTACCTCCACCGGTTACCTGTTGGCTGTTGGCTGAGGGCTATCTGCTGATGGCTGACGGCTCTGTTCGAGGCTCGAGGCCGGCGGTGGCTGGCAGCTGGAGGTGCGTGCAGCTCCTTTGCGGCTCCTCTGTGTATTGCAGTCAGGTTGGGAGGTAAGCAGCAGCGCTCTTGTTGTTGTGGGGCAGCGAAGTGTGGATGTGGCAGGGGAAAGGAGCAACAAGGAGCCCCCTAGTTACGTAGAGACCCTTGTATCCCAGTTCAGCCCAAGATTTGCTGGTTCCTGAGTACCTGCCCGCACCACCAGCCCGTCAACAAGCCCAGCTGAGCGAGGTGCACCGGAGGTGTAGTTAGAAGCTGCGCCGATCGGATCATCAAGGTCGTCTTCCGTCTTTTTGTCTGCTGGCCCTGCATTCTTGCCGGCCGGAAGGTTTGACCAGCGCAGCATGAGGTCAGGACGCGTCCGAGGAGGTCCTAAGAGCAAAGGAGGCATAAAAAAACGCAAACGAACGTCGAAGACGCTTGATGGGACCAGGGAGGAACCACCAATCAAAACCAGGCCGACAACACAGAGCGATTGCTCATTAATTGACATAACATCAGACAAATCAGATACAAATAGCTCAAGAAGCGAGCAAACAACAAAAACAGAAAAGAGTTAGTTGGTTTAAAAAACCAATGAAATTCACTGAAAAAACCATAGGTTATAGACTTATATATAGTTAGGAATTAGCCTTTTTGAAAATGTTAGTTTCAATTTTTGAATGTGTGTATCAAAGGTTATATTACGCTGAGAGGAGGTCTGCCACTCTTTCACAAGGATGATGTTATCAGTGATGTCATCGGTGATGTCATTTGAGATGTCATCAGTGATGTCATGAGTGATGTCACTGACCATGTCATGACTGATGTAATATGTGACGTCATCAGCAGTGCATTGCGGGCGCACGAGTTATAGGTAGCTGAACTAACTATAACGGGGGAATTTCAGTGGTTTTGTATGAGTGAAATGTCTAGCTAACTATAACATGTGTGAAACCTATGGTTTTTTCAGTGAATTTCTAAGGTTTTTTAAAATGCTAATTCCTAACTATAACGTGGCTGAAACCTATGGTTTTTTCAGTGAATTTCAAAGGTTTTGTAAATGATAATTTTTAAATGTATTAATTGTTATATTTTTTTTATACTGATTAACTACATTGTTTTAAAGTATTTATTTTTAGATATTTTATTTTTTAAATTACATTACATATTTTTAATATAAGTTGAAAAAATATGTTTTTGAAAATATTGAAATTGTAATATATATATTTTTTTATTTTATTTTTTTTAAATTTATATATATTTTATATAGCAGGCAATGATATTCTATGGAAGGAAATTAAAGTTACTGGTAAGTACGGTTCAAATTACTTTTCAGGGACAATAGTGAGATGAAAGATGTAGCACTGAGGTCTCTCCGGATAACAGGTGAGTACATTGGAATTTGTAATTCAACTGATTTTAAAGGAATTTTTTTAAGTTCCAAAACTCCACACTTAAGTGAAACCAGTCAATGTTAGCCTATGGAAGGAAATTCAAGTTACTGTAAGGATTGTTTAGAATTACTTTTCAGGATCAGTAGTGTCTTGAAAGATGCGGCACTGAGGTCTCTCCTGATAACAGGTGAGTAAATCGGAATTCGTAGTTCGGCTGATTTTAGAGGAATATTTATACGCTTCAAAAATAGACACTTAAAAACTTTTCTGGTGAAAACCACACAATAGATTCCTATGGAAGGAAATACAAAGTACTGGTAAGTACGCTTAGATTTACTTTTCAGGGTCCGTACTGGGCTCAAAGATGCAGCACTGACGTCTCTCGTGATAACAGGTGAGTAAATTAGAATACGTAGTTCCATTGATTTTAGAGGAATATTGTGCTCAATAGTAAAGGAAGGGGGCGGGGCCTGAGGTAACATGTGTGCAAACACGCCCTGTGGCGCGTTTTAGATTGGGGAATTAATTCCTCTTCAATCCAGAGGTCCCCTGTGAGCCAACTAGCCCACAAGGTACCTCCAGTATGCGCCAGAGAGCTGCGTTGCAGAGAGGTGTTCAGAGGGCACGCCCCCTTTTTACAACATTCTGCAACGCAGCTCTGTGCCGCTTACTGGAGGTACCTGTTGGACTAGTTAGCCCCTAGGGGACCTCTGGATTAAAGAGAAATTAATTCCCCAACTTAAAACGCGCCACAGGGCATGTTTGCACACATTCATGAAAACATAGAGAGGAGTATCCCCAACGTAGAGTTTTGAAAAAACCTTTCGGAGGGTAAACTTTTTGGCAAAAAGGAAAAATTCAACCTTTTGTTTTAAAACCCCTCACTCACCAACCTAGTGGTGACTTGCTTCATCATCGGGGTCCACCCTGGTGACCTAGCGTCACCAGGATGTGCTTCAACACCTGTACTACAGTGGAGCGGGTTGTGACTGTAAGTGCAAAAAAATGTGTTAAAAATTGTCCTGGTTTAACTTAAAACATAATTTTTATTTTAAAGCAACTGAACAATGTTAAAAATATCGGTGGCGAGATACTGGTAGGTGAGTTACGACCAGTGTATCTCTATATGTGTCTGTGTAAATTGGTCAACATGTTTCTACCAAATGGGCAACTGCCCGGTATTCCTCAGGACCAAAAAACAGGTGGACGGGAGGTGTGGGCCCCCTAAAAGGCGCACCCTGTCCTGATCCCCTGTGTACCTACTGGAAGAATAGCCAGTGGTTGATGCGCTCGATCAAGAATATGAGAGCCGTCAAAAAAAAGTAAAAGAAAAGGAGACTTATTTATAGTCTCTAACGTGCTTCAACGGGCAGGGGGTAGGCTCTTCATACCGACATAACATAATAGTTTGCGGATGAAGGTGACGGCCATTAACCTACTGCTATCCTCCTCTGCTCGGCTAGTGAATAGCAGTAGGTTAATGGCCGTCACCTTCATCCGCAAACTATTATGTTATGTTGGTATGAAGAGCCTACCCCCTGCCCGTTGAAGCACGTTAGAGGCTATAAATAAGTCTCCTTTTCTTTTACCTTTTTTTGACGGCTCTCATATTCTTGATCGAGCGCATCAACCACTGGCTATTCTTCCAGTAGGTACACAGGGGATCAGGACAGGGTGCGCCTTTTAGGGGGCCCACACCTCCCGTCCACCTGTTTTTTGGTCCTGAGGAATACCGGGCAGTTGCCCATTTGGTAGAAACATGTTGACCAATTTACACAGACACATATAGAGATACACTGGTCGTAACTCACCTACCAGTATCTCGCCACCGATATTTTTAACATTGTTCAGTTGCTTTAAAATAAAAATTATGTTTTAAGTTAAACCAGGACAATTTTTAACACATTTTTTTGCACTTACAGTCACAACCCGCTCCACTGTAGTACAGGTGTTGAAGCACATCCTGGTGACGCTAGGTCACCAGGGTGGACCCCGATGATGAAGCAAGTCACCACTAGGTTGGTGAGTGAGGGGTTTTAAAACAAAAGGTTGAATTTTTCCTTTTTGCCAAAAAGTTTACCCTCCGAAAGGTTTTTTCAAAACTCTACGTTGGGGATACTCCTCTCTATGTTTTCATGAATGTTCCTTTCAGGGGAATAGGAGTAATCTCTTTTTCACTTCTTAGTGAAAAATATCCCTTGCTCTCTCTTTTGATCTCAAAAAACATGTTTGCACACATATCACCTCAAGCCCCGCCCCCTACCTTCACCACTGTGCAAACGCGCCCCGTAGCAGGTTCTAAGTTGTGAGATTAAGTCCCATACTGGGGGTCCCTGGGGGCCAACTAGCCCACCAGGAACCTCCAGTATGCGCCAAGGGGGCTGCGTTGCAGAGAGTTGTAAAAAGGGGCGTGACCTCTTTACACATCTCTGCAAGGCAGCCCCCTGGCACGTTTGCAGAGGGGGAACTAATTCCCGTTGAATACTGGGGGTCCCTGGGGGCCAACTAGCCCACCAGGAACTTCCAGTATGCGCCAGGGGGCTGCATTGCAGAGAGGTGTAAAAAGGGGCGTGGCCTCTTTACACATCTCTGCAAGGCAGCCCCCTGGCGCATACTGGAGGTTCCTGGTGGGCTACTTGGCCCTCAGGGACCCCAAGTATTCAAGGGGAAATATTTCCCCCTCTGCAAATGCACCAGGGGGAGCGTTTGCAGAGTGGTGCCTTAATTTTTTGGTGGGGATCGGCAGGGTACGCGTACCATACGCGTATCCCATGATTTTTTTGGGCCTTGGGGATCCTTGCGGGACCCCCTAAGCAGGCCTAGGGGGTCAGGGTGTTTCTACCCTGCCCCCTTTTTCCTTTTTTCGCGTTTCTTTTTCTGTTTTCTTGTGCCTCGGTTCTACCGAGGCACAAGATGGCTACCAACACTTCCTGGTTTGGAGTATTGACAGACAGTTTTTAGCCAATTAGTCTGCAGCTCGTGGTCGTATTGTACGCGTGCTGTCCTCGGACGGTACGCGTACAGTACTTTGTCTATAGATATATCTTTGATATTACTTTTGATTTTCTAAGGAACTACTGAACGGATTTACACCATTTAACAAAAAGCGAAATCTGCAAACCAAACTCTACCTTTTTGCCACATTTGGAGTAATTCTGTTCAGCAGTTCGCGCTGTAGCCTCACTTAAAGCACCCTATAGAAAATTGCATGGGGAAAACACGTTTCGGGACCCCCCTTTTTTCTCGGCCCGCTTCACGAAGCACCCTGAAACATTCAGGAGCGGAGCGGAGCAAGCCATCTTCTTGGAGAATTTCACAAAGATTCGTCAACCCGCGCCTAAGTTATTCCAAATAGAATGTTGCGGTTTCCTATGGAAACTAAACTAGGTCCTAACTTTAACTACCTACTGGCTACTGCCAGTTGTATATATATATATATATTTATGTATATATATATACATATATATATATATATATATATATATCCTACTGGTCCTACATTAGTCACAAGTGAGATATATAAAGAAAACGCATACAGCAAGTTTCAAGAAGGAGCCCACACAGTTCATAATAACTATTTAAAAACCAGTTGGAAAACATATTTTTCAGAAGGTGCACAATTCTCAAGAAGGTGCCAACTCGAGAAAAAAAATTCATCATCTTCAAGTTTAAGTACGTTCCAAAAGGCATCTTCTAGATAATTAGGCAAGGTTTGTTTTTTTAAATGGCACTATAAGCCATTTTCCATATTTTATAAAAAACTTACAGAAGAATGAAAAATGTAATATCGCTTGACCACTCTGCTTGTCGCATAGGCATGGCAGGGAGTCTAGGTTGGCATTGTACCCAAGGGAAAAGCAGAGCAAGAATTTTACTGTGACAGCCCTTAAACAGACAAGGACTTCACTCTCCCAACGACATATAGGTTTTGTAAGATAACTAAGCGGCATGTACGGTTGTGTTCAATAGTCATAAAATTTGCAACAGTAGGTTTCCTAGACTCCCTATCAAGTCTCACTTTAGACTCTTGTTCAGATTGCCGAGATTGCCGAGATTGAGAACGAGGGAGGAGCTACACATCGCCGCCGCTGCTGCTGGAAGCCACGCTGGGAGCCACTGTGAGCCGCAGCCCCTTGAACGCTCTGAATGCTCCGACATTGTAACTTTGAGCCGAGCCGAGCCTGGCCGAGCCTGGCCAAAACCTGCAAAAGTCCGCCGCATGCCGCGTGTGGCTACTGGGCACCAGGCACCAGGCAGACCGGATCTGAGCCCTGCCGCAGCACCTTTACCTCCACCGGTTACCTGTTGGCTGTTGGCTGAGGGCTATCTGCTGATGGCTGACGGCTCTGTTTGAGGCTCGAGGCCGGCGGTGGCTGGCAGCTGGAGGTGCGTGCAGCTCCTTTGCGGCTCCTCTGTGTATTGCAGTCAGGTTGGGAGGTAAGCAGCAGCGCTCTTGTTGTTGTGGGGCAGCGAAGTGTGGATGTGGCAGGGGAAAGGAGCAACAAGGAGCCCCCTAGTTACGTAGAGACCCTTGTATCCCAGTTCAGCCCAAGATTTGCTGGTTCCTGAGTACCTGCCCGCACCACCAGCCCGTCAACAAGCCCAGCTGAGCGAGGTGCACCGGAGGTGTAGTTAGAAGCTGCGCCGATCGGATCATCAAGGTCGTCTTCCGTCTTTTTGTCTGCTGGCCCTGCATTCTTGCCGGCCGGAAGGTTTGACCAGCGCAGCATGAGGTCAGGACGCGTCCGAGGAGGTCCTAAGAGCAAAGGAGGCATAAAAAAACGCAAACGAACGTCGAAGACGCTTGATGGGACCAGGGAGGAACCACCAATCAAAACCAGGCCGACAACACAGAGCGATTGCTCATTAATTGACATAACATCAGACAAATCAGATACAAATAGCTCAAGAAGCGAGCAAACAACAAAAACAGAAAAGAGTTAGTTGGTTTAAAAAACCAATGAAATTCACTGAAAAAACCATAGGTTATAGACTTATATATAGTTAGGAATTAGCCTTTTTGAAAATTTTAGTTTCGATTTTTGAATGTGTGTATCAAAGGTTATATTACGCTGAGAGGAGGTCTGCCACTCTTTCACAAGGATGATGTTATCAGTGATGTCATCGGTGATGTCATTTGAGATGTCATCAGTGATGTCATGAGTGATGTCACTGACCATGTCATGACTGATGTAATATGTGACGTCATCAGCAGTGCATTGCGGGCGCACGAGTTATAGGTAGCTGAACTAACTATAACAGGGGAATTTCAGTGGTTTTGTATGAGTGAAATGTCTAGCTAACTATAACATGTGTGAAACCTATGGTTTTTTCAGTGAATTTCTAAGGTTTTTTAAAATGCTAATTCCTAACTATAACGTGGCTGAAACCTATGGTTTTTTCAGTGAATTTCTAAGGCTTTTTAAATGCTAATTCCTAACTATAACATGGCTGAAACCTATGGTTTTTTCAGTGAATTTCAAAGGTTTTATAAATGATAATTTTTAAATGTATTAATTGTTATATTTTTTTATACTGATTAACTACATTGTTTTAAAGTATTTATTTTTAGATATTTTATTTTTTAAATTACATTACATATTTTTAATATAAGTTGAAAAAATATGTTTTTGAAAATATTGAAATTGTAATATATATATATTTTTATTTTTTTTGTTTTTAAATTTATATATATTTTATATAGCAGGCAATGATATTCTATGGAAGGAAATTAAAGTTACTGGTAAGTACGGTTCAAATTACTTTTCAGGGACAATAGTGAGCTGAAAGATGTAGCACTGAGGTCTCTCCGGATAACAGGTGAGTACATTGGAATTTGTAATTCAACTGATTTTAAAGGAATTTTTTTAAGTTCCAAAACTCCACACTTAAGTGAAACCAGTCAATGTTAGCCTATGGAAGGAAATTCAAGTTACTGTAAGGATTGTTTAGAATTACTTTTCAGGATCAGTAGTGTCTTGAAAGATGTGGCACTGAGGTCTCTCCTGATAACAGGTGAGTAAATCGGAATTCGTAGTTCGGCTGATTTTAGAGGAATATTTATACGCTTCAAAAATAGACACTTAAAAACTTTTCTGGTGAAAACCACACAATAGATTCCTATGGAAGGAAATACAAGTTACTGGTAAGTACGCTTAGATTTACTTTTCAGGGTCCGTACTGGGCTCAAAGATGCAGCACTGACGTCTCTTGTGATAACAGGTGAGTAAATTAGAATACGTAGTTCCATTGATTTTAGAGGAATATTGTGCTCAATAGTAAAGGAAGGGGGCGGGGCCTGAGGTAACATGTGTGCAAACACACCCTGTGGCGCGTTTTTGATTGGGGAATTAATTCCTCTTCAATCCAGAGGTCCCCTGTGAGCCAACTAGCCCACAAGGTACCTCCAGTATGCGCCAGGGAGCTGCGTTGCAGAGAGGTGTTCAGAGGGCACGCCCCCTTTTTACAACATTCTGCAACGCAGCTCTGTGCCGCTTACTGGAGGTACCTGTTGGACTAGTTAGCCCCTAGGGGACCTCTGGATTAAAGAGAAATTAATTCCCCAACTTAAAACGCGCCACAGGGCATGTTTGCACACATATCACCTCAAGCCCCGCCCTCTACCTTCACCACTGTGCAAACGCGCCCCGTAGCAGGTTCTAAGTTGTGAGATTAAGTCCCATACTGGGGGTCCCTAGGGGCCAACTAGCCCACCAGGAACCTCCAGTATGCGCCAAGGGGGCTGCGTTGCAGAGAGTTGTAAAAAGGGGCGTGACCTCTTTACACATCTCTGCAAGGCAGCCCCCTGGCACGTTTACAGAGGGGGAACTAATTCCCCTTGAATACTGGGGGTCCCTGGGGGCCAACTAGCCCACCTGGAACCTCCAGTATGCGCCAGGGGGCTGCATTGCAGAGAGGTGTAAAAAGAGGCGTGGCCTCTTTACACATCTCTGCAAGGCAGCCCCCTGGCGCATACTGGAGGTTCCTGGTGGGCTACTTGGCCCTCAGGGACCCCAAGTATTCAAGGGGAAATATTTCCCCCTCTGCAAATGCACCAGGGGGAGCGTTTGCAGAGTGGTGCCTTAATTTTTTGGTGGGGATCGGCAGGGTACGCGTACCATACGCGTATCCCATGATTTTTTTGGGCCTTGGGGATCCTTGCGGGACCCCCTAAGCAGGCCTAGGGGGTCAGGGTGTTTCTACCCTGCCCCCTTTTTCCTTTTTTCGCGTTTCTTTTTCTGTTTTCTTGTGCCTCGGTTCTACCGAGGCACAAGATGGCTACCAACACTTCCTGGTTTGGAGTATTGACAGACAGTTTTTAGCCAATTAGTCTGCAGCTCGTGCTCGTATTGTACGCGTGCTGTCCTCGGATGGTACGCGTACAGTACTTTGTCTATAGATATATCTTTGATATTACTTTTGATTTTCTAAGGAACTACTGAACGGATTTACACCATTTAACAAAAAGCGAAATCTGCGAACCAAACTCTACCTTTTTGCCACATTTGGAGTAATTCTGTTCAGCAGTTCGCGCTGTAGCCTCACTTAAAGCACCCTATAGAAAATTGCATGGGGAAAACACGTTTCGGGACCCCCCTTTTTTCTCGGCCCCCGCTTCACGAAGCACCCTGAAACATTCAGGAGCAGAGCGGAGCAAGCCATCTTCTTGCAGAATTTCACAAAGATTCGTCAACCCGCGCCTAAGTTATTCCAAATAGAATGTTGCGGTTTCCTATGGAAACTAAACTAGGTCCTAACTTTAACTACCTACTGGCTACTGCCAGTTGTATATATATATATATATCCACAGAAATGGCTCCAACACTCGCAGTCCAATGGCGCTCTTAACACCGGGGCCGACTACAAAGCAGAGCCCCGCTTTTCTATAGTCATCCAAAGCTATCAGCCGATAGCGAAAGTCAGCACTCAACAAGGGTGAAGTTTTCCCAAAATTCACGATTTATTCCAAGATAGCAGCATACATCGCACAACACCAACGCGTTTCGCAACCCACTGTTGCTTGATCACGGTAGGGATATATATATATATATATATATATATATATATATATATATATATATATATATATATATATATATATATATATATATATATACATATATATATATATATATATATATATATATATATATATATATATATATATATATATATATGTATATATATATCTCCTTCTGGCGATAGCCAGTAGGTATATATAGTTAAGACCTAGTTACCATAGGAAATCCACAACATTCTATTGGGAATAACTTTGGCGCATGTAATTTTCCAAAATTTTGGCCAGCTCCGCTGCCCTCCTTCCCTGAAAGTTTCGGGGGGATTCGTGAAGTGGGGGCTGAGAAAAGAGGGGGGTCCCAAAACGTGTTTTCGCCATGTTAATTTCCATAGGACGTTCTGACAAGTCTACAGCCCGAACCGCTGAACGGAATTACACCAAACTTGGCAAAATTATAGGGACTGGTACGCAGAAGTGCCTTTGCTATATTTGGTGAAAATTGCTCCAGTGGTTTTTATGAAAATTAACTTCAAAAACACATATATATCTGGGCGGAGCCTAACCACACATCTCATCGTGAGATCTGATTGGCTGTCAGCACTTAATCCAAGAAGTGTTGGCAGCCATCTTGGGACCAATATACATGATAGCACCTCATTAAAAAGCATTGTAGTTAATAGAGGGTTTTAGGAGTTTAGTTACATTATAAATCATTTGTTGATGGTACCATACTCATTTTAAGAATTGTGGTGTGTTCTAAGGTGATTTTACCATGTGAAAAAACCGTCTGCTGGGATATCATGAATCACGTTTGAAAGAAAACTATTATCTCATGCTTTTCCCACAGTGGTTTGGAAGGGGATCTATAAGCTAAACTGAAAACATATTTTCTGTAAATTCACATTATCTTTCTCCGTCATGTGAGAATGAAGTCTGACATTCTCAGTTAAGCATGTACATCCAACAAGGACAGAGACTGTCAGTTGATTCCTTTGTGTTCTACTGCAGCCTCCTAGAATGTTCTAAAGAACAACTAGAGCGCTAACAGTCCTACTTATTACAAAGGTATGGCACACCTGAAGCCATCTTGATTGGAATAAAGTGGTAACTCTTAAAACATTTAATTTAAAAAGGAACAAAATGAGGGGGTATATTTTGCCATAGAAAGTATGATTAGTGCTGCAGAAAGAAAAAATAGGGCACATTTTGAGTGACTTCTCAAATCCTCTTCTATTTCATTAAACAATTCTGACATGCAGTATCCCAAGATGGCCACCAGAGACAAAAGAGCCCAAATGTAGCCCAAATATCACCCAGATGTAGCCCAAGTATAGCCCAATGACAGAATGTCCCAGAGTGTTCTAAAGAACAACTAGAGCGCTAACAGTCTTACTTATGACAAAAGTATGGCACACCAGAAACCATCTTGATTGGAATGAAGTGGTAAGTCTGAAAACATTTAATTTAAAAAGGAAGAAAATGAGGGGGGTTCATTTTGCCACAGAAAGTAGGATTAGTGCTTCATAAAGAAAAATTAGGGCACATTTTGAGTGACTTCTCAAATCCTCTTCTATTTCATTAAACAATTCTGACATGCAGTCTACCAAGATGGCCACCAGAGACAAAAGAGCCCAAATGTAGCCCAAATATCACCCAGATGTAGCCCAAGTATAGCCCAATGACAGAATGTCCCAGAGTGTTCTAAAGAACAACTAGGGTGCTAACAGTCCTACTTATTACAAAGGTATGGCACACCTGAAGCCTTCTTGATTGGAATAAAGTGGCAACTCTTAAAACATTTAATTTAAAATGGAACAAAATGAGGGGGTATATTTTGCCATAGAAAGTATGATTAGTGCTGCAGAACAAAAAATTAGGGCACATTTTGAGTGACTCTCAAATCCTCTTCAATTTCATAAAACAATTCTGACATGCAGTCTCCCAAGATGGACACCAGAGACAAAAGAGCCCAAATGTAGGCCAAATATCAACCAGATGTAGCCCAAGTATAGCCCAATGACAGAGTGTCCCAGAGTGTTCTAAAGAACAACTAGAGAACTAACAGTCTTACTTATGACAAAAGTATGGCATACCAGAAGCCATCATGATTGGAATGAAGTGGTAAGTCTGAAAACATTTAATTTAACAAGCATTTACAATGCAACGGTTTCGCCTTTGTAAAAGTTAGAGCTATTGGCATTGTAAATGACAAATTTTGTATTTATGTGTTGGTTTTGAAAACAGATAAATAAATGGCATTGTCATTTACAATGCCAATAGCTTAATCTCTCACAAATGCGAGACCTATTGCATTTGCACACACACACAGAGCACAAACACACACACAGAAATGGGGGGGGGGGCGAGGAGCAAAACCAAGGCCCAAGTGATTGGTTCTATCTGAAATGATAGTGATGAGCTAAAACGATAGCATGGCATGCACTCCTAGTGATTTAGAGTAATTCAAGCATTTCCACGTGTCACTTTTATTCTCTCCTAGGAATGTACTGTGGTAAAAAAAACAAAAACGAATGTGACCTTTGCACTGTAGCAACAAATGTGTAAATACATATTTATTAATAAGGTTACTCTAAATAATGTTATTGGGCCACATTTATTTTATGTCACAGCAGTGAAAATAAATATGGCCAAAAATGTACAACAATTCTACTAATAAACGTGCACACATCCACATAGTTATTACTTCAGTGCAAATGTCCCATTTGCACACATTTTAACTCTTGCACCCTGTGGTTTTGGTTAAATAGCTTTCGTTAAACCAAGTAAAAAAATGCCATAGCATAAATCATATATGCAGATATGCAGAGTGTAATAAACTACGGATTCCCAGTGTTGTGGGAGGGATAAGGTTTATGACTAGCTGAAGGTTCCGTTGGTACATTTTGGAACCCTGTTACTCATGTATGACCTGGAAGCCCCGCAAACTAGTTTGCACAGACGTTATAATCAGTGACCTGCAGATTACACAAACACATTTATGGAGAAGTACAGAATTTGATAGTGGTCCTCCATAGGGGGCCATAACCATAGTAACTGAGAACCAAGGAAAAGAGAACCAGCTTAAATCTAAGTGAGCTGTAGCACAGAGAATGAGTGAAAAAGAGACAGGGTGCGAAGGTAGCTTTAGGGTAGTGGCTATTCGCGTGTGCTACATTGTTTTGTGGTTATTCGCATGTGCTGCAATGTATAGGAAAACTGGTAGGTGAGATGCTTAGTCGTTTTCAGTGGGTGCTGCACGAAGCAGAAAAAGGGTGGCAGTTGTTACACAGGGAGCATGGAGCAGAAAAAGAAACGTACTTATTGGCACGCAGTGGGTGATGCAGTAGAACAGAGGAGGTGGTTTTGGCAATCCTGTATGGTATAGCAAAGGGATGGTGATTATTGGTAGGCAATGAATGCATCGTCTGGCAGAATGGTGGCGAATATCACCAGGCACCCTCTTGAACACTGGAAAAAGGGGTAGTTATTGGCAGGTGCTACATAGAGGAAAGAAAGAAGAAAGAACGGTGATGACTGTATGTGAAGCATGGAGCAGTAAAAGGCTGCTTGTTACCGGCAAGAACCGTAGAGTGTGGTGAAGTTCTGGTTAAAGTATGGACATTTTTGAAGAGTGTTATATCGTGTTGTAGAGCAGTGGTGGTTGTTGGCATGCACAGTAGGGAGCAGTAACCGTGTGGTTCTTATTCGCTGCCCTGCAATGGGGAGCATTAGAAGGGTGGTGGTTGTTGGCAGGTCTTGCTTGGAGAAGTAATGAAAAAGGGTAGTAGTTATTACCATGTGCTACATGCAGCAGAAGTGCATTAGCCATTGGAAGGTACTGCACTGGAAAGTTAAAAGGTAGTGGTAATTAGGAGGGCAGTGCCTGAAGCAGGGCAAGGGTCGTAGTAGTTGGGTGGTGGATGGCTTAGTATAAAGAGGGAGGGTATTATAGTAGAAAGATAATGCTAGTCCGTGCGTGTTTGTCTATGTGCAGTGAAGAAGGTCGTGGGGTGGGGGCTGCATTGCACGGTATAAGGTGGTGGTAAGTTACTTCTTGTACATAGTGCTTTTGTCTGTTTGGTGAAATCTGCATGCGAGGAAAGCTCCCACTGCTACACAAATGCTGTATCCTGTGTTTGTGTGAGAGGGGGTGGCTGGCCTGCTGCACATGCTGGGCCTATTCTGTGAGCGAGGCAAGATTACAAAACGGAGACTTGTTCAGAGGGAGGGGCTCTTGCACGGCTGCCGCGGGTGGGTGGATTGATGTTTCCCTCTGACGGCTGGGACTGAATATTTCGCTACAGGCTTGGTCAAATCGCGTTTTCTCCGCCTGCGTCAAGGATATGCTCACACATAGGGCTTCTGACTAAACAGCTCGAGGTTTTAGCTCCTCGCCGAGGAGGCCAATTGAAGTTTGAAGCCCATCAGGGTCGCGTGTTCCTGTACTGATTGGGCATGGCTGAGCATTTCGGGCTCTTCTCCTCCTTTTGCGGCAGGGCGAGTACTGATTTCCATATAATTGGCCCTCTCCTGTAGGGGCGCTTAGTAATTACTACTGGCGGTATGGGCAGATTTTAATATTCCCATCGATCTAAATGTGGTCCTGTCACTAAAAGCAGTTGTGAACAACTCGTAATCATGTGCGACGGCATCCAGGCGCTATTTTCAGATGCAAACGCAAAATCAATCCCGGCAACAAACAAGCCTGTGGAGAAAGGAGGGTGTGGGTAAGGTTTGCTGACATGTTCCTTCACGGTTTAAGGCACTTCTCGTAACGAGAAACATAATGCGCTGGGAGACATGACACAAATAAAAAAAACAAGGAAATGTAAATTCTTGATGTACGCCCCGTTTACGGCACTTCAACAATACCAACTATACATTCATGACGTTAAACTGACAACAGCAAAGCAAATTCACGTACAGTCTACTAAAGATCGCATGGTGTTTGTTTCCTTGTCCGAAGAGCAGTAAGATCCGAACGGTGTCAAGACTCAAGAGGCACGCATGCTGGGGTGGTGGAGGGTCATCTGAGTAGCTTCTCCTGCCCTGGGCAAAGACGAGGGTTTTGGGTGTCATGCAAACCTTGTCCGGGAAAGCACGCAAAGACACTCACTGCCTGAAGGGTTGGAGGTTCCGCCACCTCGCTGGAAGGCTGCTCGTAGAGACTCCAAAGAAATAAGGGGTGCTTATCTCTCACAACACTGGTGCGCAACAGTCAAACTCCTCGGTTGTCTCCTTCGCACGAGGCAGTGTACTTCACGACCTTCGTCCTCTTTAGGCTCTTTGGATAATCTACTCACGCATAGATATGGGAAACGTAAATCTGCTATTTAAAAAAATTCACACACGGCGCCGTTGCTTCGTGACACAGCAGTTTTCCCCCTCTACAGGAGTACATCACAACGGGCGGGACTAAACAACGTGTGGATTTAAACAGATGTTCTAGGCAGGTTGTTGTTCACTAAATTCTTTCTTCCGTCCTAAACAATGTTTTGGGTTTTCTAAGGTAGTTTTCTCTTTTAAACAATCGCATACAATCTCCAAGCCATATTTCTGGGTAGATTAAAGAAGCGTCGGTACCGTGGTAACACATTTACCTTGACTATCTCTTTCCCAATTACAGAGACACTGTGAGACTAGCAGACGTGCCTGTTGAAATAAACATTGCTTTCAATACCCAGAGCGTGGAATTTTTTTTCGATGGAAGGCATTTGAAATACTCCACCAGGAAAATCGAATTCGGTTCACTAGTATATACATTAAAACAAAATACGTACATATTTGCAAAATAATTACTGTGTCGCCCACGCTACGTTCGGTTTAGTAGCGACGCGACAACATTTCCTTTAACACGTCTCGGTGTGGCTTTCTCCTATTTCTAGTAAATAGACGTCCGTCCTCACCTCAAACCAGGCATGCGCTGCTCGACCGCCGCACACAGCATGACCGAGCGCAAAACAGAAGCAGGAAAATATAAAAAAACAAGCAACGGAGAGTGAAAGGGGAGGGGGGGCGGGAACGGGCACACGAGGAGGGGGGCGGAACAGACACACGGACAGCGGGAGGGGGGGGCGGGAAGGCAAGAATTAAAAAAAACACTCACCTGGACTTCTTCCGGCGGCCGTGGCCGGCATGGAATGACGAAAACAAACGAATAAAAAAAAACGAAACGGCCAGGCGAAACCTAAAAAGGAACAACATGAGGTGGTTCATTTTGCCATAGAAAGTATGATTAGTGCTTCAGAAAGAAAAATTAGGGCACATTCTGAGTGACTTCTCAAATCCTCTTCTATTTCATTAAAAAAATTCTGACATGCAGACTGAAACATGCACTTTGAATACCATCAGCAGACTTCCCTGGTGAGCAGTAGCTTTACTACAGTGATCTAATGAGCAACTAGAGTGCTAACATTCAGAATTTATGGCAAATGTGTGACACATCTGAATGCCTTCTTGATGGAACCAAAGTAAACAAGCATTGAAAATGCAAGAGATCTTGCCCTCGTTTAAGTTAAAGCCATTCTGTGTGTAATGAGGTGGCTTTTTAGCTTTGCTTTTATTAGTGTTTTTAAAACTTTCATGTAAATAACATGCATATTTTATTATTATTATTATTATTAAATGAAATTTGTAGAGCGCGCTGACACCATGGGTTTCCTGGCGCTATGGGACATCGAATTCCGGGGCTGAGGTAAAGTGCAGAGTTAGCAGGGTGAGGGAAAAAGGAAAGTTTTAAGCAACTTCCTAAAATGAAGGAGGGAGCTGCTTGATTTGATGTTCAGAGGAAGGGAGTTCCAGAGTTTCGGAGCTAAAAAGGCAAATCTTCGTCCACCGAATTTGTTAGTTCTGGTTTTGGGTGTGATAAGTGATTTTTGATAGGTGGAACGGAGGTTGCGGTTTGGACAGTAAGGAATGATAAGGGAACTCAAAAAGACAGGGCTGGGGCAGTTGAGGGCTTTGTACGTGAGACAGCCCAACTTAAAGGCCACCCTTTGTTCAATTGGTAACCAGTGAAGTTTGTGTATCATTGGTTTGGCAGATTGCCATTTGGGAGATTTAAAGATGATTCGGGCCGCCTGATTTTGGACCACCTGAAGGCGGTGGAGGAGAGTTTTTGGAAGTCCATGATAGATAGAGTTGGAAAAGTCCAAAGCATATGTATGCATATATGTATATGTATGCATGCATTTATATTTGTATTTATATAAATATGCAGATTATATATGTTTATATATGTATGTATATATATATATGTATACACATACATATATATAAATGCATATGCATATATATTCATATATATATATGTGTATATGTGTGCGTGTAGAGAGAGGTAGAGAGGTAGAGGTAGAGAGGTAGAGGTAGAGAGGTAGAGACTAGTAGAGAGAGAAGTAGAGAGAGGTAGAGAGGTAAAGAGTAGAGAGTGAGTAATAGAGAGTTGAGAGTGAGTAGTAGAGAGTAGTAGAGAGCAGTAGGGAGAGTAGCAGAGAGTGAGTAGCAGAGAGTAGTAGAGTGAATAGTAGAGTGAGTAGTAGAGAGTGAGTAGTAGAGAGTGAGTAGTAGAGAGTAAGTAGTAGAGTGAGTAGTAGAGAGCAGAAGAGAGTGAGTAGTAGAGAGTGAGTAGTAGAGAGTGAGTAGTAGAGAGTAGTAGAGAGTAAGTAGTAGAGTGAGTAGTAGAGAGCAGAAGAGAGTGAGTAGTAGAGAGTAGTAGATAGAGAGTAGTAGAGAGTGAGTAGTAGAGAGTAGTAGAGAGTGAGTAGTAGAATAGTAGAGCTGGAAGACTCCCCCTTAGCATCGGAGCGCTTGGTGCCCAAGGCCGGGGACTACAAACGACGGTTGCCGCAGCAAGCACCAACTGCAGTGGAGACTGGCAGGCCCGCGTGACTCACACCGTGGCGCAGGACCCGTATCAGGGACGGCCCACTCCGGGTGCCGCTAAGGCTAGCCTCCACAACAAGTGTTTGAAGGACCAGGGGGACCCAGCGGGTAGCTATGAACCATGGGTATAAATGGAATTTTTTGAACAAAGGTTCTTAGCTTTTTAGGGAATGAACAGATGCTATAACGACCACAATAGGCTGCTATAGGTTTGGATTCCTTGTCCAGCCGGGCAAGGAATTTATTTATCAAAAAGTAAGAGGTAAATGATTATAATACATTCTACAGCAATAGCAAGACACAATCCTGTGCTGTACTAAAGGAAAAAGGAAAAAATAGAAGAGGGTGAAAAAGGGGTGTTTCAGGCAAAAGAAAAGAGCAAACAGGGCACTGTATGAAATAAAGAATAAAGACAGTATCGCCTGGAGTGGTACAAACAACGACAATTATAAATTATTTTCATGTATGCCCACTCATGGGTGTCGACGTTTCGATCCCTCGCTCAGTAAATAAAGGGGATCATCTTCAGGACTTATATAATAAGAGTTGCCTGAATTGAGAACGCCTTAAAATAGCAGGGCTGAGTGACTAGATGCTGGCTCACAGGTGGGTCAATCACGGTTTCCTCATGGTGTCGGTTACCTTATGTAGCCGATCGGTCAAAATTACTTCAACTCAATAAGGTTGGTCGATTTGGTCTAAGTGGAACCTTAGAAGAATTATTGGTGGTGTCGCCGGGGATTGGAGTGGTGAGGCACTCAAGTGCTCAGTCCTTAAAATAGCACAACTGAGTCACTGGTTATTGGCTCATAGGTAAAGCAATCAAGGTTTCTTCGTGGTGTCGGTTACGTTATGTAGCCGATCTGTGGGTTAAATGAGGGAACGTTCACAGATACTTCAATACACAATTGGAAAGGAAAATGGTCTTCACGGGAGGCTCAATGGCCGTCGCCGCAACACGAACAATGTCAACGATGGAAAGCTGGGCAGAATCAAGCTGGCGGAGCACAGCCGGCGTTATGGTTCCTACTTCCGGATCCTGAATAAATAAATGCCCGGCTGGACAAGGAAGCCAAACCTATAGCAGCCTATTGTGGTCGTTATAGCATCTGTTCATTCCCTAAAAAGCTAAGAACCTTTGTTCAAAAAAAGCCTCCACAACAAGGGCTTCTGCCGGGCGGCCTGGAAGACGCGCAGGATGCCCCCATCGAGCCCGGGGTCTCGCGTCGCGTGCCTCGGGGCCTCACGGACCTGGAGTCTGAACGGCACTGCAGGATTGGGAGCGGAGTTGGGCCGGGAGGCTGTCGGCCGGTCTAGGCTCCTGCGCAACAACGAACTGCAGCGGTGACGATTTCCTCTTCCTCCTGCTTTTTTTTTTTTTAAATCTGTTTATTAGCATAGTAAGGAGAGCAGTTACACACATATCGGAGCGCAGTTGCAATCAGGATGTTACATGCATGTGCTTGCTCAGCGCATATAGGTACACAGTAACTTTAATTTTGCATTTTGCTGTCCGAAACCAAACAAACTGAACAATCCCACGCTTTACCCGTACCCTCCCCTCACCCTCTGGAACCCCTCCCGACACTCTCTCACGATGCGTATAACTGTAATATTTACATCCGGGTCACCCGTGGTAATGGACACATGGTCTTGTGTAGACACACAGGTAGGTTGGGTGGAAGGGTCGATGGTTCGAGATTTCCCGTACCCCATCACAGTGCACCGTGGTCCGTGACGGTGTGGAAAGGGACTAGATCTGAACACGTTCACCCCGTATGTTCCTCTTCCTCCTGCTTTGGGGGCAAAGAGTTGCCTGGACTACGTGGCAGACCTCGGCGACCCGCGCCCACTATGAGAGTGGAGGGCCACGGGCAGAGTCGGGGCCTAGAGTGGGGAGAGGCTGGTCGACCCTACGCGGCTCCACACTACTCGGAAGCACTCCCTAGACCTGGAATCGGGAGTGGCCTGCTTCAGACGGTGTGGTGTAAAAGGGATACAGCTCGTACGGCCACAGTGAGTAGTAGATGTAGGAAGGACTCACAGCCTCGCTGGGGGGGAGCCCCTACCTCCCATAGCTGCCACTTTCCCGCATAGCACAGGGCCCGGTGTAATCCCCGGCCCCAAGACTGACTAAGACAGTTGGCCATTGGTGGTGTAACAACCGGGGAGGTGGAGTCGTCCCCCAGATGGCATCCCTCAGACACAGCCGGACGCCGGGGGAGAACCCATCACCAAAGCGTTTCTGGAATCGCTTTTCAACACCCTCAGGGCGGCTATACAGACAATGAAGACAGACCTTACTGCTGAAATGCGAGAACTCCACCGGGATGTGGATAACGTGGGAGAGCGGGTTGTGACACTGGAAGTAAAGAGTGACAACGTGACGACAGATGTGCACACGCTCCAGCAAGAGATTCTCCGCCTGCAAGATCAGCACCTAGATACCAAAAACGCACCTGGAGGACCTGGAGAACAGATCACGTTGCCATATTATCAGAATCCGGGGGGTGAGACCTTGAGACGACACCAAAGACTTATTCGCCTTCACGGAGGGCCTCTTACGTCACATCCTTGCGGCGCCAGATGACGTCCTCATTGTCCTAAATAGGGCACATAGAATTGGTCCGCCACAAGCTATACTCACAAAAGCCAGGTCCCTTCACCCTATCTCCACCAGGGTCACTCTCCAGTGCTGTATCAGGATCTGGCTCTCATCACCCTGCAGCAACGGCATCAATTCCCCCGTGACAGAACACCTCAGATGACAAAACATCACATACTCATGGGGGCACCCGTTCCGCCTTATCTTCCGCTTCAATGGTAAATTGCACCAGATGCACTCTCTCATTGACACTTGCCACCTGCTGGGCCTGGCAGGGCCCGGTGATAAAGATGAACAGTGGAGTGTTGGGTCAGAGCCGGAGACTTCCCCCTCTGGATGGCAATGACCCAAGCGACGACGACAGTTCCGGAAGCCAGCCACACGAGACATTGTGCAGGGCCAGAAGGATGCACACACCTCCTCTGCTGACGCGTTGGCAGGCCCCAGCTCTACCTCTGAATGAGGTCCTGATGTCTACTTCCCTTGAATGAAGGATCCCCACACACAGGCGAGCGGCGGGGGGGAGTCGGTTCCTCTCCTTGGTCACACCACGAGCCCCGTGGATACGACTTCTCGGTCCCTACGGGAAGGCAGACTTTGTTCTGAAGTTGAGATTTTTGTTTAGCTCTTGAATTTCTTGTTTTTTTTATGTTGAGGTTCCCTCATCCATCTTCCCTATCTACTCCTCCCGACATGCCTCTCTTGCGCCTTGCTAGTTTAGTCTCCTGTTCCCTGATGCACGTTATGCCTAGCGGCGCCCACAGCGACATTGTCCGATCACCCTCCCCTGATGCCACATTACTCCCTTAAGGTCCTTACCCTTAATGTACGAGCCTAAACAACTGATTAAGCGTAGGTCAGTCCTGAATTACCTGGAACAACCTGTGGCTGACATTTGTCTTCTCCAGGAAACTCATCTTTTATCTAAAGACCACCATAGGCTGAGGTCTAGGTTTTTCCCCACGCAGCTGTTCTCCTCTTGCACCTCGAAGTCTGCTGGAGTAGCTATCCTGGTCTCCCGCTCCTTCCCGGGCAGAATCATACAGAGAGAAGCCGAAATCCGGGGTCGCCTACTGACATATTAGTTCCTACTGGGGGGGGGGGGGTTTGACGTTGGCCGTTGGGTCTATTTACACACCCAATGAGGGACAAGCCAAGTTTCTTCATACTGCTCTCCGAGAGGCGGCAGCAGCCTCGGACCGCCACTTGTTATAGGGGGGCGACCTAAAAATTGTTTTCGACAACGACTTAGACCGCTCATGCCAGAGGACGACACAAGTAGGAGTACTTCCACGCACAGAGTAGGCATATCTCCGGGATCTAGGGCTCACAGACCTCTGGCGACACTTTCACCCGCGTACCCGCAGTTACACATTTTACTCAGAGGCTCACAATACCTATGCGCCTTGACTATTATCTTAGTACAACTTCGCTCCGAGCCTACGAAATTCTAACGGCTTCGCTTTCTGACCATTTGCCAGTTCTGGCCACCTTCCAGCTGCCGCTCTCCTACCGACCCCTTAGATATTGGCGTTTGCGAGATACACTTCTGCACCTCCCCACAGTGGTCACCCAAATCCAAAAGGCCATTACTGACTTCCTTGCCCTTAATGCTAACACAGATACCTCACCAGCAACTCAGTGGACGGCTCTGAAAACGGTTCTCAGGTGGGAATTCATTGCTATATCCTCCGCCCAAAACAAGGAGAGGAGCCATAAGAGGGCGGAACTTACTCAAAGGGTCTCGGAACTTGAACAGCTGCACCAAAGAACCAGGGCCTACCGTGCTTGGAGGCAGCTCTGCATAGAACGAAAGCAACTTGCGGCATTAGATCAAGACAGAGCTGAGTATGCGGCATTGAGTCTTCGACACTCCTATTATACATCAGGAGACAGATGCGGTCGCCTCCTTGCTAATAAGTTGCGTGAAGCCAGACAGCGTCAGGGAGTGCAAGCCATTTGTGCGCCCAGAGGTGGTTTAGTTTCTGACGATGCAGCAATAGCCGAGGTGTTTAGAGATTTTTATGCAGCTCTGTATACTGGGGATTCTCTCGATGCTCAGCATAGCGCTGAATATATAGCACAGGCTCAATTGCCCGCCCTGATCAAACCACAGGCCGATTACCTGGATAGGCATATACAAAAGGAAGAAGTCATCTCAGCAATCTCTTGCCTCAAACTAAGCAAGTTTCCCGGACGGCTATTCGGCCGCCTTCTATAAGTCATTCTGCGGCCAATTGGCTCCCTCCTTGACAAGCCTCTTTAACACCTTTGAACACGCGGGCGCCATCCCGGGGGAGATGCTGAAAGCTCCCGAAACCGGGAAAGGACAAGACGGCATGCAGCGTATATAGACCAATATCCCTATTGAATGTGAATATTAAAATAGGGGCCAACTGAAATCCTAAAAGGAAAAGATCCTAATTTAAGAACCTCTATCAACCTCTAGCCTAAATCAACTCTGCCTCGCCCTAATGACCACCTGAATCTCATAATTGTCCATATATGATACTAAAATCTTTAAAAACTGGACAAACTGGTATAATGTAGGGTGTGAAAGTAAAACGAAACCCCCCCGAAAAGATTGATTTTCTTTCCTCCTCTCTCCCCTATGATAAACTGAATGACCCTGCATAAATGTCATCTTTATATGGGCATTATTACACACAATCGTCAAAATAAAAACATATACTTCGCGCACAGCTAACGCGAACCGCATTAAAACCTTGGGACATGAATAGTAAAGAAGTCCCAGGCATGCGCGGTAGAACACCAAACTCCGGGAACCTAGCAAGCATGCGCAGCCCGTGGTCACTGCTCACAGCGCATGTGCAGGTCGACGAGGGAGCTGGAAATTATTCCAATTACCGGCGACCCAAATATGGGTATCCCCGACTTCAATCTTCACAAATAAACCTAATTTAGGGCGAAATACCGGCAAACCATATATGGTGTTCCCGGCCGAATACTCTACCAATAATTCAATTAAGGGCGGGGTAAGGCGAGTATATATAGAGCCCTTTTTCAGTCACACCGGCATAATCCAACAGAGCCGGCGTGAGGGGCAGCGAAGAGGGATTCTCCGGATAGACTTGTGAGTAATAAAAGAGAAAGAACTGATCACCTCTGCCAAAATGTAAGTAGCATGGTAAATAGCAAAATGTACATCTTTTTCCTTCGCAGGCAGCAAGGAAGCACGAGTAACCCCTACGTTATCACAGACTCTTGGAGTAATAAACTCCAATCACTAAACAGTATGTTATGCCCATTGTGAGCTTTTGCTTAGAATCTTCTTATTGTTCACAATAAGTTTAGGACTTCACAAGTACCGCATGGGCTGACTACAACCGGGTTAAATCCATGGAACAATAGAGTGTGTGTTTTATGTTACATGTGTGTCTGTCTGGTATGTGTTTTTTTTATTAAATACATTTTCTCACCTTAGGCACGTTTAACATGTGTAGAATGACACAAACGTGTCTACACAACCAATTTTTTTAAAAACCGCAAATTTTATGACTGCATCCACGGGTAATCAAACCTATGGTGTCTCAAGGGATGGATCACCACAAAAAATGTTGTTGTCCTTTCCTTTCCAGGTCAGCTAAATAGCGGTTGTTCTGTAGGTACATTGATACACCTGCACTTGTAAATTTCCCTTTTTTGAAGTAAAATTAAAAGCTGAAATAGAAAAACGTGAGTACGGTGCGGAATTGTGTACCCCAGTCCTGAAGATGTTTTTACATCGAAACATGTTGACACACACAGGAGGTGGCGCACATTACTAACGCCAACACCTCCAACTCCCTTTTTATTAGTACCAGCCCAGGGGCCAAATAAAGTTTTTTTGCTACCCCACGAGCCAGGCACTTTTTAATCCCACTCACTATTTAAACCCCATCACTACACTCACTTAAACTCCCCCTCACCAACACCACACATAGACAAATCAGTACTCCCACGTAACCGTCGGTCGCAGCACGCCGCATCCCGTAGAGGGATGCGAAGACCCCGATGATGAAGCATGACACCAAGGGGCCTGTTGGTGTGTGAGGGGTACCCAAAAACAACAAGTGTGTTCCCAACCACAGTAGGGACACTCTTTTCCCACTTCCTAATGGATTCCTCATGTTAAAAGTACATATCTTAGGGAGAACGAATCCATTCCAAAGGAATACTCTCTCTCTCCCCCTTTTTGTTGATATTATTAAATTATACACCAGCATCCTAGCGGCTCGCCTGGCGCAATATATGGCCCAGCTGATAGAGCCCCATCAGGCCGGCTTTGTGCCGCAGAAGCAGACTAGTGACAACACCAAACGTATCCTACATTTGATCGAGAAGGCATCTTGCATTCAAGGCGAGTACATGCTTCTGGCCATCGATGCAGATAAGGCCTTCGAAAGAGTGCACTGGCCCTATCTCGAGATGGTACTGATGGCTTTGGTGAGAAGTTCCGAACTTGAGTTTTAAATTGTTATCGCCTCCATATGGCTACAGTCCGAGTTAATGGGCACACCTCTTCTCGATTTCCGATCGGCAGAGGCACAAGGCAAGGTTGCCCTCTATCGCCCCTTCTTTTTGCGCTCTATATGGAGCCTCTGGCGCTACGAGTTCGGATGCATCCCCTCATAACGGATATTAAATTTGGTCGGGATACCCACACCATTAGCTCATACGCAGCCGACATTCTGCTTTCCTTGTCAGACCCTATTTCGGCCTTGCGCGCCCTGTTCATTGAGCTAGATAGCTTTGCACGCGGATCAGGGTTTAAAATTAATATGGATAAATCCTTGGCGCTGGACGTCTCCCTCTCCCCTCACACCCTTACCTTTCTCCAGGAGGAACACCCGGTGCAATGGGCAACTACCGCAATACCCTACCTAGATATCCAATTGGCCCCCACCATCAAGCTACCACTGACCTCAACTACTCCACACTCCGCACCCGCATACGCTCAGAATTGAATAGGTGGAAACACTGTGCAATGTCTTGGCTGGGTAGGATTGCGGCAACCAAAATTACTATCCTTCCCCAAATTCTATATCTCTTCCAAACTCTTCCTCTCCGACCCCCACATGGCTAGATTCAGCAGACCCAGGCGGACTTATCCCGCTTCATCTATCATGGCCGTAAACCCCACTTCCGACACCAAGTCGCGGTGCTTCCACCAGGGGAGGGAGGGGTTGGAGTACCAGACATCCAGTTGTACTATAATGCCGTCCAGCTTCGCTATATAGTGGAGTGGTGGCGCTTTGAGTCAGAGAAACATTGGCTGTTTCAGGATCAGGCGGTGGCAGGTCGACCGCTGCAAGGTATCCCATTTCTCTGTAAATCTCACTGGCCCCCCAACCTGTATGCTTCATTGATCACTGGCACTCTTATGGACTCGTGGCACCGGACCAATGTGTCCGCACAGCTGACTACCTACCCGTCTCCTCTCATGTCACTCCTTGACAATCCAGACTTTCAGCCTGGCATGGATACGCGGGCCTTTCAGGCTTGGCCTCCTTCCCCTTGCAGGTCCCTGGGTCACCTCTTTGATTTGGCCGGTGTTCTCACTTTTCCGCAACTTAGAGAACATTATGATATCCCGGAAACGGAGCGTTTACTATACCTTCAGATTCAACACTGGGGGTTACACCACAGGCTCAGCGTCTACTGACCCCCCATGAGAAATGGTTAGTGACACGCACCTCCGATAAAAAAATGATGTCTGACCTTTATAGAATGCTTTTAGCCAACACTACTCACACATACAACGCAGGTCGGGCCCGCTGGGAACAGGATTTGGGCAGAACACTGAGCCACGAAGAATGGGGGAACATATACCACAGGACAAGACACTCCGCCTATCACATGGGTCTCACAGAAACCCTGACCAAGATTGTCACCTATTGGTATTACACACCAGAACGCTTGCATCGCTTTGACCCCTGACGGAGTGACCTATGTTCGAGGGGAGGTTGGGAGGTGGGTACATTGGAACGGATGTATGATGTTACAACGCATACTTTTACAACACATTTTTTACAACGCAACATCCATTAAAAAACTACCTTTACAACGCATTCCATTACAACGCATACTACCTTTACAACGCATACCATTACAACGCATAACATTACATTGCATGTATGGTAAGTATTGGATAGTGTAGGGGTAAAAATTACTATTCTAACTCCAGGGGGTGCAACCATAGGGTAAGTGTTGGATATTGTTGGGGTAAAAATTACTATTCTAACTCCAGGGGGGTGCAACAGTAGGGTAAGTGTTGGATAGTGTAAGGGTACTATGCATTGTAATATTATGCGTTGTAATGGTATGCGTTGTAATGACATGTGTTGTAGTGGTATGCGTTTTAGTGTCATGAGTTGTAAGGGTTGCGTTGTAATGGCATGCGATGTAATGGATGTTGCGTTGTAAAAGTTTTGTTGTAATGGTAGTGTGTTGTAAAAGTTGCGTTGTAAAGGTTGTTTCCCCATTGGAACACGTGTTATCGATCTGCACCTGCATACAATCATATTGGACCCAAGTGATTGATGAAATTGACCAACACTTTGAGACACAGCTTCCAAGATTCCCCTCTTATATTCTCTTAGGTCTCCCTAACGTATTGACATACCCACTCAAATCCAGGAGAGGTCGACAGATCGCGATTGCTTTGGGATCAGCAATACAGAATATCCTAGTACGTTGGCGCTCCCCCCAACTCCCCACGCATGCTGGTTGGCTCCAGAGACTCTGGCTGGTGCTGGGCATGAAGAAACTCACGTTCACACTAGCCGGTAGGGGTCAGAATTTACCGAGCTGTGGCGGCCCTTCCTGACGCTGCTGGTGTCTGAATTCAGGGAGTTAACTTGCCCTCAGTACCTGCGCCTGCTTCGCCTGCCTGACACAAAGATACCGAGCTGCACTCCCAAGACATCTCGTAAGAAGGGCCGTTAAGTACCAGACTGCTTTCCTTTTAACCACTCTTTTTCATCCCTCCTCCCTTCCCGGTTTCTTTAGTTCAAGGTGGACGAGGTGTGGGTGGGGGGGGGGCAGGGATACGGGGAGGGTTGGATGGGGAAAAGGTTTTAATTTTCTGTTTGTTCTTGCTTTATTTGTTTGAAGGACCCGCTCCATGCTTATTACCTATGGTAAAGACCCAACGCGGCATTATTGTCTCTCTGCAAATTAATGAAAGGCTGAGGGGCTCTGTTTCTGATTTGTGCTGAAATCAATAAAAAGATTTAAACCATAACATTGTTCAATTTTTTTAACAAATCCCCAGTGTTTTTTAAGAAAGAAGGTAAATTAAACACATGCTCCTGTAAAAAAAATAATCTACAAACTTCGAATCAGGTTCCAATAAACTTCTTTGCGCAGACATTATCGGTCTGCCTGGAGTGGGAGTAATTTGTTTGTGAAGTTTGGGAATAAAGGACAATATAGGTGTAATCGGATGGTCTTTTTTTAGAAAAAGAAATTCATTTTTACTGGGCAGACCTTCTCTCTTCCATTGAACTAGTTCTTTAAAAACCAAATCTTTAACTCTTTTAAGGTCTGCGAATTATGCCATCTTGTAGCAATCAGAATCATTGAGATGTTTCATAGCTTCAGCCATATACATATCTCTAGGCCAAAGTACAACATTGCAGGGCAAAATGGACTCGTCGTCGGACTCCCAGAAAAAATACCAGTGTCCATGAGAATTTCTTGAGTAGGTCTAGAGTCTGATTCGGTATCTGTTGCTAAGCCATGTAAGAGTTTTAACATGTCAGAATCCTATGCCTGGAGTTTGGAACTATTATTCCCAGAAGCCTCACTCACAGTTTTTGATGAGTTCTTTAATTGGAAAAATGTCATTATTTTCAATTTCCTAAGAAATTTGTCGATGTCAATGCGGGACTGAGTATAGTTAAAATTGCTCTCTGGGCAAAAAGTCAGTCCTAGTGAAAGTAGTTGTGTTTCCGGGGTAGTTATTGTCGTAGTCGAGAGATTGATGACAGTATTGTCATGGGGCATATTAGATTTTGTATCCAGACATTGTGACGCACGAAAATCTTGCCCCAGATGAGTTGCACAGCCTTGTACACATTTGAGAAACATATTCACTCGTACTCCATAGTGTTAACCAAGTTTATCCTATTTTATTTCCAATTTTCAATCCATTTTCGTCCGTCACGTCAAAGAAATGAAGTTTAAAGTTTTCAGCATTTTAGTTGCTCAGGAATGCTCATCTGGGCCTATTCACAGGCATGTAAACAAACTCCATTTTTCGACTACATTTGAATAACCCACTGCATTTCAGTTTGATTTTGACCTTCCTCAGGGGGTATCTAAAATGATTAACAAATTATCAATAGCCCCACTCATTTTTAAAGAGTAATAATATACAATAACTCATCTAGAACCGAAAATTGTGTCTATAACGTAACTTTTTAAATCAATCATGATAAGCCCCAAATGTAATATCCAAATTATGCCTCCCGTGTTTAAATACAAACCAACTCTGTGATCATTCCTTCAAACGTAACAAATATTCCCATCCATTACCATACATCCCAAGTTCACCTTCCCTCTAAAGAAACCTTCCCCATGATTTACCTCCACCGTAAAACTTCCCCATATCAAAATAACAATTGTGCCACTTATACTCCTTATTTTACCCCACGGCTGTACCGCTCGCCTTGCTAACCCCAACACCCCAGTTTGTACCTTTTAACACTATGGAGTACGAGTGAATATGTTTCTCAAATGAGTATAAGGCTGTGCAACTCATCTGGGGCACGATTTTCGTGCATCACAATGTCTGGATACAATGTTAAAGTTTGCGCTAATGAGTGTTTGCACACCAAATCGGATTACAACATGATGAACAAAAAGTGTGATAAACTAAGGGTGTGCTTCAGACTTTCTTACAGTGCATATTAGATTTTACCATTTCTTGCTCCTTGCACCTCTGCCTATGGCGTTTGTTGCCTTTGAATCCTCCGCCACTGACTCCTCGACTCTGTTCTCCTTCTCCCTGCTTGTGTTGAGGGTGCCTTGGTCATAGGGTTTGTTGCCGGACCTCTCGTAAGAAATTCAGTTCCTCAGCAGGGGTGTATGATATAGGTAAGGCAGAGGACATAGCAATACGGGACTCACTCATGTTGTCTGAATCATAATCGCTAGATAGAGAGCTAACATCCGAGCTCATTGAAACAGAATCAGTAGGTTGATTTGATTGCCTTTGCGGAAAAGATGTATTATCCGTCAATGCCTGTCTTTTATGATAGTCAAATTTCTTAGAGAACATGAAAATCTTCCCTGCCTCATAACCCCCACATGGCTAGATTCAGCAGACCCAGGCGGACTTATCCCGCTTCATCTATCATGGCCGTAAACCCCACTTCCGACACATGCCTGTCTTTTATGATAGTCAAATTTCTTAGAGACCGTGAAAATCTTCCCTGCCTCATAACCCCCACATGGCTAGATTCAGCAGACCCAGGCGGACTTATCCCGCTTCATCTATCATGGCCGTAAACCCCACTTCCGACACCAAGTCGCGGTGCTTCCACCAGGGGAGGGAGGGGTTGGAGTACCAGACATCCAGTTGTACTATAATGCCGTCCAGTTTCGCTATATAGTGGAGTGGTGGCGCTTTGAGTCAGAGAAACATTGGCTGTTTCAGGATCAGGCGGTGGCAGGTCGACCGCTGCAAGGTATCCCATTTCTCTGTAAATCTCACTGGCCCCCCAACCTGTATGCTTCATTGATCACGGGCACTCTTATGGACTCGTGGCACCGGACCAATGTGTCGAGCAAACTTAAATAATTTTTGTTCTTTAATGTCATCTTCAAACTTTTTTGAGTCGTTCATTGATTTCTTCACGGCCATTTTTGACCTCATTATGTTTATTTAGTTTGTCGAGGTCTATTATAATTTTGTCAATTTCCTTAAGAATGCTGTCTCTGTCAATTTAAGCATACTTGATTATTGTTCATTGATGCCTGGAAGTTAATATTTGGCCACTCTACAAGCATTGCGAGATGTGAATTTTCGAAAGTGGGAGCAATCATTACTCTCAAGGGTATACACCCGTTACAACGCATCTTTTACTCCGCACTACCATTACAACGCGACTTTTACAATGCATACCATTACAACGCATTGCGCTGGGGGGCGCTCTAGGATAGGGAATAAGTATAATTTACTATCCAACACCTTCCCTAGGGTCCACGGGGACTGGAGTTAGAATAGTAAATTATACTTACCACTATCCAGCACCTCAAAGCGCTATGCGTTGTAATGGTATGCGTTGTAATGGTCGCGTTGTAATGGTAGGTAGTTGTAATAGTATGCGTTGTAACGTCATACATCCCTCTCAAGCGATAAACATCCCTGTATTTATCCAGGAATTTCTTTTCCCACCATTTCGTCAATGCATTTTTTTGCAATTTTTCCTGTGATTTAAGTACACTTTTAAGATCATTATTGGTCGTTTTGTTAGTCTTACCTCTGCTGCCTGGGTCATCTGTGACCTTGAGTAAATGATCAAACAAGGTTTTGGCTGCTGCTTTGCAGTCTCGTAGCGTGTCAGCTGCAGACATGGTTGCCAGAAACTGTTTCTGTGTAATTTAAAGCACTAGGATACCTTTGCAGGCGCGCAACACCCATTGGGCTCACCGGGCTGCAGCCCCCCCCCCCCCCCCCCACTCGTCTTCTTCAGCCCGGGCTAATTTGACACGCACTGAAATGACTGCGCATCGGAGCTGAGAATGTAATTTTTATTGATGCAGCCCGAGCCAGCCAGCCTCTAAACAGTGTCAGTGAACCCCCAGCTCCCACCTCTTGTTTTCCTTTACTTGCTCCGAGGTGATATCCTTGCCTGAAGTTAGGGATTTCACCTAAGTACTTGATGTGTTCAGCATGGGGTGGGAGTGGGAAGATGCACACAGCAGGGGGAAAGGGACGGCCAGTGCAGGTGATGCTTTTGCTTTGTAAAGGAATTTCTGCTGGTGTCATAGCCCAGGGTTTGCTGTCTGTGCACTTGTATGGATGTGTATTCCATACAAGTGCACAGACATCAAACTCTGGGCTATGACGCCAGCAGGAATTAATTTACAAAGGAAAAGCTTCACCTGCACTGGACATCCCTTTCCCCCTGCTGTCCGTGAACATCCACAGCGCAGCTCACCAGGGGCCATATGTATCAAGCCTTTTGCGAATCACAAAGGCCGAAAGTCGTAGAATTTCGGCCTTTGCGAATCGCAAACAGTCTTTTTGCATGTTTTGGCAAGTATCAAAAATTCGCAAAATAAGGAATCGCAAAAATTTGCGATTCCTTATTTTGCCATAGCATTTAAGGAATCGCAATTTTGCGATTCCTTAAATGCTATGTATGTAGCATTTTTGGTTTGCGAATTTTGGTTAAGAATGAGCAAATTACCACCAACTTGTAGTTGATGGTAATTTGCGAAATCTTTAAAAAATGCACAATTTGGCATTTTTTAAGGTGGCATGTGATGCACACACATGCCCATAGGGCATGTATGTGCACCATATACACACACATGTACATTTCAGGGGTGCAGCAGGGTGTCTTTGAGACACCCCTGCACCCTTGAAATAATTCTCAAATAGCGATTAGCAAATTGCGAATTCGCAATTTGAGAATTACTTCACAATCATTCCTATGGGCATCCTGGCCCATAGGAATGAATGGGAAATTATTCCTTAATTGCGATTAGCAATTTGCTAATCGCAATTAAGGAATTTTAAGGAATTGGTAAAATATAGCGATTTTCTTCATACATACCATTTTGCGATTTCTAAATAGCGATTCCTTAAAAATCGCTATTTAGGAATCGCATAAGGGTTTGTTGATACATATGGCCCCAGATAAATGGTGAACAGGGCCATGGATCTTTCTCTAAAGAGGAGAGTCCCCTCCGAATATGCAAATGTAGTGTAAGTTTGTAGTGTTCATTTTTTGGGGTGCTAGTGGGTAACTTTAGGGTTCAGGGTGAGTGTGGGTTTTAGGGTGCCAGGGAGTAATTTTAGGGTTCAGGGTGGGTTACGGATTGGGGTGCCAGGGGGTAATTTTAGAGTTCTGAGTGGGTATGGGTTTTAGGGTGCCAGGGGTAATTTTAGGGTTCAGGGTAGTAATGGGTTTTGGTGTGCCAGGGGGCAATTTTAGGGTTCAAGACGGGCATGGGGGCTAGGAGGGTAATTTAGGGGTTGAGGATGGGTATGGGTTTTGGGGAACCAGGGGTAATATTAGGGTTCAGCTTGGGTATGGGTTTTGGGGTGCCAGGGGTAATTTTAGGGTTCAGGGTGGGTATGGGTTTTGTGGGGCAAGGCTGTAATTTTAGGGTACCGGGGGAAATTTTGGGGGTCAGAGTGGTAATGGGTTTTGGGGTGCCAGCTGTAATTTTAGGGTTCAGGGAGGGCATGGGTTTTGGGGTTCCAGGGGTAATTTTAGGGTTCAGGGTGGGTATGGGATTTGGGGTGCCAGGGGGTAATTTTAGGGTTTAGGGTGGGTGTGATTTTCGGGTGTCAGGGGCAATTTTAGGGTTCAGGGTGGGTATGGGGTTTGGGGTGCCCGGGGGTAATTTTAGGGTTTAGGGTGGTAATGGGTTTTGGGGTGTCATGTGGTTCATTTTAGGGTTCAGTGCGGGTATGGGTTTTAGGGTGTGAAGGGGGTAATTTTGGGGTTCAGGGTGGTAATGGATTTGAGGGGGCAAGGGTGTCATTTTAGGGATCAGTGTGGGTATGGGTTTTGGGGTGACAGAGGTCATTTTAGGGTTCATGGTGGGTATTTGTTTTGGGGGTAAGGGTGTAATTTTAGGGATCAGCACGGTTATGGGGTTTGTGGTTCTAGGGGGATGATTTCAGGGTTCAGGGTGGTAATGGGTTTTGGGGTGCGAGGGGGTAATTTTAGGGTTGCATGTTTTCTCCGCTTGACCTGAGCATTAATCCATCCGGATTATCTGCCATTTTAGCCCCGCCCCATTGATTAACATTAGCCACGCCCCTTCATTTGCCATGTTAGCCCCCCCGAAATTAAGACCTAGTTGCGCCCCTGTACCTTTGCAATAAGTAAATATCACAACGAACAAAATCAGTCCCAATCTCTTCACCTGTTACAGGTGTGGATCGTGAATGCAAGATAGCAGATCCGCCTACCGGAGAGATCCCGAACGGCCTCCAGTGTTGTCCTCCGAGTCCTAAGATGCCGGCGTTCTATCTCCACGTAGGCTACTGCCCTGTAGCTTGTGATAAGGGTTCCCTGTTTTCCGTTTTCACTGATTTTTACAGATACAGACCGAAAACATTTATTTTTGTGTCTGTATTTATTTTAAAATGTGCATAAAACGGAAATTGGGTTGTTTTTGAGTAATTCAAATTTCTGTCTCACATGACTGCCAAGACAATAGCTGTGTGGGTTGATAAGAAAGGGGGTTAAAAAAGAAAGGGATTTTAGTAAACATGCTATACCAGCAGTAAATATACACAAGGCTGATACTGGAATTTGCATGTTTTCATATAAGTGCATTGATTTAACTTCAGCTGGTGTTGCTACCAATGAAACCTGTCAGGTATCCAAGCATGTGTGCATATTTATTGGTTAAATAAATATGTAAATAAACTAATTTCAGCTTCATTTTTTCACAAAGACCAAAAGAAATATGGATAAATGCAGACAAAATTAGCAATAAATAAATATGGATAAATACAGACGGAAATGTCAAAAAAATAAATTAGATAAAACTGGGAGCTATACTTGTGATCCACTGACGGGGGCAAACCGGAACAAACTCCTTCCGGGTTGCGCGGTGCGGTGGCGTCTGCACACTGGGATGCCCAAAGCAAAGAGAGGATCCGTGAGCTGGAGACAGCCTTCGTCCAGCGGGACTGACACAAAAACAAATCCCGAATGTCACCAGTCCTCCTGGCGCACAAACAGGTACGGACCACTCGAGGGACGAGAATGATGAAAAATGCTGTGCTTTATTTAAAATTCATAACTTCAGCAACCAGTCAATCCTGGCCAGTGCCCCAGCAGCGTTTAGACCGAAACAACTCGTTTTCCTGCACATAACACACTACAAACCGTTAAGTCATTAAATAGTGGAGGTGAATAAACAAAGTAGGCAGAAGCAAAGCACCTTTGTGAAATTCAACCCAAGTCACATGACAAATAGACATAAAAAACATACTACATATCTATGCACACTGAGTTAAAAGTTCATTGTAATCATTTTCAATGTGAAATTAATATCTAAAAGGTTACATTTAAATATAAATAAATATTGAAATATAAAACAAAAAATATTCAGTACCACAATAAAACAAGCATTTACAATGCAATGGTCTCGGCATCATTAAAGGTAGAGCTATTGGCATTGCTCATGACATTTCTTTTTTTTTCTTTAAATCATAAATAAATGGCATTGTCATTTACATTGCCAATACACAGCACTCTGCACTCAACAGCACACACCACTCTGCACTCAACAGCACACACCACTCTGCACTCAACAGCACACACCACTCTGCACTCACCACTCTGCACTCACTACTCTGCACTCACTACTCTGCACTCACTACTCTGTACTCACTACTCTGCACTCACTACTCTGCACTCACTACTCTGCACTCACTACTCTGCACTCACTACTCTGCACTCTGCACTCACTACTCTGCACTCACTACTCTGCACTCACTACTCTGCACTCACTACGCTGCACTCTGCACTCACTACTCTGCACTCACTACTCTGCACTCACTACTCTGCACTCACTACTCTGCACTCTGCACTCACTACTCTGCACTCACTACTCTGCACTCACTACTCTGCACTCACTACTCTGCACTCTGCACTCACTACTCTGCACTCTGCACTCACTACTCACTACTCTGCACTAACTACTCACTACTCTGCACTCACTACTCACTACTCGCACTCTGCACTCACTACTCACTACTCTGCACTCTGCACTCACTACTCTGCACTCTGCACTCACTACTCTGCACTCACTACTCACTACTCTGCACTCACTACTCACTACTCTGCACTCACTACTCTGCACTCACTACTCACTACTCTGCACTCACTACTCACTACTCTGCACTCACTACTCACTACTCTGCACTCTGCACTCACTACTCTGCACTCACTACTCTGCACTCACTACTCACTACTCTGCACTCTGCACTCACTACTCTGCACTCACTACTCTGCACTCACTACTCTGCACTCACTACTCTGCACGCTGCACTCACTACTCTGCACTCACTACTCTGCACTCACTACTCTGCACTCACTACTCACTACTCTGCACTCACTACTCTGCACTCACTACTCTGCATTCACTACTCTGCACTCACTACTCTGCACTCACTACTCTGCACTCACTACTCTGCACTCTGCACTCACTACTCTGCACTCACTACTCTGCACTCACTACTCTGCACTCACTAATCTGCACTCTGCACTCACTACTCACTACTCTGCACTCACTACTCTGCACTCACTACTCTGCACTCACTACTCTGAACTCACTACTCACTACTCTGCACTCTGCACTCACTACTCACTACTCTGCACTCACTACTCACTACTCTGCACTCACTACTCTGCACTCTGCACTCACTACTCTGCACTCACTACTCTGCACTCACTACTCACTACTCTGCACTCACTACTCTGCACTCACTACTCACTACTCTGCACTCACTACTCTGCACTCTGCACTCACTACTCACTACTCTGCACTCACTACTCACTACTCCGCGCTCACTACTCTGCAGTCTGCACTCACTACTCTGCACTCACTACTCTGCACTCACTACTCTGCACTCACTACTCACTACTCTGCACTCACGATTCACTACTCTGCACTCACTACTCTGCACTCACTACTCACTACTCTGCACTCACTACTCTGCACTCTGCACTCACTACTCACTACTCTGCACTCACTACTCTGCACTCTGCACTCACTACTCTGCACTCACTACTCTGCACTCACTACTCACTACTCACTACTCTGCACTCTGCACTCACTACTCACTACTCTGCACTCATTACTCACTACTCTGCACTCACTACTCTGCACTCTGCACTCACTACTCTGCACTCACTACTCAATACTCTGCACTCACTACTCTGCACTCACTACTCACTACTCTGCACTCACTACTCTGCACTCTGCACTCACTACTCACTACTCTGCACTCACTACTCACTACTCTCTACTCACTACTCTGCACTCACTACTCTGAACTCTACACTCACTACTCTGCACTCACTACTCTGCACTCACTACTCACTACTCTGCACTCACTACTCACTACTCTGCACTCACTACTCACTACTCTGCACTCTGCACTCACTACTCACTACTCTGCACTCACTACTCTGCACTTACTACTCTGCACTCTGCACTCACTACTCACTACTCTGCACTCACTACTCTGCACTCTGCACTCACTACTCTGCACTCACTACTCTGCACTCACTACTCTGCACTCACTACTCTGCACTCTGCACTCACTACTCTGCACTCACTACTCTGCACTCACTACTCACTACCCTGCACTCACTACTCTGCACTCACTACTCTGCACTCTGCACTCACTACTCACTACTCTGCACTCACTACTCACTACTCTGCACTCATTACTCTGCACTCTGCACTCACTACTCTGCACTCACTACTCTGCACTCACTACTCACTACTCTGCACTCACTACTCACTACTCTGCACTCACTACTCACTACTCTGCACTCACTGCTCTACACTCACTACTCTGCACTCTGCACTCACTACTCTGCACTCACTACTCTGCACTCTGCACTCTGCACTCACTACTCACTACTCTGCACTCACTACTCTGCACTCTGCACTCACTACTCTGCACTCACTACTCTGCACTCACTACTCTGCACTCACTACTCACTACTCTGCACTCACTACTCTGCACTCACTACTCTGCACTCACTACTCTGAACTCACTACTCTGCACTCACTACTCTGCACTCACTACTCTGCACTCACTACTCACTACTCTGCACTCACTACTCACTACTCTGCACTCACTACTCACTACTCTGCACTCACTACTCACTACTCTGCACTCACTACTCTGCACTCACTACTCACTACTCTGCACTCACTACTCACTACTCTGCACTCACTACTCTGCACTCACTACTCTGCACTCACTACTCACTACTCTGCACTCACTACTCACTACTCTGCACTCTCTACTCACTACTCTGCACTCACTACTCACTACTTTGCACTCTGCACTCACTACTCTGCACTCACTACTCACTACTCTGCACTCACTACTCACTACTCTGCACTCACTACTCACTACTCTGCACTCACTACTCTGCACTCACTACTCTGCACCCACTACTCACTACTCTGCACTCTGCACTCACTACTCACTACTCTGCACTCACTACTCTGCACTCACTACTCACTACTCTGCACTCACTACTCTGCACTCACTACTCACTACTCTGCACTCACTACTCACTACTCTGCACTCACCACTCACTACTCTGCACTCACTACTCACTACTCTGCACTCACTACTCACTACTCTGCACTCACTACTCACTACTCTGCACTCTGCACTCACTACTCACTACTCTGCACTCACTACTCTGCACTCAATACTCTGCACTCACTACTCTGCACTCACTACTCTGCACTCTGCACTCACTACTCACTACTCTGCACTCACTACTCACTACTCTGCACTCACTACTCACTACTCTGCACTCTGCACTCACTACTCTGCACTCACTGCTCTGCACTCACTACTCTGCACTCACTACTCACTACTCTGCACTCTGCACTCACTACTCACTACTCTGCACTCACTACTCTGCACTCACTACTCTGCGCTCTGCACTCACTCCTCACAACTCTGCACTCACTGCTCTGCACTCTGCACTCACTACTCACTACTCTGCACTCACTACTCTGCACTCACTACTCACTACTCTGCACTCTGCACTCACTACTCACTACTCTGCACTCACTACTCACTACTCACTACTCTGCACTCACTACTCACTACTCTGCACTCACTGCTCACTACTCTGCACTCACTGCTCACTACTCTGCACTCACTACTCACTACTCTGCACTCACTACTCACTACTCTGCACTCACTACTCATTACTCTGCACTCACTACTCTGCACTCACTACTCACTACTCTGCACTCACTACTCACTACTCTGCACTTACTACTCACTACTCTGCACTCACTACTCACTACTCTGCACTCACTACTCTACACTCACTACTCTGCACTCACTACTCTGCACTCACTACTCTGCACTCACTACTCTACACTCACTACTCTGCACTCTGCACTCACTACTCACTACTCTGCACTCACTACTCACTACTCTGCACTCACTACTCTGCACTCACTACTCTGCACTCTGCACTCACTACTCACTACTCTGCACTTACTACTCTGCACTCACTACTCACTACTCTGCACTCACTACTCACTACTCTGCACTCACTACTCACTACTCTGCACTCACTACTCTGCACTCACTACTCTGCACTCACTACTCACTACTCTGCACTCACTACTCTGCACTCACTACTCACTACTCTGCACTCACTACTCACTACTCTGCACTCACTACTCTGCACTCACTACTCACTACTCTGCACTCACTACTCTGCACTCACTACTCTGCACTCACTACTCTGCACTCACTACTCTACACTCACTACTCTGCACTTACTACTCTGCACTCTGCACTCACTACTCACTACTCTGCACTCACTACTCTGCACTCACTACTCTGCACTCACTACTCTGCACTCTGCACTCACTACTCTGCACTCACTACTCACTACTCTGCACTCACTACTCTGCACTCTGCACTCACTACCCTGCACTCTGCACTCACTACCCTGCACTCACTATTCTGCACTCACTACCCTGCACTCACTACCCTGCACTCACTACTCTGCACTCTGCACTCACTACTCTGCACGCTGCACTCACTACTCTGCACTCTGCACTCACTACTCTGCACTCTGCACTCACTACTCTGCACTCACTACCCTGCACTCACTACCCTGCACTCACTACCCTGACCTCACTACCCTGCACTCACTACCCTGCACTCACTACTCTGCACTCACTACTCTGCACTCACTACTCTGCACTCTGCACTCACTACTCTGCACTCTGCACTCACTACTCTGCACTCTGCACTCTCACTACTCTGCACTCACTACTCTGCACTCACTACTCTGCACTCTGCACTCACTACTCTGCACTCACTACTCTGCACTCACTACTCTGCACTCACTCACTACTCTGCACTCACTACTCTGCACTCACTACTCTGCACTCACTCACTACTCTGCACTCACTCACTACTCTGCACTCACTACTCTGCACTCACTACTCTGCACTCACTACTCTGCACTATGCACTCACACTATGCACACTCACTTTGCACTCACTACTTCACACTCTGCGCACTCTGCACTCGCACTCACCTTCTGCCTCACAGAGGGATGAAGTGAGCGCCGTTCTACTGTGCAGACCTGGGGTTGGGTGTGAGATTCTATAGCAAAGTGTTTAGAAATGAGGAAACACACGATTTAAAGCATAGTTAATAAAATGGGGAATCAAATGCAGAGGAGCAGGCAAAATGGCAGTATTATTCACCTGTGCCTGACCTGGTGGGAGAAGAGAGTAAATGTCATCCTGGGTGATCAGTTGCAGACTTGGTTGGAATGCCCCTGGCCCTCCTGAATGCTCGCTTCCAGGCATAGCAGCTTTCATCCAAACTCTCACAACATGACCGCGCGGGAGATTCGGTCACACTTGTAGACCAAACCTGCTGCCGCAGCAGGAGCACAGCAGTGGCCTTTTATTTCGGTTTTAAACGTCTGAGGTTCTCACAGCAGCAGTCCTGTAACTCCCGAACCGAAAACCTCCTTCCTCGCAAACATCAAAGAGCATAATCACATGCTGAGGATCAACGGGCGCGAAACAGCTTGGTAGGCGCGCACGAGACGCAGCGTGGTCGTGCACATCAGCTGAAGATCGCCGGAGAAGACACCGAGTCTGCCTGCTGCCATGACTGACCCGGTGAGTGGGGGTAGAGGGGGGGGCGGCAGAGAGGGAGTGGGCAGAGAGGGAGAGGGTGTGTGTGTGTGTGTGTGCGTGTGTGTGTGCATGTGTCTGTCTGTGAGTGTGTGTCTGTGTGTGCGAGGCTCGTGACTGCCTGCCTGCCTGCCTGTGTGTGTGCGCGTCCACAGACCCTGGTCGGCTCGTTCACGGCTCTATCTCCCTTGAGGAGCTTCTCAGCTACAATAGGTCTCGAAGCCGAGACCTAAAAAGGAGGAGGGAAAATAAATCCATAAATGCCTATGATCAAAATGCGCGGTATAGAATACCTAATCGATTTGCATCAATGGAAAACCTCCTAGTTGATATGTGCAAAATAATGCTTGTCAACCTAACTCATGTGCAAATGTGCTGTAATGTTGAACGATGTATTAAGTCCAAAGGTTGCTTCATATTGGTGTTTTTCTGCCACTAAATGCAAAGTGCAAAAAATGTGATAGTGCAAAATTGGTTGATGTGGGAAAACTCCTAAATACTGTGTATTTGAGCAGTGGGCAATATCCTTCCGAGCCCCGGGGTAACCCTGAGATGTTGAAACCAAAAATGTGGCTAGCAGTGTCAAAAAAGTTATAGCAGGCGAGTGCCCATACTTTACCAAAACAATGATTAACCAAGAAGAATTATATATACAATCGTAGTCCTAAAATAACGGACTGCAATAATATTCCAGGATCTTATACCTTTTTGGTCAGAAAGTGCAAGGTAGAAAAAAGCAAGAAAATTAATGGGGATCATACCTATTACTGTGATCATACAGGGACATAAGGAATAAAAGGTATAGTATAAAACAATACTAAAAACGTATTCCTAGTAATACTTTGGTGCAATGGGAACAGACATATTCATAAAAACAGGCGTGTTCATAAAAAGTTGTGCAGATGCTCCCTCATATTGGGCCCATTGGGCATTCTAGTGTCGAGTTTGAGGATAAATTTAGACTCGAGTTGTCTTAACTGGCGATCTCTATTGCCCCCACGAATAGATTTGGGAACCGCCCGATGACGAAATAATCCAACTCATTGAAGTTGTTACTATGGGCTAATTTCAAATTCATACATAAAACCTGATCCTTTCTATTCCTTTACATCATCTGCTGTTTCGTGTGTGTGGGTTCACTTACTCCTATCACTCACTATGCCTCTTACAACAGAGTGTGCTTATCTCTATAATGTCCTCGGAACAACTGTGTGTCTTCCCGTGTGTGTCTGCCCTAATCACTCTCAGGCGCTACTGTGTGTCCACCAAAAAGAGTAAAGGAAAAAGTGTGGGTGGAAGGAAGGAACCTCACGGGAGCAACCACCAAGGAACTGCTGACTGGTACTCGTCAGTATGTTCCACTTCTCATCATCGGCTCCTTCCCACCAAAAAGAAATAGAATTTCAAATGAGGAAAAATACCAAAGGGAAAAATGATAAACAACTCAAAAGTGTGAAAACCTCATTGTATTCATGTGCATCTACCTCCCCCCCCCCCACCCCCCCCCCTCCCCCCCCCCCCCCGGGCACCACGACCACTAGTCAGTCTGGTACCCTGTTAGAAAAGGAGTTAGATTACCCTGGCTCTCTGATATGCTTTATTCTGTGCTGGGTACCTACTCCTTATAAAAACCACACTCCAGTTGAGCTCCGTTTTAAAGTATATGAAGCCAACATGTTTCGTTGCCTATCTGTGTTGGGCGGCAACTTCTTCAGGGCTGGGGGTTTCCTTTGCCACACTGCACTGGTCAGTGCCAGTTATTAAATCTGCAGACACATAGACACCACATACAAAGATAAAAACAGAGTTACACCAGTGAATGTGTTGCCCATATCATTAACACTTTTCTAAAAGCAACTGTTTCAGGGAAAGCGGTATAATTTACCTTCATGAGGGTTTCTGCCAGCATACCTGGGGTCTTCATGCACTTGTACGCTTTATTGATCCCCCCTCTGTGTGCTGCGGTCGCTTTTCGTCAACCTACAAATGCGCATTGGGTTAGTGTATGTTGGGTTGCTCCTAACACCAGCGCCCCTAATTTTCATGGGTGCATGTATCCCTTATACTCGTTGCCCCTGGTAGATACTGCTACGAGTCCCTGCGAGGTGTCTTGCACTTGTTTGCTCCGATTCCTTTTGTGAGCCTTTCCCCTTTGCATTAATCCACTCGCGAATCATAGCGTATGTAGCCTCTACGGCCCACATGGGCTTGTTCTACTATGCTCACACGCTCCTATATTTGCCCAGTCGTCCCGCCTCCTTACCGTCAATAATGCTGTTCACCGTCTCTCATCGGGCTTCCGTTCCCGTTCACAGAGGCTAGCTCTCCCCGCTGTTGTTTTGAAAGCCGGTGAGCGCTGCGTGTATCGTCATCACGATGGGCGCCGCAGCCCGTGACCCAGTCTTACGACGGGATAATTGGGATCAGAATTGACTGCGGCTCTAAGGTATTGAAGTATGTGATTGTAAACCTGGAGCTTGGTGCTCCCAACATACTTCAAACCGCACGAAAAGGTGAGCATGTACTGCAAAGTCTGTGTGACACGTAAAATACCCTTGTGTCTTTACAGGGGTATCACTAAAAGCAGTCATATATTCTTTTGTACTGGTCCGAAACTTACATGCCCTGCAAGAGCTACATTTAAAAAAGCCACTTTTAGAAGAAAGCCATGTGCTGGAAGCTATGACTTAAGGGCTGTTTCTAACCAAACTATCTCTCATAGCAGGTGATTTCTGAATGTCAGGACAGGTGATGTAGGTAACATTTGAGAGAGTGTGAGGTCAGTTTGTATGATAGGCCAGTTTTTCTGCACAATATTTCTGATCTGTTTATGTTGTCTGAATCTGAAATAGGCAGTAATGAGCCTTACTACTTGCATACTGTTGTCAACAGGGATTACAGCATTGTCTGTGGTCTCAATCTGTGGATTAGAAGTGCTGAGGTAGGTGTCACAAGATAAGGTGTTAGCTTTTGTACGGGCCATGTTCAGATCTTGAAACCTATAGCCTCGTAATAGAAATCTTTGTTCTAGTCATTTTGACAGACTTCTAAATCCTTATCAGTACTGCAGATACGCAGAAACTCCACATAAGGGATGCTACGAATGAGATGTCTGGGGTGGGAACTTGGCGCATGGAAGACCGAGTTCCCCGCCGTATCTTTCTTATGCAGTTTGGTGTGTAAGACACCGTCCTCGACATAGACCGAGACCTCCTCCCACCAGCCCACATGCAAGCATGCGTAGCTATGGGAGAAGTATGCCCCCATCGCCACACCCCGCAATTGCTGATAAACTTGTTTGTATATATATATATATATATATATTCACTGAATAAACCATAGGTTATAGACCATATATAGTTAGGGATTAGCATTTACAAAACCTTAATTTACTCGCACAAAACCATTGAAATTCGCATATATAGTTAGATGCGCTAACTATATATCGCGCACCCGCAATCCACTGCTGATGATGTCACATATTACATCATTCATGACATGGTCAGTGACATCACTGATGACATCACTGATGACATCATCCAGTGACTGTATGTCTCTGTAAAGTTAAAATATGCCTTACATATTGAAGAATGAGTGGATGTATAAGTGTCTGGATGAAGGATTTAGTAGGTGCATGACTGACTGTATGAGAGAGTGATTAAATGTGTCTCACTGAGTGCATGGGTTAGTGACTAAACTATCTTAATTTGTGCATCATTATATCTGTTGTTCTATGAACTGCTGCATGTGTTGATCAGTAGCTATATGAGTAACTGTATGGGTTATTGATTGGTTGCCCAAGTATTTGTATGGGAGAGTGAGTGTGTGTGTGGGGGTGGCTGGGAGGTGTGACTCTGTGCATACATGTGTGAACAGTTGATTCACTAGATCTATGGGTTCAAAACTGCATGTGGAAACAGCTGTATGGGTGGTTGACTGTGTACGAGTGTATTGGTGAGTGAATGGATATCTCAGTGCTACATGTCAAAGTAAGTACATATGTAAAACACAGTACATGTGAGAGTTCACATATATAAATTACTGTGTATAAGAGCCAGTGAATGTGTGAGTGGCTGAATGGATAATTGAAAACTTGTATCAGGGATTGTATAAGAGAGTAAATATGTGTTAGTATATGTTTGAATAAGTAAGGTGTGTATAACTGTATAGTTGAGGATATGGAGGTGTGATTGATTCAGTGCATGACTGACTAGGTGTGTGAGTAACTCCATGGATGAGTGACAGTCTGTGAGTGTCTGTTTACTCTGAGTGTATCTAAGGTTATATTAGAGTCTGAAGAGGTTGATCGTATTATCACATGATTGATGTCATCAGTGATGTTGTCAGTGATGTCATTTGAGTTGTCATCAGTGATGTCATTTGAGTTGTCATCAGTGATGTCATCAGTGATGTCACTGACCATGTCATGAATGATGTAATATGTGACATCATCAGCAGTGGATTGCGGGTGCGCGATATATAGTTAGCGCATCTAACTATATATGCGAATTTCAATGGTTTTGTGCGAGTAAATTAAGGTTTTGTAAATGCTAATCCCTAACTATATATGGTCTATAACCTATGGTTTTTTCAGTGAATTTTCAAGGTTTTGTAAATGCTAATTCCTAACTATATATGGTCTATAACCTATGGTTTTTTCAGTGAATTTCAATGGTTTTTTAATAGCAAATATCAAAAGCTGTAAAATGTCAAGTACGTGGTAGGTAAAAACATTTTCGTATTTATGCACGCTGATGTGCTTTCAACGCTGCCCCCCCCCTCCTCTTTTCTTTTAGGAGTATTCTCTCTTTGCAGATAGTGAAGGTTAGGTAACGCAGGCCTTTGCCCCCGTTGTAATCCGTCGTGCCTGCTTCTCTCTCTATTTGATTGATTGCTATCCAAGCATTTACTGTTTTAGAATTGGTTCTCTTTGGTTCATTCTGTATTTACAAACAAGCACAGAGTCGCAATACTCTGTTTAGTCTTTGCAGATAGTGAAAAATAGTTAAAAAAAAACAAAAGGAATCGAGCAAAATCAGTAGGCCACTAATGGGATCTGTTTTTGACCTCGCTAAAATAGAAACATTAAGAACAACCCCTCATGAGAAATACGAAACTAGTAAGATGAACTTAGCTCCACACCATGATGGTTGCAAGACAGCTCGACTCCGCCGCCCACCCCACCCCACCCCACCCAAAATAACGACAAACCCTATGCAAATATTATAAATATATACAACACACCAGCAAAGTAACAGGGTAAAACATTTTATTAAATAACTATTTACATAACTATTTTATACTTTTTGTTGCCCGATCCGGCTAGCTCAATCGATCGAGCATGAAACTCATGCACTCTGATAGCAAGCGTTGCTGCTGATGCTATGCAGACCAAAACTGGTTTTCAGTTTGTACATTCTTCTAGATTTTTCCATCCAAGGCTGGTTGAGTTTGTAGAACGATGGCTTCAGATGTTCAACATACGGTGTGGTGGCGCGGACTGGGAGGGGGCGCTTGGCTCCTGCCCCCTCCCCAAGTAAGATTTTCATACGTGAGTGTACGTTCATGGTTTTGGTCCCTGAGTTGCTTCGATGTCACTGCCATGATCAAATGGCATAAGTTCTGGATGTTGGAAGCCATCGTTCAGAGTTCTGAGCAGCGCTTGTAACACTGTATGAAGCTTATTTGCACCTACTGCAGCTTCACTATTCTCAAAGTAAGTGAGGGCCGTTTGTGGACCTGACTGCATTGTTAAACAATGTGATGCGGTGCCTCCCTGAACCGCTTGACGGAGGCCCCCGAGGGGCGGTGAGATGGCACTTAGCTCCTGCCCCCTCCCCAAGTCGTGTTGCCCTGGTGTGGCCTGAGATCGCCCCCGACATAGGCGGCCGGCTCCCGGGGTCCGGCGGAACTTTTTGCCTTTTGATGACTCTTCCATTCTGGACCTTGTCCCACAATCCGTTTGACCTGAAGACACGCTGTAGTGGGGCGCCCCTTTACCGTTTCAGTTGCCATTCCGCCCGCTTTTGCTACACTGTGCCTCTTCCGCCTTTCAGCTGTTTACCGCCCGCTCTTGCGACTACAGCGTCTCGCTCACCATGTAGTTGAGTTGCTCCCGCTCTTGCGATGCAACGATAGGCGGCTGCCACAGGACTCTCAAAATGGCGGCCGGCTCTTCAGATTTGGGCGTGGTCCACTAAAATGGCCCTGGGACACCTTGGAACTCAGACGCTTGCCTGATAGGGCTTGGGTCCCATTCTCGAAAGCGTCCCCTCAGCCTCGAAGATTCTACAAAAGTCTTGGGGGCCCCCGACTCCCGCAGGCTTCTTGTGGGGAGCGGCTGCCATGATTGCTCGTGGAATGGCCACGACTGAGCTACGAGATGGTGGTGCTCTCATGCTGACGCCAGCTTCAGTCTGAAACATCCAGAAACACTGTAGACTACCAATTCGATCAGTTCCGGTAGCGCCCCAACATGACCCGGTAGAGAAGAACTTGCCCTCCCCTCTTTGACTGATGGTTCTTTTTGCCTGTCCCTTCTGTTGTCATTTAACAGAACTTTTTAGACTGCTGAAAGGGGTTGTGTTCCGAACGCTGGTTGGTGGAGACATTTTGACTATATTCTGGACCTACGTTGTCGCGTAATGCGTTATATGACACGCCGCGTTAGCGCACCCGGAAGCGATCCGGGGCGCGGTGCGCAGCGCGTAACGTAAGCATAACAGGTCATGTGACTTGTTAATAAAACTTTTCATTGGTTCATTTTACTTTTGTTATTCTAATGATGAAAAGCTTGGTCATATGACCTAAAAATTACACTTTTTATTGGTTTCGAACATTATTTTTTCTTAAACATATATGTTATAATGTTCCAGGCTAATGTACTTTCCCGGAAAATTTACAACTGTCCTGCAAGTAAAATATATTCCTTTTTCTAGAAAAAAGGCGTTTCTTCGTCCCATGACGGAGCCGTTGAGTAAAAGAGGCTCGGCCTGCTGTCTTAGTCGCCGATACGTCTGATTATCAGATTCTTATCGATCACTTTATGCTGCAGGAGTGGAAAACACAACTGCCCTTGACCATTTATCTTTACTGCGTTCCTGCATATTATACCTTTTATCCGTCATGTAATTGGACTGCTTTATTTCACTTGCCTTTTACTGATTCGAAAACAGTGACTAAAATTAAAAACTTTACCAATGTAAATACTACTACCATGTTTTGTTTTAAAAACCTTTATTGTGAAAATGTCAGTATACAAATACGGGCCTATAACCACGTGGGCCGGCCACGGAGCAAACTGAAATCGTATATGATGAGGAGACATTTACATTGTAGAGGAACGTAACGAGCGGGCCATTAGGTTGCAAGAACTAAGGTGTCTAACAGTTGCGGAATCGGTGGACGTACATTTTGTAATTAAAATACGACAGGGCCACTTACAATAAAATTATCTAGATATACATTTGCTGGCAAGTACCATGGGTGACGTTAATTCGTACTTTCAATAGTACAGTAATCAATAACACATCAGAACTTAATATCAATAGGGATGTCGAAATATTCAATCAATTCTCGTCCCCGCCCGCCATGAGCATCAAAACTGCATTCATATCTCGTGATATCAAGGTTGTTCAACCAGTACACAACAAGGAGTTACGAGTCCCATTTATACCGGCGCCATTTTGGGCGAGGCCGGGCAGGTCCAGGATATAGTCAAAATGTCTCCACCAACCATCGGCCAGACCAGAACCCCTTTCGGCCCTTTATGCTACAAGATGGTGTCTTCCATTCAGAAAATATTGTTGGCAGCATTTTGAAAGGAAACATAAACAGCCGTTCTCCTAGTGAGTCTCACATTGTTACATTTAGGAAGAATGTTGAAGAGTAGTATGTTGAAAATCTGAAGCCATTGTTCTACAAACTCTCAACCAGCCTTGGATGGAAAAAAAAATCCTGAAGAATGTACAAACTGAAAACCAATTTTTGTCTGTATAGCATCAACAGCAACGCTTGACTCAGCTTTGTGTGAAGCCGCCATTTTGATTCAATCAATAACGTCCCCCTGCACACATTCAGGGACCTGGTCGTGTCTTCAGGTCAAACGGATTGTGGGACAAGATGCAGAAAAGAAATGGAAAAAAGTTCCGCCGGACCCCGGGAGCCGGCCGCCTATGTCATGGGCGATCTTTGGCCACACCAGGGCGATAGTGAAGCTGCAGCAGGTGCAAATAAGCTTCAGACAGTGTTACAAGCACTGCTCAGAACTCTCAACTATGACACCACCTCGGTGCCATCCGGATCTTGGCGCCTTGTGCTGGTTCCGGCCTATTCACACATCGGTCCGCTACTGACACCACCTCACAGACCAACGGGGCACCCCACGCCGACTTTCGGCGCAGCATTGTAGGATGGCCACACCAGAGCAGCAACTTGCTAAACACCACCTCGGTGCCATCCAGATCTCGGCACCTTGTGCTGCCTTCGGCCTACTGTAGCCGCAAGTGCGGACGCAACTCAACTGGATAGCGAGTGAAACACCAAGGGGCGCCCCACTGCAGCCGAGGGGCCTCCATCTTGGGGGCGACGCACAGCATCGCCAATGCAGTCAGATCCTCAAACAGCCCCCACTGACTGACGCGACCTCACAGGCCAAAGGGGCGCCCCACGCCGACTTTCGGGGCAGCATTGTAGGATGGCCTCACCAGTGCGGCAACTTGCTGGACACCACCTCGGTGCCATCCGGATCTTGGCGCGTTCGAGTCACTGTACCGCAAGAGTGACCGCAACTCAGCTGGACACGCCGTCTTTCGGCGCAGCATTGTAGGATGGCCACACCAGTGCGGCAACTTGCTGGACACCACCTCGGTGCCATCCAGATCTCGGCGCGCTGTGCTGCCTTCGGCCTACTGTAGCCGCAAGTCCGGACGCAACTCAGTTGGACGGCGAGTGAAACGCTAAGGGGCGCCCCACTGCAGCCGAGGAGCCTCCATCTTGGGGGAGACGCACAGCCCCCACTGACTGACGCGACCTCACAGGCCAACGGGGCGCCCCACGCCGACTTTCGGCGCAGCATTGTAGGATAGCCATACCAGTGCAGCAACTTGTTGGACACCACCTCGGTGCCATCCAGATCTCGGCGCGTTGTGCTGCCTTCGGCCTATTCGCACATCGGTCCGCTACTGACGCCGCCTCACGTGCCAACGGATTTTCTACGCTTTTTATAGCCCTATGCCGCATAACAGGTCATGTGACTTGTTTATAAAACTTTTCATTGGTTCATTTTACTTTTGGTTTCCTAATGATGGAAGGCTTGGTCATATGACCTAAAAATAACATTTTTCATTGGTTTAGAACATTTTTTTTTCCCAAACGAAACCCCACCTTGTTTCTGGATGTTTCAGACTGAAGCTGGTGTCAGCATGAAAGCACCACCATCTCGTGGCTCCGTCGTGGTCATTCCGCGAGCAATCATGGCAGCCGCTCCCCACCGGAAGCCTGCAGGAGTCGAGGGCCCCCAAGACTTTTGTAGAATCTTCACGGCTGAGGGGACGCTTTCGAGAATGGGATCCAAGACCTAGCAGACAAGCGTCCGAGTTCCAAGGTGTCTCAGGGCCATTTTAGTGGACCAGGCCCAAAAGGGAAAGAGCCTGCCGCCATTTTGAGAGTCCTGTGGCAGCCGCCTATCACTGAACCGCAAGAGTAGGCGCAACTCAGCTGAATGGCGGATTTTGGCACAGTGTACCAAAAGCGGGCGGAATGGCAACTGAAACGGTAAAGGGGCGCCCCACTACAGCACACGAGCCGCCACCTGGGGAGGCCCGTTCATGCCGCCTCTCCCCACCCCACCCCCCGGGGGCACCCCACGCCGTTTTTCGGAGCAGCATTGTAGGATGCCAAAACCAGTGCGGCAACTTACTGGACATCACCTGGGTGCCATCCACATCTCAGCGCGTTCTGCTGCCTTGGGACTATTCGCACAACAGACCGCTACTGACGAGGCCTCCCCCCGCACCACCCAGGACGCCACACGCCGTTTTTCGGAGCTGCATTGTAGGATACCAAAAACCAGTGCGGCACCCAGGTAACATCACCTGGGTGCCGTCCAGAACTCAGCACGTTGCACAACACAGCTACTGACCATTGTTGCTTCTTTTTTAAAAAAATGTTTAAATGTATTTACTGTTTTTGTTGCGTTGTATATATTTATAAGTTATTAAAATGTTATAATCCTACTACTTTGTTGGAGTGCTATATATTTTTAATGTGACACATAATTGTAAAAAATTTGATGTACAAAGAGGCATCCCTAGAATCTTCCGCTTCAGGCTCGGACCCACACACCCTCACAGTGAGAATCCCCTCCCCAAGCACAATACAGGATGGTTATCAGATAGTAGGAACGCGTGTGGTGTGATGGATCTCATCGGGTGGGGGCCTTGATCTACTGTAACTCCTTTGAAAAGGGGTGATTCTCTACAGCTGGGGCCATAAACTACACCTGCAGGGCTAGGTGATAGCCTGGGACCGGCCTGGACAATCGGACACAGAGGAAGAGGAGTGTCAGAGGGTGCGGTAGTGAATAGGGTGAAAGGGAGGTGTCTGGCGGGCACAGGGTGTGATTCTCAGAGAAGAACAGCGCAGATGGGAGGAGGTTTCTGGCCCATGCATGAGAGAGAGAGCGGGGGTGACCAGTGCGTGGGGGAGATGCTTGCGAGGGTGGGGAGCCATGCTGAGGATCAGCGGCGTGCAGAGAGTGGGTCTGGTCAAGGCATCTAAAATGGCTGCCGTGCTCAACAAAAGTGTGGCATTGCAAAAAAGGCAAGATGGCGCAGACAATGTTTATCAATAAGGATTAATTTATAGCAATTATTTTTAACAAAATATTTAATTGCAGTGACAAAATGGCGGTCAACAGTTCCTGATTTCCATCGAATCGAACGTTAACAGACGTCACGCAGCAACAAAAAAAAAACGCTCACGAACAGCGCAGATGGGAGGAGGTTTCTGGCCCATGCATGAGAGAGAGAGCGGGGGTGACCAGTGCGTGGGGGAGATGCTTACGAGGGTGGGGAGCCATGCTGAGGATCAGCGGCGTGCAGAGAGTGGGTCTGGTCAAGGCATCTAAAATGGCTGCCGTGCTCAACAAAAGTGTGGCATTGCAAAAAAGGCAAGATGGCGCAGACAATGTTTATCAATAAGGATTAATTTATAGCAATTATTTTTAACAAAATATTTAATCGCAGTGACAAAATGGCGGTCAACAGTTCCTGATTTCCATCGAATCGAACGTTAACAGACGTCACGCAGCAACAAAAAAAAACGCTCACGAACAGCGCAGATGGGAGGAAGTTTCTGGCCCATGCATGAGAGAGAGAGCGGGGGTGACCAGTGCGTGGGGGAGATGCTTACGAGGGTGGGGAGCCATGCTGAGGATCAGCGGCGTGCAGAGAGTGGGTCTGGTCAAGGCATCTAAAATGGCTGCCGTGCTCAACAAAAGTGTGGCATTGCAAAAAAGGCAAGATGGCGTTTATCAATAAGGATTAATTTATAACAATTATTTTTAACAAAATATTTAATCGCAGTGACAAAATGGCGGTCAACAGTTCCTGATTTCCATCGAATCGAACGTTAACAGACGTCACGCAGCAAAAAAAAAAACGCTCACGCACAGCCGCTGGAAGACAAGTATCAACATATATGAGCCTCCTCAGCCACCCTCAGAAAACATAAGGGGTCAGGATACGTCTCCCGTACCCCCTTATACCTAGTAATTTAATTAAATCGAAACACAAAATGGCGAATTCACGTTTCGCTACCAGTTTGCGACCCGGTTCGCGAACCGAGAAGCGCTTCTACCGCGAAAAATCAAATTTTTATTATTTGCCCCACGGGACCCTTTAATAACCCCAACATCATTCCTAGGGGGTCAAGAAGGATCTACCTTGCCCCCTTTCATTAAATTCCCCCTTCGTTTTTCTCCTCCTCTTGTCTCTCGATCCTACCAAGAGACAAGATGGCGGCCGCACCGGACTGTTTAGAATGTTGACAGACACCGGAGAGCCAATCAGCTTCGCTACGCAAAGCTCCGTTACGCGAAAAGTACGCGATCTGGTGCGCTATCTGGGACGCTGTCACAGATATATAAATTTTTTAAAACGTTAATTTCTCAAAATCCACTGGAGCACATATATTGAGACCCAGCAAAGGCACATCGGGCTAACAGTCCCTACAATTTTGCCAAGTTTCGTGCAAATCCATTCAGCCGTTCGAGCTAAAAGTGAGGCCAAAGGCCCTATGGAAAAATGAATGGGAAAAACGCGTTTTGGGACCCCCCTTTTTCTCGGCCCCCCCTTGACGGAACCCCCCCAAATTTTCAGGGGCTGCTCAGAAACAAAATGTGCCATTTTCCTGAAAATTTCAGCCGATTCCGTCCACAAACGCCAAAGTTATTAGACATAGAATTTTCAAAAGTTCCATAGAGAAAAAATCCTAACTATATATACCTACTGGCTATCGCCAGTAGGTAATATATATATATATATATATATATATATATATATATATATATATATATATATATATATATATATTTATATTTATATATATATACGCACACACACACACCCACTCTCACACACACACACACGTTATTCATCATCATTTGCACTACCCCTTTATGTTTGGTGAATGTTTTAATGACTCTTCATAGGAAACCAGACTGATCTTATGCCAGCTGTTGATGACTGTCAACTTTGTAGAACCAGGTACCTGACATAGCAAGTATGTTCTGTAGATTTACAGGTTCCTGCTTAATGTCAAGAAAATATCCGAAATGTTAAACTACATGAAAAACCAATTATAGTTCACTTAATCCATGTTTCGTGCACTTTTGTATCACAAATGAGGCAACTATTCTTTCTTTTAGGTTGTTTGGGATGACACTTATAAAGTTGGCTGTGCTGCTAACTTTTGTCCAAGAATTACCAATTTTGAAAGTGGGTCTGATATGATGATTGTTGTATGCAACTACGGACCATCGTAAGTATATTTTATGTTATTTTTAAAAGTATTTGAAGTTTGCAAACAAAGATCACAAAGATCGCAGCCCTCGACACCAGTTGAGGAGGGGAAAGTCCTTTCCGACCACAGTCCCACTGCCCCGGTCATCACTCCCTTAGCCTCACTAGGAACTTCTACACCCCATCAGTAGTAGCTGGACTCATGGAGGGGCCCCCAACTTCCATGGGCATTGATTCATCAAAATGCTATGAGTAGAGAAAGTGACATCATATACCCTTTGACCTTTATGACATCGCAGGAAGTGTATTAATAAAGCATAACATATGGCCCAGTGGACTTCTTGGTAGTAGGTCCTCATCTCCTTTGTACATCCACCAGAGCTCTTAAGATGCTTCCTAATAACATCCATAAACCATTTTCAGGCCCACATAGCTGCCACATTTCCCAGGTCCATAAATGATGTGATGCTCCAGTCAGGTTTTTTTAAAATTCCTGCTTTATAATGGAGTAAGCACTACTACGTGGACCATGGAAACCTGGCAGGGCTGGCCTCTAGGGCCTGAAACGAGTTTAGGGAACAGGTTCCTCCATTACAAAAGTGAGTGATATCCTGTTCGCCATATTACGAGTTCCAATATGTTCCATTTGGTATTATGTCACGTTTTTGATGGAGTAACCCGTCCACCAAACTCGTAAGCAGGCAATAAGTGACCACCAACCAACCTCTGTGCCACTCTCTTCTCGCCCCTCAATCCCCTTTTTATTAATGTATAATTTATTGTGGGTTATAAAGAAACTGATATCCTATAGCCTTCACTTTCACACCATTAAGATTGTCACATTTTCAAACTCCTCTCACTTTGCACTTAGAGAAAAAAGGTAAACAGCAATGTCCTTGTTAAAAGAAAAAGAAGCAATTTGTCCAAAGACATAGCTTGACGTTGGACCTCTGTCTTTGAACCAAATTTACAGGCCTCTTTATTGCTTATTCACCTTCTGAATTCTAGCATTGTCATTTTGGGGGTACTGCAGCACATATGGAACTCCTCTGCATTGCTTGCAAAGAAAACACAGAAATAAATGCAAACCTCTGCTGTGTTTCCCAGCTGCCATTCGTGATGGACTGTGGAAACAAAGTCAGGCATAACTCATTCCAGGACATAAGGTGATTGTGGCATGGCGTTGTGTTGTTTTTTAAGAGGTTTATATAGCTCAAACTCGGTCCCAGGGCACTGGAGTGCTTTACATGACCACCAGTTACATTACAAAAGGTCAGATTTATTTTTTGGGGCATGGGGAGATTAAGGCATTTGCCCAAAATAACTAGATGTTGTGCCGATATTGAGATTCAAACTTTAAGGTTGTTCTCTTTTTTTTTAAATTTTTTTATTTTTGGTGCAAAACAAAGATAGTATTTACATCTTCATCCATCGCGTTTTCATACATTAATTACTAGGTGAACGAGGTAATACAATATACAGAGATGATGAAACTTATACCATCCACGTTAGTGTCAAAGCATTTCAGGCCTTATCGGCGACGTGATGAATAGGGATATATATGTGTCGTAGAAATACAGTTTGCAATTTTGTGTTTTGTTGGCTACTATTCGTCTGAGTCTTGCCTTTTTTGTTCTTGCAACAAGCATAAAACAGTAAAAACAGCAGCCTTAGTCCGGCACGTACTTGAAGTAGTAGCTTTCGGCACTCGTAGCGCAGTCCATCTGTAAAGAGAGCAATTAATCATATCAAAGCCCCCCAATTCCCACACCCTCCCTTACCACCTCCCGAAAGCAGGTCCCACCCAATTCCATTGCACACACCCTACATACATATGTACTCCCAATCAATGCTCCTCGTCACTCTCAGATCCTTCGAGGTCATCCTCTTCCAGTGGTTCACAGATATCCCCTCTATAGGAGTTCCAGGGTTTCCACACCCCATTCCATTTACGTGGATTACCTCTCAATTTGTACACCGCCCTTTCAGTCAACATAAGCATGTCCATGTTGCGGAGCCATTGGGACAGTGTGGGGAGATCAGCCGACCCCCACCTCTGAGCTATGTCCCGTTTCGCTGTTACCATCCCCACTGTGACCCAGGTCCTTGCATAAAAGGTGAGGTCAGTCGGCTCCCAGATGTTCAGCAGGCAGAGCCGTGAGTCTAGAGTGAGGGTGGTGTGAAGTGCCTGAGCCATTGTGCGCACTACCCGTTGCCAGTAACTGACAATCAGTGGACATTCCCACACCGTGTGTATGAAGGTCCCTTCTGCTCCGCAGCCCCTAAGGCAGTACGGATGATCAGCCCTGTGCAGTTTATGAAGCATCGTGCGGGTGTAGTAGATTCTGTGTAGGATTTTTAGCTGCACTAGGCGAAATTTGGAAGATATGCCTGCTTCACAGGGGGATGCCATGGCTGCGTTCCAATCAGTTTCGTCCAGGTCACCCACTTCCACCATCCATTTGTCTTTCAGTTTCCCCAGTGGATCAGGCATATTGTTAACCAATTTGCGGTATGTTAGCGATGTCGCCCCTTCTTGCATGTAGTCAGTAAGTAGACGGTCCTCCAGAGGGGAGGATTCGGGCGGGAATGTGTCGGGCGGGATCGCGGCTTGCAGTGCGTGTCGGACCTGGATGTATCTGTAGAGCTCTGTGTTCCCCAACTCGTATTGTTCTTGCAGAGTGGCAAAGGAGATCACTCCTTCCCTCGTCCACATGTCCCCCACCGTGGAGATGCCGATGTTGTCCCACTGTGTGAAGCCCTTAGAGCGCCGCAAATGGCCCAACGCCTTCGCGTCCCATAGGGGCGTTAGTTTCGTAATGATGCCATCCCACTTCAACTTTGCCTGTGCCTTGTACCATATGCGAACTGTATGTTTCGTAGGCCCATTGAGTTTTGCCGCCACTCCACGGTGGTACAGTGGGGCCAGTAAACTGTTCGCACCCAGTTGTGCCCTGTCTGCCTTGAACGCTGGGTCGTGCCGTGGGGCATGTATCCATTGGTTAAGGATTTTGAGCTGAGCCGCCCAATAGTACAGCTGTACATTTGGGAGTGCTATTCCCCCGTCGTACCACCCCCTGTTTAATTTGGCGTGAGAGATGCGGGCTGGCTGGTTGCCCCATAACAGGCCCGAGATCTGTGCCGTTATTTTCTGGAGGAAGCTATCTGGCACCAAATACGGGGCGTTTTCCAGCACATATAAGAAACGTGGCAGAGCCATCATTTTAAATAGCGCTGCCCGGCCAAGTAGCGTTAGGGGGAGGTCCTTCCAATGGCGCACGTCCCCTCGGAGCCGGGCCAAGGGAGGTTGTAAGTTCAATCGTGCGAAGTCCGCCTCATCCCGGGTGATATGAATCCCCAGGTATTTGAACGACGTATGCGCCAGTTCTAGTGGACAGGAGTCCGGGAGAGGCGGGAGCGGCCCCCGCAGTTCAAAAATGATGGATTTGGCCCAGTTAATGGTGTAGCCCGAGATTCGCCCATGAGCTGTACAGAGAGCCAGGAGGTTAGGGAGACTCTCTTCCAGGTCCGTAAGATAGATCAGCATGTCATCTGCGTAGAGGGATACTCTGTCCTCCCATAACGGGGTCCATTGTATTCCTTTCAGGAGTTGGGTGGTACGTATCGTAACCGCCAGCGGTTCTAAAACTAATGCGAAGAGCAGGGGCGAGAGCGGGCAGCCCTGTCGTGTACCTCTGCCTAGGGAGAAGGTCCTTGAAATGTGGCCATTGGCCGTCACCTTCGCTACGGGGTCTCTGTACAGCATGCGTATCCACGAAAGGAATACCGGGCCAAAACCCATACGTGCAAGCACTGCAAAAAGATAGCTCCATTCCACCATGTCGAACGCCATCTTGGCGTCCAAGGAGAGGATGGCAGCCGGTTCCTGCAGTAGTGGAACTCGCGCCAGTACTCCATGTACCCTGCGGAGATTTAAAGCAGTGCTACGATGTGGCATGAATCCGGATTGGTCCGGGTGGATCAGGTGGGACAGACTCGGTAAGATCCTGTTCGCCAACACCTTAGCAATAATTTTGGCCTCCGGGTTCAAAAGGGAGATCGGCCTATATGACGAGCATTCGTTGGGGGGGCTTACCTGGTTTCGGTATCACCACAATAGTTGCCATCCGTTGATCTGGCGGCAGTGTACCCTGCATTCTAGATTCCTCGTACATATTGAGTAGGGGTGTGCTTAGAGATTCGGCCATGATTTTCAACCATTCAATGGGGATCCCGTTAGGGCCCATCGCCTTGCCCGGATGGAGGGCGCCTATAGCCAGCTGAATCTCCTCCACCGTAAGAGGCGTGTCTATGTCCTTGGACATCTCTGGTGTCAGCTCCGGCAAGGGAACGTGCGCAAGAGCAGTCTGGACCTCTCCCTCCCCCACCATTATCTCTGGGTTATAGACTGTGGTGAAATAATCGGCGAGGACTTCTACTATCTCGTCGGGCGGGTGTGGTTGTTGCCCTGTGAGTCCGTAAGTTGTAGGATATTCTTCCCCCCCCTGTCTCTTGTCCAACCACGCCAGCAACTTACTGGCCTTGTCCCCAATGTCATATACCCTGTGCTGTGTAGCCGCAATGTCCGACATCGTGATCTTGCGCATGTGGTCTGTAAGGCGGTGCTGGTGGACCTGGAGTTCATGGAGCGTGTCGTCTGAGGGGTTAGCCATATGGGCTGTGTTGGCCCTCTCGAGGCCTAACTCTATATCTAGGGCCTCTTGCCTGTGCGCCTTTTTGTGATTCGCGATCACAGCTATGGCCTGACCCCTGAACACTGTCTTATACGCCTCCCACAATATAGAGGGGGAGTCCACCGAAGACTGGTTTTCCTCGAAATATAGCCGTGTTGCCCTCTTCAGGTCCTTATTAATCCGAGGCACTTTGAGATAGCCAGGGAAAATCGGGAATAATCTGTGTCGTGTCATGGTCGTAGTGGTGAGTGTCAAAGTGAGTGGCGAGTGATCGGAGACCCCCCGTGGCTGTATATCCGTTTCCGCTACTGTAAGGTGACCATTGATCAAAGTAAAAAAGTAGTCTATCCTAGACAGACTATTGTGCGTGGCCAAGTAGTATGTGTATTGTTGCTGAGTAGGGTGTAGAGCGCGCCATATGTCCACCAACCCCTGCGCATTCAGGAATGTCTGGAGCCTGTTGGGCCCTTCTGCGTGCGTACGTGGGGGAAAACGGTCCACGGGGTTTGTAAGTGTCATGTTGAAGTCCCCACCTATGAGCAGTTCCCCATCAGGGAGGGTCAGCAAGAATTTGCCCAGATCCGGCAAGGCCTCAGAGTGTAGGGCTGGTGGTATGTAGACAGAGACTATGTTGAAAAGCCTCCCCTCCCACTGGCCATGAACCGCCGCGAATCTGCCATGGTCATCCGTTGCAGTAGATTTGACAATAAATTTGGATGATTTTTTCTGCAGGATGCCAGTGCCACGGGACCCCGAAGTGAACTCGGCATGCACTATCATATGATAGCCTCTCCTATCTAGGGCCTTCGTGGCCGCTCCCGACAAGTGTGTCTCCTGTAGGAGAATGAGAGCCGGCCCCCGTCTCCTTATCCCCTGCAACACCAGCCCTCGCTTAATCTTATCCCCTAGGCCCCTCACGTTCCAGGACATGACAATTAGCGAGTTCTTCGTGGTTGGACTATCCGTTGCAGCCATAGTGAGACTCCCAATCAGACCTCCCTGTGCCCCGAGTGGACCAGAAGTTCTCAGTTACATAAGACATGCCTAGATACAAAAGTGTGCATATAACATAAACTTGTAGGACCGAGAAGTCCCATAGAGTAAACTTACCCAACTCCCCCCCCCTCCCTGCCCCCCTGCTACACGGACTCAAAACTGCCCGCCCCCCCAACTTAGCAGAGTGCATACCCCATCCCCCAAACAGTGTACTTGCGCGTTGGGGTGAGGGACTCTCCGCAGCCGGCAGTCTCTCATTCACACCCCCGGAGGCCCTTCACCCAGTGTCCAATGGCGGGAAGCGCTTCGCAGCTTAAGAGTCTCAACACAAAAGCGAAAATGAATTGTTCCCAAGTGGTCATTGTTCCTCAACCTCTTCCCTGCCGCCTTCAGCTCCCAAAGAGTCACTGTTGTCCGGTCCCCCTCCCGAGGCCTGTGAGTCTCGGCGATGGCCTTCAGCCCGATCTTTTCTAGAGCGATTTGTCCGTCTGTGGTTCTGACCCGGTCTCCATCCCTCGAGCCACTCTTGCACGTTTTCCGGGCTGTCGAAGAACCAGGTCTTGTTCTCCGCTACCACCCGTAGTCTTGCGGGGAATAGCATTGAGTACGGCAGTTCTCTGGACCTCAGTTCCTTTTTCACGTCGAAAAATGTTCGTCGCCGACGGGCGACTTCCGCAGTGTAGTCGGGGAAGATGGCAACGGTGGCGTTCTGGATCTTGAGGGGAGGGGAGGACCTGGCTGCCTGCAGGATTGCGTCCCGGTCACGGAAGTTAAACAAGCGTGCCACTATGGGTCGCGGGGTAGCCCCCGGTTTCGGTTGGCCACCCGGGACTCGATGGGCCCTTTCCACCGAAAAGAAGTTGGACAGTCCCTTCGGCTTTAGTTCGTTAGTTATCAGGTTCTCTACAAAGAGATCCATCGCTTTCACGCCTTCCGATTCCGGTGCCCCTATAATGCGGATGTTATTGCGCCTAGAACGCCCCTCCTGCTCATCCAGCTTCTCCCGGAGCATTCTATTGTCCTGCGCCATCTTTCCCATTTCACGTTGGAGTTCTGCGACGTCTTCCACCAGTGATTTCGTGATCACCTCCATGCTCTTGACCTTCTCTGACATTTTGTGGAGGTCCGCTCTAAGTAGGGTGACGTCCGTGGAGATTCCGCCAACGGTTGTTTGCAGCTGGGCCAGTGCGACCATGACGTCGTCCAGTGTGGCCTTTTTCCCCCCTGGGGAGTCGGCCGCCTTGCCATTCTGTTCCTTCCCTGCCGGGGATCCGGTGGGTTTGTCGGAGGTAAATCGGTCTATACGAGTCTGTGTGACGCCTCCCTTAGGGCCTTTCCCCGCCATGCCGCCGAGTGTCGTGCTCCTCGTGCCCCTACGCGCCAGGATGTGAGGATCGGTGTGGACCTCCTGGCCAATCCGGTTCAGCAATGATCAGGTCTAGCGTGTTTCTCCAGGGTGCGTGGTGCTCCGTTTGTCGCCGAATGCGTAGCGACTGTTCAGGTCAAAAGATGGCGGGCGCCCACTCCGTTGTCGATGCCCAGGCTCTCGGCACTGTTGGTGATGACCTTCGAAACTTTCAGGACTCCGGCGGCCCCTCCTTCAAGCACCGCTTCCTCGATCCGTGTGGGCCGCCGTCTCCGACTCCCCGAGGTGCAGTCGATCTGTTGAGTCCACCGCCACACGGGCACTTCCGGTCCAAGTTCTCCGGTCAGGATGCACTTCCGGCGGGGTGAACATCCAGGGAAGGTCCCGGCTCTGGAGGTGTGAGCAGGCCGGACCGAGGCTTCGACGTATCTCTGGCTGCGTATGTCGGATTTTATCGCTGCTTGTCGCTGTTCACTCCGCCCGGTCCTGGGATCCGGTACCTGCCTTTGGGGCTTGCAATTGTGACGGATTTTGTGTCGGATCGACGAAGAGGCCGCTTCAGCCGCGGAGCTCGTCCCTTATGCTGCCGCCATGATCGGCTGCTAGCCACGCCCCCAGGTTGTTCTCTTTTAAGTGTCCTTCTTGGGCACCCCCCCCAAAGGCAGCCTTTGTGTAAAACATGCTTCTCATGGAAGGGAGCACTGGGGCTGGCTCCAAGCTGAAGCACCCTCAACAGAGGCACAGAGAGGTGTGAAATCTCTGCATCTCAACCTTCCTGCCGCAGCATTTGCAGACAGACAAAATAACAGACCTGACCAAAAAACTTCCTCACCTTGAACAATAGAAACTACAGCCCCACCCTCACCTCTAAGGCTACCAAAAGACAGTGCCCAGGAAAAACTAATATAAAGCCGATTGCCAATAAAGTGAACATGAATTTCTAATGGTTAGTCCTGTCTCCACCCCTCTCACTTAAATGTCTACATCACCACCTCCCACCCTGTAATGCAGTCAATACACTTCCATTATGTGTGAAGGTTCCTCCTCTCACCTTCATCTTATGGCATGCTAAACCAAGGACATTCATGTGGATCCCCCTTTCATGCTGTGAGGCAATATCTAAGGTGAACATTAAAAGAAGTCTGCTTCTGCAAGTGCAGAATCTCCTATCAATATCTGTATTATTTACCCCTTTTTTCATCTGGTTGCTATCACAAGGTTCCTACTTTTTCAAGAGCTGCACAAATCTCATATTTCCCAATGTATGCAATCAGTCATTATTTTTCACTTCCAACCCCTGCACCTGCTGAAGCGATGGTGCAGTAGTATTTAAGCAATGGGCATACTGTTCATTTGAATCTATTATACAAAAGACAATGTACACCTGGCTAAATGTGGGAAAGGAAATAGGAGTAGTGTAATGTCAAAGAAAGCAGAGAGGGAGAAATCCTTTCAGGACGAGAACTCTAACTCACCGTTAGGTGACATGCTTCATCATATGGGTTACCTCCTCAAACCAAGGTGTGAGCTACAACTTCAAGAGGGGAGGTGCTGAGGTGTTTTCTCAAGATGAGCAGTGAAGAGAGGTGACGGGGCGTCCGTGTAGAGGCGCACCATGCTAATGGAGTTAGGCACAATGAGACGTACCTAGAGCTTGGAAGGTAGGTTTCTCTCATCCAGTAGTAGGAAGACAAACCCTTAGAAGTTAAATGAGTCGTTGACTATCTGACTGCCCTGATCCTGTGGTGGCTAGAATATTTACGTTTTACTCACTTATGCAGAGTGACTATTTGAAATTAAGAACCTGACAAATGCCGCTGGATCCCTATAGGGGCCCGACTTATGGTAGAAACATATTGACCAATGCTAGGGATATATTTGGTTTAATCCCTAGTTCTCTTTTTTAATTTTGTCCAAGAGACCACTCAATAAAGATTCAGTGGATCCACTGAGACAATTTTAAGTCACCACATTTATTACATTTTTTGCACTCTGCCCCTCATTCACCACTCATTTTGAGACTACACCTCAGCTCCTCCCCTCATGAGTTGTAGCCCACACCTTGGTGTGAGGAGGGAACCCATATGATGAAGCATGTCACCTAACAGTGAGTGAGGGTTCTTGTGATGAAAGGATTTCTCCCTTTATGCTTTCATTGACATTACACTACCTCTATTTCCTTTCCCACATTTAGCCAGGTGTACTTTATGTGTTATATAGTAATTTGAAGGGATCAGGACCTTCCTGGCTTTTCTAGATCCCTGTTGATCCTTTGTGTGTAGAGTACATTTGAATCAATTAATCAGGTGATTGTAAGCACCCTACTCACCCTTGAGGGACTCAAGGTGCAGCGGGGAACGGGGGGGGGGCGGATTCGAAGATCAGTCTAGCTGAAGAGCCAGGTCTTGCGGGTCTTGCTGAAGGTGTTCAGGGAGGAGGCTCATCCGGTAGCTCGTTCCAGGTCTTGGCTGCAATGTGGGAGAAGGATCTTCTGCCTACTCTGGCTCTGTGGATGCACGATGTCTCGGCCAGTGCAAGATTGGAGGATCAGAGGTTTCTTTTGGGTACCTGGAAGTTGATTTTGTCGTTGAGGTATTTCGGTCCGTTGTTTTGTAGGCATTTGTAAGCCTGAATGAGGATTTTGAAGGTGACTCTTTTCTCCACTTGGAGCCAATGGAGTCTTCGTAGGTGCTGGGTGATGTGTTTGTGCCGGGGGATTCTGAGGGTGAGTCTGGTGGCGGCGTTCTGTACTGTCTGGAGTTTGTGTAGTAGCGATTTGTTGATCCCGGCGTAAAGCAGGAAAATGGGCAGAACGGCACACATAATAACAGGCAGGGAACAAAAATAAGATCAGGCACACTAAACAGGGCACAATAATGGGAAAGCAAGGCAAAAAAACAAGGCACAAGAATGTGTTAAACCAAGCAAAAAGACAAACATGTGTAAAACCAAGCAAAAACAAGGCACAATAATGTGTAAAACAGGGCAGAAAACAAGCACAATAACGGGAAGCAGGAGAAGCAGTGGGGTAACTAGGCCTGCTTGCGCTTACCACACAGCGGCCGGCATTAATAGGGGAGGTGGGAGGGGCAGAGCTGGGAGGCGGTAGCGGGAAACGGCATAGGCTAGGGGCCGCGGGGGCAGCAGCGGCGGGTGTGGGAGCGGGAAGCGGGAAAACGGGCAGAACGGCACACACGATAACAGGCAGTGCACAAAAATAAGACCAGGCACAGTAAACAGGGCACAATAATGGGAAAGCAAGGCAAAAAAACAAGGCACAAGAGTTTGTAAAACCAGGCAAAAAGACAAGGCACAATAATGTGTAAAACTAGGCAAAAACAAGGCACAACAATGTGTAAAACCAGGCACAATAATGTGTAAAACCAGGCAAAAAACAAGGCACAATAATGGGAAGCAGGAGAGGCAGCGGGGCAACGAGGCACAACAAAAGGAGCAACCTAGGCAGGTGCCGAGTTTTGAATCCCTTCTTGCACTGAGTTCTTCCTGGGCAGAGGCAAAGCACGCCAGCCGGAGCTATGGGGGGAGAGAGCAGGTCCCTGCCCAAGGTCAGAGGTCCTGCTTGTGCTAACCACGCAGCGGCCGGCATTAATAAGGGAGGTGGGAGGGGCAGAGGCGGGAGCGGGAAACGGCAGAGGGGAGAGGCCGCAGTGGTGGGTGGGGAAGTGGGAAAATGGGGGGAATGGCACGCACAATAACAGGCATGGCACAAAAATAGGACCAGGCACAGTAAATAGGGTACAATAATGGGAAGGCAAGGCAAAAAAAACAAGGCACAAGAATATGTAAAACCAGGCAAAAAGACAAGGCACCATAATGTGTAAAAACCAGGCAAAAACAATTTAGTGCCAGTCGAAAGTATCCAGTAGAGCACTACATTGCATGCAAATAATTTTGTAACTTTCTACAGAGTTGCATCCTCGATTTGCCTGCTATCTGAAAAAGCCTCTGGTACACCTAGAACTCTGAATGAAAACTGACCATACTCCAAACTTCTGATCATCACCTCTCTTTTTTTCCTTTATTGACACATTCCTACTTTCCAACGCTCCACGCCTCCTCTCTCACAAAACAGCCTACTTTGTTACTAGTGTTTGGCTTAATCTCTAATATTGCATTTGTGCAGAATGTCCAGACCTTCTTTCAAAGATCATAACAAACTATTTTGTGAGTGATACCCTTGAATGCCCTCTGGCTCACTTATTAATCTCAGTAACTACTGCATGAACTCACAAACAGCCTACTATGAAGGAAGCAAAGTAATATTAATGTATACTACCACAATTTTATCTACTACATAGAAACTTAACTAAAAGGATGGAATGGTTTCCTTGAAAGTACAATATTATTTCCAATAACACACAATAATCAATTAACACTGGACTAACCATTAACCTTGGGTTCTGGAGCAGCGTGCTATCCAACGTAACGTAATTCACTTCATCGCCTCGTCCGGGGTCCATTGTACGTGCCATCTAAATACAATACAATAAATGAATTCAAAGAAATCTAAAAATGTCATTTATCGTAGCAGGACGAGGTATGAATTGGAGCATATGTCCAATGAAGTGTGTGGGAAGGAGCTGAGTAGGTGTAGGAAGTGTTTTAACCAGCAAGAAATTAAACCTCTACCTGTCTTTCTTGGCTTATCATTTATAATAATTTGTGTCAATACTATCCAGTGACAATGGCAGATCTGGGTTTGTACCTTGTTCAGATCTCTCGTTTTGGATATAAGGGATGGATTTTTTGTTGTTGTTGGATTAACATTCTCTTATGGCATACATAGTTCAGCTTTTCAGATACATGGACTTGTTGCATAGTACATTTGGATGGCTCCAAAAAGGGGAGAGTTTCCACCTTTAGAGTGGTATGAAATCGTCAAGAATTTCCGTTATTCAGTGTTTACAGCTTTGCTATAGAGATAGGACTTGGCCAGCATGTTGTCACAATGTTATAGCAGAAGGTTCGGACTGATTTTCAGAGTGGTATGACTTAGTTCCTCCTGTGCCATACCTATGCAAGATGGTGTAAAGATTTTTAGGTTCACTATTATGCACTCCCCTATGATATTTGGATTCACTGGTCGCTACAGAGCAGCAGAGAGCTAAACGCCTGAGAGCCGGTGAGCCAGATCGCCACCTCACGAGCAAACAAGCAGCCCCTCCGCGGCTCCTTCACTGACCCCCACAGCCCGCCAATCGCTGAGCCGCTGTCGGGCAAGGCGACCGGGAGTGCGGCTAAACCTGTGCGGCCGGTGGACGTTGGATGTCCGGTGCTCTCTGAGGGAGGTGCGAGTGCAGAGCTCTCAGAGTAGCAGCGGGGCCCAAGTCAGCCGAGCCGAGCTGCGTTACCAGAGGCAGCCCCCACCCCCGCCCATCGACCTGCTGCGACCGAAGGCACCCTCTGCGTTTCCGTTACGGATCTGACAAACTCCTGGAGGGCAGGTGGTAGGTGGCAGGTGCAGACTTAGGCAGCATCAGGCAGCGGGGACGACCGAACACAAGCGTCAGAGGCGGCTTGGGAGAGCGAGCGTGCTCTAACCTACTTCCACAACATAGCCTCGAGCAAAAGGAGCAAAGGAGGTGAGGCCGACTTTCAGGTGTGCGAGAGAGGGGTTGGACTAAGACACGAGCGCAGCTGCCGATAGAGGCAGCTGCAAAGTAAGAGCCCGGGGAGTTGTCAAGGCAGACCTGACTAGGTCAGAGCTTGCCCGTGGCACCCCCTGAGTGCTCCGCTCGTACCCAGCCCCCCTGATTTTTTTGCCCTGCACGCCCGTTAGTTGTTACTGGTTGCCCACTAGTACACTATTCACAGCCTTGACAGCCCCCATTGACCTTTCGTCAGCAGCAGCAGGGGAGGGGGGGGGGGTGCCGTCTAACACCTATTATCCACCCTTCAACACCCACTGCTGCCATTTACTCCGCTGAGTAAGCCCAAGGAATCCTACAAGAAGCAAGCAACTTGCCCGCAGCTACGCCTTCTGCCCGGCAGGGGCAAGGGCTCGGGGCTATAAAATTGCCCCTCAGATTTTGCGTTCCACCATCGAGCCAACTAACTTGGCGTCAGCCAAGGAGAGAAGGGGGTGTCAGGCCCACTAACCAGTCGCTCTTGCAATTGCGCTCCGTCCCCATCATGACGTCAGGAAGAGTCAGAGCAGACCTCACAAACAAAAAAAAAAAGGAATTTAAAACATCGCAGAAATATGAGCGAAGGAGAATTCGATTCCTCCGATGAAGAAAAAGGAGAGGTGGAAGACAAAAAGGCCAGTGCTCCCACCTCCAAGAAGCAGAAGATCATACCAGGGCTTGAAAACTACAAGATCACAGACTTTTTGATTCCATCCACATCATCTTTATCATTGGCTCCCTCGGTGCGTTCGGTGCTTCCGGTGTCTCAAGCACAGAACATCGAAACAGTTACAAGCAACAAAAGAATGTCCCAGTCAGTGGGCTTGCTACCGAAAGCTTTGTACCCACAGAATTACATCCTACCGGAGATAACCCAAATCCAAAGTCCCGGGAAATCTTCCAACATCACTTCCAACATATTAACAGTGAAAGCACAAATAAATACAAGTGAAGTAGCAAACAACGTTAACGCCCAAAAGGAGCAGTGTACTGATCCATCAGTGGCATTAGAGGACAAAACTGCTAACGCGCCAGTGAGGTGGCATTCAGCAAGTCTGGGTTCATTCTTTGGAACAAAGGGGCCCGACTCAGGGACCGACAGTCCACCAGCGGCAAGAACGAACATTGCGGATATGTGGCACAGAGGCAAAACAGATAAAGAAACCTCAGAACGGCAACAGGGGGAATTGACGAATGCCCGGACACCCACAAATCAAGAAAGTCTTGAGGCACAGGAACGCCAGAGTGCAGTGGGAATAGACAGAAAGATATTAGACCTAAATTCCTTCATTGAACGGGTCCAGAAAGATCCTCAGACAAAGTACCATGAATGCCAGTGCACTGACACACTGAATCATCATAAAGCTCTTCCGACCATCCTCACAGACATTTTGTCAGAAGTAAAAAATAAAACCAAAGCGCAGCAAACTTTTACTGAAACCACAGCTGTAGAAAAGGCTCCTGACCGCTGGTCATGCACAACTAGTAGTGACACAACGCTCAGTGAGAGCTCACTCACGGACCCTATGGAAGGCAACCCAATAGAAACCACAGCAAATGCTCAGTTAAGAACTTCCACAAACATGCAATTCCAACTTATAGACACCAATGACCCAGTAAAGCAAGGGAGAAAAGAGCCCGGGTCACTCCCAAATTGGCAAATAAAACAAACCAACGCCTTAACAAAACGTGAACGCAAACGTTTGAGGAAAGCCACACAAAAGAAGTACCAAGGAAAGAAAGCAACGGCATTGCCAAATAGGGTCCAGGCCCAAGAGCCCAATAGGCATCAAGACCAGGATCAAGAGCTCCCAATGGCGAGCAATATAATACAAACTCTGATTGCAGTAACAACCTCAAACGGACTGAATGGCAAAGAGCCAAGCAAAAAGGATCAAGAAGACAAAGGGGAAATTTTGCAGGACCCCCCACCCCCAACTCCGCCCCATCCGGCCATATCAGACATGCACCCCAGCAGCCAAAGCGATCACAAGTCACCATAAGTAATTAAAAAAACACAACAGGCAGACAGATTACCCGCGCAGAAGATACTAGTAGAACAAAAAAGCATTTCGCACTACTTCACAAAGTTGGGCACGGGACCAAAAGAAAATCCCTTGGCCAAGGCGCAGCAGCAAAAAGCCCGTCCAGAAGGCCCAGAGCGCCCCAGACCCCCACAGCCGGGTTTTGGTACCGCGCCAGCAGCTCAGGCTAACATCTTATATCAAGGCAACCAGGCAACTTCCGAAAAAAATAATATCCAAACCAGGCATGCGGCTCCGAGAGAAGAGATGGATTCCCCTTACCCTGCAGGAGCCTTAGTACATGAAATCATTCCCCACTACAGCTCCAGGGGGAACCATGACATAATCAATTGGAGCGCCATCCTAAAACTTACCAACTCAATTGAAACACTACGCCACTTGAACACGAATCACATCGAAAGTATTGAATTCAAACCAATCCCAAATACAAATGGAAGAGAGATGACAGTGGCAACATGGAAGGACCCTCAGAAAGCCAAAGAATTTTGGCTCCACAGAGAAGAGTTCGCAAATTGGGGAATCGAAATCAGACCAGTTGAAATGGAAAGATACCCGGGCCCGCTAGCAATGCTGGCTGTGTCAAGATCACCGCCCGACAGGGGAACACTGCGGGGGGCTGTTGGTAGCTCGGAAAGCATCAAGGGAGGCTGGTCTAACCTACGCATTATCCAACAAGGCTGGTTAGGAGACGCAAGCCGGGCCCGGAAAGTTCTCCCCCCAACCCCAAGCCCCGTGGATGGCATGACTGATGAGGCATGAAAATCGAACTAGAAGTTATGCTCATGGAACATCAACGGGCTGGGGGGCAAAACAAACGACGCAGAACTACTAGTATGTCTACAACAATTTGATATTATATTACTTGAAGAGACCTGGTCAATCACACCCGAACATATAAACGGCTTTAAAGAAATTCAACAACATGCCATCAAAAAGGGCTTAGTAGGCAGAGCTTCCAGAGGTCTATCGATGTATCTGAACACCAGCATCCCATGGTCTTATGACATAATCGACACGGGACAAACATGGATCCAGTGCATCAATATTGAACCACAGCCTGTCCCCACTCCAGGAGCACAGGGCACACAAGTCTTTCGGTCATTGGTTATCTGCAACACCTATATACACCAGAATCGAGGAGGAAATTAGAAAAAATCTTGACCCTGAAGGCACTAGTCAAATCTTTGCAATCCACCTTCATACAGTCGGGGCTGATAGTTTCTGGGGATTTGAACATGTTCCTTTTACAGAGCGATCACGCACAGAATATCCAACGAAACAAAAGGAATGGGAAACCAATTCCCCCTACAATAACTAACCATCTAAAAAAGGATAAATACGGTCCACAATGTGCCCTAATGTTCGCGGAACTGGGAATGCTTAATTTGAACGGCCGCTTTTCGCAAGATCAGCCCGCATCTTCGACCAGAATTGCCAAACAGGCGCAAGCCGTATTGGACTACACCATAGTGGACCTTGAGGTACTCCAAACAATTGTCACCTACAGAATAATCCACAAATTGGAGAGTGACCACAGTCTACAATCAATTGAGCTGAGCTTCCAACATACCAGGGCTCCAGCATGCAAAGATTTGCTCCAAATCCCGAGTCCCTACAATCTTAAGCAACTAGTTTGGAATGGGAAGAACGTCAAAGAAATTATGACATTTGTGAAAAGTGTGCAGGCAGAAGAGTGCGTGCAAAACTTATTGTCACACCAGGATAATTGGGAAAACATGACTGTAAGTCTAACCAACAGATTTGGCCAGCAACCCCAGATTCACATAAGAAAAACTAATGAAGTACATCAGGGGCTCCTGGACCCAATAGGGCGCAAAAAAAGGATCCTAAATCAGGAAATCAGAAAACTACAAGGAAAAAATCCAACAAAGGGTGTAGACACCAAACGACAAATCCATAATCTAAGGCAAAAATACAAAAAAGACATATGGTCGGCAAAGACAAAACATCAAACTGAAATTTGGCTACAACTACTTGAAGCCAGCAAATCAAACAATAATCGGAAATTCTGGGGAGAAATCAATAAAATAGCAAATGGAGCTGCCCAAGTCCTTAATGCAACGATACTACAGGAAGACTGGATCCACCATTTAGAGCAAACACAAATGACCAATTCCCAAGTATGTTATGTTATTAAATTATTTATTGAGCGCACTAACACTGATTAGTTTCTTGGCGCTAATTTGACAGTAACACAACAGGGGTAAGAAAAGATAGGTTAAAAAGCTTGTCTGAAAAGCCATGTCTTCAGAGCCTTCCGAAAAGGTAGAAGATCTTGACAGAGCCGTATTTCCAGTGGAAAGGTATTCCATAAATAGGGAGCAAGTGTTGCAAACCTCCGTCCACCAGAACGTTTAAGCTTGAACGGGGGGATCTGAAGAAGACCTAGGTGGAGAGAGCGAAGGTTGCGAAGGGGAACATAACTGGTGATTAATTGATTAATAAATTCAGGACTTCTGCCATGCAGTGATTTAAACATCATACAGCCTGCCTTAAAGGCACAGCGTTGTGTGATCCGAAGCCAATGCAATTTAATGAGAAGGGGGGTCGCTGCTTGCCACCTTGGTTGCTTCAGAATCATCCTGGCAGCATAGTTCTGTACCATCTGGAGACGCTTGAGTAGATAGCCTGGAAGACCCAAATAGATGGCATTGGCGTAATCCAGATGGGACAGAACAGTGGCAATCACAACCTGGGTAGTAGCCTCCGGCGTAAGTAAACGCCGAACCTTCCTGATTTTTTTTAGTTGGTAAAAACACTTGGAGACCACCTGACCCACTTGTGCCTTAAGAGAGAGGTCAGTGTCCACAATGACTCCCAATGTTTTAGCCGATGGTGATGGTTGTGGAGTTTGACCCAGGTCTGGGGGCCAGTATTGGGGGCCCCAGTGTTTGGCACTCTCCCCGGTCAATACCAGTTCAGTTTTACCTGGGTTTAATTTTAATTGATTTTGGTCCATCCAGGATTTAATAAACCTCATGGTCGACTGGAAGTGACTGACGGATTTTGCGGAGTTGTCAATGGTGAAGAGTAACTGCAGATCATCTGCGTAATTAAATACTCTCACCTGTCTATCCCTCAAGGTTTGTATAAGGGGGAGTATGTAAATATTAAAGAGGTGAGGTGACAGGGAGGAGCCCTGTGGCACTCCGCATGGGGTAAGTTGTTTAACACCGGTTAGGTCCCCTAGGCGCACCGCTTGAGAGCGGTCCTCTAAGAAGGATCTCAACCAACAGGCCGCCGTGCCCCGGATGCCGGCCTGTCCGACACGGTCGACCAAAATATTGTGGTCGACCGTGTCGAACGCGGCCGACAGATCCAGGAGCACCAGTGCCTGGGGAGAGCGTCTGTCTGCACAGTCTCGGAGGGTGTCCAGCACTGCGGTGACCACTGCCTCCGTTGAATGTGCAGGCCGAAAACCAGCCTGATGGGGGTCAAAGCAGGAGGACTCCTCCAGGAAGTTAGACAAGGTTTTCGCCACGTGTGCCTCTAGAATTTTTGCCAAGTAAGGCAACAAGGAGATGGGCCTATAGTTTGCCTTACATGCCGGGTCAGCACCCGTTTTTTTTAGTAGAGGTATAACCGTGGCTTCTTTGAAGGCAGACGGGACTCTGCCCGACAGGAGGGAGTCATTAAGGAGGGCACGAACTGGGGTAGGGTAGGCGGAGAAGCATTCTTTCAGGATACGGGGGGGGCAGATATCCAGTGGTGAGCCGGATTTAACTCTCATCAGAAGTTCCGAAAGCTGGACATGAGTTATGGATGGAAAGTTGGTAAGAGTGGCAGAACCGGTCTTGATTGCCATGCCGGTCGTGATTGGCGTCTTTGGTTGGAGAATGCTAGCTTTTATATCTGTAAATTTGTCACTAAAGTAGGTGTTGAGTGAGTCACACAAACACTGGGTAGAAATTACTTTAGGACGGACATTCTCCAAGTTGGTCAGTTCGTTAAAAACCGAAAAGATGTCTTTGGATTTGTTTGTTGATTCTAGGATACGAGAAGAGAAATACTCTGTCTTCGCTGCAGCAATGGCGTTCATGTATTCCTTCCTCGCCCTAGTATATTTAGTTTTTTTCTCAATATCGTAGTCACGGCGCCACAGGCGTTCAAGGTGCCGGAGGGCCTGTTTCCTGTTTTTCAAGTCGGCTGAGAACCACCTGTTGGCATCCGTGCGCCGTGCTAATTTAATTGTTTTATAGGGAGCATGAAAATTGCTGGCCGTTTGTAGCCAGTTGTTTAAAGTGGATACTGACAAGTTTATGTCATTGTCCAAGGAGGGGACGTCATTAGCTAGTGACTGTAAGAAGGCGTCCTTGTCCATAGCGTTCCAGTTTCTGGCTAATTTGCCAGTAGTTGGCACCGTGGTTCTGATATTCTTAACACAGATCTTAAATCTGAGGATGAGATGATCTGACCAAAGGCAAGGCAGGGTTAACGGGGAGGACACACATGTAGTATTAGACCACACTTGGTCTAAAATGTGTCCTTTAACATGGGTAGGGGAGAGCACCAGTTGTTTAAAATTGAGGTTAAGCAAAAGGTCAGTCAGTTCTGGCGATTGAGAACCCTCTGCTGGGTCTTTGTACCAGTAGTTAAAATCGCCTACTAACACGACCCTGGTGTGATCCAAAGCCAGATTAGCAATTTGTTCACTGAAAGACATAGGAAACAGTGGCATTGAGGTAGGTGGTCTATACAAAAGAACACATGCTATGGACATATGAGGAGTGATAATTTTTAGTACCAGGTTATCTGTGTTGACTAACGTTAAGCAGGTGAGAGTGGTGACCTCCAAACTAGAATGGATGATCGCCGCGACTCCGCCTCCTCCTTTTCCGGTGGCACGGTCGGCCTGAATAATATAATAGTCAGGTGGCAGTGCTGCTATGATATCGGGTGCAGAAGTAGGAGTTAGCCAAGTTTCTGTTAGAAGGAGGATATCTGGCTTTTCCGTGTCTAATAAAAGGAAGATGTCCATCTGATGCTTGACAAGAGAGCGGGTGTTGAGATACAAGATGGCGAGTTCGTTAGTGGGTGAATTAGACGAGGCCAGACATGCTGCACGGGTGGAAAGGTGACAGCCATGGCTCAAAATGCCATACTTGCAGAGCTCCTGGAGTGTGTCCTTTGATAAAAGGAAAAGGTCGTTATTAATATTATACTTCATAAGATCGGCCCTAGAGTAGTGAATAGTTTGGGTATTATGAGGTGCCCCTAGTCCCGGTCGGGCGCGGACGGGCGCAGACGGGCTTTCCTTAGGCGCGCCTTCTGTGCGCAATCGTCGGCCCGCTGCACTCGTCCGCTGCGCTTCCGAGGGAGACACATAGTTTATGGAGATATGGGCGGAAGGCGGGGGACGTGGCCTCCAAAGGGGGCGTGGCCTGCGGGCAGAGCGAGGCGTGAGTGTAGCGTTCTGCGCCAGGTGACAGCGGCAGTTTCCCGCTTTCAACGTCGTCAGGGGTAAGTGCACAGTTAAAATACACAGAAGTTAAACAAGTAGACCATCCAACATACAAGAAAAATGAGAAACAAGAAGCGGACCAAAACTTTGGTGAAAATTGGATCACGTCACGACAAGTGCAACTGATCCTAAAAAAATTGAGATCACAAGGTGCACCAGGCCCAAATGGCTTGCCAAATGGACTCTTTAAACATGACCAAGCGTTTTGGGCTGAATACCTTACCCCTTTGTACAACAACGCTTTTCAAACAGGAAGCATTCCCCCCTCATGGAGAGGGAGCATCCTGCATCCAATTTACAAAGCAGGCGCGCGAACAGACCCAGCGAATTATAGGCTGATAGCGCTTATCGACGTAGAGGCCAAAGTATACGCATCCAACCTCCTGCAAGCACTGGAGGACTGGGTCAGCTCCAACAACATTCTGCCAATTACCCAGACAGAGTTTAGGCCAGGAACTAACACAATATGCAACCTGTTAGCGCTAAACCTCCTTGTCGACAGTGCAAAGGCCGAATCAACAAAACTCTATACCTGCTTTGTCGACTTAAAAGCGGCGTTTGACACAGTCCCAAGGGAGACCTTGTGGAAAAAGATGGATAGCTGGGGCATACCATCGAAGCTGGTACAGGCCATCATTGACTTATACACATCGACCTGGGTCAAGATAAAAATAGGCAATGGTGACAGAACAACAGAAAAAATCCCCACCCGAAATGGCCTCAAGCAGGGATGTGTCTTGGCCCCTACCCTCTTTAATATCTTCACAGCGGATCTGGACAAGAGCATTGCGGAGATTGAAAGCGACCCCCCCAAGCTAGCTCAGCACAAAATAAGGAGTATGCAGTACGCCGATGACATTGTTCTTTGCAGCCGGACCCCCTTGGGATTACAACGCTCCATCACAAGGCAGTATGAATTTACCCGTACATACGGGCTGCAACTCAATTACAAAAAAACAAAAATCGTCTGCTTTGCATCACGGCCAGGGCGGCAAAAATTCAAATGGCACATTGAGGGAAATATGATAGAACAAAGCCCCTCTTACAAGTACCTGGGAGTACTGGTCGACGCAAGATGGACATTAAAAGATCAACTACTGCACAGAAAAGCTCAGGCCAATTAACTACGCTTTGCTTTAAATCTACTAAAAACAAAACTGAATTGTCCTTCCAATTCACATCTGTTGAAGGTGATCGCAGCAAAATTTTTGCCATCGATCACGTACGGCTCAGAGCTATTCAGAGCCAAAGACGCGAACTTCCTGAATCTCCAACAGTCAGTGCTGTTCGAACACATCTTTCAAATTCCGAAGTTCGCCTCACAAGCGCAAGTACGCCTTGAATTTGGGCTATTAAATCAGCACCAAGCCAGACAAGCGGCAATACTAAAAATGTGCTGGAAATTAAGAGCAGCTCAAGAGGACACGCTGATGGGTCTCTGCTGGACTAAAATAAATAAACAAACAAAAGGAAAAGACGCATGGATAACAAAACTTGAAGAAGGTCTGTCAAAACTTAACATGCAAGAGGCCTGGAACACCGGTCACACCTTTGCGACCTTCAAAAAAGCAGGCAATGTTGCGGCAAAACTAGAATCTTGGATCACTGACAAAGCTGCACTAGCAAAGAAAAAACACGGCTGGATGGTACTTGCAACATATGAAAGGTGTGTTCCGCAACCATACTTCGTTAACCACATTACACCATCTACACAACAGATGCTCCTACGAGTACGGCTGGGAACTTACATCTCAAAAGACCAGACCCCTGCATGGAAGCAAACGTGGCCAACACCACTCTGCAGACTCTGTGGTCATGCAGAAGAAACTTTGATTCATCTCCTGTGCATTTGCCCAACCCTCACAATCCTGAGACGTTACTGTCTCTTGCATATATTCCGCTCATTTCAAGTTAGAACATGTCGGCCGGCAGTTATGCTAGCACTGAACAGCCAGCAGCTGCAGACAGCCTGTAGGGCCACCAGATTTCTTCAGAAGGAGAGCCTCCTAATAATGCAAACTGAAAAAATGGCGAACAATGGTATCAAATCAAAGGATTAAGGATTACAAAAGACGCCGATTTCAGCAAATGTCAAATTGTTTTATTTTTTTCTGTCTTCCCTTTTAAAACAGAGAGTAAATGTAGGTTTTCATTCATTTTTCATTTTAATGATTTTCTGTTATATTCTCTTTGCAAATTTTGTAAAGATTTTAATTAACCATATACAATAAAATATTTACTTACTTACTTACTTAAGTAAAGATTTTTTGGCAAGACTAGAAGCTAACATTATTCCAATCTCCTTTATTGCCACCACTCTCAGTGGCCCCGTTAAAGAACTTAGGGGGATATTCTCAAGAACGTGTGATAATCATCGCAAAATTAGCCTAACTAAACTCTTCACATCGTGGGAAAATAACGCTGTGTTATCAGCGAAAACCAGCGACAGGCCTGCAATCCACACACTCCAGGTGGGAAAAACACCATAAAAGTAGAAAAAAAACATACAAACAAAAGCCAAGCAACAGCGAAGCACAATGGAGGTTGCTGGAGCAAGTACAGAGGACAACCAGAACCCCACAAGCCCCCGGGAGGACCAGCATGGGACCTTGGGGACAGTGAAGGGCAAGGAGAAGAAGAGTAGGAAGAAGCGGTTCAGTCCACAGGAAAACAGGATCCTGATAACGGGGGTGGTAGAACACCATCAACAACTGTTCGTCACCTCCTCTGTATCATTGGCAACAAGAAATGGAATATGGCAGTCCATCGTGGACAAGGTGAATGCAGTCGAAGAGCTGAATAGGACAATGGAAGAGGTCAAGAGGCGCTGGAATGATGTGAAGCGTAAAACCAAGCAGAAACTCGCCAACAACCGGAAGGCAGCAATGCAGACTGGAGGTGGGAGTCCTGCACCACAGGAGGAGCTGGACGAGATGGAGGAAATGGTGCCCACAGTTATCGATGGGGAGACGGTGGCAGGATTTGGGGGACCGGACACTGCTCAAAATGACCGGAAACAACAGCACCAGTGTGAGTAACGACCAGGGACTGTGGGGACGGGGGGAGATGGGCACAATGGCACACATGCACAATTAAGTAGGGCATATTTGCAGACAAACCTTGCTCCAGACCCACCAACTCCCACCAAGAGACCAATGTACCCAAGTATGCAACATCACAGCACTGTATAAGCACAGAAGTCAAAGGCACACTGCATGTAAGGAAGAAGGGGTCGCAAAATCAGAGCTGCAGGGGCAAGTCACCCAAAAAGCAACACAAACAATTAACATGCAGAGCACATCAACATTGACAACAATGTGGTACAAACCGCAACACGTCCACAACAGAACACAGGACACAACTGGTGCCGCATGTGTGTGGAAACTGGTCAATCGCATTTGGCATTGCAGGGAAATGTGAGTTGACAATCTACAAGTACCAACACAAATCTTTGATGTTGTCTAAAATGTCCACTGTCGCACATCAAATAGACAGCTCCCCCCAGTCACAATGTACACTGTCATGCAGTCTGAATGTAAACATTTACAATGCGTCAACATACATGTGAAAACAATATTAAACTTCATCTCCCCTTCACATTGCAGAGGGAAATCCAACACCTCCTGCAGAGCAGGCCAAACCTCTCTTCTCTGATGACGAGGAGGACCACCACAACTTCAACTCCGACATCCTCCAACAGCTCGTGGAGAGCCTCCGCACCCCACCTCCAGTAGCAGGGCAGCCTAGGTGCCATGAGGAGACTCCACCCCCTGCCCAGACCACGCAGCAGGTAGCACCCACCACCATGGCTGCTTCCCAGGACCCCCACGAAGAACACATGGCCTTCCAATGCCGTGTGTTGGGGTGCCAGGAGAACAGGTGCAGGTGGGGTTTGACCGCATGGCAGCCAAACTAGATGCCATATGTGGGTGTCTTAAGTCCCATCAGGGACCACTCTCAGTCCCTAACTGATACCCACAGCCTGCTCCATGCTCTCCAATGGACCATGGCTGACATCGCTGGAGCCCTGACTCAGAGACTAGAACAACTGTCTAGTCAGAGTGGCTCTAGAGATGACACACAGGAGTTGGGACACATGCTGAGGTTAATGGAGGCCATGGAGTGAATGCAGGCGGAAAGAGCGGCTGCCACGGCTGCATACCAGCGATAAGTAGCTGGGTTCCTCAATGACCTCAGGACCATCCTCATGGCATTGCTGCCACAAGGCCTGTTGCTGATGCATGCATCTCCGCCATAAGGCCTGTTTCTGCTTGGTTCTGCCCTCTGCATCATTACCTTTCACTGTCCTCCGCTACAATCTGCGACACTCGACATGGACTGCCATATTCTGCTTGATCGCCAATGACACAGCATTCAGACTTCGGACTGGACTCTTTCTCATCTTTGGACTTGGCATTCCCTGAAGGACTCTTATAGGCCCTCCACGGGCCAACATTGTAAAGTGGGGTTAGTTTGGCCCTGCACTGCTCCAGCTGCAATACTCCACTGAATGTGCATTAAACATGCATAATCACACAGATGTGTCATGTCTATGATCTTTCAAGTATGGCAGTATGGATGAATGTAGGGTCATAGATCCCCCCCTTACGTACATGCTGCTCATGAAGTCAGACTTGGGTCACAGGGTGACACATTGCCGATTGCAGACCAGGTGGCACCGACACAACAACAGAGACACACGCATTAGTTACTTCCTTGTCCAGCCCAGTACGGAACCAAGCCCAGAGACCTGGGGTCATTGTTTAAACCCTTACCCTGGACTGGCATATGCCAGGTCAGCCCACTCTACTTACTCTCACAGGGGAGGGGGCGACAACGCTACATGTCCCAGGTCTACCCTGTATTGTTCTGCAGATCACAGGCCTAGTTGTCAGCATGCCACAGCCACTCCCCAATGGCTAGTTTATACCAACATCACACCCATTCAGCAGACGCATCACAGGACATGTGACCCTGCCAATAAAAAGGACTGGGAGCACGTGCTCAGCGCCATTTCCACTGTCCCTCTGGGTGTATCTGTGGGGTTCTCATTTATGCATGAGGGCCTAGGGCCCTGCAACATCACATTCCCCAGGGCTGGAGGTGACATGATGGCGTACGTACCACGATACTCAATCATAGAGCGTCCATTACTTTTGGGGCACAGACTTGGTGGCACACTGCGGCCGGCACAGGCACACCGCCCCAGGACGGAGACTTTCGGTGCACTGAGGTAGGGCACCTTAAGTGCTGACCAGGTGTGCAGCCTGGGATGATGCCCCGTACTGGCGGCCCGGACTGGTGTCGATTGTTGTGAGCCCTGCTGGACCGCAGTGTAGGCCTGAGCCAGCGGGCAGTGCTGGCCTTCCACCACGTGGCAGTGCTGGCCTTCTGCCACGTGGCGTTGCCTCGCGGGTCACAGAGTTAGTTGCACCTCAAGGGCTGAGCGAGTGTGCAGGTGGCGATGATGCTGTGTGCACTGATATGTCCTCTGCCATAGCGAAATCAAGATGCAGAATCAAGTGTGAGACCTGGTGGGCCGCGGAGCAGGGCTGCATGATGTGGAGGGGGCCATGTTCACGGGCTTGCACCAGCACGTGGTGGGCCCTCTTGGAGACACGCCGGTGACAGAAGGTGAGTAGTGAGGCCTGGATGTGCAGGGGCGGGCATGCACCGCTGGACGGCGGGAGGAGCTGGGGTGCTGCTGCCGGTAAGTGCAGGGACGGACAGGAGATGATTGTGTGTGCAATTCTATACACTCTGCCAATCATGTATCTGGACTCTCTTTCAGATGAGGGACATGGCTCTCCGCATCTAAAAGTGCTTCATTGGCTCCCAGTGGCCAAAGGAATTGAATTTAAGGCCTTGACACTGGCATTCCGAGCCATAAATGGCAAATGCTCTAATTATCTAAAACACAGATTACGTAGATTTAAGCAGCCAAGATCCTTGAGCTCTAATTCCCAATTTTTATTGTGCATTCCCCGTTTCAAGAAGTCGCGTATGGGGGGCAGATCTTTTACGCTCGCTGTAGCAAAACTATGGAATTCCTTTGCCCAGAAAATTCTGCACCATTGAAACCGAGACCCTTTTCAGGAAAATGGTTAAAACATGGCTCTTTGGGGCAGATTAAGGGTCCGGGGAATTGGCTTTTGGCTGTCCATTGCTGTACTACTGTCCACTTCAGTGCCGGGACACCTCTGTTTGAGGTAGCTGTTGCGTTTTATAAGTGTCCCTAATATTATTATTATTATTAAATATGTCCATTGTTTAGTCAGACATACATCACTGTGAGTTGCTCTGCCCTTTCACACATTAACTTGTGTACCCATTGTAGAGTCCATCACTACACTGTTATGTGTACATGCCCCACAATATCACAAGTGACATGTGAGGGAGATCATGCCAATGTTCAAAATCATATATACAAACATGGCATGTGTAGTCATCAGTGTGGTAAATGTTACATTGGCATTTTGTGCACAATAATGTGCCATTAATCATGTGGGCACTGTGCACTCTTTAAAACTACACATTGGCCTTTGACACAGAGTGATGTGTCCACAAGTGCTGTCAAAATGCTCTGCCACCCGGATCACGGTCATCCTTAGCAATGTATGGCACACATATTGCGCTAGCTGCCGCCTATACCCAGCTGTGTGTCACTGCCAATGCCAAAGCCACACTTGCGGTAGTGATAGGCATACACACATGGTCAAATGGCGGTTGGCATGCTCCGCCACCCACGTCACGGTCATTCTTAGCAATGTATGGCACCCATATCGCGGTAGCTACTGCCTGGCCCATACAATTTTGAAAATCGCGGTAGGCGTGCTCCGCCACCGCAGGGCCGGTCATTGGATGCAATTGAAATATGCACGATCGCGGTAGCAACCGCCTGGCCCCTGCGGTGTGTCACTGGCAATGTCAAAGCCCTAACAGCCAATGGGAACCGCAATCGCGGTAGCCGAATGCAATTTTGAAAATCGCGGTAGGCGTTCTCTGCCACAGCGGAGCAGGTCATTAGATGCATTTGAAAAAAGCTGACCTGGAACACCAATTGCAGCATAGTAGAACCACTGAAACTGCCCCAGGGGGCTATATATGTGTGGGAGAGAGCCTCACATTTCCACTGTGTCCATAGCCTGCTGCCTGACACCAGTCACCACCAACTGCTGCTGCTCCTGTCTAGAGAGCCTGCTGCCTGACACCCCTCACCACCAACTGCTGCTGTTCCTGTCTCCAGAGCCTGCTGCTTGACAACCCTCATCACCAACTGCTGCTGCTCCTGTCTCCAGAGCCTTCTGCCTCACACCCCTCACCACCAACTGCTGCTGCTCCTGTCTCCAGAGCGTGCAGCGTGACAACGCTCACCACAAACTGCTGCTGCTCCTGTCTCGCCTGCTGCTTGACAGCCCTCATCACCAACTGCTGCCGCTCCCGTCTCTAGAGCCTGCTGCCTGACACCCCTCAACATCAACTGCTGCTGCTCCTGTCTTTTGAGCCTGCTGCCTGACACCCCTCACCACCAACTGCTGCTGCTCCTGTCTCCTGGACCTAGTGATGTCGAGGACTGAGAAGATCTGGGCCCGTCCCTTTACCACAGAGGAGCTGGAGGTCCTGGTGGACGAGGTGCTCACACAGTATGGGAGGGTCTGTGGTGCTCCAAATGTCATGGTAAGTGTTTCAGAGTAAAAGTGAGAGTGCAGAGAGTGCACACATGATGTTGAGCTGCTGCAGTATGTGCCTGAGAGCGTGGGGTTGGGTCATGCACTGCCTAGCATGCTGTCTCTATGGGATAGGGGTGTGTATCCTATTTCACTCGTTTCACTGCCTGCGCATCAAAATTGGAGGGACATGTATTATTTCTTCATCCATACAGTGATGCAGCAGGTTTGTAATCCAGGAGTCAGGACAGCAGTTGCCTGTGTGAATGGATGTGTGGGTCCCTGATGTTCTTCACAGGCTCATCTGTGGCCTTAGCAAGGGTTTATGTCCAGAGAGTACTGATGGAATTGTGTCTGACTCAAAATTGGCATCATGTATAGATCAGCACTATACTAAGGACCTTATTCCCAGAGGGTGACACTCTTGTAAGCATGGGCGCAAAATCCGTTCCGCTCGCGGATTTTGCGGATTTTCGGCAAATTCACGATCCGCGAACTCCCGCGAATTTGCTGAAAATCTGCGAATCCGCGAGTGGAACGGATCCGGGGGGCAAAAGTTCAAGCTTCAAGCTTGTAACTATTTTAAAATGGCACCGGCAAGCTGCCAGCGCCATTCTCATTCTAAAATAGTTACTAAGTTAGCTTCAACAGGAAGCCCTAATTGAAGCAGGTGCTCGAGTTTAACTGAATTCGAGCACCTGCTTTATTTTATCTATTAGTGCTTCCTGATGAAGCTAACTTAGTAACTATTTTAGAATGGCGCTGGCAGCTTGCCGGCGCCATTCTAAAATAAATCAGGAGAGGGGCAGAGGGCAGAAGGGCACAATGACGAGTGTGGCAGAGGGCAGAATGGAAAGGGGCGACCACTCTGTCCCCCCGAACGTATGGTTGCGTGACCCGATCCCCCCGGGAAGCCATTTTGGGCAGGGGGAGTGGCTCAGCTGGTATGCCCGAAGCGGCGTAGCTGGGGCGCGCCTTTTCCCGCCCAAGAGGGGTTGTCCTAGACACCTACACCGAAGACCACGCCCAGTAGGCGTACCGGAGGAGGGTACACGCCCTCCCTCAGAAGAATAAATAGAGCGGGAATCCGAAGAAGCGTCCTCTTGTTCCTGTGCTCTGAAGGCTGCACCCACTCGTTGCTCGTGAGCCCTCGACGGAACAAGCAGCAATTTTGAGAACTTGTAATCTTGTTGTTTCTCTTTCAGTTACTTGGAGTTCGGAGCGTCAAGGACCTCATCGTCGACTAAGAGCGGAATACTCGAAACCATGGCTGGCAAGAAAGCGGGAAAGGGTTCCGATAAAGATAAGGTGTTACGCCTATTGTCGAACCGGATGGCTTGCATGGACCGAAAACTCGGACAAGTTCAATCGATCGGTAGAGGTTTGGCGGAGGTCAAGAAACAGCTGGCTGCACTGAGCAACCCGGGTCATCCTAAGAAGGTAATAGGCCCGGCCTTGCCGGGAGTCGTCCCCGGGGGTAGAGGGAAACGGGTCAAGACGAGGGTGGTTTTGGGGAAGGTCCCGGTTCCTGAGGTACCCCCAGTCTCCCCCCTCGGGCCGGCAGACAACTCGGCACCAAACCCAGATATAGGTCAGCCGATCCCGGTTGTGATTACTCCCGCTAATGAGGAGGAAATGCCTCCCGAATTGGCCACCCAGTTAGCAGCATGGCTCAAGAAAAAGGCTGGGGCACAATGGCCCCTGGAGACCCGGCCGAAGAGGCCAGAATACTAATCGAGCAATTGCGGCAGTCGAGAGATGTCGCAAAGGCGAATGTTCCTCTTGTTCCCCCGCAGGTGGCACTGGTAGGACCTGCAGTCGGTCACGAGAAAACGGCGGGAACAGCGGCCGAAACGGGTAAGCTCGCATTGCGGATGGCGGGGGAGGATTCAATACCCTTGAGGCGGGAGAAGGTGGCACAGCACATCCCTATGGCCACAAAAGAGTTAATATGGGGAGACAAATATGTTAACATGTTTTCATTATTAACTGATCATCGAGAGATGGAATATGCAAAAACCCAGAAGGATTTGTGGCACCCGAGCGTATGGCGCGCCAAGAGGGCGGAATTCAGGGTGGATGAGACAGTAACGAACTGGGTTAAGGCCTTTTCTATATTTACTGCAGTTATGGGGGAACGTAAACCCGAGGTGATGACTGAGTTGACTTGCTATCAAAATCGCATTATGGATTTTTATTCAATGTATGAGGGGGAGGAATGGAAAGGTAATGACATGAAATTCCGGAAAGCGAAAGAGTATGATACTACTTTGACTTGGGATTGCCTGGACTCGGTGTCATGGCACAGGCAGCTCCTACTAGGGGCGGCAGGTACGTCCTCGCCAGGCGGGAGTGGGTCAGGAGTAGTCCGCCAAAAGCCCGCGGTGCCCTTTCGAGCGGGCACCGGTGGGGATTACCAGCCTAAGACCGACAGGAATGGCGGCAAGCGGGGGGTCTGTTGGGGCTTCAATCGAGGCAACTGTAACAGACCGCAGGGAACATGTAGGTTCAAGCATGTGTGTGCGGGCTGTGGGAATTCCTCACATCCGGAAAGTTCATGTAGATCTAAAAATAGCGGGATGGGAGGAAAAGGGGGGTCTAAGCAGGAGTGAGGTAGAACGTTGTGACCGATTGCCTACACCCATTGATCTCATGGCTATGACTCCTTGGTTGAACAAATACCCTGATCATGTATCCGCTGGGGTGTTGAGGAAGGGATTCTTACGTGGCTTCCGCATTCCGGCGGGGGATTTTCGGGGGGACTCCTTTTGTAGAAACCAGTTATCGGTACAGCACAACCCAAGCGTGGCTGAGAAGAAAATAGCAAAGGAAGTCAGCTTAGGGCAAGTGGCAGGGCCTTTTCATCGCCCGCCGGTGGCGGAGTTCATCTGTTCCCCGTTGGGGGTTGTCCTGAAGAAAGACCCAGGGGAGTTTAGACTCATTCATAACCTATCTGCTCCAAGGGGTTCTTCGGTGAACGAGGCCATTGACCCAGAAGTTTGTTCAGTGCAGTACGCATTGTTCGATGATGCCGTGGCCATGTTAAATCACCTGGGCCCCGGGGCGCTGATGGCGAAATCAGATATCGAATCGGCGTTCCGGTTGCTCCCGGTACACCCACAGGATCAGCACTTGCTAGGTTTTGCCTTCCAAGGGAGTTATTACATGGATAAATGCATGCCTATGGGTTGCTCCATTTCTTGTGCCTATTTTGAAATGTTCAGCTGTTTTTTAGAGTGGGCATTCACCGAGGCCACGGGGCATAAGCATGTTATGCACTATCTTGATGACTTCCTGTTCTTGGGAGTAGCCGGCGATACGAAATGTGCGCAGGCGCTGCACGACTTCTGCATCCTCATGAGGGAGTTTGGAGTCCCATTGGCACCAGGTAAGACGGTTGGACCATCTACTTCACTGGAGTTTCTGGGAATTGAGCTCGATTCTGTGGAGGGATGTTTCCGTTTACCGATGGAAAAAGTGGCCAAGTTTAGGGCTGCCTTGATGCAATGCCTGGACAAGGAGAAAGTGACCCTGCACCAGTTACAACAAACAGTGGGTCAGCTTAACTTTGCTTTGAGGGTGATACCAATGGCCCGCCCCTTCTCACGCTCTATTGCACAGGCTATGTTTGGTCTCAAAGAGGGGCACCACCGTACGAGACTGTCGGCAGAGGTTCGCCAGGATATGCGCATTTGGTTGGCATTTCTGGCGGACTTCAACGGTCGAGTCGTGTGGAACAAGCCGCCAGCCTCTTCAGAGGAACTAGGTTTGTGGACTGACTCAGCCGGGAGCGTGGGATTCGGCGCCATCTTAGGTAATCGATGGTCGGCGCAAACATGGCCGACGTGGTGGCATTCCAGCGGTCTCACAGGTAACATTGGGTTCTTGGAGTTATTCCCCATTTGGGTTGCTCTGATGGCATGGCCTGACGACTTCAGGGACCGCTCAGTGGTGTCTTGGTCGGATAATATGACTGTTGTCGAATGCATTAACCAACAGGCAGCACGCTGCAAATGGATCTTGAGATTGTTAAAAGAAGTTGTGCTGTGTTGCATGAAATTGAATGTACAATTCAGGGCGAAACATGTGCCAGGAGTACTGAATCATGCAGCTGATGCACTCTCTCGTTCACATATGCAGGCGTTCGGGGGTTATCTACCTACAGCGGACCTAGTGGCGGCACCATTCCCCGAAGCACTATGGCTAATCGGTGCCCCGGATTACAAGACCTCGTGGCAGCGAGCTTAGCCCCCAGGACAAGGAAGGCATACGAAGGAGCGTTTCGTTCCTATTGCACATTTTTGGGTCCCACAGGGAGTCAGAGCTGGGGGCAGGAGGAATCCTTCCTGGGGTTCCTGGTAGCGCTGCACAGAGAAGGCCGATCAGCGGCAACAGCCAGTAGGCATAGGGGGGCCATTTCATTCATGGCGCAAGTGTATGGCATAAAAGACCCAACGGGTTCCTTTTTAGTTAAAAAGGCCCTTTGCGGCTGGCAGCGCCTCGAGGGTCGCAAGCAGGATGCGAGGCGCCCAATTGGCTTACACAGGTTGTCTCTACTCGTAGCGAAACTAGACTAGGCGTGCTCCTCCCATTTCAAAGCAGTTCTGTTCAGGGCAGCTTTCGCATTAGCATTCCATGGGGCTATGCGGGTGAGTGAACTGGTGGCAAAGAATAAGACAGACGTGGAGGGAGGCTTGTGCAGGGATCACGTCCAAATTAGGGGTGATTCGATGGTGGTCGCAATAGCCAGGTCCAAGACCGACCAGGGGGCTATGGGAAATAGTGTTGTCGTGCAGCGCGCGCGAGGGTCCCCCACGTGCCCGATAAAGTGTATAGAGGAATACTTGGCACTAAGGGCGGCTACATGGGGGGGGAGTTTGCTAAGGCACAAGGATGGCACTCCACTGACGAGGTTTCAGTTCCAGAGGGTGCTAGCACTGACAATCGCTGCTGCGGGCATGGACCCGTGTGATTTTGGGACCCACTCCTTTAGGATAGGGGCTGCTACTGAGGCTACAGCCAGGGGTCAGAGTGCGGAGGAAGTGAAAAAGTTGGGACAATGGTCCTCGAATTGCTTCAAAAGGTATGTGCGATTGCACATGTTGTAAAGATCAATTGACATGCACTCACGCTTCTTGTCTTTTGTTTGAATTACAGTTTCGCGAGCCTGTCACGCGGGGCGGAATTTGCAGTCGACCCAGCACCAGGAGACCAGCGGTCAAGGATCACCATCTGGAGGGAGAGTGGTATGGGTCGTGGGCCACTCATATGTGAGGCGCGCCGGGGACGTATTCAAAGCAGGTGACGCGACTCACGCAGCTGGGGAATACGGGTACAGAGTGGCCTTCCATGGGAAGGGCGGGCTCTGTTTTGACCAATTCGAATCATTTTTTGAGGGTCTCTTAGGGCGGCAAAGGTCACCGCCATCTGTAGTCATAGTACACCTGGGGGGCAATGACTTGGTGACACTGGGTAGACGAGTGTTGTTTGAACAAATTTTGTCTGCTGTTAGCTGGTTGGCTAAAAGAATCCCGGGGTGCACGATTGCCTGGTCCCACATGATTCCCAGGAAGGTATGGCGGGGGGGCCTTTCGGTGTCAGCACTGAACCATTCGGTGAAAAGGGTTAACAATAAAATTGGTAAATTGCTTCGCTCTTCGCAGTTGCATAGCATTCCTCACGGGTGTATTCGGGGTGATCTCATGTATCTGAATGATGGGGTGCACCTGTCCAGGGAGGGGATTGATTTACTCATAGGAGACTTCATAGCATGGCTAAGGAGTTTGAGGAAGCATGACCTTTAGGAGGAGTAGGGGGGGCCGGATAGTCGGTCAACTATCCGGCCTGTGGCGGTAAGGTCATGATCGGTGAGCAGTAATTTCAAGGTCCCCAGAGGGGGGCGCCACCCAGAATGGATGGGAGCGCCTGGGGGGAGGCGGCCATTGGCCCCTCCCACGGGGAGGCGGCACCCACTAAGGATGGGTCGCCTAGGGGGAGACGGCCATAGGCCCCTCCCAGGGGGGAGGCGGCTAGATGCCCCTCCTACTAATTTCCCGGGGGCCGGATATCCGCGACGGCGGATAGAGAGTGTGGGGATGGGGGGGAGTCCACGCTGTCCTTCCTACAGATACCTCACACGGGAACTCGGACGACCTTTAAGATGGCGTCGAGTGGAAAGGGGGCCCCCACCACGACAAGGGAAGTTACAGATGACAACGAGGGTAGAGTCCTCTGCGCATGCACCACTCACACCGTGAGGGCGAGAGTTTTGGTAGTAGGGATCTGACACCGGTTAAGACCTTGCCGTTGGCCCGTAATGCTAGGATGTACAATTTTAATTTAGAATGTATGCATTTGCAGGATGTTAGACTCGGCTAGGAAACCTTTGTATTAGAGATCTGTTAAGGTTAGCCAAAGGACATGTCTTCATCGAAATGTAATAAATGTAAAATTGTACATAATTATGAAACTTTTATTTAATGTTTTAAATTTTGTTTCATATTTTAATAAATACGGCCGGGAGGTTGACTCCCTCCCGCCTTCCAAAAGTTCAAACCTGTGTCCGACTTCTCCCATCCTTGGGGATTGTGTTGGGAGGGGGTGGCGGGCATCCCGGCCATATGGAAAGGGGCGACCACTCAGTCCCCCCGAATGTATGGTTGGGTGCCCCGATCCCCCCGGGAAGCCATTTTGGGCGGGCGGCGTGGCTCAGCTGGTATGCCCGAAGCGGCGTAGCTGGGGTGCGCCTTTTCCCGCCCAAGAGGGGTTGTCCTAGACACCTACACCGAAGACCACGCCCAGTAGGCTTACCGGAGGAGGGTACACGCCCTCCCGTAGAAGAATAAATAAGGCGGGAATCCGAAGAAGCGTCCTCTTGTTCCTGTGCTCTGAAGGCTGCACCCACTCGTTGCTCGTGAGCCCTCGACGGAACAAGCAGCAATTTTGACCCACCCACCAGCCCCTTATGGCAATGTTTGTTTTAAATAAAGTTTTGCTGAGATAGGCCTTTTTTCCTTTGTAGAAAAGTAAAGGAATGTTTAAGATAAGGAGTTGACTTCTGCCTGTAGGATAATGTTTTTCTTGGTAGGAGCGAGCAGTCGATGACACATCGAGACGATGTCAGAATTTTCTTCCTTAGTAGGTAAACAACTGTCGTATTTATTTTGGTCGGGCGGTAAGGTCATGATCGGTGAGCAGTAATTTCAAGGTCCCTAGTGGGGGGGCCACCCAGAATGGATGGGAGCGCCCGCGGGGAGGCTGCCATTGGCCCCTCCCACAGGGAGGCGGCACCCACTAAGGATGGGTCGCCTAGGGGAAGACGGCCATAGGCCCCTCCCAGGGGGGGAGGCGGCTAGATGCCCCTCCTACTAATTTCCCGGGGGCCGGATATCCGCGACGGCGGATAGAGAGTGTGGGGATGGGGGGGAGTCCACGCCAAAAAAGAAAAATCCGCAAATTCGCACAAATTCGCGAATTTTGCGGATTGCGAATTCTAAAATCCGCAAATTCGCAAAATTCGCCCATGCTTACACTCTTGGTGGTAAATCACCTATGACACAGCAGGTTGTAGTACTTTTATGCACAGCCCCTTCCATTTCCACCAGTATTTGTACTGACTCGCATGTGTAGGCACTGTTCAATTCCTCCCTTTATGTGACATTTCTTATGCCCCTGTAGTGTAGTTCCTATATTCCCAATAGGCTCTGCGCATTGGAATAACATAAACAGCAGTGTAGACGTAGGACTGAGGTCTCTAGGTCTCTACTGACTATGTTAGACTTAATTGTGTGTGCCAGCTAGCTCAGAGGTCACTAGAAACTTTCTCGAATGAACAGGGAGGGGTTAACTTCCCTGATTTAGACAAGAAGGGATTAGCTTCTGACAACCATATAACATGACAACTTTGCTCCCCCAGAATAAGGAGTGTATCTCCAGAGTTGTGTGAAAACAATAGACAGCTATTTCACTCAGTCAATCGTGCATGCTTAGATCCACCAGAGTGCAGAGAAATAGAGAGACGGGCGTTTTCAATAAAATCGTGTTATTTTATTGAGCAGTCTTCTTTCTCGTGCAAGAGAAGTGAATTGCTATAATTGCAATACTTATCATGAAGTAAAGTGCGTACAGTAAAAGGAGTATTATAAAATAATACTGTAAAAGCATTGATATGGTTTCTTAGCCATATGTCACTTTAAAATGTATAAAATATTTACAAACATAAAAACATTGACTAAACAAACTCAACTGGTGCTTCTAAGATACGCCTACCTCGGTGTACCTGACCTAAGCCTAATACGCGGGAAGGAGTAAGTAAGTTGCAGTTTTAAGTTAAGTTGTTTTTTTTTTGCCAAGAATCTTAATCAAGAATTCTCTCTAAGGTTTGAGTCAGCTCCGTACCTTGGTTATAGAATGAAGGAGGTCTTGTATCTCGTTTCTCAAGACTCGATCTTCCAGCATCCTGCAAGGGTGACTGGAAACACCGGAGCTGGATTTCTCAGCGTGAGAAAATGCAGCTTCTCCAGCGTGTCAAAGGGGAGGGGCGGCTTCCTTCGGCTCTCGCATCAGCTGGGCTTCGGATAAGTAGATAGCCGCTCTGCTTCACACCACCGTGTGTTTGCTTAAGGCAAGTGTTGGTATATTTATACCTGGAAGGTGCCGTGTTTGACGTAAGGTTGGACATAAGACGTCAATAAAGATGTCACTAAGAACTGACTGTTCCTTTAGTGCTCGCAGGAGTTCAATGACAAATCAAAACAAAGTCATGGGGAATCCCCAGGTTACTGAAGGTTTGGTGTGTCGAAAGAACTTGTTGTGCCCTCTAGGAATCTAAGGAAGTAGCCTTGCCGTATTTGGGCTGCGTGGGCTATTGCTGAATATGGGTAAGATTCGTATGTCTTCATTAGGACATGATTTATCATAACCGCATAAGGACATGAATCAGGGATATTTAATTAGGGTCCTAGATACATTCACAACACCCACTCCACGTATAATGTCCATCATTACTAAATACTAAGCAATATATAAACATATAGGTATGCATGTGTTTTCCAACCCACCCCAAAATACAATGAAATGCATTTGAAATGGTATAGATACACGAAATGAGTATTATACTGTATGCTTTCAAAAAACAGTTATCATTCATGAAACGTAAATATGAATATAGGCTAAATGAATTGCGAAAATGACATTTATGAAATGCCTCTGAATACAGAAAAAAGGTCGAGACCATTTCATTACAAAGTTATACAGGTTCGTACATATGCTAGATGCTGATTCAAAATATTGTCTCTAGAGTCTCTAAAAATAGAACTTCTGTTCTCTAAGAATAACTCTACTTTAAGCAGAGTACCATGTGCCAAAAAACCGGTAAATATTTTGGAAATTTAGGGAAAAATAATTTCGTTCTCGGGAAGGGAGAAAAAACATAGTGTCACTGTCTTTTTGGAGTTCTGTTTATCAAAATTTAAGGCCGAATTCAGAGTTTAGGGAACGCTGTGAGCTCATTTATCTTCAAATATTATTCTTGTTGTTAGGGGAGAACATTAGTTCTGATAGGTCGGTAAAAAATTCCTCTACAACAGTAGGTGAAAGTTGGGTCAATTCCGAAAAGGTGGAAATAGTGCAAATGTGCGATGCATTGCCATCATCGATGTCAGGATCAGCAATGTTCACAGAAGATTGTACCTGTGTGGTGCCGCTTTCATCTCGTACCTCACCGCCACTTAATCGTAATGGTGAAGTCTCAACGAATGCCGTCATCAGAATAGGTAGCCGATGGGGACAACACGTTGCATGAGTCGTAACAGGACAAAGCAAAGCGTCAATATCCATTGGTACTGCTGATGGTAATGTAAGACACACGTCCAACACGCATTCTTCTCCGCATAGCAGACATCGAAGCATAGGTAAGATGCAATTTTGCCAAATTGGTCTGAATGAAAGAAACAAGGTAGTATTCAGATCTCTTAGCCGGGCCAATCCGAGGACCTTAGTGATACGGTCTCGATATCGTATTGCTAGGATCGTTTCTTCCATCGTTGCCAGAGGTTTGTCTGTGACTTGGCTTGCCATACCGGAGCAGGAGGAACAAAAATAAAATTCCTGCCACGAGTCCCAAAATAAGAGGCAGGCCACCGAAGAGCGAATGCACAAAATTCGGGATTATGCCAAGAACTGCTTCGAAGGGTGTTAGCAGTCCTGTAAAAATTGTCTTAAATACATGTGCGATGCCACTGGTATCTGACATGTTTAAGATTTGGCTTAACATTTCTACGAAATGCACCGGACAATTTGTCGATAATAGGGTATGTATCTCTGCCGTTGTCCTTGCAACTTGCAGGTCATATGTCTCTTTGGACGAGGTTAAAGGCACAGTTGTCTGTAAAAGAATAGACTTCATTCTGCTTAAAGTATCAATTCGAATAGAAAAGATATTCACATAAGGCCATATTGCCGCCTCCATGTCTGGATTGCTGTTTGGATACAATACTTGCATACAGCAAATGACCCTGGCCGTCACAGTTACGAGATAGGCTCTTCCTGGCACTATGCCACAGCAGCTGTGATAACTTATTAAAACGTAGCTACCGTTGGAAAGCTGTTTGAAAAATGGCTCTATCTGTGTAGTAGGGGTACCCTGAAGATGAATGTCGTGGAGTGAGTGTAGCGGGCCGGAAAAGCAGGCGAGGAGGCCGTATGTAGTGGGCAATATTTGGTCTTTATTCTAGATTCACAGTACAGATAGTCCCAACAGGTCGAGGGTGTGGCACCAGGCGATGAAGACAAAGGCGTCGCTTCTTCCTCTTCGTGATGTCCGCAGATGGTCCGGGTAGATGTCGATGACGGGGAGACTCCCAGGAGGACCGGAAGAGAGGAAAGAAACAAAGGACCGTTAGTCTGATCGGGTCGACAGAGAGACTCAACTGTACACCTTCACCCAGGTAGTGCAAGAGCGGGGTCGGAAACGGACAGTGGGGAAAGGAAGGTACCGGGAATAAGGAACACAGGTTTGGGTAATAGAGAGGGTGCAGGGGTGGGGTGTGCGAGTAACGGAAGGGCTTTATACAGTGAGGTGCTATATACTTATAATACAGTGCAAGGGTAGTGAGACTATGCAGAGAGGGTTTATATACAGGGACTTTAACACGAACTCCTAGTGAGTAGGGATAAAGGAGGCAAAAGGCACTCACGCGGTCCGCCGTAACTCTCCAGTGAGTTACGGCCGCTCTCCAGCCACCTCCAAGGGACTCCACCACTCCTCTGTCCACACTTCTTCCTCGCACGTCTGGTCACCTTCTCCGTCTCCAGCCAGAGGGTCCTGCCACGAAACTCTGACACCTTGTTGTGCTGAATCCTGGCTTTTATCCTGTGCTGACTCTGCCAGGGGGGCGGGACTTCCGGGGTCAGCTGGATATAGTTCCTCCCTTCCTGTTGCTCGGGTTGGCTCCTGTGGGAGAGAGAAGGGCGGGGTTTCGTTGGTGATGGAGGTTGCTCGGCGTCCTGTCTTGGTGCTGGCGTTTCGGTGAGGTAAACTCAGTCCCGGGGGTGTCGGACAAGGCATGATAGGGGGGATTGGGTCCTCAGATAGGGTTTTACGGGCCGTTCCTTCACATCCCCTTCCCCTAGCTGTCCTTCTTGTAATGGGAGGAGAATGCGGATACCGGGACAGAAAATCCGCATTACCTTGATCGGAACCCTTTCTATGTTTGGTTTGAAAATGAAAGGGTTGGAGAGACAAAAACCACCGCAGGACCCGGTCATTCAGCCCTTTGTTTCTAGCCATCCACTCCAAAGGGGCGTGATCTGTATAAAGTATGAAGTCTCTGCCCTCAAGGTAATACCGAAGGCTTTCCACCGCCCACTTGATGGCTAATGCTTCTTTTTCAACCACCGCATACTGTTTTTCCCGGGGGAAGAGTTTGCGGCTCACAAACAGAATGGGTCGTTCGTTTCCCAGGGCATCCTTCTGGGACAATACGGCTCCTAAGCTGTAGTCCGATGCATCGGTCTGGAGGATGAAAGGGACTGAGTAATTGGGGGGAACTAACACAGGACCCGAGGTCAAGGCTTCTTTGAGGTCTGTAAAGGCATGCCAGGCTTCCGAGGAGGGATTCCTGAGTTGTTCATCTGAGCGGTTTGTTTTTTTCAACAGGTCCGTGAGGGCTGCCGCTCTTTGAGAAAAGTTGGGCACAAAGTGCCGATAATACCCCAGGAGTCCTAGGAAGGCTCGGAGGTCTTTTTTTGTATGTGGAAACGGGAGGGATCGGATGGCTGCCGTTTTGCTCTCTTGGGGTCTGATCAGGCCGTCCCCCAGAAGAAACCCCAAGTATTTAACTGTTTTCGCGGCCAACGTGGTTTTGGCCGGGTTGATGGCAAATCCGTATGAGCCTAAGGAGCTGATAACACTGGAAAGGTGCTGCAGATGTTGGGGCCAGCTGTCACTAAAGATGACGATGTCATCCAGATACGCGCCTGCGTAAGCTGTATGGGGTCTCAGGACTTGGTTCATGGCCCTTTGAAAGGTGGCGGGGGCGCCATGAAGTCCAAAGGGCATGACCAGGAATTGATATAACCCATCCGGGGTGGAAAAGGCCGTCTTTCTTCTATCTTGTTCCCGGAGGGGTATCTGCCAGTACCCCTTGCAGAGATCGAGTGTGGAAATAAATTTTGCTTGTCCTATTCTTTCGATCATTTCGTCCACCCTGGGTAAGGGGTAGGTGTCGAACTTGGAGACCTTGTTGACCTCCCGGAAGTCGATGCAGAAACGGACCGAGCCGTCAGGTTTCGGTACCAATACGATAGGGGAGTTCCACTCGCTGACTGAGGGTTCAATTATTCCCATTTGTTGCATGACTTCCACTTCCTGACGGATGACATCCCTACGGGCCTCTGGCACTCGATACGGCCTCAGGCGGACCACTTTCCCTGGTTCGGTTTCAATCCTATGTTCGGTGACCGTGGTTCGACCAGGGGAAGTCGAGAAGACGCTTTTCAGGGGTTCCAAGGTGTGGCGTAGTTCCTGAATTTGTACTGGGTTAAGGTCGGAATCTAGACAAGGGTCGAAAGAGAAGATGAGGTTCTTCTTGGTTCCCGACAGCACCGGACGGGGTCCTTCCCACTTTTTTAGCAGGTTAACATGAAAGATTTGAGTGGTGCCTCGGGTAGGGTCCAGTTCTATCTCGTACGTGACGGGTGTTACCTGCCGAAGGATGGGGTAGGGTCCTTGCCATTGTCCCAATAATTTTTGGTCGGACGAGGGCATCATAAGGAGTACTAGGTCATTGACAGCAAAGACCCGACTGCGAGTGCCCTTGTCATATTGTCTCTTTTGGTTGTCCTGAGCGGTCACCAAGTTCTGTCTGACAATATCGCGAATCATAGACAGATGTGTCTTAAGGTTTTGCATATATTCTGGGAGTGGACGAGTCCGGTCCGGTTCAGCTTCCCATGCTTCCTGGGCCATATCTACGAGGGTACGGGGGGCTCGTCCATACAGCAATTCATATGGGGAGTACCCCGTGCTGCTCTGAGGTTTACAACGGATCGCAAACAAGGCCAACGGAAGCATGTCTTCCCATCTCTTCGCTTCGAGGCCCAAGAGTTTTTTTAATGTTTGTTTCAACGTGGCGTTGTACCGTTCTACGAGCCCATCTGTTTGCGGGTGATACGCAGAGGTCCGGATTTGTTTGATTCCTAACTCCGCACATACCCGTTTCATAAGGGCTGAAACGAATGGGGTGCCCTGGTCGGTGAGGATTTCCCTCGGGAAGCCAACCCGCGAAAACAAGGAGATCAGAGCTTTCGCTATTGCCTGTGTGGTAGGTTGGCGGAGGGGTATGGCCTCCGGGAAGCGGGTGGCATAGTCTACTATGACCAAGGCATAGCGACACCCGCTACGGGAGGGCAAGAGGGGACCGATTATGTCCATCCCAATGCGACTGAAGGGAACATCTATGACAGGGAGGGGTTGTAACGGGACACGGGGTGGTCTGTGTCGACTGTTCTTTTGGCATATTATGCATTCGCGGCAGTAAGTCTTGATCCTTTGATAGACCCCCGGCCAATAGAACTTCTCCAAGATGGCTTGGCTGGTTTTCTCGTCCCCGAAATGACCCCCCAAAAGGTGACTATGTGCCAGAAAAAGGACTTTGTCTTGAAAGGGGCCGGGAACAAGCAACTGAGCATTCTGTTGGGGCCCCCCTTTTCGATATAACAACCCGTTTTTCTTAATGAAGTAAGGACCTACTTGTAAGGGGTCCTCGTGTTCAAGTGCTTTTCCCCACGCCTCCTGTAGCAGAGGATCTTCTCGTTGGGCGGCCCTGAACTCTTGGTCAGTCTGCCAGGGGTGTTCGTCAATAATGGCAGGATAAGCGCTGAGGTGTTCTTTCTTTTCTCTTCTCTTTTGACTCCTCGGTTTGTGGGGTTTGGGTTCGGGTACTTGATCGGGACACTCGGGATAGGGCGCCTCTTTCCACCACTGAGTTAGGGAGTCGGAAGTCTTTGGTAAGAGCATTGGAAGTCCCGGATAATCACTCCCTAAAATAGCTTGTTCCGGTAATGCGGGCACAAGACCCACGGTGAGAGAGGTCCCGGGGTCTTGGGAATGTTGGACTCGTACCTGAGTGGTGGGATATTGTTTAGTGTCTCCATGCACACATTGTATGGCTACCACCCCAGTAGGTTTGCTTAGAGGCTGGACAAGGTCTTGGGGTCGTAGAACACTCTGTCGACATCCAGTATCCGCGAGAGCCCTCAGTGGCTGGCCATTTATGGACACTGGACAATAGAACGGCGGTGGCGTGTAACCGGGAGGGTTACACAGGTAGTTCCTGACGAAACCGACCTCCATCGGTTCCTCCTTCTGTGGACACATCCGTGCAATGTGTCCGAACCCACCACAGGAATAACACTGGGGTCCGGGAGTCGGGGTTCGGAACACTACGGGGGAGGGAAACAGCGGTGGTGGTTCAGGTCGACGGCCTTGGGGAGGCCGGGTTGGGCGAGTGGCCGTAGCAGGCAGGGGCCTGTGGGGGTGGTCGTCTTTGCCCCGCTGAAGTTCTTGTGCCCTGCTATATGCAGACGCTATCTCTATAGCCGTCTCAAGGGTGAGTCTGGAGTGCTGCCTCACCCAGCGTTGGGTAGCCGGGTGCAAAGAATTAAGGAACTGTTCCAGATAGATCTTCTCCAGAATATTCTCCTTGGTAGAGGTTTCGGGTCTCAACCATCGGTTGGCGAGATCGCGAATCCGAAAGGAGAGTGCTCTCGGATTCTCTTGGGGCTTTTCCCTGGCCTGACGAAGTTTCACCCTGTAAGTATCATCATCAATGCCAAGGCGTTCTAGGATGCACCTTTTAATGTCAGCATAGGGAGTGTTGCCCTGGATATTGGCCTGTTGGTAGGCTGCTTGGAGGTCACCGGTGAGGAGTGGACCAAATACTGTCCCCACCGATCAGCAGGCCAGTTGGCGGCTTGAGCTATCCTCTCAAAGTTTGTGAAAAAATAGTCCGGATCCTCTCCAGGGACATATTTCTGAAGAACGACAGAGGGAAGAGAGGTCATCGGTCTTTGTTGGCCCAGGGCGTCTGCTAGCTTTGTCATTGTATCTTCATGGGTCGCCCCCTGGCCTTTCAGAACATCGTGGAGCTGACCTCTGTCGTCTTCGGCAGTCTTCATGAACTGCTCCATAAGTTTCCCGAATTGTTCTTGGGACTCTGCCATCTTCTTTATTACGGCCTCCATACCTCCAGCAGATCCCACTTCTGACACCAAATGTCGTGGAGTGAGTGTAGCGGGCCGGAAAAGCAGGCGAGGAGGCCGTATGTAGTGGGCAATATTTGGTCTTTATTCTAGATTCACAGTACAGATAGTCCCAACAGGTCGAGGGTGTGGCACCAGGCGATGAAGACAAAGGCGTCGCTTCTTCCTCTTCGTGATGTCCGCAGATGGTCCGGGTAGATGTCGATGACGGGGAGACTCCCAGGAGGACCGGAAGAGAGGAAAGAAACAAAGGACCGTTAGTCTGATCGGGTCCACAGAGAGACTCAACTGTACACCTTCACCCAGGTAGTGCAAGAGCGGGGTCGGAAACGGACAGTGGGGAAAGGAAGGTACCGGGAATAAGGAACACAGGTTTGGGTAATAGAGAGGGTGCAGGGGTGGGGTGTGCGAGTAACGGAAGGGCTTTATACAGTGAGGTGCTATATACTTATAATACAGTGCAAGGGTAGTGAGACTATGCAGAGAGGGTTTATATACAGGGACTTTAACACGAACTCCTAGTGAGTAGGGATAAAGGAGGCAAAAGGCACTCACGCGGTCCGCCGTAACTCTCCAGTGAGTTACGGCCGCTCTCCAGCCACCTCCAAGGGACTCCACCACTCCTCTGTCCACACTTCTTCCTCGCACGTCTGGTCACCTTCTCCGTCTCCAGCCAGAGGGTCCTGCCACGAAACTCTGACACCTTGTTGTGCTGAATCCTGGCTTTTATCCTGTGCTGACTCTGCCAGGGGGGCGGGACTTCCGGGGTCAGCTGGATATAGTTCCTCCCTTCCTGTTGCTTGGGTTGGCTCCTGTGGGAGAGAGAAGGGCGGGGTTTCGTTGGTGATGGAGGTTGCTCGGCGTCCTGTCTTGGTGCTGGCGTTTCGGTGAGGTAAACTCAGTCCCGGGGGTGTCGGACAAGGCATGATAGGGGGGATTGGGTCCTCAGATAGGGTTTTACGGGCCGTTCCTTCACAATGACATGAAAGGTTGTTTGAAGAACCTTCACAGGCCCCATGCAAGTTAATACCTTGGCACAGTAGTGTACTGCTTATTGATTTTTTACAGTCATTATCACTAAGAAATACCTCTTTTTTCCCCTCACTGTAACATTTGTGTGTATAAGGTAAATGCCAGGTCGATTTGATGTATCCTTTACCCAACCTTTCATACAGGCCTGCTGGCATATATTTTTGGCAGTATTGAAACTGAAAAGTTGTTATCAGGATTGAAATGGTCCCATGTATTATCCATTCAATGACAGGTCTTTCTGACATTGTCAATGGTAATCTCTCAAGTTTTTCAATGACTGTATCGTATAGTCTGCTCCTTTCTGTGCCAAACTGATTTGTTTATCAGTAAGGTTAAAGATAGAAAACAATGACGTTGTGTTGATTAAACGCCATGGCACATAGCCTAAACGCAGGTTTTGTAACGTCCAACCTAGCTGTACAATAGAACGTAATTGGGACTGGCCATGTTGTAACATTAGCATGTCCTGCTCTGTTATAACAATAGCAGATGATACGATGCTGTCCAGTGAAAAGATTCTGGAGGACAGAGTCGTTAACCCATTGTCCACTACAGAAAATGATTTCTCCAAATTGATACAGTCAATTTCCCGTATTTTTTCTGCAGTTTCAATTTGTTTCAATTTCCAAGCTTCATTGTAAGCTACGTATATACCGGCGTATATGAAACGTTTTTGACGCTGTTTGCGAGGTCCCATTATGAAATCTCGCAAGTCAGCACCTTCTTTAAGTAAAGTTAAGTGTTGCTTTATTTCGGGAAGTGTGGATTTTTGTAGCTAGTCAAGGCATAGTTTCCCTACACTATATGTTGTTACTATCCCTGGATGTTGTCTCTGGGAGTATCTCGGGTCTGGCCTGTTCTGTTTGAACCCCTGTATTTTGTTCAGGAATCTTTTTTGACAGTTATTTGTGTCTATGGGCCAGATCAACCATTTTTTCCAATCAGGATTTGTTCTGTTTTGTTTTAAAATATAGGACACGTCTAACCCCTCATCTGTAGTGGTGTTTCTATCAGGCATAGGTTTTGGTATAGACGGGTTATTTAAATCTTTTATCTTAGCTAATCCAAGACAAGTTGTTTGCTGAATTGTGTCATTCAGGAACATAATTTGTTCCTCGATCATGCAGGCTCTGAATAATGCTTCTTGACCTTGTACCTGCCATTCTTTTGTTCCCCAGATTGTTTTTGTATCAATGTTGTTTTTCCAAAACTCAAAACCAAATGTTGAAATTTTGTCATAACATTTTTCAGAATAAATCAATTTAGTGTTTGTCAGCATGTTTTTCATTCCTGTCTTATTTAACATCTTGAAATAAAACATTTCTGGATCAGTATGATTAAACCCTGAAAAGTATGGGAATTTTTCATAAAACGTTTTCGAACTGCCTATTGGCGGTGTTGGACAATGTTCCCACTGATTATAAGTAAAAAAAATTCAAGGATTCGCAGATTTATGCAGATAATGATGACCACAGTGGTTATAACAGTACATCTCTTCATAATTCGATGAGCCCTGTTGTGAGAAGTTGGCCTGATATATAATGTTCACTATTCTAGTGTGCACTTTGTATCAGTCCAAACAACCCTTATTGATGATTGGTTGTAAGTCGACCGTAGACCAGCAATCCTAGTAGCATGGACAAGAGCAGTCTTTAGGCTAGAATCTAGAGGGCGTGTTAAGCCAGCTGTTATACCATCACATATACCCCTTGAACACCAAGTGAAAGGACACTACACAAGATGTTATGAAAATAAACAGTTATTTATTTAGAACACAACAACCCTGGACTCTTTATGAGGACAGGGTGCTAAGCACAATACAAAGCTCTTACGAAAATACTTTAAGTTGCACAATTTACACAAATGCCCGAGGGGCACGAAAAACCATATACTCTAAAAGTGGAATGCGAAATTACTAGCAGGTAAGTACTACTCTCATAGGCTTTGGGATCGCTAGGACTGGACTACTGAACCTTCAGATTACTAGCAGGAGGCCTAGGGGGATCGGGTGCAGAGTGTGCACTCTCACGCGGGATGCGGGACAAAGTCTATGGATGCTAGATTTCGTAAAGTTAGTGTTATCGGACGAATCCGACTAGGTAGAGCTGAAACGAAAAAGGATCTGGACCTTTGGATAGTTCAGCTATGCTGGAGCACCGAAATGCTTAGGTTACCTAGCCCAGGGGTTGCGGCTGCATAGGTCTGAAAAGACGTCGGGAATCCTCGTTGCAGTCTATGGAGCCTGAAAGAAGAAGTTGCTGGCAGGCGACCAGTGATGAAGTTCGATGGGATCCAAGCCTGGATCGGTGAAGAAGGATACCTGTAAGCAGAGGGGACCAAGTTCTGAATCACTAGCCAGTGATTAGATGGGCACCAGGATGGCACCGGATGGAGTCACCTCGACCAGGTGAGTGGGCGACGCTGGGCTCTGCAGTCTCTCGGACCAGGAGGCGTTGTCGGTGACCAGGATGGAGGTGCGAGCTGTCCCACGAAGGTATCTGCTGTCGACGTCGCTGGACCCAGGATTGGGGCAACAACTCTTGGCAAATGCAAGCCCACGCGGTGGACTCAAAATGGCGTCTGGAGTGGACCAGGAGGGTCCGGGGTGCTCCTCTGTTGGAGGGGAGCAAGGGCCAGTCTGGAGCAACCAGACCAGCGGTGTTGTCGTCGTGGTGCATCGTCAGGAGGGCCACAAGCCAGCAGGCAAGTAGCCGGACAACGCGGTGAGCAGCAAAGAGCAGAAGGGCCCCACGCAGATCTCGTGGATGCTGGGGGGGCTGGACTTCGGTGCTGGAGCTGCTCAGGGTTAGGGCTTCTCAAACCCCAAAGCACTCACTCGAGGATCCCTCGGCGGTCGTGCTGGATAAGCGTAGTGCAGTTCTGAAGATGGCTGGTCCCTCGAGGTCTCGTCACACCCACGAATCTCAGCTCGGCTGATGATGTAGGTAGAGGTCGGAGGTGCGAGGGAAGCCGGGTCTCGTCATGCTGGTCGGTCGGATTCCGGAGGAAGGACGTGCAGCAAACCGCAGTGTTCTTAGTTGGTGCCCGCAGATGCAGGGTGACTACTCCTTAGTCACAAGGGAGAAATCTTAGGAAGAAGTCTTGAGTTCCTTTCGTAGAAAGTAGTTTCAGGATTCAAAGATGATCTAATTTGGAAGGGGGCCCGCTCCTATCTTTATACTAAGGAAAGGGGCTGGCACGCGACTAGGTCCTGCCCATGGGTGGGACCAAGAAGGGGGGTGGTTACACCCCTCTCCCATGCCGGACTTTCCCCAGCTCAGGGGCTGGTGTGCCCCTGGAACTGGTTCTAGCCGGCCTATGCATAGTGAGCACCGGGGTGCCACTTGCAGTCACCTTCCTCTAAAGCCCTGCCTACCCAGGATACACAAAACCCTGTCTGGGATGGTGCTAGCACCGCCCCTGACAGGAAACCCTTTGTCTAAGCTCTCCTCGCTGGAAGGACTCCCAGCAGCAGGAGGTCAGACTTGTGTCTGTGGTGGCAGCATCCATTTTGTGATGCTGAGGCTCGAGTTAACTTTAACCGGGGTTCACAGTTACATACATGTCGTGTCCCTCTAGAAGGGTGGAATGCTAACCCCGTTGCCAGAATTGGCGAGGGGTTAGTATTCCAATTCGTATGACACCTTACTCGACATGTTTTGATAAAGCGATACCAGAGTTGGCATATAACTGTGAGGGTTATGAAATGAAATGAATGAATGAAATTAAATGAAATGAAATGAAAAGCGTTTTTATTGAGCGCTACAGTTGCTCTGAGGCGTCCAGGCGCTAGGACTAGAACACTGTCTTCCAGGGAGACGATCCAGGGAGGGTCAGAGTTAGTTAAACAGAAAGGTCTTGAGCTGTTTACGAAAACTCGCCAGATTGGAATTGCTTCTCAGATGACATGGAAGAGTATTCCATAAACTGGAAGCGTTATAGGCAAAAGAACGGCCTCCTGATCTAGCTCTATAGATCCTAGGCACTTTAGCCAAAAAGGCATTTGATGAGCGGAGTGATTTATTAGGCTGATAGGGTAGAATCAGGGCATGATTAATCTCTGGACCAGTTTTCCAAAAGGCTTGGTGAGCAATACACAGTGTCTTAAACTTAATTCTATCCCTAATGGGGAGCCAATGTAGGGTCCTTAGGCCAGGCCTAATCGAGACTCTACGTGGGAGTCCCAGCAATGTGCGGGCTGCACAGTTTTGTGTCCGCTGTAGTTTTTGCAGACTGTACTCCGGGGCCCCGAGGTACAGGGAGTTGCTGAAGTCCAGGCGAGATTGAATAAAGCATTGAATCACTATCTGCTTGGCCTCAAAAGGGAGAAGAGGAAGGATTTTTTTGATCGTCCTAAGGAGACCGAAGCAGACTGCCGATACCTTGGTTGCCTGGGTATTAAAAGTCAACGATTTGTCCAACCACACTCCCAGACTTTTTATGTTATCTCTGGGAGTGGGGGGAGCACCCATGCTCGGAGGCCATAACAGCTCCAAAGTGGTGGGGGCTGCAGGGCCTAGGAGCATGAGCTCCGTTTTATCATCGTTGAGTTTCAGGCAGGACATTGTCATCCAGCTCTTAACCTCCTCCAAGGACGTCGTTAGGTTGGTTTGTGGTTGGCAGTCGTTCCCTCGCACAAGGGAGACCACTAGCTGAGTATCATCCGCATAGGTAATGATGTTAATACCATGCGGACGAACAATCCCAGCCAGTGGCCTCATATATGCACTAAAAAGCGTAGGGCTCAGCGAGGAGCCCTGCGGCACCCCACATCCCAGCGGCCTGCTCGAAGAGACGGCTGAGCTTTCAAACACCTGGAAGGTGCGGTCACTCAGGAAGGACTTAAACCAGCCCAAGGCTTCTCCTGATATTCCCAGGTTGGATAGACGGTTTATGAGGATTTTATGGTTTACCGTATCAAAGGCAGCACTCAGATCGAGGAGGATCACTGCCACTGATCCTCCCCGATCCAAGATCCGCCTTGCCTCTTCTGTCACTGCCAGCAAGGCAGTCTCCGTCCCATGTTTGGGGCGGAAGCCCGTCTGGGAAATGTCAAGCAGATTGTTATGCTCGAGAAACTCAGTCAGAAGAATGTTAATATGTTTCTCGAGGATCTTGGCAATCCAGGGAAGCAGTGATATCGGGCGGTAATTGCTCAAATTGCCCGGATCCAAAGTGGGCTTCTTCAGTAGTGCCCGCACCATGGCATGTTTCCAGGCCGATGGCACCAGCCCTGTCCTTATGGAAGAGTTCAAAAGCTCCAAAAGTGTGGGAAAAATGACAGTATCAGCCAGGATCAGTGCACTAGGGGGGGCAGAGTCCAGTGGAGAGTCAGACTTTACTTGATGAATCAGGAGCCTAAGTGTTTCAAGATTCATCAGGCTAAAATTGGCTAAACGGTTCTGAGAAGGATTTCCTATTTTTGTGTCAGGGTCTGAGTTGAGAGTGGAAGATTCTGTTGTCGGATCTGGGAAGGAAAGATAAATTGTATTTACTTTATGAAAAAAAAAGTTGACTAGTTCATTACAGCGGGAGAGTGGATTGTGGTTGGCTGCCGGAGGAGATGGAGTCGTAGTCAGGGTTTTTACTATTTTGTATATCTCCTTGGGTTTGAAATTAGCCATCATTATTTTTCCGTTGTAGAAGGCAGATTGAGAAGCTTTGATTTCAGATTTGTACGTCCTAATGGCTTCCCTATAAGTAGCTTTATCCGCCTCATTGAAGGTCATACGCCACCTCCTTTCCAGTCTCTTACAGACACGTTTCCTCTCCCTGAGCTCCTCAGAGTACCAAGGCGCAGTTTTTTTCTGTCTTTTTGGGCCTGATGTGCGAAGGGGAAGGACGGTGTCCAGAGAGCTTGTAATCCATTCGTCAAATAAGTTACTACTGGCAGAGGGGTCAGAGACAAGAACGGGTCTGGTGGTGTTAAGGATGTTAGACCAGTTGTCTATGTGAAGCTTGGGCCAGTTACGTACTTTACACGGAATAGGGATAGAGGAGGGTGCTTTATGTGTAGTCCAACTAAAGGGCACCAGAAAATGGTCTGTCCAGGGGAGACGGTTAATTGTGCCCACTTTGAGATATTCGCAATTACTAAAAATCGGGTCCAAAAGATGTCCCTTGATATGTGTTGGGGATGAAACAAATTGCTCCAATTGCATTGCAGCTAAGCTTTCTGTGACTTCTATGGCGGTGGTGTCTGAGGTGTTGTCAAAGTGGACATTAAAGTCTCCAAGCAGTGTAAAATTGGAGGGGGCAATGACCAGTTCTGCCACTACGGCGGGAAGTGCTGTTTGGAAGGTTTTGCATGACCCTGGAGGACGGTAAATAAGGATACCAGTGAAACTATCGTTAGGAGAGAATTCGATAGTGAACGATAAGCTTTCACAGTCAGAAATGGACTCCGGGGAGTAGCGACATATATAAATGTCCTTATATATAATAGCGACACCGCCACCTTTTCCCTTAGGGCGATCTAAGCGGGCTATCTGGTATCCTGGTATAAGGGCTTGAACCACGTCCGGCTCGGAGTCTTGGGTCAACCAGGTTTCGGTCAAGAAAATTGCGTCAGGGGCAAGTTCGTCCAACAGCAGGGCAATTTCTAAGCTGTGTTTTGGGATGGACCTGCAGTTAAGAAGAAACATGCGGTAGTCTCTCAAGGCAGGTTTGGTCGAAGGGTTGATGATCTCAGTTTTACAATAAGGGCAACGGCGGGGAATTTCCATTATAATGCACTTAAGAGTATATGGTACGCGTTATCATGGAACAGCTATTAGGACTTGGTTCCGCAAGCTGCAAACAGGCTCAGCTCATGCCAGAGCACCATCTCACATAATTCCAAACACTCTGCCTTCAGGATTGTCAAGGCCTGCCATAGGAGTGACTGATAGGAATACATGTGTCCATTTTAGGGTTAGATATAGGTATACTATATCTACAGCAAAGGGTGATTACACCACTTTGCCCCAGCTGTCGTGCAGCCAGTTGTGTCAGATTTAGATGGCCAGCCAGGGGTGGCATAATACATGCTGCAGCCCCTGGTAGGCCCTGGGTACACCTATGCCCTGAGTTACAGGGTCTGATAAGTTGGCCCAGTACCAATTGGTAAATGCACCTAAGGTACAGGTGTCAATTTAGTGAGAGAACAGCTAGGCTGTGGGTCTGATTAGCAGGCCCACAGCTAGGGAAGTCGTAAACTAGTGAAGCAAAAAGCAAAAATCTGGGGTGATCATAGGATTGCAGACCCTACTCCCCTACACCTGTAAATAATCACTTTCTGTAAATTTTGCTGACATTTCTAAATCTGACATCATATTATTAATGTTTTCAAAGTCCCAATCATCAGAGGAAGAACTTGGTGTCACAAAGTCACTTAATGAAATCTTGAATTGGTGTGGATACTTCAAGAGCTCGACCGGGCCATAGATTTCATTGTCAGTTCTGTCCCATGCTATACCACCAGGTATAGGCTTTGCTGTGATGTTCACTGATGATAGTTCCCTTTTCTCTATGTGAGAGGATCTGTGTGGTTTCAGGACCAAGTTGATGTTCTGACTTGCTGTGTCCATTGTACTGTATTTTTTATCAATAAATCTACTAGGATTAGCCAAAGTAGAAGGGTAAGTACACCTAACACAATCCATAGTTCAATCCAAGGGGAAATCAGATATGTTTCTTTGAGTTGATGAAAAAGTTCTTTAATTTTCAGTTTGAAAGTTTTTGTTGCTGGCTTGTCTCCATGTTCACTCGGATCATCGGAAAAGTCATCAAAATTGATAAAGTAGCCAGATGCAGTTCTGTCAATTGGTGGGATTGTTTCCGGATTTCCAGTGATCTTTGCATTCTCTTTTGTTATATTCGTATAGTCCGAGGCTACATCGTTGTAGACTGGTGTTTCTTGAACTGTTGCAATTTGGGTTTAAAGAGGCACAAGTTCCATGGCTTTGTTGCATAGTCTTTTTTTATTCACTGATGGTTTATCGAAGGTGATTAGTCTTTCAGTTTGAACCTCTTGTATTGTAGCAAGATTTGGTCTTCTGCTTTTTCTTGGGAGTCCACTGGGCCTACTACTTATTATCGGCCACATGATTGTGGTTTCACCAGGTCGATGGAAATAATTCTGTTTTCTTTTTTACCAGCAAGTGGCGGTAGTACTACTGATCTTGTTCCGCTGACAGCTAAGACAGGTACTGCTTTTCTGTAAGAAGGCCTGAATTCCTTCTTCACCGCGATCTTTTCTCTGACCAGATCCCCAATCTTTGGAATCCAGACAGGTCTTGCTGGGACAGGTGGTTCTTCAGTGGTTGTTGGCTTAGACTTTATGTTACTTAGACTTTTTCTTGTTTCATTTAAGTCCTGTAAAACAGCCAAACGATCTTTGATATCAAAGTTTTTTTCTTCTACCACTGAAGTATGACTATCTAAGTCCTGGATTCTCTTTCTAGTACCGAACAATAGTTCATATGGAGTGAAACCCCTTAGCGAATTTCTTGGCAGATTGTTAAGACTACGTTGGACACTTGTTAGATGTTTGACCCACCCATCACCCGGACCTAATACCCTCGCCGTTATAGATTGCTTTATGCCACGGTTTTTTCTTTCCACAACCGCATTTCCCTCAGGATGGAAGGGAGAAGAGTACCGCAATGCAATGCCCATGCTGGTCATAGCCTCTTTGTAAGCTCGAGAGCTAAATGCAGGACCCTGATCAGAATGTAGCATGCCAATTGCGTATATGCCGATAAAGACTTGCAAATCTTTTATAACAGTTCTGGGGTCAGCCGAGCGCTGGGGCCACATCTTTAATGAATCAAGTCTTAATAATTATGGGACCGTATTTGTCCGGTAGGACTTTTGCGCATAGATAGCCTGATGCTGTCTAATAGTGGTGTCTGGGCTGGTGTCTGGTCCGGTTCACAACTGCGATCTCTGTTGCAGTCCTCACAATTTATTGCAAAATTGTAAATCTCCACACTCATTCTCGGCCACCAGTATTGTGCTAGTAATTCTACCAGAGATTTCAGGATCTCTTGGTGCCTCAGACCCAATCCCATGTGTGCTTCTTGAATCAAGAAGATTCTCCGGTTCGTGTTTGGAATTACTCTATCCACCACTCCAGGGATTCGAGCAAACGGAACGGAGTTCGCATCAATTATGTATGTATTATTGAGTGGATAGTTGAGAGGTAATGTCGCATAATCACCTTTTAATGAGGCTTTTACTGCCAGCATGGTTTCTTCATCTATTTGTTTTTCTGAATGCTTTTTAGTGGCTACGGAAGCCGGTTGACCAGCCGCCGCTGTGGCTTTATCAGCCAATGAATTCCCTGTAACGTGAACGCCATCACGTCGATGACTCAGTGTATGTATCACGTGAGTCTTTTATAGTTCTTTCTGTAAAAGAACTACTTGTTCCCAAAGCTTTTTATGCTTTATTGTGGCACCTGTGTCATCTTTGTTACCGTTTTGTATCCACGTCTGCAGGTTCTTATTGTAAGATTGGACGCAGTAATGAGAATCACACACTATTAGTGTGGGGAATTCGTAATCAGCATTTTCAAGCGCCATCTTTAGGGTTCTTATGTCAGCTCGCTGAGCTGTACAGTTTCTGAATGATTCTGTTTTAGTGACCAGTGGTCTGCATTTACCTAAGCGCCAACGACCTATAACAATTGTGCACGGGTTGTTGTAAATTTGCTTTTCCACAACAAAATGTTGTGCACATCTGTCTGTGTAGATCACACAGGTGTGTTGTTCTAGAGGCAGGATTTCAGTCGGCAGAGGACATTCATATTCGTATTCCATATTTTCTAATTTTTCATTTTCGGATCAGAATAGTGTTTTCCGTCTTCTGCAGCAAGAGAATTTTCCCATTGTATACATTTCGGATCTAATGCCACAGTTTTTAGATTGTGTGGACTTCTCAATGCCTCAATGGCTGATTCTGCTGTAAAAACAGTTATTCCCTTGTCTTGGGCTAGGGCTCTTTCTCTTGCTACAGCAGTTTGAACCGCTGTCAGAATTTTTTCTGTAGAACTGAATTTCATTTCAGCTTGTGTGTACAAATGTGATTTGTATGCTACGAGTACCGTTTCTTCCTCATTAGAGGTCAGGTATGTGAATCTGCATCTTCCTGGGATGACTCGGATTACCAGATTGCGTTCGTTTGCGCGTGTTTGCAGTTTTGTTTTAGTTAACATGTCTGTATGTAAATTTCTGTGTGTTCTTGAGTCCAATTATTTGGTTTGAAATCAGGTTTTATTAATTCGTAGAGAGGTTTAACCCTTTCTGCATAATTTAGAATGTTCTTCCGAAATTCAGGAAATCTAGTATTGATTGTATGTTCTTCAGCGTTTTAGCTGCCTGGAGTACTGCACATTTCTCTAAGAAATTGTCTGCTAGACTTTTGCCTTCGCTTGATAATTCGTATCCTAAAAATAGCACAGTTAGATGGGCTATTCTTGACTTTTTAAAGTTGAATTCGTAACCTTGGGATGCGAACCCAAGTATTATGGTGTTCACTCTCTTTAAGTGAGTCTCCAAGCAATCGTCTGTAAGATAGATGTCATCGACAGAGGATAATGCCCCATCATCATGCATTTGTAGTAATTCTGTTACCCTTGCTGAGAATAATCCTGGGCTATTCTTGAATCCCTGTGGGAGTCGACAAAATTGTTTTTTGCGACCCCATTATTGAGAAAGCAGTCAAATACCGGCTTTCGGGTGCAATGTTTTGACAGAAGAATCCATTAGAGATATCTAATGTCGTTTTATATTTTTTGCGCACAATGTTATTCATTAGTGCTGCACTGTATGAGTTTTGGACTGCAAAAGTTTTACAGCATGAGTTTAGATGTCTGTAGTCCAAAACTAGACGATATGAATCATCTGGCTTGGAGACAGGAAACAAAGGATTGTTCATTTGTGAGGTGCATGTTTCAATCACCCCTTGATATTCAAGGTGATCTAAGATCTCCCTGATCTGTTTTTTAGCTTCTTGTTTTACTGGGTACTGCCTTTGTGCAGTAGGTTGATTTCTTAATTGGATTTTGTGGTGAGGAGACTCCTCATCCCAGCCTACATGATTTTCATATAAGGCAGGGGCTTGGGCCGCTGCCCATTCTCTTGCAAATGTGTATTTTAAATGCATTGGGATATTATTTGAGAAGGCAAGCATAATCATTTCTTCGCCATGAGGGCACTCCCTGACAAACTCTGGTGGCCAGTCTTTCTCAGCCAACAGGATATCATAGCCTTTAGAAAGATTTTGCCAAAAGAGACCTTTAATTTTCCTAGTTTTATCTCCCTCTATACGTAATGTTATTTCATATAGTTTATGGGGCACGCTAACTCGCGTATCTGCAGTTTCCACCTGAATGTATTCATTCGTGTCCACTGTCTCCAGAAGATTCATCAGGATCTTGCAAGCTATGGTCACTTCTGCTGCGCTGTCTAGCATTGTCTGGGCCCACTCTCCGTTTTTCAGTTGTGTCCTCAGGATTCTCTGCATGTTTAATTTTAATACTTGCTACCTTCTTTCTGGGAAATTGTGATTTTTTACTTTGATGAGCAGGTTCTTTGTCTTTGGACTTGACATGCTCTTCCTTGTGTTCTGACCGTCCTCTTCTTTCCGATTTCTGGGAGGAAGTCTGAAAAGATCGAGAGGGACGTGTATCCATATCTTGATATCTGTCAGGTTTTCTTAATGTATCCCTATCTCTAAGATTATATCTTTTTTCAGAGGGTTCCCTTTGGGGAGACTTGTATCCTCCAACTGGAGACTTATTCCTCCGTTGGGGAGCCCTTCCTCTGGACTGAAATTGTTTTTCTCTGGGAGTAGATTGTTTATTACCCTCCCATTTCTTCTTTTGAGTATTGGGATTGTTTTTAATAAAGGTTTTTTCAGGATTTTCAATTAGTTGTTCTAATCGGTAGTTTGTACTGTCAAGTTTAATTTGAACCAAATCTCTATATGCTTTTGTTAATTCTTTTATTTTAACTAAGAGTTCTTCGTTTGACATACCTTCAATGTCTGGGTGTGGTGTGTAGCTGGCTAGAACCGGTCACGTGGCTCCTGGTCTACCTAGTGGACCGAGCCTGGTGATGTGATTTTGATATTTTAGGGCACCATTAAATAAGAGCAGGTGCTCTTGATATGTTAGTAGAATTTCAACTTCCTCGAAAGGAGAGTATTCCTCTGGAGCTTCCGCTATTTTATAGTAGTGGAACTCATGTGTTACAGCATTTGCTGCTGGAAAGTTTATCCAGGTATAGAATACCTCTGTCTGCCGAAATTCATGTGCCTCTACCACAAATACTACTGTACCACCTCTTGATGATATTCCATTTTCTATAAGTTTTATAGTTATGGTTTTTCTTATTTTGGCCGGGATGATTATTGCATCATGATCGTCTTTGGTAGACCCTGTAAGGTCTGCCCCCGGTTGATTCGCATTTATTACGGCTTCATTGGTTTAGTTGTTGTCGCCGTGGTTTGACATTGTTTAATGAGAGTTTCTTGCAGAGCAAGCTTTTAAGGAAACAAAGATTAGGTGCACAATATTTTGGAACACTGTATCCTTCAACGTTGACTATACCGTAAACTAATACATAGGATTCTCATCCTACTAAGTTTCGGTGGATATTAACCTTTCACCCACTCCAGACGTCTATTGGAGTTTTTACGGGAAAAAGGGGTCTGTGTGAAAAGCACAACTGAGTTACTCTAGTATCTTGCGCTAGATTATCGCCTTACCAAACGTTGGGCGCCATGTAGTGTAGTTCCTATATTCCCAATCGGCTCTGCGCATTGGAATAACATAAACAGCAGTGTAGACGTAGGACTGAGGTCTCTAGGTCTCTACTGACTATGTTAGACTTAATTGTGTGTGCCAGCTAGCTCAGAGGTCACTAGAAACTTTCTCGAATAAACAGGGAGGGGTTAACTTCCCTGATTTAGACACAAAGGGATTAGCTTCTGACAACCATATAACATGACAACTTTGCTCCCCCAGAATAAGGAGTGTATCTCCAGAGTTGTGTGAAAATAATAGACAGCTATTTCACTCAGTCAATCGTGCATGCTTAGTTCCACCAGAGTGCAGAGAAATAGAGAGACGGGCGTTTTCAATAAAAAGGTGTTATTTTATTGAGCAGTCTTCTTTCTCGTGCAAGAGAAGTGAATTGCTATAATTGCAATACTTATCATGAAGTAAAGTGCGTACAGTAAAAGGAGTATTATAAAATATTACTGTAAAAGCATTGATATGGTTTCTTAGCCATATGCCACTTTAAAATGTATAAAATATTTACATACATAAAAACATTGACTAAACAAACTCAACTGGTGCTTCTAAGATACGCCTACCCCGGTGTACCTGACCTAAGCCTAATACGTGGGAAGGAGTAAGTAAGTTGCAGTTTTAAGTTAAGTTGTTTTTTTTTTTTGCCAAGAATCTGAATCAAGAATTCTCTCTAAGGTTTGAGTCAGCTCCGTACCTTGGTTATAGAATGAAGGAGGTCTTGTATCTCGTTTCTCAGGACTCGATCTTCCAGCACACCGCAAGGGTGACTGGAAACACCGGAGCTGGATTTCTCGGCGTGAGAAAAGGCAGCTTCTACAGCGTGTCAAAGGAGAGGAGCGGCTTCCTTCGGCTCTCGCATCAGCTGGGCTTCAGATAAGTAGATAGCCGCTCTGCTCCACAAAACCCTGTGTTTGCTTAAGGCAAGTGTTGGTATATTTATACCTGGAAGATGTGTTTGACGTAAGGTTGGACATAAGACGTCAATAAAGATGTCACTAAGAACTGACTGTTCCTTTAGGGCTCGCAGGAGTTCAATGACAAATCAAACCAAAGTCATGGGGAATCCCCAGGTTACTGAAGGTTTGGTGTGTCGAAAGAACTCGTTGTGCCCTCTAGGAATCTAAGGAAGTAGCCTTGCCGTATTTGGGCTGCGTGGGCTATTGCTGAATATGGGTAAGATTCGTATGTCTTCATTAGGACATGATTTATCATAACCGCATAAGGACATGAATCAGGGATAATTAATTAGGGTCCTAGATACATTCACAACACCCCAAGTTTGACCTCAGTGTGAGCCCACCTGGCCTGCCCAGTCACTGGCCAATCTGATAAGGACACATCACTGAATGTACAGAGTGAAACATGTGTGTTGTTTGCTAGATTATCCATAAAAGAGCCATTTTAGCCCTGTAGATTGCACACAACAGGCCTTGTGAGAGGGAGTGAGATTGCAAGGTCATGTCCCTCAATGGGACCTCCATGACACAGTGAGACATTCACAGGGCAAGGACATTGATGGCTGCGCAGTGTTGGACACAGTGAGTCTGCTGCCCCAAAACATAATTTTGAGTGGCATATTCTCAAGGATTTATTGCAGAGGTAACGGTACTTTATCACAGCCAAAGTCTCGATAAATTTGTCTCCTCATTCACAAGTAGGTGCTAACAGGCCATATCACCAGTTTACCTGCAATAGCAGCCGCAAAAACATCGCCGCAGATGACCCCGGAAACTATCGCTAATGAGATGCAGCGTAGGCTTTCCCATGCAAAAAGCGGTGACAACACCACTATGCAACATTCTCAACGACGTGCCAGATCAATGCTAAGAACCCAAAACAGGCAATAAGGCACGTTAGCAGCAGGAAACTAACACCTACTTTGACCTGGTGTAAAGTCGGACGACAGCCTGCACCAGGAAAGAGAGCCCAGCCCAGAGCCACACCAAAAGAACAACAGATGCCATGGAGCCATATCATACACCTCAGAGCCCCAACAGGGCCAAAACACCCACCGCCCCCACCCCCAGGACCCCCCCTCCGGGCACTTACCCCCGGCACAGCCCCTCCCAGGCAAATACATGCCACATCAACGACACAAAATCATGTACCAAAGAATCCGCCTGATGTCGCACAATCACATTTGATGACATGAATGTGTCGTCACAAAAATGAGCATCACACATTTACTTCCGCATTACCAAGCGAAAATGTATTCAAATTAACACAGAACGGAAATGAAGACACATGGCGGCTCTCCTCAGGACAATCTGTAGGTCACAGCCTGCAAGACAACAATCCAGATGAGAAGGTGTGTCTTGCGCTCATCAAAGGACAGAGAGAGAGAGCGAAGGAGAGAGAGAGATACAGAGAGAGAGAGAGAAAAAGACAGAAAGAGAGGGGGAGAGAGGGAAAGACGGAAAGAGAGGGAGAGAGAGAGAAAGACGGAAAGAGAGGGAGAGAGAGGGAGTTAACAGCACTTTATTGCAGCCAAATTCACGGTAAATGTATCTCCCCATTCATAAGTAGGTGCTAACAGGCCATATCACCAGTTTACCTGCAATAGCAGCCACAAAAAACATCGCCACAGACGACCCAGGCAACTATCGCTAATGAGATGTAGAGTAGGCGTTCCCGTACCAAAAGCCGCAAAAACACCACTCCCCAACATTCTCAACGACCAGCCAGATTGGCGATAAGAACCCAAAACAGGTGATAAGGCGTGTTAGCAGCAGGAAACTAACACCTGGAGTGAAGTCGGACGACAGCCTGCACCAGGAAATGAAGCCCAACCCAGAGCCACACCCGAAGAACAACAGATGCCCTCGAACCACTGATAATGCACCTCAGAGCCCCAACAGGGCCACTAAACCCACCACCACCACCCCAAGGACCCCACCCCCCAGGCACACACCCCCGGAACATCCCCCCAGGCAAAGACATGCTACATTAACTACACAGAATCATGTTCCAAAGAATCCGCCTGATGTTGCACAATCCTATTTGGTGACGTGCACGTGTCGTCACAAAAATGAGCATCACACATTCACTTTCGAATTACCAAATGATAACGTATTCAAATTAACACAGAACGGAAATTAAGACACATGGCGGCTCTCCTCTGGACAATCTGTAGGTCACAGCCTGCAAGGCAAAAATCCAGATGAGAAGGTGTGTCTTGTACTCATCAAAGGACAGAGAGTGAGAGCGAAGGAGAGAGAGAGATACAGAGAGAGAGAAAGAGAGAGAGAAAGACAGAAAGAGAGGGGGAGAGAGAGAAAGACGGAAATACGGAAAGAGAGGGAGAGAGAGAGAAAGACAGAAAGAGAGGGAGAGAGAGAGAAAGACAGAAAGAGAGGGAGAGAGAGAGTAAGACGGAAAGAGAGAGAAAGACAGAAAGAGAGGGAACAAGAGAAGTCAGAAAGAGAGGGAGAGAGAGACACAGAGAAAAGAAGAGAGGGACAGGGAGAGAGAGTGCTAACACTGCGCACCCAGGCCTCACTGCTCACCTGCTGAAACCAGTGTGTCTCCAACTACGTGTTGGTATGTAGTGCAGTACAGTTCACCAGGTCCCACATCAGAAACTGATCCCTCATCTGAAACAGAGTCCAGATACATGAATGGCAAAGTACATACAATTGCACATGCCATCATCACCTGTCTGCCCCGGCGTACCCAGGCAGCTGAACCCAAGCCCCTCCCGCCGCCCAGCGGTGCATGCCCACCCCTGCACACCCAGGCAGCTGCATCCCAGCCCCCCGCCACCCAGCATTGCATGCCCACCCCTACACACCCAGGCTGCTTCACCAGGCCCTCCTGCTGCCCAGTGGTGCATTCCTGCCCCTGCCACCCAGGCAGCCACATCCTAGCCCCTTCCACCGCCCAGCGGTGCATACCCCACCTGTGCACCCAGGCATCACTGCTCACCTTCCGCCACTGGTGTGTCGCAAAGAGGGACCACCACGTGCTGGTGCAAGCCCTGAGCCTGGGGCCCGCGAACATGGCACCCTCCACATAATGCAGCCCCCCTCCATGGGCCACCATCTCTCACATTTAATCTTGGGTTTTGATTTCGCTATGGCGGAGGACATACCAGTGCACAGGGCATCATCGCAGGCTGCACACCAGCTCAGCCCTTGAGGTGCCACCAAGTCTGTGACCCAAAAGTCATGGAACCTCTATGATTGAGTATTGTGGTGCAGACAACAGTATGTCACCTCCAGTCATGGGGAATGGGATGTTGCAGGGCCATAGGCCCTCATACCTACATTGACGCACGGATGTACCCAGAAAGATAGTTGAAATGGCGTCCACCACCTGTGCCTGGCCTTTTTTTTTTTTTTTTGTAAGACCTTTATTACAATTTATTAATATTACACAGCGGTGAGCCAACAACCCTGGGGCCGGCTGCGTCATTTCAAGTTCAATTCTGTACAGATTAATTTACAAAGCCTTTCAGCTGACAACGTCAGGTCTGGCAGCGTTAAAATTGAGATGTGCAGCAATTATATAACCATTGCTTACTCAAAGTAAATTGTCATCTTACTTTTTGTTTTTTATAGAAAAACATAACCAAACATAGAAGATAACTATTATGAATGAGCTCTATACGGTTACATTGATAATGTGGTTGTATGATCGTGTTGAATCTCATGTGTACTAGCTATATCCGGGGCATCCTAGCAGGTCGTTTTCTTATCGTATGGTAATTATTGTTACTACTACTCTTGCCTATCTGTGGGACCGTCTCAGTCTTCCTGCCCCTCGTCGTCCGAACTGGCAATGTCTTCTTCCGTCAGTGGATCACATAAATCCCCCCGATATCCGTTCCAAGGCAGCCATATTTTATTCCACTTACGTGGGTTTGCCCTCATCGTATACACCGCTCTTTCTGTCAGCATTAGCATGTCCATGTTCTTACACCATTGCGCTAAGGTAGGTGAATCCGCTGCCCCCCATTTCTGCGCTATATCTCTCTTCGCAACCACAATGCCTATGGTGGCCCAAAGCTGTCCCTGACGTGTGAGATCATTTGGGTCCCACACATTCAGCAGACATTTGCGGGGGTCCGGAGGAAGGGAGACCTCCAGCGTTTGTGAGATGGTGTGCATTACCGGCCTCCAGTAGTCAAGTATAGTCGGACATTCCTCCCCACATCCTCGGAGACAGTAGGGATGCTTCGCCCTGTGGAGCTTGTGTAGGGTGGTCCTAGTGTGGTATATCCGGTGCAGTATCTTAAGCTGCACCAGTCTGAACCTAGCCGAAATGCCCTCTTCTTTTGGGGATGCTAGTGCCGCATTCCAGTCTGTCTCATCCATTTTTCCCCAGTTCGCCCACCCACTTCTCTCGCAGTTTGCTCGTGGGGTCTGGTATGTTGTTGAGTAGCTTGCGATATGTGAGAGAGGTGGCGTTGTGTTGCTTAAAGTCAGTAAGTAATCTATCTTCCATAGGAGAGGATTCAGGGACCTCCGTGCCCTCCGGTATTGCTGTCAGTACTGCATGCCTAATTTGTACGTATCTATATGTTTCATTTGGGCCTAGGTCATATTGCTGCTGAAGCTGGGAAAAAGGGACCACAGTCCCTTCTGTCCACAGGTCTCCCACCTTTGAAATGCCAATATTGTCCCACTGTGTGAAGCCCTTGCTCCGCCGTAAATGACCCAGTGCCTTGGTGCCCCATAGCGGGGTCAGTTTAGTAATTACGCCTCCCCATTTAAGTTTCGTCTGTGCTGTATACCATAATGCTACGGTGTGTTTCGTGGGACCTATAAGCTTCCCTGCCAATCCTTTGTGGTAAAGCGTCACCAGTAAACAATGTGTACCTAATTGTGCTCTGTCAGCCCGGTATGCAGGGTCGTCCTGGGGAACATGCAACCAGTGATTAATGACTTTAAGCTGCGTTGCCCAGTTATACATTTGTAAGTTCGGCAGCGCAATCCCTCCCTCATACCAACACCTGTTCAGCTTCACATGTGCGATCCATGCAGGGCGGTCCCCCCATAGCAGACCGGATACCATGGCTGTCACTTGCTGAAAATAGCGCGTTGATACCAAGTAAGGAGTATTTTCAAGCGCATAAAGGAAGCGTGGCAATGCCATCATTTTGAATAACGATGTTCTCCCCAGCAGCGTCAAAGGCAGGGCCTCCCAATGTTGCACATCGCGCCGCAGGCATTCTAGTGGCGGCTTCAAGTTTTTGTCGTAGAATTCGGACGAGTTCTGGGTGACATGAATTCCGAGATATTTGAAGGAGGTCTCCGCTATCTCTAGCGGACAGTCAGGGGGCAGGATCGGTGCTGGACCGTGCAGGACATAAATCACTGATTTTGTCCAATTTATCGTATATCCGGATGCCTTCCCATGGGTATCACATAGCACAAGGAGTTCCGGTATACCACGTTCTGGTTCCATCAAATAGACCAGCATATCGTCCGCGTAAAGGGAGACTCTGTCTTCCCAACCCTCCCCCCAGCTAATCCCCTTTAACAGCGGAGTAGTCCTAATTAAGGTTGACAGAGGTTCCAGCACCAGGGCAAACAGCAGGGGTCACAGCGAACAGCCCTGGCGCGTCCCCCTAGCAAGTTGTATCGTGCGTGAGATATGACCGTTCGCCGTTACATGTGCCATCGGGCTTGAATAGATGAGTTGTATCCAGGATATAAATTTGGGACCAAAGCCCATGCAGGTAAGTTCTGCAAACAAATATTGCCATTCGGCCATGTCGAACGCCATTCTAGCATCCAAGGACAGTATTACCGCCGATGCCGGCAGTTGCGTTGCGCGCGCCAGCGTCCCATGGACTCGGCGAAGGTTTAAAGTGGTACTTCTATGCGGCATAAAGCCCGATTGATCCATGTTGATCAAGTGCGAGAGGTGAGGCGTTAATCCATTAGCCAGAAGTTTTGCCAGAATCTCTGCTTCTGCATTAAAGAGCAATATCGGGCGGTAGGAGGTGCATTCTGTTGCTGGTTTCCCGGGCTTCGGGATTGCCACGATTGTTGCTGTTCGCTGGTCTAGTGGGAGTTCAGCAAGTTCCAGACTTTCTACGTACATTGCCAGTAGTGGTGCACTCAATGTCTTTGACATCGCCTTGTACCATTCGATGGGGATCCCGTTTGGGCCCAATGCTTTGCCAGATTGTACGGCATTGATGGCCAATTTTATTTCATCAGTCGTGAGTGCGGCTTCTGCCTCTTCCATCGCTTCCGCTGTAAGTGTTTGTGTCGGTATGTTGCTGAGGGAGTTCAGCGCCGCCTCTTTCGTCACCGCCACAGTCGGGTGTATATTTTTTGAAAGTAGTCGGCCAGTTTGCTGACTATATCTGCCGGGCGCATGAGGAGCGTCCCAGCTGCAGCGTCTAGCTGCAGTATATTCTTACCGCCACTCCCCTTCTTGTCCAACCAGGCCAGCATTTTCCCTGCCTTGTCCCCCATGTCATAAATTCTATGTGTGGTTGCCGCTATGTTATCTATGGTCCACCGCTTCATGTGGTCGTCGTGTTGCCGTTGACATAACTGCAGTGTATGAAGCGTGTCCGGTGTAGGGTCCGCCATGTGAGCTATGTTTGCCGTGTGAAGAGCCAATTCTAGCTCCGCCAATTCCCGTCTTTGTGATCGCTTGTGCCCCGCTATTGATGTTATGGCTTGCCCCCTCAAGACTGTCTTGTATGCTTCCCACAGGACCGAGGGAGATGTTACCGATGCCATGTTCTCAGTGAAATAATACCTGGTCGCTTTCTGTAGATCCTTCCTTATTGTAGGGACCTTGAGGTATGCCGGATGAATCGGGTATATCCTCTTGCGGGTCTTCTCTTGGCAGGACAGTCAATGTCATTGGGGAGTGTTGTGATATTCCCCTGGGTCGGATGCTAACATCATCAATAGTGAAGAGACCGTTACTTAATGTCAGGAAGTAGTCTATGAGCGACAAGCTACTGCGCGTTGCGGAATAGTAGGTGTATTGCTGTGTGGTGGGGGGCATGTGTCTCCATACGTCTGTCAGCCCCAGTGCCTCTAGGAAGCCGCTGAACCTGGAGGGTCCAGCTGTCTGTGACCAGACAGGGAACCTATCCAGCGTATCGTGTGCTACAGCGTTAAAATCCCCGCCAAGGATAAGTTCTCCCGCTGGCAAATCTAGGAGAAACTTCCCAAGTGCTGGAAGAGCTATTGAGTGGAGTGCTGGAGGGATGTAAACTGACACTATGTTTAGCTGCCTGCCTTCCCATTGACCCTGTATGGCCGCGAAGCGGCCTTGGTCGTCTGTTTTGGTGTGTTTGAGTATGAAGGGAGATGACTTCCGTAGAAAAATGCCTGTCCCTTGCGAGCCAGATGTGAACTCCGAGTGTACTGCCATGTGGTAGCCCCTTCTATCCAATGCCTGACATGCTCTGCCAGTAAGATGCGTCTCCTGTAGGAGGAGCAGTGCTGGGCCTATTCGCTTTATATTTTGCATAACCAGCCCCCTCTTGATTTTGTCGCCTAAGCCCCGCACATTCCATGTCATTATCTGCAGTGGTGCTCCTTGCGTCTCTTGAGCTCTCCCTACAAGAGTGTCACCCTGTAAATCGTGTGCCATTCAGAAGTTGGTTGTGTGTGAGACTGTGTCCCGAGTAGTAGTGCATACGGCCCACCCTTCCGGGACGTAGCCAGTGTGTCTTTGTCGTCGTGTCCTGCCTTAAAACATAGAGTCAATAATTAAAAAAACAGTTCCCCTTCACGTTGCACCTGAAAAACAAGAACCATCCCCTCTGCGCGCCCCCCCTGCCTCCCTGCTATACGGACCTCGAACCGCCCGCCTCCCCAACTTAGCAGAGTGTTTTACCCATCCCCCAAACAGAATACTTGCTTGCTGGGGTGAAAGACCCCCCGGAGCAGGCGGCCCCTCATACCCTCTTCGGAGTCCCTCAGTCCAGTGTCCTGTGGCAGTCCGTTTCTCAATGATCGCACACATCTAGACTTATGTGGGTTCCAGGTGGGCATGGTCTCGCTCCAGTGTCGTCGCCGAAATCCTTCCGCGCTGGCGACTGATCTGCACTGTCTGGTCCTGATGTCTGTAATCCCGCATGATATCCATCTCGCTGGTTTCGGTGGTTTCTATTCGAGCGGCGAGGCAGTCCGACCTGTCTCCAACCCTCCAACCAATTTTGGGCCATGTCTGGAGTATCGAAGAACCACGTTTTGTTGTCCGCCACCACCCGCAACCTGGCCGGGAACAACATTGAGTATGGTATCTCCTTTGCCCTTAATTCCTTTTTCACGTCCAGGAAAGTTCTTCGGCGACGGGCGACTTCAGCTGTGTAATCCGCAAAGAAAGAGATCGAAGAGTTCTGAATCTGGATAGGTGGCGACACCCTCGCCGCCTGGAGGACGGCGTCCCAATCACGGAACAGTATCGGTCTCGGCGCCGCGACCAGGTTTTGGCCTTCCTCCAGGGACTCTGTGCGCCCTTTCGACCAAGAAGAAATGAGAAAGGCCCTTGGGTTGGAGCCTCATTTTAATCAACTTTTCCACATAAAGGTCTGTCGCCCGGGTGCCTTCGGACTCCGGAACCTCAAGAATTCTGATGTTGTTCCTCCTCGAGCGTCCTTCCTGGTCGTCCAGCTTTTCCTTCAACGATTTATTCTCAGCCACCAACCGTTCCATCGCTGTTTGCAGCTCCGACACATCTTCAACTAATGATTTCGTGACCACTTCAACCTCCTTCACACGTTCGGTCATTTTGTGGAAGTCAGCGCGTAATAGGGTGACCTCTGTGGAGATCGACCCCACTGTAGCTTGTACCTGTGTCAGCGCTTTCATGACATCCTCCAGCATCACTTTTTTGGCTCCAACTCCGTCTGCTGGCTTCCCCGTGGACGTCCTTGGCTCTGCATGGGGAGGATTATGCTTATCATGAGCGAATTTGTCCATGCGTGCCTGGGTCGTGTTGCCCTTTACGCCTTTGCCTGCCATGCGTCCACCTTCAGTGCCCCGCCGCCGCCGGAGTGACCCACAGGCTGCCAAAGTTGAATAGTACGGGGGAGGATAATAATCCCTCCTAGATCCGCAGGGCGCCTCCAGTCAGTCCGTGCCTCGCCAGCCCACACCTCCTTATTGCCACCAGTCGCAGTTAACCACTCTGTGTGCACTGTAGTTCTCAGATAGCCTGTCCTCTTTATCTTATCAGGCCCTGGCTGTAGAGTGTGCTAACATAAGCCTATGGGCGAACTCACCGGCCACTGCCCCCGATCTAGGTGCTGGTCTTGCTGATCCGGACTGTGCTCCTGCGTGCGGTTCTAGGCCATTTTACACACGGCTGAGTCTCCCAGAGCAGATGACCCGCAGTGCCCCTTCACCATCTGCCGCCCTGGCTGCTGTGTTCTGTGCCGTCGGTATGTCACAGTGCCGCCGCCACAATTGCCCGGTTCCACACCACCAGCACACTCTTATCTAAGCGCTGATGGGTGATGTCAAGCCTTTCCACTGGAGCGGACGCTGTGTCTCTGGTGCGGGTGGTGCTTTTATCAGGCGCGCCGCTGTACGCAAACTAATTGCCCGCAGTCCGACAGTGCCTCACGGAGCTTACGCTTCCTCCACTCCGACGATGGCACCTTCACCACTCGAGGCCTCGAGTCGGCCTCACTACTGTAGGGAGTTCCTCCGCTGTCCTGCACTTCCACCATGAACGCCGGTCGTTGCGGCAGGGCAAACTTCCGGTGGAATCCGCCCGAGCCACCACCACTTCCGCCCTGCCTTCAGGAGGAACCCCAGCTCGGTGCTTCAGGTCATCGCTTGGGCCGCACCGGATGAAGTCTGGCGTGGATGTTCCCCGGACCCGGTCTCGTTCCAGATCTCCCGCAATCGGCTCTGCCCATTCCTGGGCCTCGGGACCTTCCCTCTGAGGTCTGTAGGTGTCAGATATTCGTGCGGATTGATGGAGGAGGCCGCCTTACTCATGGAGCTCTCCTTCTAAGCTGCCGCCATGCTTGGCTGCAAGCCACGCCCCTGTGCCTGGCCCTTTTTATTGGCAGGGTCACATGCCTTGTGACACATGTGCTGGATGGGTGTGGTGTGGGTGTAAAGCAGCCATAAGGGAGTGGCTGTGGCATGCTGACAACTAGACCTGTGATCTGTACATCACTACCAGGAAGACCTGGCACTTGTTGCGTTGTCGTCCCCCCCTTGTGAGCATAAGCAGAGTGGGCTGGCCTGGAGTATGCCAGTCTAACATGAGGGTGTGAACTATCACCCTGGGGCTCTGGGTGTGGTTCCGTACTGGGCTGGACAAGGAAGTAACTAATGCGTGTGTCCCCGTTGTTGTGTCGGCGACACCCGGACCACATTCGGCAATGTGTCACCCTGTGACCCAAGCCCACAACATGAGCAACATGGACGTAAGGGGGAATCACTGACCCTACATTCATCCATACTTCCACACTTGGAAGACCAGAGACATGACATATCTGTGTGATAACGTATGTTTAATGCACATTCATTGGAGTGTTGCAGCTGGGGCAGTACAGGGCCATGCTAACCCCACTTTAAAATGTTGGCCCATGGAGGGCCAGCCCGCGTCATTCAGGGAATGACAAGTCCAAAGGAAGAGGAAGAGTTCAGTCCGCAGTCTGATTGCTGTGTCATTGGTAACCGAACAGAATATGGCAGTCCATATCGAGGTCCAAGGTGAGTGTCGCAGAGTGTATCGGGGGACAGTGGAAGGTGATGATGCAGTGGGCAGAACCAAGCAGAAACAGGCCCATTGGCAGAGATGCATGCTACTGCGTCTTTCTTACCATGATAGCAGATTCATCCTCATCTTCGTCCTCTGCAGTTTCATGTGCCTCACGTGTTTGTGGTGGTGTTTTGTCTCCAGCACTGTGTGGCAGTGACACATCAGTGGCTGGAGTTGGAATGTCTGCCGCACTGTGTGGCACTGACACTTCAGGGGGCGGAGATGTGGATGAAGTGGTAGCAGGAGCATGCATCAGCGCCAGGCCTTGAGGCAGCCATGCCATGAGGATGGTCCTGAGGTCATTGAGAAACTCAACTACCTCTGACTGGTGTGCAGCCGTGGCAGCGGCTCTTTCTGCCTGCGTCTGCTCCATTGTCTCCATTGATCTCCGCTTGTGTTCCAACACCTGTGTTACTTCGCTAGTGCCGCTCTGACTAGACAGTTGTTCTCGTCTCTGAGTCAGGGCTCCAGCGATTTGAGCCATGGCCCGTTGGAGAGCATGGAGCGGACTGTGGGTGTCCGTTAGGGACTGTGAGTGGTCTCTATGTGGTCAAAGCCCACCCGCACCTGTTCAGCCAGCTTCTCCTGACATCCCAACACACGGCATTGGAAGGCCATGTGTTCTACCCAGGGGTCCTGAGAGACAGCCGTGATGATGGGTGCTGCCTGCTGTGTGGTCTGTGCAGGGGGTGGGGTCTCTTCGTAGCAGCTGGGCTGCCTTGCTCCTGGAGGTGGGGTGCAGAGGCTCTCCACGAGCTGTTGGAGGGTGTCGGAGTCGAAGCTGGTGGTCATCTTCGTCATCAAAGAAAGGTTCGGGCTGCTCTGCAGAAGGTGTTGATTGTCCCTCTGCAATGTGAAGGGGAGAGGCAGTTCAACAATGTGTTCACATGTATGTTGTCACATTGTGTATTTTTCATTCGGACTGCATGACTGTGTACATTGTGGCTGGTTGGGGGGGAGCTGCCTATTTGATAGGGGACAGTGGACATTTTGACAACATGATGGATGTGTGTTAGTACTTGCACATTCTCAACTCACATTTCTCTGCAATGCCTAATGTGGTTGGCCAGTTTCTACACACAAGGGGCACCTGTTGTGTCCTGTGTTCTGTTGTGAGCATGTTGCGGTTTGTACCACATTGTTGTCAATGTTGATGTGCTCTGCATGTTATGTGTGTGTGTGTGTGTGCTGCATTTCGGGGGAGTCACCCCTGCAGCTCTAGATTTGCTGCCCCTTCTCCCTTTTATGCGGTGTGCCTTTGACTTCTGTGCTTCTAGAGTGCTGGGATGTTGCATACTTGGGTACATTGGTCTCTTGGTGGGAGTTGGGGCTCTGGGGCATGGTTTGTCTGCAGATGTGCTCTACTTAATTGTGCATGTGTGCCACTGTGCCCATCTCCCCCCGACCCCCAGTCCCTGGTCGTTACTCACCCTAGTGCTGTTGTGTCCGGTCATGTTGAGCAGTGTCCTGTCCCCCAACTCCTGCTACCGTCTCCCCACTGATGAGTGTGGACACCATTTCCTCCATATCGTCCAGCTCCTCCTGTGACGCAGGACTCCCACCTCCACCGCATTGCTGCCTTCCGGTTGTCGGCGAGTTTCTGGTTGGTTTTGCGCTTGACATCATTCCAGCACCTCTTGACCTCTTCCATTGTCCTCTTCAGCACTTCGACTGCATTCACCTTGTCCACGATGGACAGCAATAGTCCATTTTTTGTTGCCAATGACACAGTGGAGGTGACGAACAGTTGTTGATGGTGTTCGACCACCTCCATTATCAGGATCCTGTTTTCCTGCGGACTGAACTGCTTCTTCCGACTCTTCTTCTCCTTGTCCTTCCCTGACCCTGAGTTCCCAAGCTGGTCCTCCGGGGGGCTTGTGAGGTTCTGGTTGTCCTCTGTACTTGCTTCGGCAACATCCATTGTGCTTCGCTGTTGTTTGGCATTTATTTGTGGTTTTTTTCTTCTTTTATGGTGATTTTTCCCGCCTGACGTGTGTGAGTTGCAGGACTTTTGCTGGTTTTCGCTGATTTTGGTATCGCGATTGGTCTCATCGCAACTTTTTTTGCGTTCGCATTATTGCGGCGTCGCGTTGACTTTATCGCGGACATTTGACGTGTTGTCATGGGCCTATCGCATGGTACCTCCGTGTTGTGAATACTTAGTTAACATGTTGTTATTTTACCACAATGGACTGTGATATGAAGCGTTGCTCTAAGCTAATTTTGCGGTAATTATCACACGTTCTTGACAATATCTCCCCAAATGTAATGTATGTCTTGCTCACTCACAAACTGGAAAGTAGATGTGCGGAGCCTACACATTGCTTCCTGTACTGGGATGCTGCATGTGTATGAGATCTTAAGGTACTGCGTGCACCCTCATACCTACATGCATTTTTGTATGATTCTCCCATGCTAATGTACTATGTGAGATGCTATATTGTCTCTGCTAGACAGATCTGTGAAGTAGTGCTGAGTTAGTATCATGCTCCTGTACTGAAAGATAGTGGTACATGACCCAATGTTACTGATTTCCCCCCTCTTGTCTCCCATGCCTACAGCTGAAAGTACACCAGTGTTAGGCCATGTGGAGGGCCATTGCACACAAGGTGCGGGCTCTAGGTGTCTCCAACCAACAGCGCACACACTGCACAAGAGGTGGGATGACATCTGCCGGCTGAGCAAAAACGTGGCAGAGATGAGGCTGGGCCTTCTTCCTCGGACTAATGCAAAAAGAACAATTGATGGCAGAATGCAGAACAATGTCAAACATTCACTACAGTACAGAGATCTGGGCCTAAATTCATCGTTTTTTGCTTACCATGCCATTCCAGTTTGGACCCAGCCATATGCAAATCAGTCTTGACACTGTACCCAATGGGAACAGTCCAGCCCGAACTACCAGGCCAGGTCCTCTCTGGACTGGAAACAAGCATCCTAGGACCGGTTTCGGGCCTTCAGCCCTCATTTGCCAGGATAGATGGATTTAACCACATGCGTGCGAGCGGAATTCCACTCGCACGCTCAGATTTTCTAAATCCCATTATTCATGAGAAGCTGGGCTCGGCATCAGCGTGCGAGGAGGCTACGCCATGACAAGCCCAGCTCGTCATCAGCCCCGAAGGGGTTAACCCAGATCTCTTGACTGGGGGAGAATCTTTAGATTTGTGCTGCATTCCGTCCATCAATTGTGTGTCTTTTGCTTTCTCGCCCTCGGACTGGCAGGTTGGTGCGCAGGAGCATGACACCACTAATGGACCACATCTTGGGATGTGACTAAGCCTGAGCTGGAAGCATGTTTGAAGGAGCATCAGCGGCAAGCTGGGGGTAAGTATTCTGGGAAGGGTGACTTTGGTCTGCAAGTGCGCACAGCCTGGGCCAGCGCTGGGCTCTGTCATGTTGCATTTTGATGCAAAGGCTTGTAAGTGGCCTCTGTGTTAGGTGCACCCGTCTGTAGCCGCATTTAAAAAACATCTGAAGACATATCTGTTTAACAGTGCTATTTAAGAGTTCCTTATTTTTGTGAGGGTCTGCTTTCTGTCTTTTTTCTTTCCCCCGCGCCAGGATACTCCCCAGTAGCAGAGCGCGCTATAAAATGGTTTATAATAATAATAATAATAATAATAGCTGTCATGCATTTTCCCTATCTGTACTTTCTCATGCCATTGGAGTAACGGCCCTTGACATTGCATTCTGAGCCGTGACCTTCTAGCATCGTCTGCATTGGGGTAGTCAGGGACATCCCATGGAAGGGAACAGCAGTGTGCATCTTATGAGTGTGCTTTCATCAATGTGTGCATTGCCTGACGTCAGAATTGTGAGGACTACACGTCTGGCACCAATGTGCAACTGTAGTTGTGCCCCAAAGTACAACATGGTGAATGGCATGGGCACATGGCCATTGTGGACTGTAATCTTGGAGTCTGTATCTGTGTTGTCCACTTCTGCTGCCTCCAGATGTGACAGTGGCAACATGTTGGTGGGTGCATCTTTTTCCCCCTCAGGGCCCTAGGTGTGTTCAGGGGGATCTGTGTGTCTGGTTACACTGAGACACCGGCAAGGTTATTTGGCTATGTGGTGAACACATGAGTCACTTATGCCACGTTTAAATGATAACAAGCAAAAATTTACTTTTAAATTGTTACTGCACAGGGTGGTGTGCACCATGGGGATGTCATCATCTTGTTTTGAGCTTTGCTTGCATATGATGTTTGTGTTTATGCCACGGAACTGACCCTACATCTCTGTCTCATGCAGCATCTACCATGGGCACAGAAGGATAGGGGATGGACACCAGTAGTGAGGCATCAAGCATGACTGCTACACACGAGTACAGTGACACTGATGTGACCAGCGCCTCGAGGGGGACAGGAGTCGGATTGAGGAATCACAGCTTGAGACACCAACCTCAACGTCATCTGATGCCAGCGGTGACGCATCTGTGTTGGCAGAGACAGGGAGTGAGGACTCTGCCTCCTCTTCCACCACACAGCGTCTAGTGCCCACCCTCCCAACTACTTCCACTAGTGCTGCCCGTGTTCGTACCAGAAAGAAGGGAAGATTGCCCTTTACCCCAGGCACTGCTGACCCTGACCCTGTCTCCCCTGCTGCCATCATTGTTGAGTCTGTGGACCTTTTGTGCCAGCTGTATATGGGCCAGACAACTCTCATCAATGCCTTCGTAGACCACGACAAAAAGTTGCCACAGGTCGCTGCTTTCATGGAGGGCATTCATTCAGACGTGGGTGGGCTTCACCTGACTGTCCAGTCTTTGTCCTCCGCAGTGACGGCAGCCATTCAACTGATACAATCTCAGAGTCCAGTTCCAGTCCCTTTGGCCACCCCCCTGCCAGTAGGCACATCTGATGATAGAAAAAACTATTTAATAAACACTGGCTGGTATTGTTAAAAAAAGTGTGATTTGGAAAGAACAAGCGGGTTAATGTGCTTCCTTTCCTGTGTGGGTCAACATGTTTTGGGGCGCCATGCCCCTTCGTCAGGACCGGGTTCAGATCCCCCTGTCACTCACTGATGTCTTTCCACAATAAAAAGAAAAAAATGTATGTATAAAGGTGTATGTACAGACTAGTGTAATGGTACTATTTCTATCAATGTGTATATGTATATACTTTATGAATATACACAGCCCTAACTAAAACAGAAATACTGATGTAGTATGCTTAGGGAGGTAGGGAGCAATGCCCCATGAGCCAGCTCTGGACAAAGGGTATTTGAGGGTCCAATCAACCCCCAGCACAATTGTGCTTCCTCCTTTGTCCGTGGCTTCCGTGTTTGACAAACACGGAAGCCACGGACGAAGGAGGAAAGCATTGCTCCCTACCTCCCTAAGCATACTACATCAGCATTTCTGTTTTAGTTAGGGCTGTGTATATTCATAAAGTATATACATATACACATTGATAGAAATAGTACCATTACACTAGTCTGTATATACACCTTTATTCATAAATTTTTTTCTTTTTATTGTGGAAAGACATCAGTGAGTGACAGGGGGATCTGAACCCGGTCCTGATGAAGGGGCATGGTGCCCCGAAACATGTTGACCTACACAGGAAAGGAAGCACATTAACCCGCTTCTTCTTTCCGAATCACACTTTTTTTAACAATACCAGCCAGTATTTATTAAATAGTTTTTTCTATCACCAGGCCAGGTATTTTTTAACATCACGTATTTATCTCACCCCTGACCCCACTGACACTCCCTCCATTTCACTCACATAGCACTTTCATCTAAAAAGGTGCTCCAGCGAAGTCGCTCGTCACAGCACTGCCCCGTCCGACAGCCGGGCGGGAAGACCCCGATGATGAAGCATGACACCAAGGGCCCTTTTGGTGTGTGAGGGGTATTTTAACACATTTTGTGTATTCCATTAAAAACAGGATACACACTGACCCTACGTGAGGTGGACCTTGTTGATTAATAGATAGTGATCACACACCACAGACCTCAGGCTCAAGATACAGCACACGCAGCACACAACAACAGCAGCCCAAGCTGTCCAGGGCACAGACACCCCCCCCCCCAAAAAAACAAAACCACCCCAGAGCGCAAAGGCAAAAGTCCTTCGGGCGACACTCAGGGGCATAAAGCCAAGAAGCAGACCTCAGGCTCACATGCCCTAGAGGCATCCCCAGCCAAGGACTCTTCCACCCTACAAGCGTCTCGCAAAGACAAGAAGACAGTTGCTGTGCCCACAGAGAAGCTGGTACCTGCTAAGAGACCTCATAAAAAGAGCTCTAAGGCAGATTCACCTACAACCTCAACTCCCATCCAGAGCCCTGTGAAGCAGGGAAAGGGGGGCACTATAGGGGGTACACCTGGTAAGTGGGATGGAGGGGCAAAGTAAAGGCCAGGCCAAGCTTTCCGCTGGATCCAGCATGTCTCCAGAGGGAGGGCCATTGGCTGCACCTGATGCACCTTTGGTGGAGAGTGTGCCTGTTTTTTCCACCCCACCTCCCACTCCTACCAAAACAGGGAAGCCATTTAGACTCCCCAAGAAGTGGAAAGGCACCCCTCCACATTCTCCCACCCATACTGGCCTTGCTCTTGTCTACTTTTGGTGCCTATCTGTCTGATATGTGAATAAAGACAGTTACTCCTGTTGTCTGCTTTGTCAGTGTCCTTGCTAAATAAAGGTTTGCTGTGTGTGTATGGTTTACTGTGACACATGCTCTATATGCCACTTCAACATTACCAATTTCTTGTTTCACTTTTTCAGGGTTTTGGAGAGGTGACAGTTCTTCTTGAAGCTTATGCTTGGGGGTGCAATGATGGTGGTTTGTGATGAACTACTGTTATCATAATCATTCTTTGGTCAGTTTAGCTATATTGTACACATGTCATGTTTGTACGCACTGCCAGCACAAAGTGGGATTCTATCCACAGTATTGCAGCCAGGCTGGCCAGGGTCATCATGTCTATATGATCTTTCTTGATGTGTGGCCAGCGGTGTTGGTGTATGGTCATCTTGTGATGGCCAGTCATCCTAGTCACATGGGTAAATTTCAATGTGTGCACTTGGGTGGTTAAGAAGTGTTCAGTTCCGGGAGCACCAAGGGATAGAGGGTCTTCCCTTCACTGGTGAGGCCCGCAAAATCTCGCTCTTCGCGGATGATGTCCTCCTCTCTCTGTCCAATCCGCTGGGTTCCCTCCCGCATTTACAGGAAGTGCTCGCCTCCTTTGAGGGGGTGGCAGGCTTCAGGGTCAACCTGGCCAAATCCTCCATTCTTAACCTAAATCTTTCTCAGGCTGAGGCCTCGCAGCTTCGAGCGCTATCTCCGCTGGACTGGGCACCCTCCTCCGTACAGTATCTAGGGGTCCAACTGACTCCCAAGATCAATCAACTATATGCAGCCAATTTCCCTGTTCTCATCACCCGACTCCAACGGGAACTCTTCCGTTGGAAGCTGCTTTTTCTCTCCTGATTGGGTCGCATACATGCCATCAAAATGACCCCCCTACCTAAACTACTCTATTTATTCCAAGCACTCCCTATAGAACTGGAGGAGGACTTCTTTGCACGTCTCAAGACCATGATCCTGAAGTTTGTGTGGCAGGGGGGAAGGGCACGTTTCTCCTTCTACATGCTAAGGCGCCCGCAGCGAGAGGGGGGGGGGGCTTCCAGACCTTCGCCTCTATTATAAAGCAGCTCAATTGCGTATCCTGGTTGAATGGGCACAGATGGAATCGGAAAAACACTGGCTCCATATGGACCGCAGCGTGGCGGGCAGATCAATCTGGGATTTGATATGGCGCGCTAAAAAAGACAGACCCCTCAATGCGTACATCAGCACCCCGACACGCACTACCCTAAGAGTGTGGGACACTGTGGCTGAGAGGGAGGGCTGGACGTCCTTCCCATCGCCGCTTACCCCGATCCACTTCACCTCTTCCTTTCCTCCAGCGCTCCGAGAGGGGCCGTTCGATGCCTGGAGGACGGGCGGTTGTCTCGCACTCACACACCTGTTCCACAACTACAACCCACTTACTTTTGACAATTGCAAGAGGGACTATGGGGTGGGAGACCAGGAGCGCTACCATCATGCACAACTCCTTCACTGGGCCCTAGGTCCACAGGTTAGGGATGGAGCCACCAGACCTCTTACCACATTCGAATTATTCCTGCTCAAGGCTAAGTCTATGAAAGGGGCAATCTCAGCACTGTATAAGCTCCTACTCTCTACAGAGACTGCACCACGACCACGCTTTATGTCTTGGTGGGAGGGTTTGGCGCAGCGGGACATTGGGGAGGAGGAGTGGAAACACCTGTGAGCAGACATCTTTCGCTTTAATCGCTCCACGAAACTGAGGGAGGCACACATAAAGGTAATGGCAGACTGGTACTTGTACCCAGCTAGACTGGCTAAGATCTTCCCAGGGGCAACTGATAGGTGCTGGAGGGGGTGTGGACTACTGGGTGACTTCCAACACATATGGTGGGACTGCCCCTCCATTAGGCCGTTCTGGGAGGAGATCCTCGCTCAGATAAAATCCATTTTAGGATACCCGGTCCCGGCTACGATGGCAGAAGCACTTCTGGGCCTTCGGGACCCCCAGCTAGAACACCAAACCAGGGCAGATAAAAGAATTATGTGGTTATGTTTAGGGGCTGCTAAACTAGCAATAGCAAAAGCTTGGAAACAGAGGGAGGCACCAGCGATGTCACTGTGGCACTACCGCCTGTGGCAACTGCTCAGCCTGGAACGCATGTCCGACATTTCCCGTGAGGACTTTAAGGACTTCGAGTATCGCTGGGGGCCACTGGCCTCGTTCCTCTCTAAGGGCCTCCCATCTGCGGTGTGCCCCTCTACAATCAGGGCCTTGCACTTGTTCCAGTTTTAAAAAAGGAAAAAAGGCCTCAAGGGCTGACGCGCTACTGTATGGCACTTTCACCACTGGGGGGGTGGGAGAGGGTGTTCGGGGGGGTGGGGAGGGTAAGTTGAGGGTTATGGGGTTTCTTTGTTACTGTCCGAATACGGGTAAAAGGTCCACCTTTAGCGGTCCTGGCGCTATGGGGACGCGACAATGGCGGAGGCTCTCGCTGGTATGGATGGAGCTTTGAGGTTGGGAGTGCCTGTCCTACATAAGGGTATTGTGATGAGCCATAGCACTTGGGGACTCTTCCTTCTGGACTCTGCTGAGACTCGACCCTGGCAGCCCAAGCAATGACTGTTATAGACTTACTGTGCATGGTCCAGAGGTGTCTTGAGTCGTTGTTAAGTATTGACCCCTTAACTTGGCCATACTGTGAATGCAGTGCTCCTTGTCTTATGGGCCCCTGCATGGGCATGTTGGCGGATTGTGTCCTGCTTTTTTTGCGAATGTGGACAACAATAAAATCTGTTTACAAAAAAGAAGTGTTCAGTGTGGAGGGGCGTTGCCACCAGCATGGCCGAGTAGGACGTGTGCCTGTGCTGCTCTAGCCAGCTGAAAAGGTCCAACGTATTTAATGGTGGCCAGCGGTCCCTATATATGGCGTAAACATACTGCTGAGGGTCCCCATGTAACCTGGTGACAGAAGATAGTGCGGCAGTGGCATGAAGTACCTGTAACTGGTGGCGACGGAGGCTGGAGTATAGGCCCCGGGGAGACGTCCAAGATGGCGCCGCAGTAGTGCTGGGAGGAGGAGCGGCGCGGCAGAGGACATCCGCGGCAGTGCCGTTCTGAAAGTGCCCAACGGAGGGCCCCCCACTCAGCAGACGGGGCTGTGGTGACTGGAGGAGCGCCCACGGAGCTCGGCCTGGGCTCCGGACTGCATGCCCGACACCTGGGGACGAAGCCGCCACGGCCTGGACCCACCTGCCAGACCAGAGGCTTTGGCCTGGGTGGCTTGTGGAGAGCGCCGTGAATCTGGGGCAAGGCGAGGCGGCGGGGTAGTGCGGCACCGAGAAGATCCCCCATCTGGAGTGGGCCCGCAGCTGTGTTGCCGCTCTGCCTCTGAGAACGAGGTGAGAGGCGTGGAGCATCTGGGAGCTGGTGTCGGCTCTGACGGGCCCTGCGGCGAATGAAGCAGAGGCTGCCGAGACCGTGGCCTGGTGGAAGCAGGCGGTGGAGTGAGTGGTGACGAGAAAAAGCTGTGGAGGGGGCCCTTGAGGAACAGTATCATTGATTTGGCATTCACCGCCTGAGAGGCCCCCGGGGCCCACGCAATTAAGGAGGGCCTGGACTGTGCCTGACTGGTGGGAAGGCCCTGGAGGCCTAGCTGAGGTGAGGAGAGGCCCAGAGAACCGGTTGGTCTGTGAGAAAGTGTTAGAACCGGGGTCTCTAGTTGGCAGGGGTATGTACCCTAGTCCAAGTAGGGACCACCGCTTCCGACCTGGTAGCTTGGCGCAGAGCAGCAAAGGCGTAACTTCAGAGGCAATGTGTAAAGTATTTGTGCAACACACCCACAACTCCCAGTGAAACACGCACACAAGAAAAAGGTACTACACCTATGTGTTATAAAAATAAAGACATCTTTATCTCAGTTTCAGGTAGTATCAATAATAAGATAAATCCAGGTTCCAGGCAAGATCAATAGTCAGGTAAATACAGTTCCTAGGCCAGATCAGGAATGAAATAAAGCCAGTGTCCAGGCAAGATTAATAACAAATGAAGTCAGCTCCCAGAACTGATCAAATCACCAAAAAGTCACATGTGCCAAGAGTTCCTATTGGTAATGTCCTTCTAACAGTGTCCCTTTGGTGGGGGGTAATAATGGAGCAAAAGCGGTGTACGGACTCCCAGTCACGACACAGTAAAACAAGCCAATCTCGGGTCCTCGAAGGCACACAGTTCTCCAAGGGAAAAACAGTTCCTTAGGTGAGGTAAACACTTGCGGCTACTGCTGCGCTGCTGGTAATTACAGCATGCCCGCACCGTTAAGGGAGACGGCCTCCCCCAGCCAGATAAGCACAGTCCCGGGCAGAGCGAGTTCAAATGGGCCAACCCGCAACTTCTAAGACAAGGTCCCTGTTAGGCCCATTGCCCACTCACAGGGCTCTGACTGTAATCTCTCTCTACCACCCCCAGGGTCTCCAGTCGCTTGTTCCTCGGGAAAAGACCTGTTCCCTGGCGGCCCGCTATGATGTGCAGTTTCGTCCGGGGTGACCCTGGGGTTTCATTTGAGGCCCAAGCAGTCTCCCGCAATTGAATAGACACTGCCCAAGGTGCTGATACTTAGAAAACTTGGCCCCCCCCTTCGCTGGGACAGTCAGCTCGCAGCCCGCACCCCGCCTGAACAACACAGCAGACAGGGGATTAGAGCGCACACTGAGGTGTTACCTGCGATTGAAGCGGGTGGGTGCCCTCGTGAAGCTCCTCTCTCCCCCGGGCTCCCAGTCTTCACGCCACTTGCACGGCAGCTGGCGGGGAAAGCCCTTTCCTTTCTCCACGCGACCTCGCTCCTGCTTGCACTCCTCGTTGCCAGGCAACGCCCCGTGCGGTCATCAATCACAGCGCGGCTTCCCGATGACGCTTGTGGTGACGTGGCCAGTGCTCCCGAGGTTCCCAGGCGGCGGCGATCTCCGGCTTACAGAGCTCACTAGGGGAAGCGTGCCACGGCGATTTTGGACGGCGGTATTTCTGGGGTGCACAGTACTTGGATACACAGGGCCACACAAGGCTGCCCAGCAAAGTCAGGCCCCGGGCCGGCGGCGATGATTCTGGTGTCACAGCGCTTCTTTGTCACAGCGCTTCAGTTCCCCCACAGCGATGCGTAGTCCCACTACAAAGAGAACGTGGTGAGCCTTCGGAATCCTACCGGGGGAGTTCAAGTAGCCAGGACCACAGGGCCAACGGTGCTGGGGACCAGCACAACGTTGCAGGGCAATTCTTGAAAGGGTCGTTGTTCCACAAGGCAGTTTTTAAAACAATGTGCTCCACGGAAAGGTAGTTCTCTTCAGATTAAAAAGGGAGCAGTCCTAAAAATAAGGCAGTCCTTAGGAATATGGTGGAGACACTCTGGTGGTGTTTTCTTCAGTCTCCTCTTGCAGGGCAGGATCAGCAGACAGTAGGGCAGCTCAGCAGGTTGTGGGGCAGCAGTTCCTTGGAGCAGTCAGCCTCCTTCCTAGTGGCAATCCTCTTGCGCAGCAGTCCTCACTCCAGCAGGGATTCTTCCAGGTCCAGCAGTGTAACAAGAAGTGAGGCCAGTACCCTCCCTTATATATCTTTCAATCTAAGGGCTAGAAAGTGGTGGAAGCCTCTGGAAGGGTCTGGGGGCAGGGGCTTCTGGAAGAGTCCAGGGAGTTCTGGTATGTTCCCTGCCTTCCCTGACCTAGGTTTCACAGTGACGAGAGACAGGCCGTTAAGGCTACAGTGGGCCGCCCATCACAGCTCATCCCAGGGATGAAGGTGTGAATCACCACTCCCACCTCCCAACCCAGGCAGGCTATCAGTATGCAGAGGGGAGGGGGGAGGTCTGCAGCCTAATCTAAGTGTAGGCAGGAAAAGGTCCCCTTTATAAAAGTGGGATCACTAGCGAAGGAATGCTCAAACCCTATATATCATTGGAAAGGGTTCCCCGCCCCGAGTCCAACAAGACCAAACATGATAGACTTATTAGGTCCCTGTCAGAAGTTATTCCACAAGGGGAGGCTCCCAATGTTAGCCTATGGAGGATTAAACCTTACTGCGGTAGCAGTGGCTTGTGGCAGATATGCCATCCTCACAAGGTTTTAGGGGAGAGCACCTGCACCTCAGCACTGTTTAGCAGTGGTGAGGCGCCCAGAGTCCTAAGTCCAACAAAATATAGGATAAAAATGGGAGGCAAAAAGGGCAAAAAATGTTGGGGAGACCACCCTAAGGCTGACAGGTCTAACAGAAAGGAAGGTGCCTTAGCCCTGATTACTCTGTTGGCACATATCCCTTGTACTGTGGCTGGAGTGGGGGAGGCAGCCGGGATGCCTATCCTTAACGGAAGTGGTGATGGACGGAGCATCTGAATCAATCAAACACTCACACCCAGTCAAAAGATCTGGGTTTAATCCATCACTGTTCTTTAGCCCACTCTGCCACCCCAGTTCAGACATGGCTACATGCAAATCAGTCTGACCCTGTGCCTCATGGGAACAGTCCAGCCCGAACTGCCAAGCCATGCCTTCCCTGGACCGGAAACAAGCTTCCGAGGACCGGTTTCTGGCATTCCAGCCGTCTTCAGCCCGGCTTGCTTGAATCCAGTGGCAAAGTGAGCAAGGGACTCACGTCTGAGCGTCTGAGTTAAACTATACAGGCTGAAGAAGGCTGATAGCCAGAAACCGGTCCTTGGATGCTTGATTCCGGTCTAGGAAAGACATGGCTTGGTAGTTCGGGCTGGACTGTTCCCATGAGGCACAGGGTCAAGGCTGATTTGCATATAGCCAGTGTCTGACCTAGGGTGGTGTGGAGTGGAAAAAAACGATGGATTTAGGCCCACATCTTTGTACTGGGGTGAATGTAAGACATTGTTCTGCATTCTGTCCATCAACTGTGTTTTTTGCAATTTTCACCCCGAGTGGGCTGGGTATGCTCAGATGTGAGTCCCAGGCTCTCCACATCACTGGAGTCAAGCTATCCAGGCTGAAGAAGGCTGATAGCCAGAAACCGGTCCTTGGATGCTTGATTTCGGTCTAGGAAAGACATGGCATGGTAGTTCGGGCTGGACTGTTCCCATGAAGCACAGGGTCAAGGCTGATTTGCATATAGTCAGTGTCTGACCTAGGGTGGTGTGGAGTGGAAAAAGACGATGGATTTAGGCCCAGATCTTTGTACTGGGGTGAATGTAAGACATTGCTCTGCATTCTGTCCATCAACTGTGTTTTTTGCAATTTTCACCACGAGTGGGCTGGATATGCTCAGGCGTGAGTCCCAGGCTCTCCACATCACTGGAGTCAAGCTATCCAGGCTGAAGAAGGCTGATAGCCAGAAACCGGTCCTTGGATGCTTGATTCCGGTCTAGGAAAGACATGGCTTGGTAGTTCGGGCTGGACTGTTCCCATGAGGCACAGGGTCAAGGCTGATTTGCATATAGCCAGTGTCTGACCTAGGGTGGTGTGGAGTGGAAAAAAACGATGGATTTAGGCCCAGATCTTTGTACTGGGGTGAATGTAAGACATTGTTCTGCATTCTGTCCATCAACTGTGTTTTTTGCAATTTTCATCCCGAGTGGGCTGGGTATGCTCAGACGTGAGTCCCAGGCTCTGCACATCACTGGAGTCAAGCTATCCAGGCTGAAGAAGGCTGATAGCCAGAAACAGGTCCTTGGATGCTTGATTCCGGTCTAGGAAAGACATGGCTTAGTAGTTCGGGCTGGACTGTTCCCATGAGGCACAGGGTCAAGGCTGATTTGCATATAGCCAGTGTCTGACCTAGGGTGGTGTGGAGTGGGAAAAACAATGGATTTAGGCCCAGATCTTTGTACTGGGGTTAATGTAAGACATTGCTCTGCATTCTGTCCATCAACTGTGTTTTTTGCAATTTTCACCCCGAGTGGGCTGGGTATGCTCAGACGTGAGTCCCAGGCTCTCCACATCACTGGAGTCAAGCTATCCAGGCTGAAGAAGGCTGATAGCCAGAAACCGGTCCTTGGATGCTTGATTCCGGTCTAGGAAAGACATGGCTTGGTAGTTCGGGCTGGACTGTTCCCATGAGGCACAGGGTCAAGGCTGATTTGCATATAGCCAGTGTCTGACCTAGGGTGGTGTGGAGTGGAAAAAAACGATGGATTTAGGCCCAGATCTTTTTACTGGGGTGAATGTAAGACATTGTTCTGCATTCTGTCCATCAACTGTGTTTTTTGCAATTTTCATCCCGAGTGGGCTGGGTATGCTCAGACGTGAGTCCCAGGCTCTCCACTAAGCATGGGCGGAAAATCCGTTCCACTCGCGGATTTTGCGGATTTTCGGTAAATTCGCGATCCGCGAACGCTTGTGAATTTACTGAAAATCCGCAAATTCGCACGCAGCGGATTTTTTTTTCTTGGTGATACAATTTTGCGGCGTAAGTTCGCAATTGCGAACATGTAGGTGCGGCGGGCAACAACAATCTCGCACTCGCGAAATTACAAAATTTGCAATTCTGCACAAGAAATCGACTAGCAAGCAGCATAGACCTTCTGAAAATGATGATTTTTATCAGAATAACTCCTCAGGTTGACATTTGCCTGCCCTTTTTTTTTATTTGAGGCCTTTTGACTTTCTTTGGATCACTTTTGGATTAGAAATCAACTTTCACAAGTAAGCTTGTTTGGGGCATTACATTGGCTGTTCTGCAGAAAAACGAGTTTTACTAAACTGAAAGCACTCAGCAGGTGCAAAAGTTCAAATTCATCATTAGTAGCAATTCCCTGTAGTGCTTCCTGACTGGGGCCCCTCCAGAGTTCAGTTTCTAGTTGCAACAATTGTATGACCCTGCTCTGACCCTCACAGCCGATCATAGAATAGCTACAAGTAGGCCACAAAGGACCTGGAAAAACAAATTGCACTACAACAGAAAGCAAATTACAGATAAGGAAGCAGGTGCCAGACTGGAATTTTAAAACAGTGACACATTAATAAATCAACCCCAAATTAATTCATGTCAGTTGAAGCAGGGCAGGTGTGCTTGCTTTTTCCCCCCATAATCTACAGTGATGATGATGAACCAGAGGGTGGCATTGATATACCAGAGGGTGGCATGGGTGAAACAGAGGGTGGCAGTGTTGAAACAGAGGGTGCTGTGAACCTGTGATGATGAACCAGGTGTAGAAACAACATAGTCGCGACCGTTGCGTGCCGACAAGTAAGTTCGCAATTGCGAACTGGTACAAAATCCTCGCGAACTGGCAGAAACCCTTGCGAACACTATCAAAACAAAAAAATCCGCAAATTTGCGAGAATTCGCGGATTTTGCGGATTGCGAGTTCGCAAATATGCAAATTCGCGAACGCCAGATTCGCAAAATTCGCCATGCTTACTCTCCACATCACTGGAGTCAAGCTATCCAGGCTGAAGAAGGCTGATAGCCAGAAACCGGTCCTTGGATGCTTGATTCCGGTCTAGGAAAGACATGGCTTGGTAGTTGGGCTGGACTGTTCCCATGAGGCACAGGGTCAAGGCTGATTTGCATATAGCCATTGTCTGACCTAGGGTGGTGTGGAGTGGAAAAAGACGATGGATTTAGGCCCAGATCTTTGTACTGGGGTGAATGTAAGACATTGCTCTGCATTCTGTCCATCAACTGTGTTTTTTGCAATTTTCACCCCGAGTGGGCTGGATATGCTCAGGCGTGAGTCCCAGGCTCTCCACATCACTGGAGTCAAGCTATCCAGGCTGAAGAAGGCTGATAGCCAGAAACCGGTCCTTGGATGCTTGATTCCGGTCTAGGAAAGACATGGCTTGGTAGTTCGGGCTGGACTGTTCCCATGAGGCACAGGGTCAAGGCTGATTTGCATATAGCCAGTGTCTGACCTAGGGTGGTGTGGAGTGGAAAAAAACGATGGATTTAGGCCCAGATCTTTGTACTGGGGTGAATGTAAGACATTGTTCTGCATTCTGTCCATCAACTGTGTTTTTTGCAATTTTCATCCCGAGTGGGCTGGGTATGCTCAGACGTGAGTCCCAGGCTCTGCACATCACTGGAGTCAAGCTATCCAGGCTGAAGAAGGCTGATAGCCAGAAACAGGTCCTTGGATGCTTGATTCCGGTCTAGGAAAGACATGGCTTAGTAGTTCGGGCTGGACTGTTCCCATGAGGCACAGGGTCAAGGCTGATTTGCATATAGCCAGTGTCTGACCTAGGGTGGTGTGGAGTGGGAAAAACAATGGATTTAGGCCCAGATCTTTGTACTGGGGTTAATGTAAGACATTGCTCTGCATTCTGTCCATCAACTGTGTTTTTTGCAATTTTCACCCCGAGTGGGCTGGGTATGCTCAGACGTGAGTCCCAGGCTCTCCACATCACTGGAGTCAAGCTATCCAGGCTGAAGAAGGCTGATAGCCAGAAACCGGTCCTTGGATGCTTGATTCCGGTCTAGGAAAGACATGGCTTGGTAGTTCGGGCTGGACTGTTCCCATGAGGCACAGGGTCAAGGCTGATTTGCATATAGCCAGTGTCTGACCTAGGGTGGTGTGGAGTGGAAAAAAACGATGGATTTAGGCCCAGATCTTTTTACTGGGGTGAATGTAAGACATTGTTCTGCATTCTGTCCATCAACTGTGTTTTTTGCAATTTTCATCCCGAGTGGGCTGGGTATGCTCAGACGTGAGTCCCAGGCTCTCCACTAAGCATGGGCGGAAAATCCGTTCCACTCGCGGATTTTGCGGATTTTCGGTAAATTCGCGATCCGCGAACGCTTGTGAATTTACTGAAAATCCGCAAATTCGCACGCAGCGGATTTTTTTTTCTTGGTGATACAATTTTGCGGCGTAAGTTCGCAATTGCGAACATGTAGGTGCGGCGGGCAACAACAATCTCGCACTCGCGAAATTACAAAATTTGCAATTCTGCACAAGAAATCGACTAGCAAGCAGCATAGACCTTCTGAAAATGATGATTTTTATCAGAATAACTCCTCAGGTTGACATTTGCCTGCCCTTTTTTTTTATTTGAGGCCTTTTGACTTTCTTTGGATCACTTTTGGATTAGAAATCAACTTTCACAAGTAAGCTTGTTTGGGGCATTACATTGGCTGTTCTGCAGAAAAACGAGTTTTACTAAACTGAAAGCACTCAGCAGGTGCAAAAGTTCAAATTCATCATTAGTAGCAATTCCCTGTAGTGCTTCCTGACTGGGGCCCCTCCAGAGTTCAGTTTCTAGTTGCAACAATTGTATGACCCTGCTCTGACCCTCACAGCCGATCATAGAATAGCTACAAGTAGGCCACAAAGGACCTGGAAAAACAAATTGCACTACAACAGAAAGCAAATTACAGATAAGGAAGCAGGTGCCAGACTGGAATTTTAAAACAGTGACACATTAATAAATCAACCCCAAATTAATTCATGTCAGTTGAAGCAGGGCAGGTGTGCTTGCTTTTTCCCCCCATAATCTACAGTGATGATGATGAACCAGAGGGTGGCATTGATATACCAGAGGGTGGCATGGGTGAAACAGAGGGTGGCAGTGTTGAAACAGAGGGTGCTGTGAACCTGTGATGATGAACCAGGTGTAGAAACAACATAGTCGCGACCGTTGCGTGCCGACAAGTAAGTTCGCAATTGCGAACTGGTACAAAATCCGCGCGAACTGGCAGAAACCCTTGCGAACACTATCAAAACAAAAAAATCCGCAAATTTGCGAGAATTCGCGGATTTTGCGGATTGCGAGTTCGCAAATATGCAAATTCGCGAACGCCAGATTCGCAAAATTCGCCATGCTTACTCTCCACATCACTGGAGTCAAGCTATCCAGGCTGAAGAAGGCTGATAGCCAGAAACCGGTCCTTGGATGCTTGATTCCGGTCTAGGAAAGACATGGCTTGGTAGTTGGGCTGGACTGTTCCCATGAGGCACAGGGTCAAGGCTGATTTGCATATAGCCATTGTCTGACCTAGGGTGGTGTGGAGTGGAAAAAAACGATGGATTTAGGCCCAGATCTTTGTACTGGGGTGAATGTAAGACATTGTTCTGCATTCTGTCCATCAACTGTGTTTTTTGCAATTTTCACCCCGAGTGGGCTGGGTATGCTCAGACGTGAGTCCCCCGCTCTCCACATCACTGGAGTCAAGCTATCCAGGCTGAAGAAGGGTGATAGCCAGAAAACAGTCCTTGGATGCTTGATTCCGGTCTAGGAAAGACATGGCTTGGTAGTTCGGGCTGGACTGTTCCCATGAGGCACAGGGTCAAGGCTGATTTGCATATAGCCATTGTCTGACCTAGGGTGGTGTGGAGTGGAAAAAAACGATGGATTTAGGCCCAGATATTTGTACTGGGGTGAATGTAAGACATTGTTCTGCATTCTGTCCATCAACTGTGTTTTTTGCAATTTTCACCCCGAGTGGGCTGAGTATGCTCAGACGTGAGTCCCAGGCTCTCCACATCACTGGAGTCAAGCTATCCAGGCTGAAGAAGGCTGATAGCCAGAAACCGGTCCTTGGATGCTTGATTCCGGTCTAGGAAAGACATGGCTTGGTAGTTCGGGCTGGACTGTTCCCATGAGGCACAGGTTCAAGGCTGATTTGCATATAGCCAGTGTCTGACCTAGGGTGGTGTGGGGTGGAAAAAAACAATGGATTTAGGCCCAGATCTTTATACTGGGGTGAATGTAAGACATTGTTCTGCATTCTGTCCATCAACTGTGTTTTTTGCAATTCCTTAACGAGAAGCAGTAGGGTCACCTATACTGGGCCTGCTTTGCTTTGCTCTGCCGTTCTATCTGACTAAGAAGATTGCTGCAGTTGGTGGAAGAGCGGCGAAAACTGGACGGGCTAGCGGATAGTTAGGTCCCTGCCGAAGCGCGGATAGTGGACGGTGCAACATGGGCAAGAAACATAGAGACCCTAGGACCCCCCGACAAGGGACTCTGGAACGATACACCACGGCTCCCCTCCCCCTGGAGACCGACTCACCGGGAGTGCGTACAGACACGGCACTATTGATGGGGGCCATACAAGCGTCCAGGGAGGACATACAGGCGTCCGTGCGGCCCTGGAAACCAGGATCGGGGAAGTGGGCTCTGAGGTCACGCTTCTACGGCAGGACTTTCGCAACTTAACGGAACGTGTGACAGTGGCGGAGACTAGACTGGGGGAGGCCGAAGACACCATCGAGGACCTGAAGGCGGGTATGGCAGATGCCCAATCCTCGCATAAACAGCTCCTGTGGAAGGTGGACGACGCAGAAAACCGGGCCCGGCGCAAAAACCTCTGTTTTGTGGGCTTTAGGGAAGGAATTGAAGGGGCCAATATGGCGGAGTTCCTGCACTCCTGGCTGATGCGCACTTACCCGAAAGATAAGTTCTCGGCATGCTTTGTGATAGAACGGGCACATTGGGCACTGATGGCGAAGCAGCCAGTGGGGGCTAGGTCATGGCCAGTCATTGCCAGCTTCCTGAATTTCTTGGACAGAGACATGATCTTAAGGGAAGCTAGGAAGCTAGGCAAAATCCGTCTGAAGAACGCACAGATCATGATATTTCCAGAGTATAGCCAGGTAGTGCAGAAGCAGAGGCGCTCTTTCGACGCGGTGAAGGCTAAACTGAGGGATCTTCGCATTCAGTACATTCTTCTCTTCCCTGCAAAGTTAAAAGTCATCTACAAGGATAGAACGTATTTCTTTTCGCACCCGGAAGACGCGTGGCAGTGAATGGAGGAGCGCCGCCCCTGACAAGACTTGCGGCGGGCGCTCGGAGGGCAACGGAGGCTGGGACGCCCACGGAGACCCAGAGGGGGTCGCCAAAGCCACAGAGACTGAGACAAACTCTTGGAAGCAGAAATGTGGCGACCACCCCTTACCCAGTACAAGGAACAATACGTCTGCGGCGGAGCTCGACCTCCTTGGACCCCGGTCTGCTGCCGGGTTCCAGGTTTTGCTGCGTAGCTGGGAACGTACGGTCAGGGGGAGAGGAAGAGCCTGATGGTACTTCTTCGGAGGGTGACGACGCGGAGGAGCAATCACTTCATCCCCTGGTAGTGGCGATCAACAACTTGGAGCAGGAATCGGTCCAGGAAGCAGGAGCATCGCAAGGGGACCCCCCGAACTCTAATTCCTGAAGCAGGGACACGCTGGACTGACCATGTATGGACTCCGTGGCCGGGGAGCACGCAAGTTGGATAACCCCTTACAATTTGCTCTGTTCTCTGGTCTAATGTTCTTTCTTGTTTGTATCTGCTTGAGAGTATACCTCTGTATGTTTCCTAGTTAAAGGTTTCAGAGCGGGTTTCTTGGGGGTAAGATTGCGAGGGCGACAGATCTCCTTCACCTGCAAGGCCTACTCTCTGTCTTAGGATGGCGATGGGACTGGAGGGGAGAGGGAGGTGGGTTGGGGGAGGGGGGTTACCCCTTTATCGGGTTTGGGAGGGGAGTCGGATCTACATGAGTCAACACTATGGTTGGGGTTGTTGGTTGGGGGGGATTTGTTTCAGCATGTCATGATGAGAATTGTCATTCACACCTGGGATCCCGGAGTCCTATTTCCTCTGCAACTGAGAGACTTATGTTACAATGCCAAATACACTGCCAGTTAGTCATAATACGGTGGCCCCGGTTGGGGGGGGGACTAAAATTCTAACTTGTAATGTGAATGGCCTGGGCAACAAAGTTAAAAGGGGTCTGGTACAAGCCTACGTGAAACGGGTTGGGCCTGTTATTGTCCTGATGCAGGAGACACACCTTCAGGGCACCAAGTGTGGCTTCCTGTTGAGGGGTCCTTAAAGAGTGCTAATGCATGCGGGGTACACCAGGGGCTCTAGGGGGTAGCCATCCTGATTAAGAAGACCCCTCCCTATGTGGTCGCGCAGACTTGGATAGACCCTATGTGGACCTACATGGGGGTGCGGGCTTGTGGGGAAGACAGGAATGTAAAATCATTTCCGTTTATTCGCCACCTAAACTGTAGGCCGGGACACTGTCGGGAGTCACAGACATTCTACTGAACACTTCGGAGATCCTACAGGTGGTGGGCGGGACTTTAACGATGTCATGTCTCCGGCTCAGGATAGATTAGGCTGTAGGTCTAGGGACCCGACCCCAACTCCTCTGGCCAGAACTGTCTCCACACTAGGATTAGTGGACATATGGAGGTGGCTCCACCCAGACGCTAGCATCTACTTGTACTACTCGGGAGCTCATAGGGTGTACTCTAGACTAGACTATATCTTTATGTCCAGGCAGGCACTAAGTGTGGAGGATATGGCGGAGTATCAGGCGAGAGGCATCTCGGACCATTCACCTCTCCTGGCACAGGTGGGGGGGCGTCGGGCCGTGGGGACAAAGAATTGGAGGCTGACGGCTTGGGATTTACAGAACAAGGATCGACTGAAGGGCCTAAGAGCGGATGTGAAGGTCTACCTAGCTGAAAACTAGTGTTCTGTTTAGTCGGGGATAGTCCTTTGGGAAGCCCTTAAGGCGGTCCAGAACAATTTGGCATGGGAAAAGAGGAAAGTGCCGGAAGAGGTCCGGACTTTGGAAGCCCAGATTTAAAATTTGGAACGCGACCAAGTGGTCAATAAAGACCCACAGACTCTTAGACGACTTCTGGATGTACAGCAACAATACAGGGATTTGGCGACGGGAGAGGCAAAAACGCAGGGGATTGCGACGTTACATCGGCTGTATGATGTAGTGGATAAATCGGGGAGGCTCTTGGCGTGGCTGAGTAGAAAGGACAGACACGCAGATAGCTCAGATCTTTCCTGCCTACTATGGGGACTTTTATGAGGCTAGGAACCTGGGTACGCAGGAGGACGCGTTGCGGTACATGGCCCAAATTGATGTCCCTGTGCTTTCGGAGGATGACCAGAGGGACTTGGAGGGGGGGATAACTATAGATGAAATAAAGGAAGCCTTGACTAAACTACATCCGGGGAAATACCCTGGCCCCAACGGGTTCCCCGCTGAATTCTTTAAAAAAACAGCAGATCTTCTTGCTCTTTGGGGGAGCGGCACAGGAGGGTATGCTGCCGCCTGCATGGCCACAATTGTCCTGATATATAAGGCAGGTAAGCCCCCGGTGGACTGTGCGTCGTACCCCCCTATATCACTGCTGAACGTGGAGGTTAAACTCCTTGCAACAATCTAAGCTCTCGGATTACGGCGGGTAATCCCGGACCTGGCTCATTTGGAACAGACGGGTCTCCTACCGGATAGGGCCACCAGACTGAATCTTAAACGGACCCATAATTGGTTGATGGAGGTGTGTGCTAGGCGGGACTCCCACCTGTTTTTATCCCTGGACGAAAAGGCGTTTGACAAAGTAAATTGACCCTTCCTCGAATGAGCGTTGTCCAGATTCGATTTCTAACCTAAGTTCAGGCAGTGGGTGCGGTTGTTGTATACAGATCCCAGGGCTAGAGTTAAGGTCAACGGGGTGTTGTCTGAGGATTTCCCCATACGAAGGGGGACCCTTTGCTTTTCGCTCTAACCATAGAAGTAGTGGCATGCGCGATCAGACAGGATGGGGATATTATGGGCTTTAGAATCGGCCCGTCGGACCCGCACGAAGAAAAAATATAATTGTACGCGGAGGACGTCCTCCTGTATGTCACCCAACCTGTCACCACTGTCCCAGCATTGTTCACGCCGCTGGACTGGTATGGTACTCACGCGGGCTATCAGATTAATTGGCATAGGTCCATTCTCTACGAACCCCGAGGGGGTGAGAACCATGGCGCGGCGCACCTGCCTATATTATATTTATGGAGGCAAGGGGAAGGAACGACTGCATTCCGCCACCAGAGTCACCCTGGGGATATGAGAGAGGGTGACTAGGGCAATAGGTTGGACGCACACACCGACGAAACAGACCCCAATATGGCACTTTTCCTGGCTGCAGGAGCTACACAAACTGCGTGGGTTCCAGAGATGGGATGACATAGGTGTCTCCGTACTGGGGGACCTGGTGAAGAGAGGGGAACTAAAGTCCTTCCAGGTTTTTACGGTGGAATATGGGCTGCACCACACACAATACTATAGATATGCGCAGCTGAGACATGCATGGCGGGCGGAGGAGGCTTTGGTGGGGCCCCTGCCGGAGTATGCCCCATTGGAGGGACGCCTGTTGCAGGAACATATCCCGAGCAAGGCAGTCTCCCTGACTTATAAAACATTGATCAATAACACACCGGTTGGGCTAGTAAAACTCAGAGAAACATGGAAGCAGGATGTAGGGGAGATGGATATGGTTGATTGGGACACAGCCCTGATGCACCCGAGGGAAGTTGCCATCAATTCCCGCCTACGACTTATCCAGTATAAAATTTTTCACTGGGTCTATTATGATAGGGTACGCTTACACCGTATGGGGACGGTAGGGACACACAGTGCCTCAGTGTGGTCAGGAGAGGGGGCATTTCTACCACATTACTTGGCAGTGCCCTGACATACAGAACTATTGGACGGAGGTCTTGAGGGAGATGGGGGCGGTCCTGGAGGTCACCCTACCACTAGATCCCAAATTGGTCCTGCTGGGCATAACGAATAATGTCGACTTGAGCCGCCCACTCCTGATCTTTGTGGTTTTGGCCTTGGTGGTAGCTAAGATGGATGTGGTGAAGGCATGGGGAGCCTCTACCCCGTCAAGGCTGGATGAGTGGAGGAGGGGCATGGATTTATACATGGCGGCAGAGAGGGTCACATACATGGCAAGTGTCTGCCCTAAGAAGTTGAATAGAGTGTGGGGGAAATGGTGCCGATATCATGGGTTGGATGGGGGACTGTGAACCAGGGTGGTATGGGTGTGTGGTCACTTGGGTTGGGGGGCAGATTTATCTGGGTCTGTGTCCTAGTATCTTGGGGTCCTTGAAGAAGTAATGTAAAGCCCGAAGGAGTGGAGGATGGAAACATGATTTTGTGGGAGGGGGGAAGTGGGTGGGGAGACAAAGGGTGGTGTTTGATGATCTTTTGTGACATGCCAGTTATGTTCATGCACTCTAAAAAGCAAATAAAAATATATATTTTTAAAAAGCAGTGTTCAGTGTGAAGGGGTGACTTTGTCAGTAGTGTTGATGTGTGTGTGCCCTGCAATGCCAACTTTACACATGTGTCACCCAGGAGTTTAGTGCCTGGTATTTGTATTGGTCAGCCCTGTGGTTGAGATTGTGTGCACATGTGGGAGTTGTAGGTTGTGCACTGTGCAGTGTGTTGGTGTGTCCTTGCACTTCTGAGGGACACCTACTTCTTGTTGGTGGCAATTGTGAGTATGCAAAGTGTGTGACTGCAAGTCAGTGTTGTGTTTTGTTGATCAGCCATGTGTCTTGATACTGTTTGTACTCACTGTGCAGACCTGCTCGGCCACACTGACATTGTGGGTGTGTTTTCTCATGCATTGCTGTCTTTCTGGCTGCAGTATGACATGTGGCGTGTGGAGTCATAACATCCCCTATCTGTGCTTCTGATGCCTACTCATTGCAAGTGTGCACTCCATCTATTTTTGTATGGGGCACTCCTCACCTGTCCACTACTGACGTACACACCATTTCACTCTCATGTCAGCTGTCCCCTTGGATTGCCAGTGTGTGTGCCTCCCCACCACTTCATTTGTTACACTATGCTTTGTGGTGCTGATCTGTGCTCAGGACCAATGTGCCACTCAGGACAGTTTCCCAACTGGGTATATGTGATTTTCTTGTGCTGTTTTGCAGCCATGGTTGCTCATATGCCGTTCAACTGTTTGTGCTGCACAGTCCTCTGGTCATGATGTTTTCACCTGGGTGTCCCTGAGTTGTGCATCTGTGGATGTTGGGTTAGCTGTATGTGTGTTTGCTGAGATGCTGCTTCCCTTCCTGAGTGTGATGTTGTGTGTGTACTGTGCTGATTTGTGTTGTGGGTGTTCATGGTGTGTCACTTATATCTGTGTGGAACTGGTATGTTTGGTGTGCACACACTGCTTGTTGTACATGTAGTGCTGTTAGTGTATGTTGCCTTGTCCTTGCCTGGTGTGCATCCCCTGATGTCCAGCTGTGTTTGCAATGTGATGTATTGGCATGCGCATCTGTTGTGTGTTTGATGTGGATGTGTGCAGTGTTTGGGCTGTAATCTCTCTTGCAGCTGACAGATGCTCTGTGTGTGATGTTCTATTTGCATGTCAGTGTGTGTGTTTTGTTGGTGTGTTGTGATTCATTAAGATGTGTGATGCCAGTGTAGTGTGCATTAATTGTGTGTCTGTCATATGCACTTAGGGCCATTCTTGTTCCTGGGCTTGTTTTGGGTGCAAACTTTGGGGTTTCTCCTCTCATATTTGACCTGCCACTTGTAAGGATTGTGCATGTGCAAGCATGTGGTATACTATGACACCATGTTGACTTGATGGGTGTTGTGGTATGTCTGTCTGTGTTTCATTGTAGGCCCATTGCTCCCAGTTTGTGTCCATGATTGTTTTGAGATGATGCACTTCTTGTCTGTGTTGAGGTATGTTGTCTGTGCATTGTTCCTGAGTGATGATGTTGTGTACTTCTGTTCTGTCTGGGCTCCCATTGCCTTTCTACAGTTTTGCTCCACAGGTCTGGTCTTGTTGTACTTCTGTGTATGTTGTTAGTGGGTTTTATGTTTGGCTGTTGTTTTTGTGCTAGCATTGGTTCAGGAATGCCTGAGTGTACTTGTGTGCGATGTCTGTGGATGCCCCCAAGGGAGTGTGATTGTTTGTCAGTGTATTGACTGGACATTATTGGCACCCTTTTGTGTGTTTGACCCCGGTGTTGTGTGCTGCAGGTGTGAGGTTGTTGGGGGGTGGGGGGTAGGGGGTGTGAAGGATCCAAGTTGTGTTTGATAGTCATGTAGTGTAACAATGGGCCCTGTATGTTGTGCTGCTGACTTACACCTGTCAAGTAGTTGGATACAGATGTGGGTGTTCACTGTTTGACTTCTGAAACTTCGTTTCATCTCTGTCCCTATACATGGGTTTGAAACAGTGAGAGGTACCCCTTAAATTATCAAGGGAAATGAGGTACAAATACCGAACACAAAATGTAATCCCCTTGACCCAATAATCATAAAAGCAAATTATAGAATGCTGAACATTAGTATCTTCACAACTATAGTATATAAAAAATCATTTTATTTAAGAAAAATCGTTATTCTGACAATTATCATAAAATACACAAATACATTAGTTATATCACATGCTTTTCTTTGCACCTCGAGTTACTGCACGCTATTGATTAGAAAATAGCGCCTTTTTAAACAATTGTAAATATTTTAATAGTAGTTTCTTAAAAATCGCCCCTCACCTCGGCGCAAGATTGGCATCGCTCCGAGCCTCTTGACTCACTCTCCCTGCCCACAGCGCAGCTGATTTCCAGCCGATCACGCCTGACTCGACCCACCTCAGCCGCCATCTTGCTGGGAGGTAGGGTTGCGGTGTAGTTGTTGGACCCTCCCACCCTCCTCTAACCTCCCATACACATGTATAAAAACACAAGACCTTCCCGGCCGCGCAGCGGGCGTGCCGGCGTTGCGCCGAAGGGGCGCCAAAGGCAAGCCCGTCTGCGCCCGTCCGCGCCGGGACTGGGCCTAGGGCCACGACCCCTGGCCGGGCCCTTACTAAACAAAATCTGGTCTACTCCCGCCCCTCCCTGATGGAATCACGACCTCGGCCTGTTCCAGGCTGTATAATACGTGATCCAACACTAGCTCTAAATGAAGTAACCACAACTTGTTCACATTGCAACAGCACGATACCATCAAGTAACTTCATGACTCACGCTAAATCACAAACTACTTCTAAAGATGCAACCATTATCATGGCTCTTATTAATGCGCGTTCACTGTGCAAACATAGTCAGGAAATAGCAGATCTTATTAATGATTTTAACCTAGACATTCTTTTTATTACGGAAACATGGACTGACGACTCGTCGGATCCCGACCTCGTGATTGCAAAACCTATCGGATACAAAGTCTATCGACAGGATAGAGTAAGAAAAAGAGGTGGGCGGCTGGCCATTATAGCAAGGGAACGGTTCGCAGTCAGAACTTCACCCATCCTGCCACTTCTTGTGAAGCCCTGCAGTTTGCAATTAAGCTTAGTGCTCTCTGCAACTTCAAGGCGGTACTTTTATACCGACCCCCAGGAACAAAGACAGGCTTTTTGGATAATTTAAGCTCAATGTTGGAATCACAAGCCATCGAAGAGTCCTTTACGGTCTTGGGGGACATGAATTTTCATTTAGAACAAAATAATCATAAAGACACCTCCGCTTTCATTACAGATATGGAGACACTGGGGCTCAGACAATTGGTTGCCTCTGCAACTCATTCGGCGGGCCACACCTTAGATGGGATATTTTCTAATGTCGAGGGTCTGCATGTATCAGATATTTTACCGATGCCGTGGACTGATCACTATGCTATATTTAGCAAAATGGTAATTAAGGCACTCCCGAGTAAGAAAGTTACCTCCTCCGGCCAAGGCTCCTTTAAAGCCTGGAAGAACATAAACCAGCTAGATCTAAAAACACAGCTGGATAGCACACGACCATGCGTTTCTACCGATCCCACTACGGCAACACGCCAATTCCAGGAGTGGCTAGGCCAAGCTACCAATCTTTTAGTTCCCATCAAGACTATATCTAAGAACAGATCCACTCCGACGGCCCCATGGTACACTGACGAATTAAGAATGTTAAAACAACACAACAGGAATTTGGAAAGGCATTGGAGAAAAAAGTACGATACAGTGAGCAAGATCCGTTACAAAGAATCATTGGCTGCTTACAAAGCAATGATTGTGAAGGCGAAAAAGTCATTTTACTCAGATCAAATCGAGAAAGCCAAAAACTCAAGTAAACAACTGTATGAGATTACCAAAATTCTGTCAGGCAACGTCCCCATTCTTACCCCGCCTCCATCACAATTATTGTGTGACGCTCTGGCAAATGTTTTCTACTCTAAAGTGGATGACATTTATCAAGCTTTTACCACTAATCCCACTAAAATGAACTCCTCCCCTGCCAGTACACTACCGGCAATTGCCTTTACTAGGTTTAACCGACCACATAAGAACGATTGTCTCCACAATTAAAACTGGTTCTACGCTCGACCCTTGTCCATTTTCAATCCTGCCACCAGTGATGTACTCTATCATTCCGGTCATCACACAAGTATGTAATTCCATACTGAGCTCTGGGACATATCCCAATTCTCTAAAAAATACTTTGTTGAAACCTCTTTTAAAAAAGCCAAGCCTGGACAAAAATGAATAAAAAAATTACAGGCCAATAGCAAGCCTTCCTTTCTTAGCCAAAGTCGCTGAAAAGGCTATGAATTCTCAATTATCGGAGCACATTGAGAAACATCGACTGCTGGACGATACACAATGTGGCTTCCGAAAATATCATGGTACCAAAACTGCCTTAATTAAAGCCGCAGACGAGGTTAGAGCAATTCGGGACCAGAGCGGGACAGCGGTGCTGGTACTGCTCGATTTATCAGCAGCTTTCGACACGGTCGACCATAATATCTTGGTCGACCATGTCGGAAAGATGGGCATTTGCCACACCGCAAGAGATCTGCTTGCATCATTTCTTGCAGATAGAACTCAGGCTGTCACCCTGGGGCCTTATCAATCTGCAAAGCTCTCATTGCCATGTGGGGTTCCGCAAGGCTCATCCCTTAGTCCGACCCTATTTAATATCTACGTGTCGGACCTTGCTAATGTCATCAAAGCACATGGGATGAGCCAAACTCCTATGCGGACGATACGCAATTGGTACTGGCCATCAAAGGTGACGGATGCGAGGTGGCCCAACGCTTCCAAAATGGAATGCTAGAAATTGGAGAGTGGATGGCAACAAATTGCCTGAAGCTCAACTCCGAAAAAACGGAAGTAGTCATTTTCGGACCTTTATCACCAGCCTGGTCATCATCCTGGTGGCCACCCACATTTGGCGCACTCCCAAGTCCAGTAGCCAAGGTCAGGAACTTGGGAGTCACATTTGATGAGGCTCTTAATTTCATGGATCATGCGAATTAAGTAGCAATCACAGCTCACCACAAATTACGCATGATTAGAAAAATTAGCCCATTCCTGCCAGCTGCAGCAACTAAAACACTGGTCAGTTCTTTGGTCCTATCGTCCCTCGATTATTGTAACGGACTATTTTTAAATGCACAGGTTAGGGTCACGACGAAGCTACAGGCGATACAAAATGCCGCAGCACGTCTGCTCTCTGGAATACCTAAATTTGCGGTCATCTCAGATGAAATTAAAAAACACCACTGGTTGACGGTCCGGAACAGGATCAAGTTTAAATCACTTTGTATTGTGTACAAGGCACTCAACGATCAAGGACCGTATTTTCTTAAGGACCAGCTGGTACCCTATCAACCTTCTAGACAGCTCCGCTCCTCCACCCTTAACCAGTTAGTGATCTCACGTTCCAAAACAGTGGCATGGGGCGATCGCCGCTTTTTGGTTGCCGCACCTAAATTATGGAACACCTTGCCTCAAGACATCAGGCAGAGCTCTTCACTTCTCCAGTTCCGCAAGAGATTAAAGACATGGCTTTTTAATCAATAGCTTCCACCAAAAACCCTTTGGAGCATCTAACACCGAGCAGAAGTTATGCGAATCTGTTTAGCACCGAGACGCCTGCGGGTATTTGTTCGCGCTTTAGAAATGGCAATAAATAAATAAATAAAATAAATCACAATACAATTAATTCAATCATCTAAAAACAACATAATAATCCCATAAACATAGTTGCTTACACATAACAATTATGACCTGCATAATTGAGACAGACAGAGAGGTTGTACGACATAAAACTTGTCCAATACTTGTTTACATACAATTATCTATATTAACACAGTGCTTTATACATTGATTCAATCGGTATTTCAGCAAAAGTGCCAATCTTCTGGATTGTACTCTTGTTTGTGTCAACGCATTTTAATGGCTATAGCTTGTCACACCATCTTTCTCAAGACAATCGATAATTCTGTCAAAATAGGGATTATTATTCTTTCTCCCTATAATAAATATACATGAAATGTATGAATATGCAAATCAATACAGCCTAATGGGGGCGGATCCTGGGATCACGGGTCACAGCCAGCTACTCGGAGGCGTGGAGCTCCGTAGCAGGCATCCCTAGCGTGTATTCTGACTTCTAGATCACTTCAAATCTCCAGAACCTTGATAGGATGTAACCCTTTTTCAGATCATGGGAGGGTGGAAGTTGAGTTTATGCTAGGAGGAACGGAAGGGGAGCGCCCCAGGTGGCAGCTGGATCGCAGCCTTCTTCAGAACAAGGATTGGGTTTCAGGGTTCAAAGAGTGGGTGATCGAATTTTTCTCAGTGAACAAAAATTCAGCCAAGCCTTTTTCTGTATGGGGTGCATTTAAAGCAGCTGCTCGGGGGCAGATCATTGCGTTTTCCAGCAATAAGGCAAATGATCGTAAGCGTAAAATATCCGCTCTTCAGAGTGCTGCAGAGAGGGAATATACTCTAAAACTTAATCAGCAGCCGAAACAATGGGAACATGCTAAAGTTCTATTAAGGGATTTTTTCACCTTCGAAGAGATAAATAGTTCAAAGGCCTTCCAGCAAAGGGTCTACGAAGAGAGTCAATTGGCGTTGAAGCTTCTGGCTAATTCTATTAGAAAGAAACAAGAGTCATCCATCATTTTGAAAATTCGAGATCCTCAAGGTGGAGTAGAAATACAGAGTGAAGGAATTGCGAAATTATTTCTGGATCATTATGAGAGAATTTATTCCACGGAATACCAGGTGGAGGATACAATGATTCAGGAATATTTTGCTAACCTAGAAATTCCCCAAATCTCCGATTCCCGAAGTAATCAAATCGGGGGTGAAATAAGCTCTATTGAAATTCACGACAGCATAAAGGCAACATCGGGAGCAAAGGCTTCCGGACAGGATGGGTTCCCTATCGAATTTTATAAGATGTTTACTAAGGAACTTGAAGAACCTCTGAAAAATGTATTTAATCACATGAGATTAAGTGGAAAGGTCCCTCCAGAATTCAAAGAATCTACAATTATTAGCTTCGTCAAAAAAGATAAAAATCCAGAAGATGTGAATTCTTATAGACCGATCAGCTAACTGAACTCTGATTACAAGTTACTGATGAAAATCTGGGCGCAAAGATTTGTGTTAGTGGCTCAGGAGGTAATCCATCACGATCAGACAGGTTTTATTGCGGGTCGGTATATGGCAGCTAATACAGAATTTCTGATACAGGCTTTAAATTATATTAATATTAATTCGACAGCTGCGTGTATTTTAATGATTGATGCAGAAAAGGCATTCGATCTAGTTAATTGGTCAGCACTTTTTTTCTCTCTGGGTCATTTTGGATTCCCTGATTCCCTGTTTCAATTATACAAATGATAAATAATATCTATGAAGGGGCATCAGCCCAGATAATTATCAATGCTAAACAAGCTGGAAAGATTAAAATAAATCGAGGAACAAGGCAAGGTTGCCCATTGTCCCCCTTGCTTTTTACTTTTTTTATTGAACCCTTAGTAACAAGAATAAGGAATAATATTTCTATTTTACCCCCCATCGTTGGGATGTCTAACTTAAAATTGTTCGCCGACAATATTATCCTCTATCTTGCTCCTGAAAAAGAAAACATCACAAGTCTCATGAAGGAGCTTAAGGATTATGAAAAGATAGGGGGGTATAAGGTTAATGAAAGAAAAACTGAAGTTCTTGTATTGAACACAAGTATAGATTTTCTTCCGATTTATCCTCAGCCTCAAGCAGAAAAAAGGGACCCGATTAGATACTTAGGTACATATGTGACGGGAAAATATGAAAAACTCTTTGCCTTGAATTATATTAAATTGAGGAATAAAATAAGGAATCTGCTAGATCAACAGTGTTTGCTCCCATTGTCATTGATTGGTAGAGTGTCACTAGTCAAAATGATTGTATTGCCATTGCTTATATTTTTGTTTAGCAATATTCAAATTAAAGTTAATATTGTTTTTTTAATCAACTCGAATCCATGTTGAGAGGTTTTATTTGGAACAAAAAGGCCTCAAGAGTCAAGCTTTCGGTGGTCCAACTGGCTGTTGATCAAGGTGGTCTGGCTCTCAACATTTCAAGACATATTATGAAACAGCCTTTTTCGATATTGTGGCAGGATTATTAAGGACTAGACAGACAAGAGATAATTTCTTTTTAGAAAAAATGATACAGGAAGCAGGCTCTCAAATTCCTATCTTTTTAAAAACTGAAAAGCTCCCTAAGAAATCAAGATATAAGACGCTAAAGTGTATACAGCGAGATTACTGCTTTTTAAAAAACATGGCTCTGATGGCTCTATTTTTTTTAGCTTGTCTGAATGTGCCAAAATGGGTCTTAAGATAGCCTTGAACCATCTGAAAAATTGGGAACTTTCCGGGTTAGGGAATTAAGGGCCCGCTGTAGGTAAAATCTATTTACCGATTTTAAAATACCGATTTATACCGAATCGGTATTTTGAAATCGGAAAATGATATGTAGATAAAAAAAACGGTAAAATACCGAATCAGTAGCAATCGGTATCGTGTGTCGATACGTATCGAATCGGCAATTTCCGAATCGGTACTTACCGAATCGGCGAATACCGATTCGGCAAATACCGAATCGGTAATAGCAATACACCCACATGGCCCAAAAGGCCCATAGGAACGCATTGTAAATACCGAATCGGTATTTACCGATTCGGTATTAGCCGATTCGGTATTAGCCGAATCGGTAAATACCGAATCGGTAAATGCCGAATCGGCGAGCAAGTAAAACTGAAACTAACGACAACAGCCAATGAGGTGGAACCCCCCTCCCCCACCCTAGCAGGGAGTGGCTACCCAGGCAGGTGCAACTCATTAGAACTTTCTGGAAAGCCAGCCTGAGCTGAGCAGTCAGAGTGAGCAGCAGTGGTAGCACTATCCAGATCTGTGTGAAAATGGCAAGCAGCTCTGAGAGCCAGAAGGCTGAGCGCAAGCGGAAGGCCAAGTTCAGCAGCATGGAGCTGCAAGTTTTGGTGGAGGAGGTGGTGAGGGTACAGAGGCAGCTGTTTGGGAGGCTGTCCCTCACTGTCCCATAGAGCACCAAGAGGAAGCTGTGGAGTGCAATCGGGGAGAGAGTGAACGCAGTTGGTGTCACCCCCAGGAGCCTGGACGGCCTCAAGAAGAGGTTTTACGACATTCGCAGCCTCACCAAGAGGAAACTGGCCGAGCTGCACAAGCAGGCAGGACTAACTGGTGGAGGCAGGAACCCGGCGCCACCACTCACTGACCTGGAGGAACTTGTGTCCACGACCATTGAGAGCGAGAGTGTGGTGGGAGTTGGGGACCTGGACAGCTCATCCAGAGCTACAGCTAAAGGTAAGAAGCATGCGCAGCATGACACACCCTACGAGACACCTCCCCTTTAGCCCCAATGCACAGCCAAACCCCAGCCCAGTACTGCTAGCAACAGACATGAGCAATGCATCATGGTAAATGTAGTCAGCAAAAGTAGTAAAAAATGCCAGTGCATAAGCATAATAAAATGAACTGTAAAACTGAATCAGAGTATTGGAAATGAGATGTGCAATGCTTTTATTGTAGTGACTGTAAGACATTAGCACTCAGTTCACAAATGCTTCTTTATACCTAGGGGCACCATCAGGCGGGGGAGCAGCAGCTACACAAGCTCCAGCACCAGCATCATCAGCCAGTGCGGTGGCAGGGCCAAGCACCAGTGTACCATCACAGGAGGAGGAGGAGAACAGCAGTGCCCTGGGCAATGAGGAAGACACTGGACATACCCTCACATTTCCCCACTCCCCCGACTGTCTCTAACGCCCCCATTGCAGTGCTCCCCGGAGAACTCACCCCCACAGACCCACCCTGCACCTGCCACATCTCCTGCCAGGAGGATCAGTGTTGCTCCATTAAACATCATGGAGGGAGCAGCGGGTCAGGCTCCAGCAACCAACCCTGTAACACCTGTGGCACACCAGCCCACACAGCAGGGCAGCAGCAATCCGCGCAGGCCACGCACATCCAGCAGTGCTCTTCCAGCACGGGAGGGCAGCGTATTCCATGGGCTGGAGGGGAGTATGGTCAGGATCCAAAGGATGCAGGCAAAATCAATCCTGGCTAAGCGCAGCAAGAAGTAAGACTGCCAGGGCGGGTGAGGCAACCCGGACAATTAACATTTCCCACATATAGTTTACCTATTTCATTTGTTGCACATCAGTGCAGTAACGTTGTTGCAACATTATTAAATCTTTTTTTTTCAAACATCCATTGACCTGTCTGTGCATCTGTACTCACTCAGAAATAGTTTTCTGTTATCTCCTCACGTCTGTATCTGCCATCACTTGGCATAGACACCCCAGCAGGTTGTGTTTGTGGCACAGCAACGTCGTCGTCATGGTCCTCGTAGTCTGACAACTCCACCTCAGTGCCCTTCTTCAGACAGCTATGATCTTGCAGCAGGTGATGGGGGTATACTGCCTTGCACCTCCACTCTTGTGCAAGCATCTGAATCTGCTTTTCCAGATGCCAAAGGTCCGTTCTACTACATTCCTTGTGCTTTTGTGGGCCCGGTTATACCTCCTTTGGCTGGGTGTAGAGGGGTTGAGGTAGGGGGTGAGTATGAATGAGCGGAGGGCATATGCACTGTTGCCTAGAAGGAAAAGGGGTAACATTACTCACATGCATACATGTATTTTACATTGCTACTTTTTGTTATGGGGGTCTGATGATGTGTCTCACCTAGGAGGTATCCTTCACCAAATTCCCCAGCCGTCAGCCGTGCATAGATGCCGCTGTGTTGAAAAATGTAGGTGTCGTGGGTACTCCCTGGGAATTTTGCTACCAGGTCTGTGATGATGCACTTCGCATTGCAGATCACCTGCACATTGATGGTGTGCGTAGACTTCCTATTGCGGTATATGTATTCTGTGTCAGCAGGGGGGCAAATCGGAATGTGCGTGCCATCTATGCAGCCGATGATTTGGGGGAATTGTGCCATCTGGTAAAAGTCTGCTTTTGTTTGTACCAGTTCCGCATGGGACGCAGGGAAAGATATGTATTGGGCCATCCTCTGTATCATGGCGTCAAGGAATTTGTGGAAAAACCTTGACAGGCTGCTCTGGGTCACCCCTCCTACCGCAGCGACTCCACTTTGATAGCTGCCAGACGCAAGCAGGTGTAGGCTGCATAGCACCTGCACGTGCGATTGCATGGCGTGTGCCCTTGGGGTGGGGTGGTCCAACAGTGGTTTCAGGTCCCTGATGAGCTCCAGAATGGTGTCTGAGTCCAGCCTGTACCTCTGTAGGATCTCTGCCTCTGTGAGCATGAACAGGGTGATCCTCTGCCTGTAGACCTGTTCCTCTCTTTGCCATTCCCTCTCTCCTTCCTGCTGTAGCCGTAGCCGCCTTGCAATGACATAAAATGCCGCCATCCTGCAAGTTGCAATGCATTTTGGGTCTATTTTTATAGGTTGCAGTTGGTTACCACCTGATTGGAATCCATGGTAAATACCGAATTTGAAATACCGATTTTGCGGCAAAATCGGTATTTTTGTGCTTCCCTACATCTCAATCAGAGTTTTGCCCTGTCCGAATCGGTAATTTACCGATTCGGTGACTCTACCGAATCGGTAGATAGTCCGATTCGGAATATTTACCGATTCGGTGTCTCTACCGATTCGGTACATGAACCGAATCGTTATTTTTACCGATTCGGTATGTTACCGATTCGTTCTTTTAAAGATTCGGTGTATTTCCGATTCGGATTATTTCCGATTCGGTAACTATACCGAATCGGTATAATTACCGATTCGGACGGTTTTCTGCGCCCTACATCTCGATGGCTGGATACCGATCGGTAAGGGCCGAAAATCGGTATTTTCGGCCGTTACTGATCGGTAAAGGGCTACCTACATCGGGCCCTAAGACATCTGTTTGTACAAAATAAGGTAATTAGCTGGCAGGAGCTTTTAGACAGAATGAATAATTCCAGGCGGCTTATGTTTTTTGAGTATTTACAAATGGTCTATTTTATTAGAAAAGAGATAGGTGGCCTGTTCATTTCTCCCACTGCCTTGATATCAGCTCTGTACGGAGATAAAATAAAGGCATAGGATTTTGGTACAAAAAGCTCTACTTTGCTAGTTCTTCTCCAGTAATTGATAGACATCTAGAGAAAATAAGCCTCTCGACACAGTGTGTTCTTACAGATAAGGATTGGGAGCTATTGTGCCATCTGGGCAATAAAGCACTTCGGGCGGCTAATTACAAGAGAATGTCTTTTTTATCACGCTGGCTCGCGTATTATACCCCGGAAGCCCTGGAGAGAATGTTCCCGGAAGTTGAGAATAAGTGTTTTAGATGTAAAGCTATGGGTCAGGGAGGATGGTGTCATATCTTCTTTTCCTGCCCGAAGTTGGAATTTTTTTGAAAGGGGATATTCGTAGATATGGAGTTGGCAACTGGGAGAGTATTTTTGCCAGAAGCAGATGTGGCCCTGTTTGGCATATGTAAAGAGAGGAGCAGGTTTAACAAAACAGAAGAAGAATTTATTTTTATTTCTTGTGTAGTTGCACAGTCTTTAATCCTTCGAAATTGGAAATCCGTGGTGATTCCATCACAGTTACAATGGTTCAATAAAATGAGAAGAACATGTAATTTCAAAAGAGCTTATGCAGGCAGGGTGGGAGCCATTGCAAGATTTGAAAGAAATTGGAAATATTTCGAGAATCTGGAATTGTTGAAAGGAAGATGATGAGGAAGGAGAGGGGAATGTGAACTTTTTGCACTTTTTTTGTAATATTGCTGCTTTATAATAGCTGTTTTGCACTTTACTGCACTAAGCACTTTAAAATTGCACTTTATTGGATTATATCTCCTTTTGCAGTTGCACTTTATTGCAGTTTTTGCACTTTTTTGCAGTGATATTGTTTACTTAAAATTGCGGTTCTTGCACAAGGACTTTGTAAGTTTTTATAATGGTCTCTTTACCTTTTAATCCTCTCTTTTTATTCCAGTTTTATCTCTTGTAAATTGTCTGAATTTTGTCTGACTGTTAAAAATGTGAATAATGTATTTGTTTTCAATTCTGTACCAATGATTTCCTATTTCCTTGTTCAATAAAAACAAAAACAAAAAAAAGATGGGAGTACTCAACATAAGAAGACACCTAGTACCATTACTCCGTCTGTGAATGCAAATCCGAAAGCATCTCCCTCTACAGTAAGGGGACAGCCTGGGGAAAGTGAAAAGGTAAAGGGGTCAGGCTTCTACCCCGATATAACTGTAAACACAAGAAATACCATCTTAAAAGAGAGAGACGTACGCAGGAAAAATTATATAGGAAGGACGGGTAACCCTGTGGGTGAAAAAAGGGTAGGTGAAAGAATTACCAGAATGGCTCCTATAAATAGTAACGCCCCAGAGGATGTATGTACCCCTCAGACCCTAAATTTGCCGCCAGCTGCTACCCCATAAACTGTCATCTTAGCTAACGTTCCTCCCTTCACACCAGCTGAAAATAAAACCTGGTCTGCCATAAGAAAAAAAAACATTCACTGGCTCTGAAATAGGACAGGCCTGACTGGCACCCTCTTTAGAGAATTCAAGATGGTAAGGAGAATCGGTTGGGTGGGAAATTCTAACAAATTCTTCCAAGGCAACTGTGTTGTTCTCTCACTAGGATCTCCATCATTGGTAAGGAAAGTATTAACAAGAACACTGGATCCTGACCTTAGCCACATGAATGTACACATTCTCCCCTGGCTTTCTTCTATCAACCCATGTGTCCAATAAGACAAAACAACTACCGCCCACCTAGACACCATATAGACAGTCCCCATTTCAATCTGGAGACATCAAATAGATTTGGGCCTTTATCTACCCTAGGTGAAAATGATTGACTACCTATTACACCAAACTTAGCAGGGAATGACTACAACTCCTACACTGACATTCTCTGTGCACCGCTCTTCAATTCCCCTTCTAGGGCTGAACTAATCGACGGGGATAGCAACCCTAAAGATGCAGAAATATCTGGGCTAGATCACACTATCAGGGAGCGCACTGAAATGGGCATTGTGGGGGCTTATAACCCACTCCCGCAAATCGGGCCTAAACCAATAACCCAGCGTGATCCTATCCCTGAAATAACTCAGCCCAAAACAAAAAAATGTGGAGTTCATTTTTGGAACATAGCGGGCCTTAAGAAAAAAGCGAGTGACATGGCTTGGAAGGACTTTATGAATAATTTTGAAATCCTGTTTGTACAAGAGATGTGGGCCATTAACGAAGTACACATAAATGGCTACAGAACATTGCACACACCAGCGATTCCCTCATCAAGTGGAAGACCAAAGGATGGAATCTGTGTTTATGTTTCAAATTTGATCGGGGCTTCAAAGATTGAAATAATTTGTTCTGAAATGTATTACCAGATTGTACTGATCAACATGGATGTCAAATGCAGATTGGCTGTAATCAATTTCTACAATAACATAGAAAAAGGGCAAATGGGTACCATATTAAAGAAGCTTAGCCAGGATATTAGTAAATTAAAATCAAAAGGAGAGATCGAAATAATTCCTGCCTGGGGTGGGGATTTTAACGTTGACTTATGCCCGCTAGCAGGGTTAGGAAAATGTGGTTTAACAACGGACGAAGAATACCCGACATTTCATTTTTCCCCACTCAGATAAAGGGGAAATGTTTAACGAGATCTTATTCCTTTTACGACCTTGGCTTTGCAACAAAATGTTTATTCCTACCTACGGTGGACTTCGTGCACACTTTTATAGGCAGAGGTACGGAATCGACAATAGATTTTATAATCACGGCAAACCGACATGCAAGATATGTTACTGGCTTCAAAATCCATCAAAACGTAATGAGCGATCACCTGCCCTAAGCGTAAACATAACAATTCCAACTATAGCAGTAAGGAAATATTGCAACCAAGTGGCATGGGTACAAAATGTAGCAATAGGTAGACAAACTGGATATACGTTATGCTGGTCTAGTTAGGACCCGTTAGAGATGAGTAAGCAAATTGTTACCAAGGCGTCTGATTCTATTGGTATGTTCTTAAGTGATAGTCCATCGCAGGATAGCATTTTGATCACCTTTTCCCACATCACTAAGGTTGTCAAAAACCTGCTGCAAGTAGAAAGAAAAAGCACTCGTAACTGTAGAAAGGGATGGTTTGATAATAACTGTACAAAAACCTACACTAATCTGAAAGAAGCCCTACACAAGACAGTAAGAGATAAGGAGGAAATTCGGAGATGCAGGAAGCTGTACAATGAAGCTAGAAAACTAGGAAAAATGAAATGAAAGATAAGGCTTGGGAAAACCTCAAAGAAGCTTCAACAAGCAAAGACAGCTCCCTTTTTTGGCGGACCGTCAATGCATCTTTTTTCACTATTGAGTCTGATGCGCCTTCCATAGAGGTAGCAAAAGAAGAAAACACTTCAGTGAATTTCTTTTCAAATTTTTACACCTTGCAAAATGCTACAGAGAGGGAAACAAACCCTAGACGTGAGTCCGAGGGGGATCGCCTGAATTATTTACCTATCGATCTTTATACTTTATATTACTCTGAACTATGTAATTAGGGCCATAAAAGCTAGTAAGAGTTGTAAGGCCCCAGGCCCGGACGGGGTACCATTTGATCTATTCCAGTCATCCCCAAATCTTTGGACTCCAATTTTAACACAAGTTTTACAGGCATGCTGCGCAAAGGGATTTATTGATACCTGGTCCGAATCGATTATCGTCCCATTTTTTAAGAAGAAAATCCCCCCTGCTACCGCCCGATATCTTTATTAGATTTCCTTATGAAGGTAGCAGGAAGGATTGTTTTAGATCGGCTGCAAACATGGGCAGATGAAAATAATATTTTAAGTGATGTACATTATGGTTTTAGATCTGGTTTAGGAATCAACGAGGAGGCTCTTAATCTTAGTATTTTAATTGGAAAATTTACGCAGGCTAAATTATGAACATTTTATTTGCTATTTGTTGACCTTACAGCCGCATTTGACTGTGTCATACACAGCAAATTGTGGAGTATCCTTAGTGATCTTATGGTAGACCGAACATTAATTACATTTTTAAGACAGCTATATTCAGGTGCAACAGCCCAAGTTCGATATGGACTTAAGGAAGAGTGTACCGCACCGTTCAAAGTAGAGAGGGGAGTGAGGCAAGGATGTGTTTTGACACCACTCCTGTTCACTCTTTATACAAACGCACTAGAACAGGAGTTGGTGTCAAATGGGAGGGACCCGCTATATGTAAACAAGAGTCTGATTGTCTCCCTTCTCAACGCAGACGATGTGGTACTTATGGCATGCACCCAGATTGGATTACAGAGGGCTCTTACTTATTATACTAGTTTTATGGTTAACTTGGGTCTAAAAATGAATGCAAAGAAAAGTTTTATAATGACCTGTGGAAGAGGGAAACAAAAACATAGGAGTTTTCAAGCTGGGGGATGTAGGGTAGAACCTATCAACAATTTTACATATCTGGGTGTTCTATTTAACCGCACTGGGTCTTTGGCACAGGCGATCAAGACCAGGAGCCTTCTGTTTATGAAGTCTACTGCGGCCCTGATCAGTTTTACTAAAAAACTGGTCAAAAATTTTATTGAAAATCTACCAGGCTAAATGCGTGAGCATTGCAATCTTTGAGGCGGCCATATGGGGGTTTAATGTTTGTGCCCCAATCCAAAATGTTGAAAACAATTTTTTAAGATTTATTTGGGCAGTTCCTGCTAGCACGCCTGTCTTTAACTGCCACAGCAAGCTAGGAGTACCATACATTTCAGACCTAATTAAGGTACAACCAGTGCTGCTCTGGCATAGAATCTGGACCTCTGCCAGTACAGGTCTAAACAAGGAAATTCTAACCGATGCAGTGAAACTACATTATGCCAGTAAGATTATGTGGTTAAAATATGTAAAAAAATGTCATGCATGACATTGTGAATCCAGAATATTTTTCCCAGCCTGAAATATTAAATTCTATACAGCAGAAAAAAATTAAAAAAGTTTGTATGACTATTCTGAAAGAGAATAGGCTGGTTTTAGAAATAAATAAACCCACAGTGGTCCAGCATCAACTAATCGCCATAACGTATAACATCCAACCGTACCTATTATGTTGTCTGGGGGGGTACGATAGCTACGTGTTAACACGCTTTAGATTTGGGGCTTTCCACCGTCTGATTAGTCATCCGGTTATGAATAATTGGTCAAGGGAATTATGCCCATATCCTTGCGACAACATCTCTTTACAAACAACCATTCATGCAATTTTATTCTGTAAGTACTATGTAAATGAACCACGAAGGTGGATTGTACCTCTATTAAAACAGCCGTCCTGCTTTTATGTATTTAGAGATGTTGGAAAATTATTATTACATTGGTACCATGGTGGGTTTCCTAAAAAGTATATTGAGTGCAAGGAGAATCCTAAATGCTCAGACCTCTGAGGGAACAATATTAGTATAGTTGCCAAATATTCTGTATTTTTATGTACCAGAGATAGTTATAGCGAAATTAACAGTTTTTATGTATTTTGTATTTATTTATGTTTACCTATGTATATTTTGAAGCAAGATGAAATGTTTTAAACTGTCTGTTTTTATGATGTTATAACGCCTAAAATCGGATAAAGCTTGTTTTGATTTGATTTGATTTGACTCAAGGGTAACAAATCCGGTCAGAGTGTTTGTGAAATCCACCCAGATTTCTCTAGATATTCTAGTCGGTTTTACATATTCCAGTCATGCATTGAATGGCCCTTATCAGGAAATAATTATTACCTTGGATAAAAGTCTCCCAGGCTATAGCAGCCTCCTTCTACCCACCGGTTATTGACAGGTAAGTCCATATTGACCCATCTAAATGTCTGTGGCCAATTGCATCTGATTATTAACTAGACCTACATTCAATACTTTTGTACCTTTTCAGTCTTGTTACTTTGAAATTCAGGACCATTGGAAACAAAAGGTTGGGTGGGCTGTGCCAGGGTATGCCATCTGGGTTTCCTTTGACCCTTCCCTTGAACCCCTCTAATCTGTTAAAGGATGCAGTCTTGCCCTTAGCGCTGTAACACTCGGTAACACCATTTTGCCAGAATCCTTAAGCCCAACTTCAATTGCACAAGGTATTACACTAGACCAAAATGATCTCTATGAATTACCCCTGCTGAACTGGGTATATTGGAAGTAGGATAACACAACAGCGCATAAGAACCTCTTTTTTAATTTCATGCTCAAATTGTTATTTAGCTATGTCATGTGTTTGTGGTTACTTTTCTAACTATGATATTTCTGTCATTTCCAGAGGAAATTATAATAGAAAACCTTACGAAGCTGGTCGGCCGTGCAGTAAATGTGCACCTGATGATCAATGTGTGGATAATCTATGCAGTAAGTTGCAGCAAAATAATTTCTTAATTATTAAACTGAGGAAAGAACAAAGTTTTATTACAGCATATTAGAAATGCAGATTTTTGTATAGCACCAGTTTAAATTCTAAGGGTTTCTAAGCAAGGTGAGCATTTGAAAATGTACATTCCTTGGTCAAGTTACAGCACCCATGCTGGATTCACTAAGCAGCAGTTACTACGGTGGGCAGACAAATGCAAGCACCCCGGATCCCACTGCAGCCTTTTAACAAGGGTCCTGCAGGAGCTCCACTGAGGTCATGAGGGGGACTCCTCTGAGATCCTCCAGGCACCAGCAACTTGTTGGATTCTTAAGACTTGGAAGGTGGGAGGGGTTGTTACATTTCTGCAGTGATTTCATTCATTCAATAACTTTATTTCGGTCACAAAGGACCATAAAAGCGCAGATAAAATACATACAGCGCACGAGGATTAAAAAGATAAATAGCATATATACAACAAAAAATCGAAAATCTAAAAACAAATTAAACATTGAATAGTTATCGAAACATTACATTTAGTACAATTAGTACAATATCCTATTGACAATGAGTCTTTAAGTACATTTTCTACATCTGTGCCACATGCTAATTAAGAACCGCGAAACAGCAAAAATAATGGGGGGATGAGTGTCATACTTTAAGACTCTGAAGGTTTGAGCGCACTGTCTGAAACCTACGTTTCTACAAATTGGTATCAACCAGCATTTCCGTGTGGCCTGATAAGCCGGGGAAAAAAGGACATGTAGTTCATCTTCAAGATTGTATTTACATGCTGGGCACATGGAGTTCTCGCTGGTGTCCCATTTGCTAGTAAATGCCCTAAGCGGGAGACTACCAATCCTAAATTGCATATAGAGTTTCCTCGCCAATGGTGGGTAAATCAGGTCTAAAAAGTCCTCCTTTTTTGGTTCTATTTTTATTTGAAGAAACTCTGCTGTTGGTCTTCCCACTGTAGGGCACCTATAAAGAGACAGTAAGTTATGATGCCTGAAGTTGTGGACCAACTGGGCAAGTTACTTCAGGAGTATCTCAAAGCTCGGGTAGGCCGATCTTGGTGGTAACTGCATTAATATGTGTGAGCCACAGGGTTTTCTTTGTTCTCAGTGTTGCCCAGACCTCCAGAAATTCATTTTTGTAAGAGGCTAGTTCGGGCACTGACCATATTCTTCTCCAATACGTCAGTGGCCGTAGAGCTACTTCGTCCTCTATAGGGACTAGCCCCAAGTCCATGCTTAGGGGCACAAGCGGTGTACTGACTGGAAGACCCAATAAATTCCTCATGAAAGTGTGTTCTACCATCCTGAGGTTGGATGAGCTTTGGTGACCCCAAAGTTCCGCCCCGTACATAGAGGCCGCTCTAGCCTGTAGTTTGTCAATTTCTATAACCAGGGGCGCTGGCTTGAATTCAGACATTCTATGCACTTTTGAAATCCCCCCGCCACTTGAGTTAACCTAAGAGCAGCCTTAGCTGACTGGGTACCCCAGTCAAAATGTTCTGTCAAAGTGATGCCTAGGTACTCAAAGGTATTTACTCACTCCAGTAGAGTTCCATTCAAAAGTGGATTTGGACAAGTCTGCCTGGGGCGATTAAAAATCATAAATTTGGTCTTGGCTAAATGTATCTCTTTAGACAACAACAGGGTGTCGTCCGCAAACATCAACGCGGGCACCCGACCTGAGACTAGCCTGGGGGCACCATTATCCTTAATTCCAAGTAGGTGGTCTATGAGCCCATTTATGAAAAGACAAAATAAGGTGGGGGCCAGGACACACCCCTGGCGCACTCCCTTTTTCACTGGGAAGCTGGCTGACAGTTCTCCGTGCTTCCCACACCTAACTTGAGCATAATTATCAGTATGAAGTCTAATTAACACATCCAATAAGTAAATTGGTAGGCCCAGATCGAGCAATAGACTCCACAGCGTATCCCTCGGCACCAGATCAAATGCTGACCACAGGTCAACAAAGATGAGGTAGAGGCTGCCACCCTCCACACTCTGTTTTCTAGAACAATACCTGGAGTCTAAATATCTGGTCGAGAGTCGAGATACTCATCCTAAAACCAGCCTGCATGGTACTCAAGATCTCATTTTCCTCTATCCAACCCTGAACTCTATCTAAGATGATCCCTCCCATCAGTTTTTGAGTGATGTCTATCAAACTGATAGGCCTATAGTTAGACGGCAGAAGGGGACAACCTTTTTTGTGGATAGGGACTATCTCTGCATCGCGCCAAGTGTCCATTCCCTTTAATATGGCTGTAAAAAGAACACCCAGGTATGGTGCCCATATTTTCGGTTCAGACCGAAATAGATCCCCCGGAAGCTTATCCAGGCCTGGCGCCTTATTGGGTAAAAGTTTGACTATTGCGGCTTCAACCTCACAGGACGTAATATCCCAGGCCCCCTCCAATCGATACTCATGGAGGAGGCCTGGGGTTAGGATCGAGGAACCTCTTTGCCGAAATATGCATGCAGGGCTCCAAAATGTGCTTCCCAGACAGTAGCTGCTATGTTGGGTTTGATCGCTGATCTACCCTCTCTCACTCCCGAGCTGACAATCGCCCAAAAGGATTTAGAGTCCTTGCACTTAAGTGCTATTCTAAGATCCTCCCATCTATTAGCTTCCCATTCTTTCTTTTCACTTTTAATAGCCTGATTATACGTGTGCCGGCATTGCTTAATGCTTGGCTTATCCTTCACTTTGACAGCGATTGGCAGGTCCTTTTTTGCTTTCCGACAGTAGGCATTATACCAGGGATGAGTTATAACCGGACTTGCCTTTTTGCTTCCTTCAGGATAGAACACATTGAACAATTTAGCAGCCAACTGGTTATGAATTTCCAGAGACCTATCCACTAATCCTGGATGCGTTTCCATATCCCCAATCTCTCCCATTTCTATAAACTGAGGTGAAGCCCGTTAATATATGCCTGCAAGTTTATTTGGGGAGCCCTGTATGTGTGGCCATTTGACTCTCCGCCTGTTATTAGTTAGCAAGAGAGGCTGTTGTTCAGGGTTGAACTCTGGTACGGGGTTAGACAGGCCCAGACTCCCTGGTTTCAGTGTCATAACCAGGGCATTGTGATCACTATCTTTCCTCGGATAAACCTGGAAATACAGAACCCTGTCCCAAGTTCTGAGTTCAACCAGGATATAGTCAATTAGGGAATTTTGCCCTTCTCTATTAAAGGTTGATGAACCAGGTCTGTCTGATTGTGTCCTCCCATTGCAAGCCCTCAAAGATGATGAGAGGGTAAGAGAGTTTATTTGAAGAACTAGCGGCGTTCATGCTCTAACTGGTACAATCTGCGGTTCAGGGATACGCCAGTACTGGTCCTCATCGGCTAATCCATCTATGAACTGCCTCAGTTCGTCAATGGTTCCAGATTCTTGCTCTGCGTAGGCCTCGAGTAGATGTTAAGTAGGGTAATTTGTGTAGAATCTGGGAGCGTTAGGAGGACACATTGAACATCCGGTGAATTAGTTGATATATGGACTGCTTTGGCACCCAAATGTGTGCCCACCCAGGTGCTTAAACCCCCGATGGTCTACCCCTGCCATTCGTTGTAGCCGGTATACTAAAAGTGGCGAAGCCGCCCATCAAGATCTCTTCCAACGCCCATGTCTCCTGCATTAGACAGACATCGCACTTTTCTATGAACAGACCCCAATCAGGGGAAGCTAATTTGCTTTTGATCCCAGCCAAATTCCAGGAGAGAATTTTAATATTTTCACTAGTCGCCCGATCCATTGATTCACCTTGCACCCTCGGGTAACTGGTTTCCCCAGCAAGTGGGGCTTCACAAAATTCTCCCCCACTATCGCGATTTGGCCGCTTGCCCCCTTGATCTCTTTCCTGGACCCTTCCCTTTAACAGCGGAGTTGGAACACCGCCGACACCCACCTGTATTACTGGAGATGAAGCTCCACTTAGTGTGGCCTCATAATTACTCCCCGTAACCCGCACCTCATTGGCCCTGGTTTCCTCCCTTGCCCGTAGACCCTACTGTTGAATAGTTGTAGGAATATGACAATTGTTTACATCAGATCCTTCTCTAGCTACTGGTGAGCCCTGGCCGTCAATCAATGAAAATATAGACTGTCGGCTCCTAAGCCGTCAATCTATTTGATCCAAGGTGCTGAATCTATTAATTTGGGGAAAACTGGCAAGTATGGAGGTATAGATATTAGCTCCCTTCCAGTTTACCACCACAGCTTGAGCACTACGACCAACAGCATCCTGGGCCCCCCAGATCTGTCCTCCTCTGTTACCACTGTGATCATTATGAGAAACAGGGTAAAAGTAGGATAGGTGTAGGGATTGAATTTGCGTTTCAGAACGTGTTAGAACCCATTTGCAAATATGTTCCACAGCGTGTCTGTTCCTAAAATTAATTATAACGCAGTCTCCCGGAATGGTTTTTTCCCGTGTCCCCACCCATTCCACTCGTCTGGCGAACAGAATTTCACCAGATACCTGCAAGGGAAGTGGCCTATTGTGGTTAAGCCACTGGATGCATTTGTTTTTAAGTTCACTATAAACCTCCTTTTTTCCCCTGGCTCAAAACTGGGACCCCTGCAAGCACCACCACATACGGTACAGACTCAGGAGGGAGATCTCTGCGTGATAGAGTTTTTGTTGGTACATCATGGGGTGTATTACTATTTACTCTGGGTTGTCGGTTCTCAGACCCGCTCCCATCCCCGGTCTCCCTGCTTCTAGTCATTACATTGTTATTAATTGCAACAGTATTACTTAATTGGGGTAGAAGGTTGTTTGATGCTGCAGCAGAGAAAGATGGATCAGGTAAATTGTTCGTGGTAGACAGGACGGGATGGTGACCATCTCCATTAGGTTGCAGGCTATCTTGGTTTCCATTCGCCCCTGTATCCCGTAATCCATCCTGTGCCTGGGCAGGATCAAACAAGGATTCAAGGTGCGTAAGTCTAGTTTCTATTGTAGTAAGTCTATCGTAGATAGGGAGACAAGTCTTTGTAAAAATAAGTTCTAGTTTGGTCCAAAAGTCTGCTCCCAACTCCTTAGGACACACATCACTGAAGCTCGTTGTAGGTGTAGTCACTAGTACAGTGGGCGGGCATACGGCAACGCTGTTTGGAGTTCTTGTACTTTGACCTTCCCCCACATTATTGTGTTTCTGAATTTTCACTTTCCTGTTATTCAGAGGGGCACCCCCACGCTTCCTTTTGGAAATCGGATCTACTGCCAAATTTATAGCCCCCAATTTAGAACTATATTTAAATTGTGTTTTTGGTCTTGGGGTCGATGATCCTGAAGGCTCATGATTGCAATTAGATGTACTTTGGGTGGCTGAGGCAGCATCCGTAATTGCAGAGGCAATAGGCGAACCTCCAACGGCTTGTGATAGAATGCTCCCCTTCGCCATTAGCGCCTGGCGTTACAGATTCAGTCCCTTGTTGGTGATTTGGCGACAGTGCATGTACCAGCATACCCATAGAATACCGTTTATCAAAGGCAGGGTCCAGGAATAGCCTCCTTTCAGTCAATTCTATTTTGTGTTGCCAACACAGATCATGCCGTCTAAAGGAATTGATCCAGGGTACCGACTATTGACCCGCCATTGGTGGACTTTCTACCCTTCCCCACCTTAGAAGTAGTCATTACAATAGTGGGCTGAAAGACAGCCACTGCAGTACTCACTTGCGGTTATTATTTCGTATGGGTTCTACTTATGTGAAACTGCCAGTCTGCATACTTGTGTACTAACCTTTGTTTGCAGATGAAAGGGGGTCCCGTCCTCAACCGTTCTCTAACGGGCTAAATAGGCCCGCCCTTGTCCCGGGATTCGCCCTACGTGCGCCCGCTCCCTTCCTGCGTAGCGGGGGTCGTGCACAAAGATGTAAACTGTGGGCGGCAACCAGAGGGGCACAGGTCATGATAATTGGGGGGCTCCTGGGAGTTGGAGTCCTGCTTTACTCCCCACACGGCCACAGAGTCACTGGTGGATCCCGGCAAAAGTCTCACTGCTGCGAGCGGCTCCCGCGAAGCGGGGGCCGCGTGCAGTTTTCAGGCGGCAACCAGAGGGGCACAGGTGCTGATAATTGCGGGGCTCCTGGAAGTTGGAGTCCCGCTTCACTCCCCACACGGCCACAAAGTCACTGGCAGATCCCGGCAAAAGTCTCACTGCTGCGAGCGGCAGTGATTTCTACTAGGCGGATTTCAACGCATTTTACCAAAATAAAAAAAATGGACAAGTCATGCGTTTAGCCTCTCACCTGCTGCAACTTCAAAATTGTATGTACATTTTTTGGTTCATTTCTTGATGAGCTTCTTGGGCAATAAGGAGGAGCTATTTTGGTGGGTCACCAATACGACTTGTGTTAGTTGGGATTTTGTTTTTGTTGAGTTGTATTGATGCAAATCTTTTTTGTAATGTCTACTATTAACTATCACTGATACCTAAGTGAGATAATACCCTGCTGTTTACGATTAGCTTATCTGGACATAGAAGTACAGGAGGGAATGAACTTGTGTGCAATTGATAAAACTCCTTACCAGGAATGGTTGAGGTCTTAATAATTACATCAGAGCAATAGAGGTTCTCACATACCCGGAGGCATGGTGTGAAGAATAGAAACTTCTAATCGAACAGAAGATATAACGAATAGAATAGAAGACTTATCAAGTGCGCAGCTAGCCTAGAACTTGGTATCACTGCTCAAAAAACGGGAGTGGTGAAGAAGAAAGGCAGTATAAAGTAGGAAAGAGATACATTTTTGGAAGGATGGGTGATTTTTCAAGGTTTATATTGGAAAATGAAGCATATGCCATGGATTAGCTGTGGTGCCTGCAAAAGCCCAGCCACCTGCTCGTTTGATTAAGGAGTACTACAAGATGAGCCTTTGCAGAGCAATAAAACAGACGTGTCAGATTATAGAACTTGGGCATTCTTTTCAGGTAGATTGAGCATGACCATATATTGTTTGAGGGCAAAGACTGTGTGCTTGTAATAATTTAAAATGCTCAGTAATTTGACAATCGTGATTCAGACCAAGCACCAGGCTGGCCACCACTTCGTGAGTGCACTGATGTTTTGAGATTATTTACACTGGAAGACCTACATTTAGAGCATTTACAGTAGTCTAGGCGAAAAATAATGGGTGCCTGAATTAGGGGGAAGAGACTGTAATTAAGTGTATTGTTAATAATTGATTAATTTTCAAACCAAAAGATAACTATCAAGCAAGATGCCAAGGATACATGCAGACGTAGACGGGTCAGAGGAGGACCACGTCCTGGGGAGCACCAAGCAGGCTTCCATGCTGAAGATTTACCAAAAAGAATGATCTCACTTTAATAAAAATTAAGGCACTGTGACTTTGTATTCATCCAATAAGAGGTGGCACACACATTCCATCTTTAAATTGAGATTACATTAGTTTTGGATTGGTATTACTGTTAGGATCAATGCATAGGTGTAGAAGGTGAAGCCAAAAGACTTGATCAGGACAGTAAGAGGGGCAACATTAATAGTAAAGAGTGTAGGAATGAAGGCAAAGCCCTGCGGCACATCACAGCAAATAGCTTTGAATGTGGTGTGAAAAGTGGCTAAAGAAACTGCCTGAGGTGTACCAGTGAGAAATGAAAATAACCATTGAAGCACATTGTCAGAGATGCCTATTACAGACAACTGCCCTAACAGAATTGGGTGTCAGACGTTGTCAAATGTGGCAGGGAGATCTAGAAGAATTAAAGTGGCATCTCCTCCTGCGTAAAGGATTATGCAGATGTCATTGGGAACTGAAATTAGACAGCTTTCTGTGCTAAAATATCCACAAGCCCAGACTGAAAGGGACTGAGAACGTTGGGGGCTTTATTGAATGTGGAACGCTGTGTGTTAGCAAACGTTCTCTAATTTTAGCTGGGAATTGATTTAGTTGGGTTAGATTGTATAGAAGTCAGTGTGAAACACAGGGCACAAGTCCTAAAAAAAGAAGTGGGGGGACTCTCCAAGGTAGGCGTGGTCACAGGAAGTGACATCACGGCGGGAAGTGACATCACGACGGGAAGTGACATCACGACAGGAAGTGACATCCCGACAGGAAGTGACATCACGACAGGAAGTGACATCACATGACATCACGTGACATCACTCTGTTTTGATAATTAACACACAAATAAAATTCATTGTCATTTAAAAAGGTCTGCCTACTTGGGGCGGATTTGCTGAGGCAGACCACTCAGTGTCTGCCATGCCCGGCAGGAAAAAATAACACTGCCCACCATTTGTAGGGGAAAATCTCCCTGTGGGTAGGAGACATTTTTATTTTTCCGAAACAAACCCTTACTATGGTAAGATGGCTAGTGTACAAGACTGAAAGCCTTAAACAAAATGTGCTGTGGTCCCGGATGGCAGTGTAGCCTTAATTGAGCGAAGGTGACATGAACACATTTTCAAAATGCTACAGGAAAGTTTGACTGCAAGATTTTTTATACATTACAGGTTCCCAGAGAGGCTGCTTCCCACACTCGACAATGACTATTACACACAGGAGGGCTCCATATTCACATTATTCTATCGATGAGTGTTATATGTTATCTCCCCACCTATTGTAAACTAGCGACTCTGTATTAAATAGTTTTGTCCCAGCTGCCTCTCTCTAGCTGTGGCTAGATTTATTTATTTTATTTATAAAGTTTTATATAGCGCAAACTTGATTCCGAAGGATATCAGAGCGCTTTACAATTTGCAGCAAAGGTAACAAATCAGAACATAAATCTAACATTGGGAATCTTGGCTGAAGACAATGGAGCTGCCGGGCATTAACTTGGGTCAACAAGATACATCTTTCGCAAGGCAAAACCTAAAAAAGTTCTCGTTTTTAGTAGGACTGTTCTCTCCGTCCCGGGATGCTTTTTTCAAAGAAAGAAGTAGGGGAATGGGCTGAAATTATTTTTAGAAGTAGGGGCACGCCGTGCCCTTCCGTCCCCGCCCACTTCTACCGCTGCCTACCAGTCCTGGCTGTTTAGTGAACAGCAGGTTGCAATGTGGGACTTGTAGTTTAGATGGTTTGGTTTTTTGGTTAGTATTAACTCAGAGATCCACAATGCAAAGTGCTGTTACCAGGGCATTAAGTGGGATGAAAAAGGTGGAGGGTCTTTACAAGGCGTTTGGCCAATAGAAGAGGCGTGGCCTATGTAAACTAAAATCCTCTGAATCGCACAGCATGGTCTCTGTTTGGTGCCCGAGTGCCTCTCTGTCAAGGCCACCGGAATTATACGATTATTTGGTGAGTTGAAGGTGGCTGGGATTTCAGACCATTTTAAGTGCTGCCTTCAAAAAAATCACTTTCCTGTTCTATGTTATGTTATGAATAAGCCCTCAGTGGCCTCAGACAAAGCAGCCCTGTGGAAAAACTCACCCGCTTGGATGCTTCTAAACAGCTATAAAGAGGGCCACTGGAAATATGCGGAAGGAGAGGGCAAAATTAGGCGGCAGGGAGGGAAACATTATGTGACAAGAATCGGCAAATTATGCAGTGTAACGCGGCACATTTTCTGATAGTATTTTTTCATTATTTTGTCATTTTTACACTTGTTTACACTGTATGGGCATAGGCTGCACCACATTAGTACCCAGTTTAACACCCAAACATAGCAATAGGCAACAGAAAGACGACCAGCCCAGCTTTGCAAAGGGCCTTTCACCGCGCAGCAACACGTGTCCCTTCATTTTAGTAACTTTTGAACTGTGTTAGCTAGATTTTTTTTCTTGTTAAAATCTACAGATTATGCAGCAGTTGCTGAATTATGTGGCAAATGCGGCAGATCCATACATATGCAAAAAACATTGTGGCCGCACAACCGCATAATTCCAGTGGCCCTCCCTTGAGACGGGTTACTCTCTGTGTAGGAATCAGAGGTTCGTGGGCTCTGCTTTCGACCTCACCCTGCCCCAACTGGCATGGGTGCAAATTCAGGACGGTAAGTGTAAAAATTCAGGACAAAGGGTCAAAATTCAGGGCAAAAATTCAGGACACAAGGTCAAAATTCAGGACAAAACTTCAGGAAAAAAGGTACATTTTACAGACACATCAGAGGAAGTTGCACAATAGTATAAAAGTGAGTAAATAGACAACCATTTAAGTACAAGTCAAAATAAGTTTAGATTAGATCGTGCACTTTATGGTTTTTCGGTATGCGTGCAGCTTTGAGCAACTGTGCCGTTTTTTGGTTGTACTTCATATGATAGTAATCTATTTATATGGTTACTGCACTGGGTTGTCCAGTCCGATATTTTGTTTACAACTCATGGTCCTCAGCAGGCATGTTTGGTGAGAGAAGTGGTCAGGAAGATCTGCCTGGATAGTCTCTGTTACTAGCATCTCATATCTAAGTGCCATTGTAAGATGTAATGCGGCACGCATAGGCCAACTAAAGGGAGGATTGCTGTGATGAACCCGCTATAGGGAACGCATTATGGGTGTTTCAGCAAGTTGAAATTAAAATATGGAATTTGACTTTGCTTATGTAGGCTTCCAGAGAGTTGCATTAGCTGACGAAGTCACAAAGGTGCTTTTCCCTGCATCTTTCTTAAAGAAGGCACTGTTGATACACTATTACTTCGTTTATTTTTGACGCTTTGCCTTTTGCTACAAGCACAATATACATCTCAAGCACAGCTCATGGCACTATGAGGCTTTCCCTAAAACAAAACATGCAAACATTTACAATTATTAGTGTAACATTCAAGTAGCAGTTGGGTGTCACTCAAAATGTGACATGTATGATGTATAGATCCCACACATAAGCACAGAGCAAATACTGAATAGTAACATATAAGCAAGGGAGTAGCCAGAAAATTAAAATACCTCCCACTTTGAACTAAAGCTCCTATGGCACCAAGAAAGCAAATAAGTCATCACAGCCCTCCCCAGAAGAGCTCTCTTGTCCAAGGATCTAGCCATTCATCCTTCCATCTAACTCCTGATATCCACCATTTCAAATTTATAGTCTGTCATCTATTAATTCTTTCATCCATAATTCAGTCTTTCACCATTCATTCTGTCCTTCCATCTGTGTGCCCATCCATATCCAAACATTTGCAAACTTATCCATCATCTATCCTTCCATCCATTATTTCACTCATCCATCCCTCCATCCACCCTTTCACTCATCCATCCACCATCCACCCTTTCACCCAATCTATCCTTTCACTCATCCATCCACTTTTCCACCCATCCATCCACTCATCCATCCAGCCATTTACCCTTTCATCCAAGCCAACCTTTCACTCATCCTTCCACTCTTCCATCCATCCACTCACTCATCCATCCATCCACCCATTTGCCCTTTCAGCCATCCTTTCACTTACTTATCCATCAACCAGTCACTCATCCATATACCCATTCAACTTTACACTCATCCATCCATCCATCCTTTCTCCCAGTTCTCCACCCCCCTTTCACTCATGTATGCATTCTTTCACACATACATCTTTACATTCTTCCTTTCACTCATCCAGACACCCATTCCCCCCATCCATTCTGCCAATCATTCATCCATGCTTTAACTCATCCGTCCATATATCCTACCTTTCTCGCTCCATTATGGTTTCACTCACTATGTATAAATTCATGTTTATGATAAACTTTTGAGAAAGCATGAGTTGGGCCAAACCTAAAACTAACGCATCATTTAACGCGCAAGAGACAGCCAAGTCCAACAAAGGTGTTTACCAACTACAGCGTCCCGCAGAAGCACCAACTTCACCCCAAAGCTTCCAATTGCCTTTAAGACAATACACTTCAAGAATGTTAGGGAGCATCCGTCATTAGGGTTTATTAACTACGAGCCATTGATAGATTAATTATTAAGCATCTGTGTATTGAAACTGGTGAGCACGGGGTTAACTGTTTACAGATCGAAGGTGTGGAACAGTTTGGAGGGGCAGGGAAGTATGAATTAACATCTCCTAAAAAATAACCATGAGACCACAGATCACATCAGGCTTAAGGGGGTTTCCGTTGATTATAAAGTTATTAAAGCTAAAAACATGAGCGCATAATCTTCAAAGGAAAGAACTGCCGTTTTGGGATCGAGAAAGCGTGTTGGAGGCAAATCTGGACGTGGGTGACCTGGTGAATCTGCAGCAGGCACCAATTGTGCGGGAGCAGGGTTTGTCAAATTATTTGATCAATTATTTGATCAGCGCTGCTCCTGCCGCCCTGGCAAGCATGGGTCAACTGGTGTGAAACACTGGGCATTTAACAGATTGCTCCAGGGCAGTCTTCACAGCATGTGCCTAATGACCGTAATCACGACACTCACAGGAAGAAGACCAAGGCAGACCAATGGGGGCAAAAGGACAGCTAAAGAGAGCAGGGTGTAACAGCTCAGTTAAACTGGCCCATTGTCATTCTGTATGGGGCAATCAGCCGCAGACAGAATGACAATGGGCGGGGTGGGCTGCTCTTATCCTCGAGGAAGAGTTCGAGGCGCCCCATCAGGGGGCAGAGGCTTCTCACATTCTGCGTTATAACTTTTCAAGTTTCTAGCGCACTGGACTCGGTTTCCTCCCGGCCTTACTTTTAAACATAGGCGCATTGCTTTGTGCATTCCAGTCTTTGCAGATCGCACGTAGCATCTTTGGCTAGAAACGGATTTAATGCTTTCGTGTGCCCCTGTCTCAGCATACCAAGCCGGTGGCTGACGCGGTTTTGATTTAGCAGGGTGGACGGCGCCCACCCTGAAAAACCCTCGGAAATAAGTGGGGGGATGCCGTCCACCCGCGTGGTACCCCGACTCGTGCCCTGGTGAAACTAGAAAAATGGATCGATTTTGTTGCTAATAACAATACCACATCCAGAGTGGTCAGCCCTCTTTTATCTTTGCATAACATCTTCGTTCGTTTGTTCCTGTTATCATGCTGGGACGAGCACATACAGGTGACATCCTCATCAATCACCGTCACCTTGGACCTCTGCTGAAGGAGTTTGCGGCTACCTGCCCTTCTCGACCTTACGGTATTTTGGAATACACACCTTGGCATAGCAGCGTACCGCATACTGCTACGTGTGACCGGATCACGTTTGTTGCAGTCAGCCAGTCGGTAGCCACTGGATTAAAGGCCCTTGTGCCTGTTTTTGCAATCTTTTCTAAATTTCAAGCGGTGTGTTGCATCATTATTGTGTCGATCGTAGTTACACATTCTGTTACCCACTGGATTGAACATTTTTTGTGTCTACTCTGGCACTGATGTATTCGAAGCCCTGACGAAGTTCCAACATGGAACGAAAGGCGTTGGCTGTTTTTCGATCTTGGTAAAAGATTACCGAAATAAAGAAAACTTTTTTCTATGGACTCAACGCCCCTGTGCTTGATTTCAACGAGTGCGCCTTCCATTTTTCCCTGAACATAACATCTTCTTGAGCCTGGGAGGCAGTGCTAAATTTGGCCCAGTTGTCGCTGGTGTGGCCATCTGGCACTCATTTTTAGGGACTGGCATGTATTTTTCCTCATCAGACATTGATCGCGAGCAACAGGTTGAAAAACAAACAAAGGGAAATAAGTAGAAAGAGAAAGGTGGAAAAAACAGCAAAGGGCGAAAACAGGAATCTGCAGTACTGATGTATAGGGGCAGGCAATGTCTGATAGAGGATGGAATAAGGCATGAGGTTGATTCATGACTTCACAGCCTTGGTATTCGGTGTGCTTATATTTATAATCACCAACCACGGGTTTCTGAGCAGAGCTTTGGGCACCGGCACTCATTTTATTACAAATGATGCAACAACTGGGAGAGACTACAGCATGATTGAGTCCTCAGTGTTTTTATAGTCAAGTTTCAATGGGAAACAATAGATGCACCTGGTGATCTAGAATGAGATCATGAATTTCTTGTGCCTATTTTGTGGAGGAGCAGGCGTTCAGAAGGGCGCAAAGAAAAATGATTTGCTGGTTGGAGTGGGGCAGGAATTTGTTAAACTGTGAAGCTGCTGGTGAAGTGGAGTAAAAGGCAGATAATCCTGAGCTATAAGACTTCGCGGAGCAAGGACCTTAATGGATATTTGGTTTACGATATCAGAATTTCTGTCTCTGAAATTAAACGTCCTTGCTCTTACTGGGCCCCTGGCCTCTGGACCTTAGCTGTAGAGCTGCAAATCAAATTCAATATACATAACACATTGCAGTAAATAATTAGTTCTTAGGAGTCAATGATGAGACTTTGATGTGAGTTTACAGGTTTTTTTTCAAAAGCAAGTATTTCTTTATTAATCATTAATTGCTTCTTCTCAGTAAAATACAGAACGAAGGCATAAAGCAGGGCACGGAGCGAGTCTCCGGCGGCTCCTTCCTTCTTCCGCCCACCACGAGGCCCCACCCACAACCAGGCAACGGTGCCTGTCTTCCGGGTCGTGCTCAGCCGCGGCCCAGCAGTTACCTTCGGCAGCTTCTGCTTTTCGGCTGCAATGCGGGTGGGCACCCGCTGTCCAAAATAGCAGGAGAACGGGGTGGGCCCCGCTCCCCAAAGTAAAATCATTCATGCGGGGTGGGCACCCCTGAACCACGCATAAGCGGGTTGAGCACCTGCCATATAACTCGAAACGGGGCATCAAAGCGGGGTGTGCACCCACGAAAGTAAGGAAAAACACGGGGTGGACACCTGCCGCTTTAGGCATTACGGGCGAATCCCTACAGTGGGGATTCCCTCTTAAAGGGTTTGCAGCTCAGCGCTGCGCAGCCCACGCTGTCCTCCTTCTGTTGGGCAAATTAAAAATAAAAGCGCTTCCACGTGCTAGATGCAGCAAAGAAATCTTTAAGGTCCTGGAGGATATACAGAAACCAAAGGTCTAAGCAAAAAGTTCCTTTAGGGATCAATGGGGCAAAGCTGGACCCAGGGAGGCAAGCCCTCACGGCAGTTCCTCCTGGGACTCAGCAGCAGAATGCCCATGCAGGTTGAAGAACAAGTACAGAACAACACAAGAACAATTTTATGGGGTCACAGCCCCTATATTTATACCACGCATTCCTTTTTCGGTAGTGCAGAGTATGGGGGAACCAGATGCAACTTGCCACTTGATTCAAGCAAGCCGGGCTGAAGACGGACGGAATGCCAGAAACTGGTCCTCAGAAGCTTGTTTCCGGTCCAGGTGAGGTTCCGTGACGATTGTAAGTGGTGTTTCCGACTCACACGAATATGGTCGAGTCTGGTATCTACGAACCGCAAATGACGAGTTTAGTCGGTGTGTGCAGTTTCGCTGTGCTAACCTAACCTAAACCGTTCGTTTGTTACGTGGGTTTTTCATCTGTACCCACGGGTTCCATCTTAGATACGGCATCCATTTTGTCTCTTGCCCTCAAGTAGCCAGCGAACGGACGTTGTCCGCTTCGCGACCCTGGGATTCCCAAGACATCCGCGGAAGACACATGTTCTTTGAAATTGTCTTTATGACGAGGGGGATGATACTGCAAGGCAGATGGCCCCGCTCGAGGCTCATCTTGCCGTGCCGGTCTATTGTCTCAGCCGTGCATCTCATTAGGCACGTCCCTTTGATGCCTGTAGCTCGTGTTTCCCGATACCTCCCCTTTTACACCCTTTTCGATCTCCCCACTGTTTCCATCTTCCTCTGCACCTGTCCTTGTTCCTTCTTCGATCTGTTTTACTGCCGATTGGAATGTACTAATGGTGGGAAGATGGGTTTTTACAGTTGGGAACCGCCAAATGTTTCCGCACTCATGCCCCGGACCTTGAATGTATCAAAGTGACCAAAGTGACCCCTCTCGGGGATAATTATGGGAACCAAGTTGTAAACCTTTGTGTACCATGTAACCCTATGGGAGAAATCTGTATAAAAGGAGCGATCCACAGTAGCAATTTGAAGCAGTCTCCTCGAACTTACACTCGTACTTCCTGTGACTTCTGTGTTCCCTGCAGTAAATAAACCTCGAATCTTTGACGCCGATGGAAGTGTCCCGTGTCTCTGTCATTCGTACGCCGGAGCAGGTTACCCACGAAGGTTTCAGGTGTTGTCCCCTGGCACCGCTGGGTCTTAAATAACCCAGTCCTTCAGTTGGCGCCCAACGTGGGGCTGCATCAGTGGTACCGGTCCAAGCCCGACGATCGTGAGGAACTTCGTGTGAAATCTCCGAGGGAAGGTGCACTCCGCTTCATCGATCCTGTTGTCGAAATAAGTGGCCCGAAGACTTTTCCCGCGAAGATTCCCGCCTCCTGACGGCTGCGACGGACTGCTGCCCTGACTGTAGACCTGTTTTGGCGCCTGGCGTAGACCTTGGTATAGCGAGACGATTGACGGGCCTTCCTGGTGACGCCATCGATCTTTGAGTTAAGTATTGGTGGGTCGCTCCCAGAGTTCTTGGTTGTGGTTGCTTAGTTGTTGCATGGTTCCATTGCATTTGTGGTTCTTGGTACTTTGTTGTGATATTTGACGACTGCAGCCGCCAAAGACCGAGGGTTGTTGCTCTTTGCAGGGACTTGGTAAATCCCGTAACCCTTGACGTTTGTGGAACTCGGCTAGTGTGCAAGATGCCTGGTCGCAGTACTCTGTTTAGTTTTTTCAGACGTTGTGGTACGGATTCCCGACTGGAGGACTCTTGTCCGATACCTCCGGTTGGAACTCCCACTTATGAGCTCTACAGTAAGCACGGGCTAGGCCCGATTACTTTTAATGAATACTGGATTCGTTACACCAAAAAAGATGGTGCCCTTAGTTGGCCACCTCATGGTAGTTTTGAGACCACGATCTTAGATAATCTTGAGGCTAAATTGTTTGAGAAAAAGTCAAGGCCGGCCATGTTTGATGCCTTTCGGTTGTGGCGTAAAGAAGCCCGACAGAAAGAGATCAGACAGACTAAACGTAATCAGAGAGATGGTGTTGCTACTATTGTAAAGAAAGCAGAGCAGTTTCAGCGTGATAAGGAGGATAAGGAAAAGGAAGTGTTTGATAGGCTACAGCGTATGTCCATAGATAAATGCTATCCTACTTTGCCTATGGAGTCGGATACCAAGGAAGAATTAGTTGAGGATCCTTTAATGTCCTATCTTATGAAGTGGCCACCTCCGTATGTACAGGGTACCGCGCCTCCTGTGGTTCCCCCTGTACCTGTTCCTCAACCTGTTCCTCAACCTGTTCCTCAACCTGTTCTTCAAACTGTACCCGTTCTTCCGGCTGTTCCTGCTCCTTTGCCTACTGCTGTTCCTACTGCTCCTCCGCTTCCACATACTCCTGCTCCCGCTACTGCTCCTACTCTACTTACTCCTGTTGCTTCTTCTGCTTCTACCTCTTCTCTTGTTAATCCCTTGTGCTATACTTCTCCATCTACTCGGAGTCGTACCTCTCCGGTTGCGGCTAGCTTTTTCAATTCTCTTGGCCCTGTTCTTGGGTCCGCTGGTTCGGACGGTCCTCAAAGACGTAGTCAGCTTCCCGGTAACAGGGAACGTGCTGCGTTATATAACATGGCGATGGGTTGGATGACGTACCCTCTTAGAAATCTTCCACGTGCTGTACTTGATACGTTCTGTCAATTTAATGTACCGACACAGAGGTACGTGTTCGAAGAAATGTGCAAGGTTCTACGCGACCAGATATCGGCCGATGCATCTGACGATGTGTTGACCGCTTTGTCTGATCTACAGCTTCAATTCTCGAGCGGAATGATAGTGGATACCAACGTTCGACGCGCTGTTGAGCGGTTGTTATCTTTCCGTCCCTCTCCGATACCTCAAGCATTGTTCGTTGAGGACGTTGAGAGACAGTTAGATCCGTCTGGTCAGTTTCCTATGCGTGAAGTTCCACCAGTGTGGATGCCAGGTGATGCTGCTGCTGTTCCTATTATCCTGCCACATTTCCAGAGAGTATGGATACATCTCCCATGGAAAAGATCAGAAGTGTTGCAGGTGAAACAATCTTTGCCTGACCCTCACAAGAATCCTGCAGGGTACTATATGGAATTGTCACAGCTCGTAGACGCTACGATAATGAATCTTGCCGATATCGATATGTTGTTCGGCAATGTTGTACCGCAACCGGTATGGGCGAAGATTCGGCACGAAGATCATGCAAACGAATTAGGTGGTGATTGGGCTGCTCTTACTGCGGCCGATACACGACAAGTTGGCGGGGCTAAGCCTGAACAGCTCATTACTGCTCTCCCTCAAAGAATAATTACACTAATGAAAACACTTATGCCAGCTATGAGGGTGAACTGGGACAAATTGTCAGCTTGTAAACAGAAGAAGGACGAGAGTGTCTCTGATTTCTTTACGAGATTTGAGGAGGCATTCATCGACCATAGTGGGCAGGATATGGGCACTGAGGGTGGTCAACGGTTGTTTGTGGATAAATTTGTCTCTAACTTATTGCCCGACTTGAGCAATAAATTAAAAAATTCTGAGAGTGCGTGGGCCGTCTCTACATCTGCTCAAATATTGGCTACGGCACAGTATTACGAAAACAGAGAAAAAGAAGAGAACGACCGCGCTGATAAAAAGACGAAAGAACTTAAAACCAAAGTGTTGTTGCAGCAGGTCTATCCTCCGCGTTCGAATCAGAATGCTTCTCCGCAAAATAGATCGCAGTCGCAATCGAATAGGTCACAACCTCGAAATGACTCCTCTTCCCAAAGATCTTCGTTAGGGTACAATCAGTGTGCCTATTGTAGACAGGAGGGTCATTTAAAATTCAACTGTCCTGTTCTAAACGATCGTAACAGTGGTAACTCATCCAGAGGAGGTCGTGGTGGTTCTCAGCAGACATCACGTGGTAGGGGTCGTGGTGTTCAAAATGATCGTTCAGATAACTCATCAAATTCCAATAACTGTTTTGACCAACGTGGATCATCGCAAGGACGATCTGCGCAGTACAATGTAGATGATTATTACGTCGATCAGGGAACTGACGACAGTAATTACTAGGACAGCCATAGACAAGGAGAGGGAGTGGTATCAGTTCCGGTTGATCAGAGAGGGCCTTACGTCGCAGTTGCTACATCGGGCGTCGTTGAGCCTTTTCTGTTGGACACTGGTGCAGCGAAAAGTTCCATAATGCCTTCGAAACTCCCTGGCGCACCTTTGTCTGGCTTAACAAATGTTTCCGTTGGATTCTCTGGCGCCCCCGTTAGCAATCCAGTTTCGCGCCCTTTGCCCCTTACAATTGGGCCTCGTGAGCTTCAAGCTCCGTTGATTTTAACTACTGGTTGTGGTGAAAATCTTTTGGGCCTGGATTTGCTAAAACGTTTGTATGCAACTTTGTATTGTTCTCCTGCGGGTGTAAAGCTTACGTTAGGTGAGAGGGTTGTCTCTCCTATGTACTTGTCTCTCGATAAGCTTCCACCGGAATTGAGTTCTCTTCCTGCATCTTTGTGGGCCACAGGTCCCAATGATGTGGGCTTGCTTGACATCTCCCCTTATGTTGTTCAGCTGAAATCTAATGTACGATTGCCACGTATTTCCCAGTATCGAATCTCTCTTGATGGTGAACGAGCACTGTTAGCGATCATCTATGATCTGATCGAGAAAGATGTTATTGAAGAAACGCGGGGAAACGTGTGCAACAGCCCTGTACTGCCCATTCTAAAACGAACTGATCCTTCGAAACCGCCTGTTTATCGTTTTGTTATTGATTTACGGGAGGTAAATAAAATTGTGATTCCTCAGTTCCCTGTTGTGCCTGACATCACGGCCCTACTGACTCTGATTCCAGCTTCTGCATCTTGGTTTTCGGTGATCGATTTGAAGAATGCTTTCTTTAGCATTCCGATTGCCGAGGAAAGCAGAGACCTCTTCGGTTTCTCTCTTGGTGGTCGCAGCTTCCGCTTTAAACGTGCTCCTCAGGGCTACTGTGAGAGTCCATCGATTTACAGTCAAGCCTTGAAGGGTCAACTGGATGCGTTTACGTTGCCGGCTGGTGCGGCCTTAATCCAATATGTCGATGACTTATTGGTGGCTGCAGATACTCAGGACATTTGCAACATTGCTACGGTGTCTTTGCTGCAACATCTCTGTGACTTACATCACAAGGTGTCACCTTCTAAACTCCAATATTGTTGTCAAGAAGTAACCTATCTAGGTCACTTATTGTCAAAGGAGGGAAGGCGGTTGACCCCAGAGAGAATTGCAGCAATTGCGCGAATGACTGTGCCAACAACCCAAAGAGATGTACGTGCCTTTCTAGGTATTACGTCGTATTGCAGGCAATGGATTCCAAATTTTTCATTGCTAGCGAAACCATTGGTAGCTCTTACGTGCAAGGATGTTTCAACTCCTTTACCATGGACGGAAGAATGTCAGAAGAGTTTTTCTGAATTGCGTGACTCATTGTGTTCGGCTCCTGTGTTAGGTACCCCTGACTACAGTAAGCCGTTTACATTATATGTTCACGAGAGGGAAGGTTGTGCTTTGAGTGTCTTAACGCAACCTTTTGGTGGTAAGCAACGTCCATGTGCATATTTTTCCTCGACCTTGGACCCGGTAGCTAGAGCATTGCTGAGTTGCTTGAGAGCAACAGCGGCAGCTGCGGTGTCCATCCGACAATCAGCAGGATTGGTCATGGATAATATGCTTACGGTGATGGTTCCGCATGCGGTTGACACTCTTTTGAATCATACGAAAACTCAGCACTTGACGAGTGCGAGGTTGTCTGGGTACGAGTTGACGCTGTTGGCAAGTCATATTCAGATAAAACGTTGCAATGTTCTGAACCCGGCGACTTTGTTACCAATTAGCACGGAGTCAGATGAAATAGCAGCCCACGACTGCTATTTGAGGACTGAAGAGGAAACAAAAGGTCGAGTGGACCTTAAAAACACTCCTTTGGAGAATCCAGATGGAACTTTGTATGTGGATGGTTCATGTTTTAAATTGCCGAATGGTGATGTGACTACTGCATATGCTGTTGTAACTTTGAATACTGTCGTGGAAACTGCGAGATTGAATCAGAACTCTGCCCGGGCTGCAGAACTGATTGCTCTCACTAGAGCGTGTGTGTTAGCGAAAGGGAAACGTGTGAATGTGTTTACCGACAGCCAATATGCATTTGGCGTCGCCCATAGCTTTGGACGGTTGTGGAGAGAGAGAGGTTTTATGACGTCGCATGGTACGAAGATTCAGCATGGACAGCTTGTGAATGATCTTTTGGATGCACTTACGTTGCCTAAGCAGGTAGCGATTGTTAAATGTAGTGCACATCGTAAGGTGACGGATGATGTTGGTCGTGGTAATGCATTTGCGGATGAGATTGCTAAGGAGACTGCCCGGAACCTTAGCACTAGAATGTATGTAACGAGTTCGGTTAGGTGGCCTACAGAGACTAGTATGTGTGAGGACACTATCGAGAGTGTGAAAGCGATTCAAGATGAGGCCACCGAGACTGAAAAGACGAAGTGGAAAGAAAGTACGGGAAAGTTGGATGCGAATGGTTGTTGGGTTGATTTGTCGGAACATAAGAGATGGATGTTGCCGGATGCGTATGTGCTAGCTGTTGTGACAATGGCGCATGGGTTAGCACATATTAGTGCAAAAGGTATTTGTAAGTTGTTGTCTCCTGTGTGGAAGAATGATGGTATCACGAAATGTGCTGAACGGTTGGTTAAGAATTGTATGGTATGTATGTTGTACAATCCTGGTAAGGGAACCCCAACACCTCCTGGCCATTTTGCTCCCCCTTCATGTCCTTTTGAGGTGATTCAACTAGACTTCATCCATATGGAGCGATGCAACAACCTGAAATATGTTTTAGTTGTGGTTTGCGGGTTCTCCCGATGGATTGAAGCCTACCCTCTCAAAGACAATACTGCCCTGTCGACTGCGAAAATACTACTGAAGGAATACTTTCCTCGGTATGGAATGCCTCGGATTGTATGGTCTGATAACGGAAGTGAGTTTGTGGGGAGTGTGATGAAGAGTGTGTGTAAGGGCCTTGGAATTAATCAAAAATTCCATAGCGCCAATCATCCCCAGTCAGCTGGTTTGGTTGAAGGGTATAACGGCACCCTTAAACTAAAGCTAGCGAAGATTCAGGCTACGACTGGTCTTTCGTGGCCTGACGCTTTACCCTTAGCTTTACTGTCAACTAGGGCAACCGTACACTCCCGAGTAGGGCTTAGTCCCTATGAAATAGTGTTCGGTCGTCCTGCGAATGTCTGGGGGGTCCCTAGACCGGGTGTGTTCTCTAGTCTTGAGTATCCAATGTTGATTGACTATCTTCATGATCTGACTGCTAAACTGAGGTTAATTCACCAACAGGTTTACGAAGCACTGCCGACGCAGACAGAGGGTCAGGCCACCAGCTCCAGCCCGGAGACTGGGTGGTAACGCGCAACTTTGCCCGTAAGAAGAATTTGGAACCCCGCTTTACTGGACCCTACCAGGTCCTCCTTGCCACGAGAACTGCCGTCCGTTTAAAATTGGGTGCATGCCACCCATACGAAGAAAGTTCCTATACCTTTACCGGCAGACTCGTGGGTGAGGAGGGGCATTGCTTCAGCTGAATCCGAAGGATTGCCGGCTTTTGTACCTTTTAGCGACGCACAACCTGTCGGAGAATCCTCAGTGCAGCAGAAAGACATTGTTGAACATTTGCCACCAAAAGACTCAAGACCGGAACATTCGACTGATCAGCAGGACTCTGTTCCCCCATCGGATCCTTTGTTTGATGAACATACACATCCTGGGAAAACTCAATACTTTTTGCGATCCAGCACTAAGGACAAATAAAAAAGATTTCGTTTTGTCCCTTGACAATTGCATTTCCCGTTGTCCACGATCAGTCTGAACACCCGTATCATTGTAATTATTTTTGTATATATTGAGTTTCGTTCCATATGTATTTTTGCTTCCACAGCTGAGAGACATTTTGCATATACATTGTGAATAAAGGCCGTAGGGCTGCGCATGTACTTCCTTCTGGTTAGTAGGTCTTGACGCTAGGTTAAAGACCGTCGGTTCCTGGGAACTCCTGGGGATTGACTACTGCTACACAGAACGAAGTGCGTCAAGAAACGTTGCGGACGGTCATAGGGGATGGCGTTTTCAAAGCTGATGGACTTGGAAGAAGCTCAGGCGCAAAGATTCAAACTGCAACAACTTATTTGTACCAAATGTTTTATGTTTCAAATGTTCATATTGCTTTTGACTGTTTCTGCACTATTGGCGGGTGGGGTGTATTACATGATGTCGTACTTGTTACCTTCTGCCATACCTACTCCTACTTCTGACCCTAAACTTACCTCCACTGCATCCCCTCATTCTTTCCATATCCTACCCGAACACGAGCAGGCTAGACGTGCAGAATTCCGAAATAATTCCTTTATTCAGCTCCTTCATCAGCACCAGTTAGTGGTTAATACTACTAATTGTTGGGTGTGTGGGCTGATGCCACATACCACGGATAAGGGAATTCCATATCTGGTCTTACCGTATAGTTCCCAGGGTTCAGCTCGAGCATTCCAAACAATGTTTCGAAGCGCACTAGATTCTTACCCCAGCCGAGAGCCACGTTCTTCCTACTTTGGCCCTGGCTCGTATCATAAGCCTTTGTCTATAGCGATAGAAGATTTAGATAGAGATATCTATGAGCCGTCGCTCATCCCAGAGGAAGAGGTACAAGCCTATAGGGTCCTGAGTAAGGTCGAGTATAGTGCGCTCACGAGTGAAAAACAGCTTAAAAGCTCGCCTCCGATATGGGTCGTACCCCACATTGGTAATTTTTGTCTAATGGGTCGTGGCCGAAGATCGAAAGCTCGACTTGGAGAGAGTGCTTGCACCGAGAATTACATTCTGCCGATGGTCTCGTCCCCTGTGTTTCTGGCTGCCAAGGGTACATACTTTGTCTGCCATGATCGTGCGTATGCATGGTTGCCCTCCGACTTTGTGGGCTCATGTTTTATCGCAAACCTGTTGCCTCCGACGTTCACTGTAGACGCAGACTATCACAAAACTAGAGTTGTGAGAGGCGTAATTAGCGAAGAGGACACTGCCGGTCAAGAGGCAGGAGACTTTTTCAAGGGTTTCCTCCCGTTTTGGGGGCCTATGGTTAATAGTATGAACCTGAGACAGTTGACTCGAGTGGTGGAATCGACAGCTAATATGCCAGTGCCCTTGGTAATATCACCACAGAACTTCAGGCGGATAGGCTTATGACGTTACAAAACCGTATGGTTTTAGACGTGATCTTAGCAGATCGAGGTGGGGTATGTAAGGTGATCCATTCGAGCTGCTGTAGTTTCATTCCAGATAACGCTCCGACCGTCTATCAAGCCATCTCAAAGTTGCATAAGATCTCTGAATCCATAAACGTGGATGTAGGGGATTGGACGCTACTTGGGTGGTTTTGGGGCCTGATGTCGACTTGGGGTTGGAAGATTCTGATGATTATCGGAGTTGTTGTGGCGTTCCTGTTCTCGTGTTGCCTTTGTGTGCAGTGTGGTCCTGCCTTATGTGGACTCTGTGCTACAATGTGTATAAGACAGCCACCTGTTACCAAGGGGACTCGGTTGGACAGAGCTATGTTACAGCAACATCTAGATGGTCTGATGAATATCGAGTATGATTCCGACTAGTGCTTGCCTACATGAGGGCAAAAGGAGCGTCTGAGGTTCCGTGACGATTGTAAGTGGTGTTTCCGACTCGCACGAATATGGTCGAGTCTGGTATCTACGAACCGCAAATGACGAGTTTAGTGGGTGTGTGCAGTTTCGCTGTGCTAACCTAAACCGTTCGTTTGTTACGTGGGTTTTTCATCTGTACCCACGGGTTCCATCTTAGATACGGCATCCATTTTGTCTCTTGCCCTCAAGTAGCCAGCGAACGGACGTTGTCCGCTTCGCGACCCTGGGATTCCCAAGACATCCGCGGAAGAAACATGTTCTTTGAAATTGTCTTTATGACGAGGGGGATGATACTGCAAGGCAGATGGCCCCGCTCGAGGCTCATCTTGCCGTGCCGGTCTATTGTCTCAGCCGTGCATCTCATTAGGCACGTCGCTTTGATGCCTGTAGCTCGTGTTTCCCGATACCTCCCCTTTTACACCCTTTTCGATCTCCCCACTGTTTCCATCTTCCTCTGCACCTGTCCTTGTTCCTTCTTCGATCTGTTTTACTGCCGATTGGAATGTACTAATGGTGGGAAGATGGGTTTTTACAGTTGGGAACCGCCAAATGTTTCCGCACTCATGCCCCGGACCTTGAATGTATCAAAGTGACCAAAGTGACCCCTCTCGGGGATAATTATGGGAACCAAGTTGTAAACCTTTGTGTACCATGTAACCCTATGGGAGAAATCTGTATAAAAGGAGCGATCCACAGTAGCAATTTGAAGCAGTCTCCTCGAACTTACACTCGTTGTACTTCCTGTGACTTCTGTGTTCCCTGCAGTAAATAAACCTCGAATCTTTGACGCCGAAGGAAGTGTCCCGTTTCTCTGTCATTCGTACGCCGGAGCAGGTTACCCACGAAGGTTTCAGGTGTTGTCCCCTGGCACCGCTGGGTCTTAAATAACCCAGTCCTTCAGTGGGAAGACATGGCTTGGCAGTTCGGGCTGGACTGTTCCCATGAGGCACAGGGTCAGACTGATTTGCATATAGCCATGTCTGAACTGGGGTGGCAGAGTGGGCTGAAGAACGGTGATGGATTAAACCCAGATCTTTTGACTGGATGTGAGTGTTTGATTGATTCAGATGCTCCGTCCATCACCACCCCCTTTTGTACCGCTTTTGGCCACCATAAATGTGGCAGGGTATGCTCAGACATGAATCCCTTGCTCACTTTGCCACTGGATTCAAGCAAGCCGGGCTGAAGACGGTTGGAATGCCAGAAACCGGTCCTCGGAGCTTGTTTCCGGTCCAGGTAAGACATGGCTTGGCAGTTCGGGCTGGACTGTTCCCATGAGGCACAGGGTCAGACTGATTTGCATATAGCCATGTCTGAACTGGGGTGGCAGAGTGGGCTAAAGAACGGTGATGGATTAAACCCAGATCTTTTGACTGGGTGTGAGTGTTTGATTGATTCAGATGCTCCGTCCATCACCACCCCCTTTTGTACCCCTATATTTATACCAGGCATTCCTTTTTCTGTAGTGCAGAGTATGGGGAACCAGATGCAACTGGTTTAGGGGAGATTTGGAGAAATTTGTTTTTCAAGCTCCTTTTCCCTTTTGTCAGGTGGGGGCTTAGTGATCAGATGCACCACAGGGGGTGGAGCCAGCATTTTACAGGCTAGGCACAGTCCTATTCAGAGTCAGGGGATTACTCTTCCCACTACTTCAGGCACAGATGTCCAATTCAGCCTAGTGCGGACTCACCCTGCACCTTTTGGAGCCACACACACCTTCCAGCCCCTGTCACTCACAAGGCAGACATGCAATTCATATCAGGCAGGCAGCCACATAGCACACATAAATGCCAACTTCTAAAAGTTGCATTTCTAAAATAGTCATAATAAATCTGCGCAAACCATTGCGCAGCATTTATTCTTACAATGTCATATATACTAAACTCGCCCACACTGCTCCTCCCATATCAGGAATTACCATGGACACACTGATCAGGGAATCCCGAATGCATTTCTATGGGAGGGCAGGCCAATCTCACCAATGTAACATGGAGAGCGCATGCACTTTACACAGGACCACAGTGCTAAAGTGCCCAGAGGCCTAAAACCACCAACACCAGGTCACAGAAAAGGCTAGGAGAATGCAAAAAGTTTAGGGATGAACCTGCCAAAAGGTCCAAGTCCAACAATTACTGAGGTTGTTGACCTAAGGTCAGTAATATATAAATAAAGGAAAAACTGTGTGCAGAAGCATTTCTAATTTACGTTGGGCAGCTATGTAAATAAGATCTCCTATGTTCTTTAATAAATGTGGCATCTCATGTTAGGCCTACACGTTAATTGCATTAATTATCATTGATTAAAAACACTCTAGCAGACCTGTTGGACTTGCCTACATCTGTAGGAGAAATAGAGGAAAGAAGACACATACAACACTTGTGAAAGTTACCATGCTAGCTGGAGCCCACCTGAGAGCCGTAGTTTGTCTCTTCCTAGGCGAATAGGCAGCATATTATGCTTTGTGTCCAGTCTCTGCACACAGGGGCGCAGACGTCTTTAGTATGCCTGTAGCGCAGATGTGAGAGCAGGTCAGTTTTAGGTGCTCAAGTCAGAGGCATGTGATCTAGTTCAAAGGAGAAGCAAGTGCATATGTAACGAGTAAAAATGAAGGCGCTGATGGGACAAAGAATTGAGAATAAGTAGAGGTCTTTGATAAAAAATGAGAGATGGTGAGCATCATAGCGGAGTGGGAGCTACCTGATGGCAGCACTGATTTACTACCACCAAAGTAGATGACTATAGGAAATAGAAAGTAATACACCAATTTGATAAATACCGCTATGTATTTAAAACCAACATAAAATGTGTAACTGAAAAGTAAAGTTAAACATAAATAGGAACACCACAACATCTACAAAAGTAAAATTACAGTGTTTTACTGAATATTATACTATCGGAATTCATTCCTTCACTAGCACAAATGCTTGAGTGTGCTAGATGTATGTGCTTGTGTTTTTGACCTGGTTCAAAAGAGCTGCCCATCTGGGAACTGCTTATGCAAAGAGTAACAAACAAAGCTTGAAAGAAACCTCAAATCCAAATCCAAACATGTTTATTTTTACAGTTAGAAATATTCAAAGCTCTACTAATAGAAGAGTTGGGAATAGGTGCAGTTTCTTCCACTTATAGGATGATCAATAACAATATGCCGGACACTCTGGGCAAGTTACAGGAGAGATTGGTACAGGATGTGGGTGACCTCGAAAACATAGACTGAGAGGTGGTACTAATGCATCCTTGCGAGGTGGCTATGAAATGGCACCTATGTTTGATACAATTTAAGATACTCCATAGTGTCTATTACGACCGTCACAGGCTGCACAACATTGGAAGGGCATCCATACACACATTGATACACACTAGGAATGCGGGATACCACAAGTGGTAACTTTACGAAAAAGTTCCCATGGGCTTTGGACTATTCAGTTCATAAGATAATATGAGGAAAGGAAGCATAGTTGAGGCCTTCATGAAATACAGCTCATACACGATGAAATTGTGCTGAAATATGAATCTTGTGATACACAAAATAATGTATGGATCTTACAATTAATATCACTTCAATAGGATCACAATTAATTCATGAAGTATAGGGTACTCATAAAACGTTTTAATATATCACTATCACTCCATATCATTTTGTAATCTTGTTTTGCACATTTTACGTTATTGAAGCATTTATGTTTAAAAGCACATCAAAATACATTTTTATCATAACCTTGTGCAGCACTTACTTTTCTTTTGTCGTTTTCATTGCACACGTTACACATCCTAATATGCTATTCATCTTTAACATGTGAAGCATTTAATACTCATATAGGAAATTTCTGTGTTATCATTATGATCTAATCATAACATCTTGTCCTTTAGTTTGTTTAGTTTTCACATCTACTTATTTAATGTTAAGTGTAACACAAAATAAATTATAATATTCTGTATGCTTTTACGATGCAGTATCTAAATCAGAACCACATTTTGCAGTTTTTCTTGAGAAGTCGAGCCTGCACACGTTTTGTCATTTTCATGTAAAATGATGTCACAAAACATTTCTGTTTAGTGAGAGATTTTGATTTGGGCCTCAAGTGTACTGCCTTAAGGTTTCAGTGGGCAGCTATGAAGGCATTCAGGGAAACTTGGAGGGGTGTTTCTGAATGTGAGTTTCTGGTGTCTAGATTTTTTAAAGGAGTTCCTAATATTAAACCTAACATGAAAAATATTTTACTTTCATGGAGTTTACTCTTGGCGTTGGATGTCCTGAAAGGTCATTGTTTTGAGCTTCTGGAATAGAGGAGTCTCAAATTTCTGACCTGGAAAGTATATTTTTCTTGTTGCAATTACCACAGTCCAGATAATAGGATAATTGATGTATTTTTCAGTAAAGCATCCTTATCTTAGGATTTTTCTGGACAGTATTGTGCTGCAATTAGGCCTTGCATTTTCTCCAAAAGTTCCATTCCTATCTAATTTGCAGCAGGAAGTGATTCTTCCTGATTTTTTCCCCAATCCTCCTTCTCTAGGGGAACTGGAGTGGAATAGGTTAGATATCGGGAGGGTCATTCTGATTTATTTAGAAAGGGTGTCTCAGTTCAGGTCTTCAAAGATACTGTAAATTTTGGTGCTGCAGACAAAGGTTGATGTCCATCCAGGCAACTTATAAGTAGATGGCGATGATCTACTATTTCTTCAGCCTACTTGTTGAAAGGGGTTTCTCCTCCAGAGAGGATTAGGAGCAGGTCCATGAGGCATATGGCATTTTCCTAAGCTTCTTTAAAGGAAATTTGTAGTACTACCACATGGTTTATTCCTTGTACCTTTGTTAGACATTACCGACTTGATAATGTTGCTGACCAACAAGATGTGTTTGATGTTAAAGTGTTGTTCGCTATGAAGTATAATTGTGAATAGCACATTAAAACTTTGAATAGTTTTTCTGTTTCTGATGTGTTTTGTGATTATCATAATTATTTGACAGATAGCTTTGTCATTCCTTATTTCGTGACAAGAGGAACAAGGAAGGGAACAAAGTAGTAATAAATACATTACTTACTGGTATTGTCATTACACTCAGTTCAAACTTCGCTGGTCCGATCATTTCATCCTTTGTTCCCTCAATTTATATAAATGAATGTGTTGGTCTCCTAGTTGAGCTTGGTATGGGACTGGCTGATTTTAGGTTGGTGATCTCCTTGCAAAATGTGCATTAAAAGAGTGCAACAAGGTGCCGCATAAAGGCGGAGGGATCACTTTACGAAATATCCATACAAAGTGTAGTACTATGTACAGTAAGACTGCAGATGAGGGGCAGCAATGGTTGCAATTACTCCTGTGTTAATTGAGTTGACAGAAGAATCATCTCAGGTATGTTGTGTATAACATCATATTGATGTCCTTTGCACTGAGATTTGATATATGGAATTTGTAGAGGAATACTTGTTTTCATATATTTATCCACACAGGTTTTTAAAATGTCTTTTTGTGAAGTCTTTTAGGAGATCATATTGGCTGTCTTTGTCCTGAAGAAGGTGTCAAGATATCATGAATTCCACCTAAACACGTCAACGTATATTTTTTATAATGCACTATCTACTTGACATTTTTGTGGCTATACGTTGCCATGTAAATACAACCTCTTCAAGCGCATTACTTTGCAAGCTAGGTGCATGCAATTGGTGTTGCTGTGCACATTCCACCAAAACACCTATTGCATTCTGATGCTGCCCTAGATTTACAAGGATGTGCAAATATGAGGCAGCACCAAAGACTAACGGCATGCAATATTAGACGTTAACTGGCAAAACGAGGAGAAATAGTTGTATTTCTACTAATTTCTGCTTTTTCTATGTGTGGTGCATTTTGCAGCACACACAGAAGTAACAAATCGCCATTATTGATTGTTTATGTGCATGACGGGACACCTTGCAGACAAGCAACAACAGAGTCTAACACTTCTCAATATTTCCTAAAGATATAAAATGTGGCTATTGTGTTATTGGAAATACCTTGTTAATGTTTTTTTTAATTGCCCCATATCTTTCTTGACTTCCTGGTCTGCAGCGGGATTTTCCAGATTGAGCAGAGGAAGTCATTCAACCCTCACATCCGGTCCTGTGCTGTAGGGGCCAATTAGCAGAGTAGTCTTTTGGAGCCTGACTACTTAAACAGATGCCTGCATGAACACACAGTGGACCTTGCAGACAAGCAACACCAGAGTCTAACACCTTAGATTTAAAACGTGGCTATAGTTTTATTGGAAATACTTTGTTCATGGTTTTTTAATTGTGCCTTATCTTTCTTGACTTCCCGGTCTGCTGCTGGATTTTCCCGATTGAGCAGCGAGCCATTCCACCCTCACTTCAGGTCCTGCTCTGTATGGGCCAACTAGTAGGCTTGCCGTTTGGAGCCTGACTACTTAAACCAGGGGTCTCCAAACCAGTCCTGGAGGGCCGGATCCATGCCAGATTTTTGGGATATCCCCATTGAGATACATGTAGTTATTTTAAAAATCTGGCATGGATCCGGCCTTCCAGGACCGGTTTGGGGACCCCTGACTTAAACAGAGGCTGGCACGAACGTATAGTGGACACGCATAGCAGGCGCACCACAAGCGCGCCTCAGGTGTACTGAGCGCACACCAAGGCAAGCCCATCTATGCCTGTCCACCCCTGACCGTTGCTAGACGCCAGGATTCTTGCTCAGATTCCACCAGATGTAAGTCGTGCAAAACTCACATATTCTTCCCCACCTCTCTACAATACGTATGAGCAGTGTCAATGCTCTGTATCCCTGGAGCAGTGTTGTATGCATAGTTTTCCTCAAGTTTTAATGGGTTCAAGTAACTCTAGTGTGGATGCCTCTGCTCTGCCCCTCCAAAACAAATGACTATTTAATAGTTTTTTTATGTAATATTGGGTCCCTACCTAAACATTCGACTGAATGTTGGGATCCTTTTGCTTTCTTTTTTTAACCAAAAATAGGCTTTTTAACAGAAACTTGGTTAAACGTTATGTCATTACCAGATATAACATTGGTTCTCCCCAATTACTATCAACTTCTGAAAGATTAGGTAAGGTTGAGGGAGGCATTGCTATTGTCTTTCAAGAAACAATCCAGGTGTCTGTTATAGAGTCTATGAGTGTAGACTGGATAGAAAGCTGTATTTTTACATTGGAATTCAATTCTTAAGATTATTGGAAGGGTGCTCTGCTCTATCGGCCTCCTGGCCCAAAAAAGATTTTAATCATCACCTGACCAAATCCTTAGTGACTTATGTGTTGTCATCAGAACAATTTCTCCTGCTTGGGTAGTTTAATTATCATGGAGAAGATTTTGTGGACATGGAAGTAGCCCAGCTTTTATCAGACTTAGAGACTTTAGGACTGCAACAAAAGAATAAAGGCCCTACTCACTTGGGGGGGATCACACTCTGGACTAAATCTTCACCACCTCTAATGCACTGACCTGTGGACGCCCCTGCCTCTGACATGACCTGACCACTCACAAATCTGCATTCAAATACCAAAAGCTGAGATGTTTGAGAAATCAAGATCTGAGCAAAAGAGAGTCTCATGTCATTTGCAGCACATTACTCATAATACTTTCACTGCAAAATGTGATTTCTCTAGAACCTCAAAGGGCCAAGATATAAATCAAACCTTAGCAGACCACTATAAGGCTTCAAATTCTACCTTTGATAAAATTGCTCCCTATAAAATTTACTCTTAACAATAAATACAGGACTCATGCACTCTAGTATACTCCACAGTAGGTGAGACAGGAAAAGGCAATGTTTGAAAAGCTGAAATGAAGGTGATGTTTGACTAACAACCTTTGCTACAGAGATGCATATAAAAGAGAACTTACTAAATACCATCAAACTATAAAAACTGTTCACTAAATCTATATTGCTAATCAAATTAGTAACACTAGAAACTTTTCCACAGAGCTTTTTAAAGTATTAAATGACTTTATTAATCCCCAGGCCTATTCGTAATCGATTCAACCTTCTAAGCAACTGTATAACTCTTTGGCTAATTACTTCGAGGATAAAATCATAAAAAAGTACCAAAACTTTGCCTCACCTTTTATTCAGCCTTCATTTTAACTCCCCTCTCGTGAAAGATGCACACAGCCTGGGAAAGTTTAACACTCTTAATGTTGAACAAATTCAAGAGGCCATAAACAAGGCTAAATCCAGATCTCCTTCTGATCCGTGTCAGGCTAGGATCTCTGTGAGTCTTGCAATGCAGATCCCGTCAGCTATAATTTCCATGTTTAATGCGACAATAGAGACTGGGAAATTCTTTATTGCCTGGAAATCGGCACAGACCATGCCTATTAAAAAAAGGCCAATTCAGATCTCTCCATCCTTTCTAATTATTGGCCAGTTTCTTACTTCCATTTTTAGATGTAAATGTAAATGTACAGGAATTTATATAGCGCAAATCACCGAGCGGTTTCTAAGCGCTTGCTTAGGGAACCCGTCCTGGTATTCCCCTGTGAGATAACCCCGGCAGGGTATCCGCAAGGTGAAAGCCAGGCATCCCGCCGCGAGGGGCCGTTGTGGAGATTAAACAAGCTATTGCCCAGAGTCGCAGAGTGTGAACCCGTGAATCGAGTAGGCACTGGAGTAAGAATTGTCAAGTCCATGGACATTTTAGGACTCAAGACCCCGCCGAGCCGGGAGTTGAACCCTAGTCCCGGGCTGACCTCTGCTTCCAGGTCTGCCTCCTCTAACCAGTGAGCCACACTTCTCCAGATAAGATAAGATTCTGGAAGGTCCCATCAGCAAACAGCTGACAGACTACTTGAAGGAAAACAATATCTTGGACCCTTCTCAAGCTGCGTTTTGACTGGAGCACAGAAAGAGATGGCCTTGGTTATTGTGACAGACTCCATAAGATATTTCTTGGATGCTAACCTCCCCTCTATGCTTGTGCTCTTTGACGTGTCTGCAGGTTTTGACACTGTGTCACATGATAAGTTGTTGCTTAGGCTAAATGAGATAGGGATATATGGGATTGCACAGAAATGGTTCCAAGATCTCTTGTCTGACAGATCTCAGGCGATCTCATTGGGTGACTTTAAGTTGTGCACTATAACGATTGACAAAGATGTACTCCAGGAATCTTGTTGGGGTCCCATCTTGTTCTATATATTTGTGGCCCCATTAGCCAAACTCATTAGATCTTTTGACATTGAAATCTTGTCATACGCCGATTATATGCAGTTGGTCATCTCCTTTGACAAAAAGGTGGACAAAGTGAAGGAACGTTTCTCAAATGGGAGGATAGCGGTGGTAGAGGGGAAGCCTGAGAACTACCTTCAGCTTAATGCTGAAAAGACTGGTGTTATGCTTTTTGGAAAAACCCAACAAATATGGACTCCAGATTGGTGGTCACCTGGGCTAGGGAGTGTTCCCACTCCTTGTCAGGTCGTTAAAAAATTTGGCATTACAATGGATCAAGCCCTAATAATGAAGGAGCAGGTTCTATCAATAACAGGTACCTGCAGTTACGACTTGTTAGAAATGGGGGTCTCTAGTTGGCAATGGATTTCACCTTTTGCCAAGTAGGGACCCTTTTTCCTAGTTAGGGTAAGGGAGGATACACTTCTAAAATTACCCCTGCTCCCCCACTTGGTAGCTTGGCATGAGCAGGCATGCTTATCTCAGAGGCAGTTTGTAAAGCATTTGTGTATGCATACAGTAACACAGTGAAAACACTACAAATGGACACCACATCAGTTTAAGAAAAAATTTAATTTTTATCTAAACCAAACAAGACTAAAAACAATAAAAATCCAACATACAATGAAGGAAAATAATATCTTGGACCCTTCTCAATCTGCGTTTGGACTGGAGCACAGAAAGAGATGGCCTTGGTTAATGTGACAGACTCCATAATATATTCCTTGGATGCCTCCCTCTCCTGTGTGTGTAATCTGTTTTCGATATTGTGTAGTCATTGGTGCGTCTCTTGCCTGGCACCCACTAACTGTCCAATTGTCGCTCCCCTCATCACCACTTTCAGAGCATCCCATTCTATCAAATGAGAGAAGGCTGTGTTCCAGTTTTTGGCCAGATAATTATTCAGGGCATTGGAGAGAGTTAAGCGAAAAGGGGCATCTTCCAGCAGGTGTGGGTGTAACTTCCAGGTGGGTACTGGGGTGGGTACCGTACCCCAGTAGAGGGGAAGCTCTAAGGGGCAATGGTCGGAAAAGGTCTTGGCCAGGTAGGTAGAGCTGTGAACCTTCGCAATGATAGAACTCGAGCAGAGGAACCTATTGATTCTAGTATGGAGATTGTGTACCGGGGAGTAAAACGAGTATTCCCTATGTGCTGGATAGAGGCAGCACCAAGCATCAGAGAGTGTCCACTCACTTGCCCATGTAGAGAGCTGGTCCGCTATCTTGCCCGCAGTAGCACCCTGTAGGGGGGTGTGTGATCTGTCCAATCCGGTGTCTAATACCGCATTCCAATCCCCTCCAAGCACCCAGGGGATCCCGTCCCAATCCACTAAGGCCCCGCTCAGCTTGTTCAGGAATTGGCCTTGGTCGAAATTAGGGGCGTAAACGCACCCAAGAACCACCAGGGAGCCGTCGAGAGTGCCCTTCACCAGTATATATCGTCCCTGCTCATCTACCCGGTGCTCAACTTTGACAAAGGGGGCCCCATGACGCACCCAAATAGTTGCCCTTCTGGTGAAAGCAGAGTAAATAGTAGAATAAATATGACCCCTCCATTTTTTCCGCATCTTTTGTGTTTCTGAATCTGTCAAGTGGGATTCCTGCAGGAATGTCATATGTGTTTTGCGTCAGAGGAGAAAGGCGTGTATGGCGTCTCTTATGGATTGCCCCTAATCCCCGCACATTCCAGGTAAGTAAATTGTATGATCCCATTGTGTTTACGGTCCCTGCCATGTCCCCGTGTAGGAGCGAATCTTATCTATACGTGGAGCCCGCAAGGCAGAAGCGGCCAGGAGTCCCCTTCCCCAAACCATATCAACGAAACTCGGCGCAGCACTTAAACTGCGCTGGGCCTAACAATTGTTTACAAAGGGTACATAACTAATAACGTTGCATACGCTAATGGGGAGGTAGCTAACCTTACGATCAAGCATATTCCAGAATGGTCTGTGACCCAACTGCTCTAAGGTACCCTGTCTCCCGGGGGGGAAAGTGTACATCGGGGTGTCTTGGGGCAATGACATCAGCATAATCAATTACAACAGTAAACTCTGGAGAACCCCCAATAAGTAGCACACATCTTATGTAACGGATAGCACGGTAGGTATGATCATATAACAGACAACAAACGCCTCAAATAACATCATTTATACGTCAGAGTAGTTAAGGATCTAAGGTATGCTATGCCAATGAAAGGGGGAACAGCCTTAACAATGCAGGTATTACCACGCGCTACATTACAACGCAAGAAAGGTGGTTTTCGAATTGGATCAGCGACTTCTCTATAACCTTCTGTAATAGGATATCCCAGTCCCTATAGATGAGGACCTTCATGATCAGAGGGCGAGGCAGCGCCCTCGGCCTGGGCTGTCCAGTCGGCACCCTATGTGCCCGCTCCACGCAGAAGTATGGGGATAGTCCCTCCGGTGCTACATTCTCCCTGAACCATGTTTCATAAAGTCAGCCGCTCTGTCCCCCTCGCAGCGTCGCACCTCACTGGGCCCAGCGCTGTCCGGATTCTCAGGGCCTGGGGCTCACACCCTTCAGGCCCTAAGAATCCCACAGGGTGTGGCAAGATCACAAAGCAGGCTGTGCTGGGGTCTCCGGTGGGCAAATCAGGTCGGGGCAGGGGGCCCGAGGCTCGAGGCAGCCAAATCACCGTACCTCAAAGCGCAACGTACCGCCAGGCACCGGCTCCCGACATCGGAATCTGAGCCGCCACCCCTGCGGCAGTCGTGCTCTCCCGTAGGGGCAGGGAGGGTCAGAGAAGATCAGGCAGGCTGCCCGGCCCGTCGCGGCAGCTCATAGCGCTCACAGCACCTCAATGTCGGTCGCGTGACTCTCTCTGGCCGACCACCAATCACCCAAGCCACGTAGCACCAGCAGGCGGACTCTCAGATCGAGGATATGTATCCTGGGGGGGGCGCCTCCACCGTCAGTAATGAAACAGGGCAGCCCCCTCCTCTCCCAACCACCAAACAGGGTCCAAATACTCGCACCAGTCGCCGCACTCCGCACCACGGGAGCTCCCGGCTTGTGGCTGTGCAGAAGGGCAGACAGGCCCGGGGGGACTCACAGCCCATCCGAAGCATCCCTCAGCGTCAGAAAAGGCACCGCTCTGCAGCCCAGGTCATAAGCTGTACGGAGTAGCGGCCCCAGTCAACTATCGCTGCACAACAAGCATGTAAAGAGCATTCCCCCCGAGATGGGCCCGGAGCTCTATTGAAGCACAGCCGCCATCGCAGATAGCTAGCCACGCCCCCGTGAGTTCAGGCATTCTAAACTCTGTCTTTCTATCTTGTCCCAATGGGCAGTTATATTTATAAAATGCTATAAATAGGCTTCTATTCTATCCTATGGAACAGATAGCCTTTCCATAGTGAAAAACTAAATACACTGTATTTCTCTGTCCGGACATGTCACACACACTAGTACATGTCCTACCTTTCACATGCACTGCACCTGGCCCATAGGGGTACCCTGGGCCTACCTTAGGAGTGAATTACATGTAATAAAATGAAAGGTTAGGGCCTGGCAAGTGGATGCACTTGCCAGGTTGACATGGCAGTAGAGACTGCGTGCAGACACAGCAGTAGCAGGTCTGAGAACCCTTTGAAAGGCTGCATGTGTGAATGGCACAATCAGCGCTGCAAAATCACAACCAACATTTGATTTACAGGCCTTAGGCATGCACGGTTCACTGTACTAGGGACTTAGTAGTAAATCAATCAAGCCAATCTTGGAAACACCAATCCATATTCCAAATCAATACACTGAGGAAGCTTAAACCCTTCCTGCCAGCCAAAGACTTCCAAACTGCAGTACAAGCTCTAGTTATCCCTCGAATTGAATACGGCAGCACCGCCCTTTGCGGTCTCCCGTTAACCAGCACTGCACCCCTAAGAGCCTCTCTAAACGCTGCAGCCAGACTCATCACTGGATCAAAAAAACACTCACACATCACCCCTGATCTGAAAACACTGGACTGGCTGCCTTTTGAAGCCAGAATACATCTGAAAATCGCCTGCATGACACACAAGGCTCTACACCTGAGCTCTCCCAGATACCTCACTCAGAAGCTGTCAATCTCTGGCGGCTCTAGAATCACTAGAGGCACAGACAATCTTCTGCTAAAACCTCGAAGATTCCGGAAGGTAAAAACATATAAACGCTCTTTCTCAGGAATGGCACCCAGGATCTGGAACTCACTCCCCCCTGAAACAAGGCTCATCTCCTACTTCACTCTTTTTAAGAAAGAAGTAAAAGCCATTTTTATGGCCAAATACACTTGACCGATTAGCGTGGTTTTCGGAAGACCCTATTCCGACCTGTATTACTTTGCTCGAACTCTATGCATGTATGAACATGTATGATTATGTATTTCACCTGAATTATTGTAGCTACTACCATCTACGCACACATTTAAATCGCTGTTCGAACTTTATGACTATGTATCTCACCTGTATTATCGATGCTACTGACTATCTATGCACACATTTAACTGTTATATTTGTATTATTGATGTGTTGTTCTACCTATGTGTAACCCCAATCTCTTCTGGCATTCCCAGCCGTGTAAAGCGCTCTGATATCTGCAAAGATCCTGTTCGCGCTATATAAAACTTTCAAAATAAAATAGTAACAATTTACACGTAGAGGGGCAGATTTACAAGCCCCGTGCACTTCTTTTGTGCCACTTTTCCCATGTTAAAAGTGACGCAAAAGTGGTGCAAGGGTCTTGTAAATCTGCCCCAGAGCATATGCATTTTAGCATTGATCAGCAGTGGTAAAGTACACAGAGTCCTAACACCAACAAACACAGGGTCAAAAACAGGAGTCTAAAAAGCAAAATGTCTGGGTATAAGCCCACTGAAAAAGCCAAGTCTAACACAACACAGCTATTAAGGAAAGCCTTGCCTTTTCTACCACTTAGGGCTAGGAAAACCCTGGTACAGGCTCTTGTCAGCAGGCTTGACTATGGCAATGATCTTCTGGCTTCACCAACGAGCCCCTACTCTCTAAATTACAGGCCATGTAGAACAGCGCTGCAAGACTGATTTTTAATCTTCCTTCCAGATCTGCATCACTCCCACTTTTAAGAGCATTACATTGGGCACCGGTCAGAAAGAGAATTATATTCAAGATCTGGTGCCTCATCCACAGAGCTTTAGTGGAGAATGGACCAAGATACCTACACTAAAACCTTAAATGATATCTCCCTGGCAGGAATTTACATTCCACGGACAAAGAGCTACTTACTATTCCCCGCAACGTTTAAGGTGTGGAGACAAACCCCTCTCTTATTTGGCCCCTACATACTGGAATTGGTCATCTTACTATATTCTCATATGCTATGAATACACCAAATATACGAAATTATTGAAAATCTCTCTATTTTAACTCTGCTGTTTCTGGCCCTGTTATAGTGACCTTCTGCTGTGCCGAAATACCTTGTTGGGGTGATTCATTTGCGATATCAAATCAAAATAACGTAACATAACCTAAACAATCATTCCCTGCAACACAAGCACTCTTGCACAGTGGAGCAAGGGTGCCTGATTGGCGCTAGGCAGCTAATTTTACCATCAGCGCTAGTAAAATGACAGGGGTGCGCTTTATTGTTGTAAATATGGCGCAACCCTGCGTTTTGGAAATGTTGTAGCTTGGCGCTGCCAAATTTGGCACAGCTCCATGCTCCGATTTTTCCTTGTAAATATGCCCTTAGTTTAATTCTGGCAATCCTCCCATTATTAGGACTGGCTCGACATCACAGCTGTTCACATGATCTATTGTTACCCATTCATTAAATTATATATAAAGTAGGCTTATACTCCACTCTGAGGAATAATACTCCTCACTTCATATAATAGGCTGTTTGGTCATTAATTCTCCCTTCTAAGTTAGTGCTTCCTTTGGAATGCACGAAGGACTGTTTTACATTTGAAAAAAACACTGAATAATCAAACAGTTTGTCATAATCAATTCTTTATCTCCTCTATTCATTCTCTAGTGAAAACAATTACTTTTTAATTTGTTTCCCCCATTATTGGTAACATAATACGTCTGGCTTTATTATTCTAAGCACCATTTGTGCATGCAATGCATGCAACCAGCATTTTTGCATGCATGTGGTTGCATGCATCAGCATATTAAAGCCAGATCTGCCAGTGTTTGTTTCGGTTTTTTTTCAATGTATATAGGGACTCTGCAGATTAGTGGTAGGATAAGCAGACATTATATTACTTCTAGCAATTCTCACGTATTTTCTTTTTCCGCAGGAAATGCTGATCGTGATGCAGTCGTCCGTATGTATTTGAATTTATATTTTTTATTTACAGACATTTAGAATGTATGCATGTGGGTGGGTCTCTTACACACTGAGACTAGATAACTGACAAAAAGACAAAGCTTTTTCGAAGAATAAATATTAATAACATGTGTATTTTATTGTAGAATATCGTGATTGGATACCTGGTTGGGCTGTGGAAAATGGGAAGGCTTCAAGAGTGCCATCAAAATCCTGCTGTTCTTTAAGTCACCTGATACCTCTTGTTATACTTTTGTTAATGTAGTTCTACCCTAATGAGCTTGTCCTGCAGCCAAATCTGTATCACTGTTTTATTTATACAATGGTTATAACGTTATTTACTTTACACCAATGTTTTATTGTTTCTGTTGTTTTCCTAGTCACTTGTTAACATAGTATGCAGCTGTACTTTGCCTTCATTCCTCCACAAGCTCTTCTCTTCAGGTGCCGTGCTTTCCTCTGCACGGACACCTAAATGCCATTAGCGCATTTTTCAAAATGTGCTACATATGATGATGAATTTGAAATCCTGAAAGTTCTCACTCCACGCGGCCTGTAAATACCGAATGAGTACCCCAGGTTTTGCAGTGAATTACCGCATCCCTTATTTGACCCCCCCTTTCACGTCACTCCAAGAAAAACCTGGTCTAATGTAAAACAACAACCCTTTGTAAAATATTTGCAAAATCCGGTGCACAGATTCGGATTTGTCATGTATCTGTGTTAACTACTGTGTAACCATGGCCCGGTTTTGAAGCCCAGCTGTAATGAGTGCCCACGATAGCATAGGATAATATTGTTTGAATGAGAACATGACGTCTAACGTATTTTTGAAATGGCACCATTTTTTTACCACTTTTTTTGTTACTTGTCATATGAATGATGTTTGCTCACAGTGCTGAAACCCCAGTTGAAAGTAAATGTCAATCCATGTGTCACAGCCCAGCAGCATGAATGCTCCCCTAATTGCTACGTTCTTAGCAATATAAAACAGTTACGAACATGTTAAAGTATTGCATATCAATAAAAGTGGCAATAACATAAAATGTACGACCCAAAGAGTGTTTGAGTGCTTTGTTAGCCACAGGAAATCAAACGTGTGCTTATACAACTAGGGCCATATTCATGACCCGGGTTGCGCGGCTCTTGCACCACGCAACCTGTTGCAAGAGCAACACAAACCTTAAGTTATATTTTTGAAGCCACGCAAAGCCACTTTGCGGGGCTCCAAAAATATGAAGCAATGCAATGCAGTGCAAATCGCTGTGTTGCGTTACTCTCCCCTAAGGGTGGGTGTGCCATGGGCGTTGCATGGGTGTCATGTTTTTTTATGCATTCCCCGATTTACAAGACTTTGTAAATATGGCAATGCACCAACAAGATATGCCTCCCCAGGGTAGGCATAACGGGGAGAAACATCTTTATTTCTCCTCATTCTTTCCTCTTTCGATGTGTGGTGCATCTGCAGCACATGTAGAAAGAGGAAAAGCCTCTCAGGATTGTTTTTGTGCAGGATGGTGCTCACTCCTACACAGGGCTTTAAGTGGGATGAAAAAACTGGGGGGTCTCTCAAAGGGGCGTGGCCAGTGTAATTAGGGGCGTGGCTTTAAATCACTTACGCAAAAAATCTGTGCTTAGCATAGTGTGCCGCCCGACTTGTAATTTGCTGTTTCCGTCATTGCATCCAGATATTTGATACAAGTAACATCATACCTACAATAAGTAAGTAATATTGGCTTTGTCAATGGTTATTACTTGCAGAAGATAAATAGGCTGCATCTATAACTTGTATATAATATTGACAACGCGTCCAATTAAATCCTTGGTGACCCTACCACAATGTTGCTGCTCCTGAGTTTCAGAAAGAGAGGGGAAATCCAGAAAGAAAATGACTCTTAAAGGATTTCCCTTCCCCCACAACGCTCCCCTGGCATGACGTCATGCTGTAACTTCTCTACTACTGAGAAGTAGTAAAGTGTGAGCAGCGCACATCCTTGTGCCTGGTGCTGTCCCGAAACGGGTCTCTATCGGGCTTTGTTTTGAGCCATGGCACTTTTTTCCGGACTGCAGTGACAGCAAACAGCGGTCATTGCAGTCCGGGAAAAAAAACGGGCTGCTTGTGTCAGGGCTCAAAACAGAGCCCGATAGAGACCCGTTTCGAGGCCCCCAGAAAAAAACTGCCGGTGCTCAGACCCCTTGAGACCCGGCCCACTTAAAGCCCTGCTCCTACACAAAAACAATCCTGCCAAAATGACACTAGCGCAAGGGGCAAAGACAGGAGTGCGCCCATTGGATAAATATAACGCAAACAAATTCCAATCACGTAGTCAAAATATACCACGTGACCACCGGGTACGAATCCCAAAGTAAATTTATTTTTTCTTAGCAATTTAAATTCGAATTCAAGGGCACAGGCGAAAACATCTGCTCCGCCTGTCCCATGGTCTCATATTGTTATGGACTGGTTATATATTTGCTTTTGCATCTGAAAGTTTTTTCACTGTATATAACGGCAATTGATGTTGTTTATTGAATTTTGTATCGTTTTGGTGTGTCCTGTTCACTTGTATTGCTTGATGTATCCCCGTAAGTGTTGTACATTTGTAAATTTTGTATAGTTGTAGATAGTGTCACTATGAATTCACTGTAATAACAGTTGTCTTGTTTTCGCCTGTGCCCTTGAATTCGAATTTAAATTGCTAAGAAAAAATAAATTTACTTTGGGATTCGTACCCGGTGGTCACGTGGTATATTTTGACTACGTGATTGGAATTTGTTTGCGTTAAACTTCCCTGCCCAGCCACTTTGTTCTGTTTTCTTTGCTGTCGAGATCCGGGCTGGGGAGGTGTTGGATCCAAAACCTTCTCTGTTCTTCACATTGGATAAATATAGCGCATTCCTGCTCTTTCCCTGTGATGAAGGGCTGTGCAACAAGGTGACTTGAAGTGCTGCCCTGTGCCACAAAGGTCATACATATGGCCCCTCCTGTTCAGTCATTTTATTGGTCCCATAATCTTCCAGAGTTCATTTGTTAATGATTTCATGTTTCTTACTTCGTCCAAAGTCCAAAGGATAAACATGTAAAAAATGAAAGTTTCAGCTTTCTTAAAAGTTTGGAGACATCTCATCTTCATGGTTTGCACCGTAAGTTAAACACCATTGATACCCAGTCACTATGTTGAAGTTTGCGCTCAAATACGGTAGCCTCAAATGCCTATTGCAGCTTATGCACAATATGTAGACAAATGCTCAATTGTGCTTTATAATGTGCAGAAATACGCTAAAATGCTCACTACGTGCACCATTCCCTCAAATGTCCGGTGCACCCTCTCAATAGACAGGTCTTGTCTCCAATGGGCTTCTTGTCTTTGTCCTACATTCCTTTTGAATTCTCCTTAACAAGAGCCAGTGGTAGGTTGGTAAAGCAGTCAAGTGGGGGGAAAGGGGGGGGGGCTAGCGCCCGAGGAAGTTGGCGGCTGCCCCCTGACTCTCCTGAGGCGGTGGAATTGTTCGAGGGATTCTCCTGCACCATCCGAGTCCTGACACTTGGCAAATTGAGAAATGAAGGTCGGAATGTGAGCGCTTCCTGACTGAGGTCTTTTCGTCTTTCGCAAAATAAACCTTGACCTTTTACCAAGCATTTTTTCTCACAGCACAGCTGCCTTACTGTTATGCGCGCGCTGAGGGAGCCGTTTTTAGGTCTCGGACTAGCGTACACTGCGCAGCAGTGTCACGCAGCCGAGAAATTTTGATCTTCAGTCCTGGGCTTTAACCGGCCTCTCTCTTCCATTGGCTAGCTCCATAAATGGAGGCTAGCCATTGGAAGAGAGATGTGTCAATCTTTGTGGGAGCAGATTCGTGGACGTTTATGTCTTTTTTTTAACCCCCGCCCCCTTTCTTTCGTGGGCGATTGTGGGCGTTTACTTTTTTTTTTTTTTTAGACAGATGTTTTTCGTCATTGCTAACCTCGTCCTCGTCCTGTGTTGTTGTGTTCTACCCCTCTCCTGCTGTCCGTCTTCCCTCCCGCTGTCCGTCCTCCCCCCCGCTATCCCTTGCCTATCACATCTCTTGTGGATCGCATCGGGCCTGTTTATACTATTCAGACCCGAATATTAGGGACATGAGCCCTTGCTTACCGAGGCTTTTTCATAATAACTCGGCGGTTTTTATTTACATTTATACTTATTTTTATTTCATTTTTTATTTTAATTGTAATCTTTACTGAATAAGCCGCAGTGAACCAATTCAATCAGTTCTGTTTGTGGGTTTATTACGGTCCGTCGGGCATTCCACGATCCACCTACATTGATACTAGCGATCATGACGGTTTTCTAGTATGGCGCTTTAGTTCACTCCTTGTTCTAACATTGTTCACAACTCTATTCAAATGGGTAACACGTGATACGACATGTGACCAGGCAACAAACAGGTTAAATTGCTACCGGCAACTTCAACATGGCGTCTGGCGTCCTGCTACACGGGGACAACATCGGCTATATTCAGCCTGCAGGTAAGATTTGCCGTCTTTATTCACATGGGGCCCATCGCGCAAATAGCTTGTCCGGACGAGGGAGGAACTTTTTTGCACCTACTGGTTTTGCCGTTTTTGAAGCCCTTTAACTCTGCCCACTGCACATTGGGACTTATCTTCTGGTTCCTTTGCGCTGTATTTTGCGGGAAGTACCATTAACACATTTCTCGTTTTATTTAGACTGCCCCCGTTTTTAAACCTCATGACTGGGCTCACCTAATGTTGGGACACACTGCACCCAAAGGAGTGGGCCTTTTAAGGGATACTGTTGTTTTTTTCACCATACCATCGCTTGTTGGATGGTAGGGATTATTTCACACAAGCGTCTTTTTGGTCTTTACACTTTTTAGTTTACAATCCTTTCCGTGACGTTTGGGCTGTGACGTTTGGCCTGTCCTTATACGCTTCCATCTAGACACCCCATCAGGGGGATGAATAAAAGAAACTCGTTTTGGGTTTTACATTACACGCTATGATATTGCGGTGAGGTGATTTCTGCAATTGAAATTAAATACAAGGGTGGGATGTATAGGGTCTTTTTCATGGGGTTATTATACTTTGGATGCCTCGCTATGACATGGGGGGCTCCATATATTTTTTTTAAATGAACATGTGTTGAATTATTTCTCTTAGAAAGGGGATATTACACTATAGATGCCTCATTATGACGTGGGGGCCCCCCATATTATTAATGAACATATGTTGACCTATTTCTATTTACATATGATTAATATGGTTTGTCTACTTTAGAACGAGGCACCTCGGCAGCTTATTAAGGCCTGCCTTTAACTATTGGGGCACCACCATCGGACCACGGCCAGGAAACTATTTACCCATGTGAGTCATTTTTATTAATGATAGTAACTAAATTTTGAGTAACACTTAGTCTAGTAATTAGTCGCCCTGCTACCTGAGGACCCTTGCAGGCCTCTCCAAGACCATTGTTTTCAAACCATCCATCCATTCCCCTGACTCCATCCATCAGCCCCGCCCCACAATCCATCCCTCCCCTGCCCCACACTCCATTCCTCCCCCTCCCCACACTCCATCCCCCCCGGCCCACACTCCATCCCTCGCCCAAACTCCATCCCTCGCCCACACTCCATCCCTCGCCCACACTCCATCCCTCGCCCTCTTGCCCTGCCTCTATCTCTCACCCTGCCTCTATCTCTCGCCCTCCCTCTATCTATCTTTTGCCCTCCCTCTATCTATCTATCGCCCTCACTATCCATCGCATAACCACAGCATCACTCAGGGGCACCACAACATCACTATGCACTACCACAGCATCACTGAACGCCACAGCATCACTCGTCGCCACCACAACATCATTCAGAGCAACCACAGCATCAATCTGTGCAACCATTCAACAACAACTGATTCAAATATGTTCTTTCAATGTATCAAACTTTATTACAAATGTCACAAAAAATGTTAATATTTCACTTCTGTTCTTGTATTTTCATCACAATAAAATACACTAAACATAATCTTCCAAAAAGTTCTTTGCAAAAGTTTAAGCTATTGCCATTATAAATTACAATAACTTTTATTTAAGTATTAAATATTGAAAAAAATACAACCCATTGTTATTTTTAATATTAATACATCTAAGTCATGTAAATACAACACATATTACATTACAAATGCTATAGGTGTCACATTTGCAAAAGTTAACACTATTGGCATTGTAAATGACAAAGTTATTCATTTTGCTATTTTCAAAACAAAACATAAATAAAAAATGTGTCATTTACAATACTAATACCTCTAACTTTACTAATGCGAGCCCTATTGCATTGCAAATGCTTGTTTTGTATGTGGCTCTATGTGTGGGTGGCTCTGTGTGTGTGTCTGTGGCTCTCTGTGTGTGGGGGTGGCTCTGTGTGTGTAGGTGGCTCTCTGTGTGTGTGGGTGGCTCTATGTGAATGACTGTGTGGGTGGCTCTGTATGTGTGTGTGGGTGGCTTTGTGTGTGTGGTTCTGTGTGGGTGCAAATGCAATAGGTCTCACATTTGCGAGCGATTAAGCTATTGTCATTGTAAATGACAATCCTATTTATTTATGTTTTAAAAACAAACACATAAATAAAAATATTGTCATGAGCAATGCCAAGAGCTCTAACTTTAACAATGCCAAGATCATTGCATTGTAAATGCTAGTTATTATCTTGTGTGGCATTCTGACTGACTACATGAATTTATGGTTAAAACGGAGTACACCAATATGGAATGGTTTTAAACAGATAAGTTCTGCAGTGTTTTCTGTCTGCACTGCCCCTTCTTTGACCTCTATCACACCTGACTAAACACACCAAAGCTGCCAGCAGGCTGAGGACATCATCTTTCATCACACTCTGTGTCTCTTCAAGGAAGGCAATCATTCACTTGCTAAATGTTGCTGTTTGACACTAAAGGTTTTGCAGAGTGGTGAAATAAGGCCTTTTCTCTTCCAGGGGACCCTCACCAATAGTCATAAGCACTGAATTTTCCCGCCCATGTGCAGGGACCCTGGAAATAATATAAAATTATATATGGAAATCAGATATATTTAGCTCCACATATATATATGTACATATATCATTTTTTCTCACACCAATGCAGCCCCAAATCTGAGGCTAAACAATGTAATTACCCATACATAGACTGTATTTGAAAGGATATAAAAAACACATTAGGTCAAATAGCACTTGAACTCTGTGTTTTAATGAGCAAAACACTTATAAACCCTAAAAATTGCTAATAAATAGACTGCATTGTAAAGCAATAGCATAGAAAATGTAACAAAAACTGGCACTGTACCTTTAAGGCAGCCATGACCCCTGGCTTCCCATCATGCTTCAGGAGTGACAGTTAGGTCAGTTGTTCTTTCCGGCTCCTTCAGTCAGGACCCTGGTTTTACAGCTCCTACCTTTTTTGACTTTCTGTCACAAATATATTGAAATTCTACAACTTTTTCACTTTCACTCGACGTCTTTTGACTTAAGAGTGCTAGTGCTGCCTTTTTAGTTCTTCAGAAAAGGTTTATTTTTGTCAAAATGCCTTCACTTTTCGATCCTTGCCCCTCCTGTGGCAAAAAGGCCAGGACTGACACACACCCTGTGTGTATTCTTTGTCTCCCTGAGACTCATAATGCAGACAGCTGTCAGCATTGTAAGAACTTATCAAGGAGAACCCTCAAGGACAGAGAGAGAATCAGAATTTATGGCCTCTCTGAAAGAGGTAGGTCTCCTAAAAGGCAGCAAAAGAGGAGAACGCAGTCAACGTCGAGAGAAGTCCCGACCTGTTCTCCGTCGGCGAAGACTCAGGTACCTCCGTTGACGTCAACCAGGTGGCATTCAACGTCGAGAGGCAGGCCTCAGTCGTCGCCGGGTGGGCATACGACGTCGAGGCAGATCACTCCGTCGTCACCACAGCGATCGATGTCGAGGCCCAGCGCTCCGTCGTCGCACCAGCGATCGACGTCGAGGCACAGCGCTCCGTTGATGCAACAGTGTTTGACGTCGAAGCACAGGCGTTCGCCGTCGAGGCACGCTTTGTCAATGCCTCATCACCGGTGTTCGACGTCAGGACACTCTTCGTCGACGCCGCATCACCGAAGTTTGATGTCGAAGCAGGTGGCTCTGTCGGCGTTCGACGTCGAGCCACAGGTCTCCTCCAAGGATGGGTCATCAGCTGTCGAGACACCAGCCGCCACCTCCAGTGTGGAGACCGGCGTTGGGACCAACGTCGACACAGAAGACCCCTGTAAGGTCGACGTCGAGTCTGTGATCTCCGTCACCGGGTCACCGCCAGCATCGATGCAGGGATCTCCAAAGTCGACGCCGAGACAGGAAGCGGCATTAGCGCCAGAGAGGCGTTCCAAGTCAAGGGGACGTTCTCCTATACGGTCGAGCCCACCTTCAAAAAGAAGAGATTTTCTTCAGGGCAGTCTTAACCAAGACACCAGGCATCACAGAGTCGCTCCAGATCTCGCTCTAGATATCCTTCAGGAGAGGTCTCTCCTCCGGTTAACCTATCGTCATGTCCCTCAGGCTCTCATGTCTCTCACCGGGAATCAGCACCTAAGACCTCGGATGTGGTGATCTATTCTTCTGATAGTCCATCAGAGCATTCAGCTAGGTAGCGGCACGAAGAGGTGCATCCATCTCCTCCAGCGCGTTCCCCTGAGAGAAGAAAAAGCCAAAAGTTGCCTTCCATCAGGCTGTCTCCTAGATGGTACAGACCATTACACCACTGGGCCCCCCGACGAAGACAAAGCCATTCGATTAACGCAGCAGGTGGATCGGGATCAACTTCCTTCCAGACCCAGGCTCTGTCGGCGTCCCAGAGGCGTTCGACGTCGAGCCACAGGTCTCCTCCAAGGATGGGTCATCAGCTGTCGAGACACCAGCCGCCACCTCCAGTGTGGAGACCGGCGTTGGGACCAACGTCGACACAGAAGACCCCTGTAAGGTCGACGTCGAGTCTGTGATCTCCGTCACCGGGTCACCGCCAGCATCGATGCAGGGATCTCCAAAGTCGACGCCGAGACAGGAAGCGGCATTAGCGCCGGAGAGGCGTTCCAAGTCAAGGGGACGTTCTCCTATACGGTCGAGCCCACCTTCAAAAAGAAGAGATTTTCTTCAGGGCAGTCTTAACCAAGACACCAGGCATCACAGAGTCGCTCCAGATCTCGCTCTAGATATCCTTCAGGAGAGGTCTCTCCTCCGGTTAACCTATCGTCATGTCCCTCAGGCTCTCATGTCTCTCACCGGGAATCAGCACCTAAGACCTCGGATGTGGTGATCTATTCTTCTGATAGTCCATCAGAGCATTCAGCTAAGTAGCGGCACGAAGAGGTGCATCCATCTCCTCCAGCGCGTTCCCCTGAGAGAAGAAAAAGGCAAAAGTTGCCTTCCATCAGGCTGTCTCCTAGATGGTACAGACCATTACACCACTGGGCCCCCCGACGAAGACAAAGCCATTCGATTAACGCAGCAGGTGGATCGGGATCAACTTCCTTCCAGACCCAGGCTCTGTCGGCGTCCCAGAGGCGTTCGACGTCGAGCCACAGGTCTCCTCCAAGGATGGGTCATCAGCTGTCGAGACACCAGCCGCCACCTCCAGTGTGGAGACCGGCGTTGGGACCAACGTCGACACAGAAGACCCCTGTAAGGTCGACGTCGAGTCTGTGATCTCCGTCACCGGGTCACCGCCAGCATCGATGCAGGGATCTCCAAAGTCGACGCCGAGACAGGAAGCGGCATTAGCGCCGGAGAGGCGTTCCAAGTCAAGGGGACGTTCTCCTATACGGTCGAGCCCACCTTCAAAAAGAAGAGATTTTCTTCAGGGCAGTCTTAACCAAGACACCAGGCATCACAGAGTCGCTCCAGATCTCGCTCTAGATATCCTTCAGGAGAGGTCTCTCCTCCGGTTAACCTATCGTCATGTCCCTCAGGCTCTCATGTCTCTCACCGGGAATCAGCACCTAAGACCTCGGATGTGGTGATCTATTCTTCTGATAGTCCATCAGAGCATTCAGCTAAGTAGCGGCACGAAGAGGTGCATCCATCTCCTCCAGCGCGTTCCCCTGAGAGAAGAAAAAGGCAAAAGTTGCCTTCCATCAGGCTGTCTCCTAGATGGTACAGACCATTACACCACTGGGCCCCCCGACGAAGACAAAGCCATTCGATTAACGCAGCAGGTGGATCGGGATCAACTTCCTTCCAGACCCAGGCTCTGTCGGCGTCCCAGAGGCGTTCGACGTCGAGCCACAGGTCTCCTCCAAGGATGGGTCATCAGCTGTCGAGACACCAGCCGCCACCTCCAGTGTGGAGACCGGCGTTGGGACCAACGTCGACACAGAAGACCCCTGTAAGGTCGACGTCGAGTCTGTGATCTCCGTCACCGGGTCACCGCCAGCATCGATGCAGGGATCTCCAAAGTCGACGCCGAGACAGGAAGCGGCATTAGCGCCGGAGAGGCGTTCCAAGTCAAGGGGACGTTCTCCTATACGGTCGAGCCCACCTTCAAAAAGAAGAGATTTTCTTCAGGGCAGTCTTATCCAAGACACCAGGCATCACAGAGTCGCTCCAGATCTCGCTCTAGATATCCTTCAGGAGAGGTCTCTCCTCCGGTTAACCTATCGTCATGTCCCTCAGGCTCTCATGTCTCTCACCGGGAATCAGCACCTAAGACCTCGGATGTGGTGATCTATTCTTCTGATAGTCCATCAGAGCATTCAGCTAAGTAGCGGCACGAAGAGGTGCATCCATCTCCTCCAGCGCGTTCCCCTGAGAGAAGAAAAAGCCAAAAGTTGCCTTCCATCAGGCTGTCTCCTAGATGGTACAGACCATTACACCACTGGGCCCCCCGACGAAGACAAAGCCATTCGATTAACGCAGCAGGTGGATCGGGATCAACTTCCTTCCAGACCCAGAGAGCGAACGCGCACTCCAGTGCGCTCCTACAGGCGGAGGTCCAGGTCAAGGAGTAGGAGAAGGGAGCGCAGATCTTCTACCACTTCCTCATCGTCTACTCACTCCCATAGAGACTATTCTCCAACATTAACCGACAGCCCACCGTCGAGAATCTCTCCAGTGGACGACATCTTCACTTTCCAAGACATCTTGGGCAGAGGGGTGCTTAAGCTGGGAATTCCCATGACCTCTGCTTCCCATGGTTCCAGGGATAATAGAACCAGTTACTTGACGTGTTCCTCACACCTGCAACCATAAAGTCAATACCGGCGAGGATTCTTAAAAAATATCGGTCACCAGAGGAGGATCCATTATTCCTCAGTAATCATCGCAGCAGCAAGGAAGACCCATGCCGTGGCAACTTCCTCCACTGTACCTCCAGACAAGGAGAGCAAGACGCAAGACTCCTGGGGACGAAGAATATGCGGCACCTCGGCCTCCTTGCTGAAGGTTTCCAATGCGGAGGCGCTATTGGGCCGCTATGATAGATCCCTGATGGGATTCCTTGCACCGCTTCGTTGAAAAACTCCCTCAGGAAGATCGCAGGGATTTCGAAGAGATCCTTACGGAGGGCAGCCAAGTCTCCAACAAAATTATTAGTACTGCAGCGGATGGAGCTATCCTGTTGGTGCATAGATATGCTCACGGGGTATGCAGAAGGAGGTCTTAGTGGTTGCGCCTTACAACCCTAAAGCCAGAAGCTCAGACACGGATCATGAACCTGCCTTTCTGTGGAACATCTTTATTTGGTTCACACACCGATGAGGAAATGCAGCGTATAAAGGCGGAATTGGACACGCTAAAAGTCGTGGGGCTTGAAAAGAAAAAAGAATTCCGAAAAAGGTTCCGCCCCTGCAACAAGCGATCCTCCCAACAGAGAGTTCAAACCCCTCAGTGGCAGGAGGGTCAAGACCAACGAGGGCAGCAAAAATCCCAGTACAGAGGCAGGCGCTCCTCAAGAGGTGGAGGTAATCAGTGACAAGGCAATAACTCTAACAAGGCACAATACAAACAATGAGTCCTTTCTTCCCCCAGCACCGTTGACCACTCCAGTGGGGGGAAGCATCGCGTATCATATGGAAGAGTGGCGAGCCATTACAAAAGATTGCTGGGTGTTAGCTACGCTTCAGAATGGTTACTTTCTTCGGTTTCAACATCAACCTCCCTCTATCCCTCCACTGCCAACATCAAGTCATCAGCTAAAACTCCTACAAAAAGAGGTAGCCACCCTTCTCACAAAATCAGCTATCGAGAGGGTACCAAGATCTCAAAGAGGGAAAGGAGTCTATTCAAGATATTTTCTGGTCAAGGAAAAAGGACAGAAAGCGGAGTACAAATCCATTCTGGACTTGCGGACTCTCAACCTTTATGTCAGAATAGAAAAGTTTTGCATGTTGGCGCTTCATCAAATATATCCACATCTCAGGCAGGGGGATTGGATGTGTTCGCTGGACCTACAAGACGTGTACTTTCATGTACCAATAGCTCACAGCCACAGGAAATATTTCAGTTTCCGAGTGGGGACCTCTCATTACCAGTTCAAAGTCCTCCCATTCGGGTTGAAGTCAGCTCCCTGAGTGTTCACGAAGTGCATCGCAGTGGTAGCAGCCGCTCTATGCCGCAGGGGTGTCTTCGTGTACCCATATCTGGATGATTGGCTGTTAAAAGGTCCTTCCCCAGACAGTGTAAGGAACCACTTTCTGAGCTGCATCGATCTATGCCATCGGTTGGGTCTGCATGTGAATTTCAACAAGTCAACTTCAAGGCGACGCAGCAAATACATTTCCTAGGAGCTCTGCTAGACTACGAGGCAGGAAAAGTGTTTCCTTTGGAAAAGAGACAGTCTTCCATCACTCAAAAATGCCAACTAGTTCTCTGGAGCAGATATCTGACGGTGCGAAGGATTGCCTCCCTGCTAGGGTCGAGGGCATCCTGCATTTTTCTGGTCCCCAATGCCGGACTACGGATGCGTCCTCTTCCGCAGGATCTGGAGGACAATGGGATCAGCAGTCAGCTCGCTGGGACGACAAAATAACTTTGTCAAGCACAGCGCGAGCGTCCATACATATAAAAATCTCGGGAGCAAGATCATTTTGAACATAGCTGCCCTTACGAGAATCATCAGGGGGAGCGATTGCCATCTGCAGGCGTCGGTTTTAAAATTACATACAACCCGGTTGATGTTGCGTTCGTACAAAACGTCACCGTCTGTCGTGATAAATATCCCTAAATACTGAAATCCCTCTCCAGTCGTCTGTAGTCTCTCCGGCAACTGGGGCCATTCTTTCCGTCCTCGGGGTCATAGAGTGTCGACTTGTGCCAGTTGATCTGGTACCCTGACTTAGCGCCGTAGCAGTCCAGTTCATCAAACAGAGCCGGTATTGTGTTTTCCGGTTGTGTAACATAAAGTAGAACATCTTCTGTATATAGGGACAATTTCTCTTCCTGCACCTCTGCCTGTCCTACCCGAAACCCTGTAATCCTTTCATTTTGTCTAACTGCGCAGGCCATCACCTCGATGGACAAGGCAAACAGCAGGGGCGACAGGGGGCAACCCTGTCGGGTTCCCCGTTGTATAGGAAAAGCCTTCAACATTGCCCCGTTAACCCTGACTCGAGCACTAGGGCCAGTATAAAGTAAACTAATTTTGCGTCTGTACTGGGGTCCAAAGTCCATGTGTTCTAGTACTCCCTCCAAGAAGGGCCAGTGGACAGCATCAAATGCCTTTTCTGCGTCTAAGGACAGAAACCAATGTGGCTCTGTTCTGCATTCCACCTCTCGAAGCCAATTATGAGTCCTTCGGAGATTAGACCTAGTTGCCCTCCCCGGGATGAACCCTGTCTGGTCCATATGGATCAGTCCTGGTATGACCTGTCTCATGCGGAGAGCCAGTATTGTTGCATATAGCTTTGCTTCCACATTCAGTAGGGAGATGGGATGGTAGGATGCGCAGTCCTCCGCCGGCTTCCCCGACTTATAGATTGGAACAATTGTGGCCTGTCTGAGGTCCGGTGGGAACTGTCCCTCCTCCTCATCGTCCCGATAGAGGCCCAGTAGGTGCTGAGTCAGGAGATCCGCCATCTTTTTGAAGAACTCCGCGAGAAAACCATTTGGGGCCGGAGCCTTTCCAGCTCGGAGTTTGGTCAGTGCCATCCTAATTTCCTCCTCAGTGATGTCAGACTCAAGGTCCATCCGGTCCGCCTCCTCAAATTTTGGGGAGGGTAATGGTTGCCATATATTGCATTGCCTCCTCTTTGGACCCTAGAACACGGGCCTCGTAGAAGATTTTATAACAGTCGGCAAATGCGTCAGCTATCTTGTCGTCCGTACAGGCCCAGTCGTCATGGCCAACCCTTACTCTTTCCACCCATCTTTCATCCCTCTCTTGCTGCTGAGCCACTCCAAAAGCTTTCCAGATTTATCACCTACATCATAGATGCGGTGTAGAATAGCCAGCGCCTGCGTCCTAGCCTCCCCTGTCACTAATTGTCTATACTGGGCTTGCATATCAGCGAGGCGCTGCAGCTTCCCTGGGTCTTTGGTACGCATATGCTCATTCTCCAGCCACAATATCTGCGTCTCCAAGGCCTAGATCTCTGCCTGGCCTTTTTTCCTAGCTTCCGCTAGTCTACAGTGTGTCCTATCTCGGAGTACCACTTTGAGCGCTTCCCAGAGAACTACCTTAGAGTTGCGTTTTCCGCCAAGTATACCCTCACGTCAGCTCGCAGTCCCTTTAGGATTTCCGGGTTTTGTATGTCCCAGGCCGAGAGTCTAAGAACTTTGGGTCCTTCCCTTCTCCTCCTGCCTATCTCTAGCAACAACGGCGAGTGGTCAGACACCCCCCGGGCACAGTACTCTGCAGAATCCGACACCTGTATTGCCTGCCGCGCCATGAAAATATAGTCCAGACGGGAATAGCCTCTGTGCTCTCCGGAAAAGAAGGAGAACACCTTTGCATCTGGATGAAGCCATCGCCATACGTCCAGGTGGCCGAGTGCCGTCATAGATTTGGCTAGAGGGGTCATGGTCTGGGGTCTGTCCCGTTCACCTGTCCTGTCAACCGCATTGTTCATCACGTCGTTGAAATCCCCCCGAGAATTTGTATTGTGTCTGATGTGTTAAGGATGATGTCTGACACTCCCTTCAGTGTACCTGCCTGCAATTTGGGTGGGGCGTAAGCTGAGATAAACGTGTACTCTCTTCTTCCCCACATCCCGCGTACTCCCACGTATGTGCCCTGTTGGTCAGTCCAAACCTGTTCCACTCTCATGGGTGGATGTTTTTTAATCAGTATTGCAACCCCTCTGGAGCCCGATGTAAACCCTGCGTGGGCCAGGACTTTATACTTCCCCCTTACCAGAAAGGTACATTTAGTGCCCTGCAGGTGTATTTCATGAAGGAGTATCACGTCCGCCCCGGACCTTTTGACATAATTGTTGACCAAGCCTCGCTTGATCTTACAGCCTAGGCCGTTTACGTTCCAGGTCATCACCTTAATGCCACCCGCTATGCACCGTTTCCCTATCAGGGTTCCCCATAATCATATAGTTGGAGTGTGGGTGGATGAACTCTTACGTCTTGTGGTGATACTCGTTGTGTGGTGTGCGTGTACTCCCGTCCTGGGATGCTAGGGAACACAAATCCTCAGTGTTAGTACAAACGGACAACACCACCACCCTGTACTACCTGAACAAACAGGGAGGAACACGCTCACGCACCCTCTCTCTCTGGAAGCGCAAAATCTGTGGCATTGGCTCCTGGCTCGGAATCTGTCAGTCACAGCAGTCCATCTCCCAAGAGAACAGAATGTGAGAGCGGATGCTCTAAGCCGGAATTTTGAAGACAAAGAGGACTGGGTTCTCAACGACGAGGTAGTCGAAAACATCTTCCAGTCAATGGATAGTCCCACAATAGATCTCTTCGTGGACAATGAAAACACCAAATGCTGAGACTTCGCCTCAAGAGTGTACCGACCAGGATCAAAAGGGAATGCCCTTTTGATAGACTGGTCAGGGGAATTTGTGTACGCCTTTCCACCCCTTCCGCTAATCCTGAAGGTGGTGAGCAAGCTGACTCACTCGTACACAAAGATGATTCTTATTGCCCCCGATTGGTCGAGACAGTGGTGGTACACAGACCTTCTACGTCTGTCAGAGTGTCCTCACAAGAGGCTGCCATGCAGGCTGGACCTGCTATCCAAGATGAACGGGAGGATTCATCATCCCAACCTTCAGTCACTGAACTTGGCAGCATGGCTCCTGAGGTCATACAATACGACCACCTAGGACTGCCGTAGGACTGCATGTCTATTTTGAAAGAGGCGAGATGACCTTCCACAAGGCATTCATATGCATGCAAGTGGAAGCGTTTCTACATGTGGTGTATGCAGAAAAAATTGTCATCCAATCAAGGGTAAGGAAGAGGTCATTTTCCGATACCTATTATATCTGGCTAAAGCAGGGTTGAAATGTAATTCCATTAAGGTGCACTTAGCAGCTATCACAGCTTACAGGCGGTCACCTTCCCAACCTTCTTTATTCCAGTTACAGGCTCTGAAAGATTTTCTACAGGGCTTGAAGAAGGTCTATCCTTTGTTATGCCCCACATCGCCCCCCTGGGAGTTGAACCTGGTGCTATCAAAATTGATGGGTCCTCCTTTCGAACCCATTCATAAAGCAACCTTTCAGCATATTTCTTGGAAGGCTACTTTTTTGGTAGCAATCATGTCGGCTCGCAGGGTGAGCGAAATTCAAGCTCTTTGTTCCAAAGAGCCTTATACAGTGTTCCATCTGAATAGGGTGGTGTTGAGGACACATCCCTCTTTTCTACCTAAGGTGGTGTCAGATTTCCATGTAAACCAGACCATCTCTCTACCCACCTTTTTCCCCAATCCCTCCACTCCAGCTGAGAGGGCCTTGCATTCTTTGGACCTGAAAAGGGTTTTAAAATTCTATTTTGACAGGTCCAAATCTATACGTAAGTCTGATCAACTGTTTGCAACTATGAATCAATCAGATTAGGTTATGCAAGTTTGAAACGTTCCATCTCAAGGTGGATAGTTTCGTGTATCAAGCTTGCCTACCAATTGGCACAGAAGATTCTCGGGTTTTATCCCAAAGCACATTCCACCAGAGTGAAAGCGGCTACTACAGCTTTTCTCCATAATGTGCCCATGTCTGAGATTTGTAAGGCCGCGACCTGGAGGTCCGTCCATACACTTACCAGGCATTACTGTCTAGATTCAGACACTTGAGCAGATACCCAGGTCGGCCAGACCTCCGTGCGGAATCTATTTACTGGTTGATTTTCGGCTGTTACAATCTTTGGTTGGGTCATGTGTTTCTCATTTACCTGCAGCTGGTTGATGGGCTTGCTATTTTATTCAGTGCTTATGACTATTGATGAGGATCCCCTGAAAGAGAAGGATAAGTTACTTACCTGTAATCCTAGTTCTCTTCCAGGGGTATCCTCATCAAAGCCATAAACAACCATCCGCCTCCCCAGGTAAATGAGACGTTGTCAAAGTGTTTACAGTTTATTGTTGAGCCCTGACTTCAGGGTTATGCAAAGAACAACTGACCTAACTGTTACCCCTGAGGCATGATGGGAAGCCAGGGGTCATGGCTGCCTTAAAGGCAAGATGCCAGTTTTTGTTCAAAATGCTTTCATTTTCTATGATATTGCTTTATAATGCAGCCTGTGGGCTAACAATGTCTATTTATTTGCAATTTTCAGGATTTATGACTGTTTTGCTCATTAAAACACAGAGTTCAAGTGCTATTTGACCTAATGTGTTTTTATATCCTTGCAAATACAGTCTATGTATGGGTAATTACATTGTTTAGCCTCAGTTTTGGGGCTGCATTTGTGTGAGAAAAAAATGATATATGTACATACATATATGTGGAGCTAGATATATGTGATTTCCACATATAATTTTATATTATTTCCGGGGTCCCGCACATGGGCGGGAATATTCAGTGCTTATGACTTTGATGAGGATACCCCTGGCAGAGAACTAGGATTACAGGTAAGCAACTTATCCTTTTCTACACTTACTTGTTAGCTGTATTAATGCATTTGAAACAGACATTTCAGAAAATTCATTTTGTTCTTTTCAGTTGGTGTATGTGAAATCATATGCATTTTTCAATTGAGTTTTTTTTTCAGAGCCTGTAATGTTAAATGAATGTGCCACACAGTTATTTATTTACTATGGCTCTCCTGCCTGAAGAAATAAGTTTAACTTGCTGTTTGGCTTGTTCTGTTCAGGTCAAGTTCTTGTGAAAAAATGTGGTAATTTACTTTTCACTAATTATCAAAAAGAAGGGAGAGTGATCTATCGATCAACGGACACTAATTACCACTCAAGGGGGTGGAAGGTCCAGTCACAGCATGTGCCCGTGTTAAGTGCAAGTAATTCAACAAGAGGGTTGCTGAACTGTTCCTAAAAGGAGGGGACAGTTAGGTAAAGCTGGCGTGACCGAAGGTGTGCGTGTTACACCTTTGGGCATCCATTTTGGTGGATGTATTTGCCTCACACACCCAAAAGGGTGTCATGCTTCATCATTGGCGGTTGCTCCTCGTCGGGGAGGCGGTGCAATCCCTGACGGGCTCACCTCAAGGAGGGGCTCTTTGGCGGAGATCATTTGTATCCAACTGCCTTGTAGTGAAGTGCGGGTGTGTGGGCGGGATAGCAAGTTTGCCTGGTGTAGTGATTAAAATGTAGCAAGGGGTGCCGGAAATCACTTTATTCTGGAGTTCCCCCTACTGCAATTAAAACCGTGAAGATAGCTCGCTAGGTGTCACTACGTTAGGTAGAGTGACCCTAGAAGAGCCTTGAAGAACACTACACCAGGCAAACTTGCTATCCCGCCCACACACTTCACTACAAGGCAGTTGGATACAAAAGATCTCCACCAAAGAGCCCCTCCTTGAGGTGAGCCCGTCGGGGATTGCACCGCCTCCCCGACGAGGAGCAACCGCCAATGATGAAGCATGACACCCTTTTGGGTGTGTGAGGCAAATACATCCAACAAAATGGATGCCCAAAGGTGTAACACGCACACCTTCGGTCACGCCAGCTTTACCTAACTGTCCCCTCCTTTTAGGAACAGTTCAGCAACCCTCTTGTTGAATTAATTTACTTTTCACTCACACACTTTCTTTTCATTAAGCATTCAATTACCATTTTTAGATCTTGTATCATGGTTATTGGTCAATGTATGTTTTGATAACCTGGTATGCATCTAATACTCGTAATTTTCATCACAGTTTATCTTCTATATTATTATGAGATGAAATTGCGCATTTAAGCTTTGTCTTGCAAGTTTTCACAACCCCTTTTGTATAGGTTTTAATTCTTCCCATTGTATGGGTATGTTAAAAAGAGTATCTTCAATGCAAATAACCTCACAGCGCAGATTCATTATACATTCTAAGGCACGTGCAAACTTTATTCAAATGGATGACTCCAAAGCACCAACATCCAAAATAGCTGCTTCTTCGGCTATGGCTAATGGCTCCGCTTCCCTTAATAAAGTGACAACTAAACGCCTTAAAAAAGATCCACCTTCTGCACCAAATCCATCTTCATCTGTCTCCATGGATCTTCTTTTGGAGGAAATCTGGGCAGCACAGTGGAGGGCCGGGGGACCCGGGAAGACAGACAATCATCACACTTGTCGATGGCTGCTGAGTGGGAGAAGGAGGTAACTTGGAGCCCGGAGTGTGGTCTTGGGCAGATGTGCTAGTGGTCGTGGAGGCGCGGTGCCCTGGTTTGGGAGGTGCAGCGTGTGGCCTGTGGGAAGACGCCCTGACACTGGCAAATACCAAGGGTGGTAAGACCCCAAGACCAACGATTTTAGCCGCCCAGGTGACGAGTGCGCTGGCGGACCCATGGCCTGAGCTGTAGTGGCCACAGAGAGGGCGCAGTATCTTCAAAAGGCCCAGTCGCAGTTCCCGCTCATCCTCACACGGGTGCCTCCCGGGCGGCAAGGAGTTGGCGCTGGGGGGTGCTGGCAGCGTGGTGGTTGAGTGCTCCAGAGTGTGAAAAGGTGGTGTGCCTTCTCCCCTGTGGTCCCAAGGACGGTATCAGAGATGGCCATGAAGCCCAAAAAATCCACAATGACACAGACCAACACCAATGGACAATTACACGGCTGCGACAGGTGGAGGGAGTGAGGCCCAACCAGGGTGCCTGGCAGAGGCACAGGAGCCTTCCCTTACCTCCATTATGCAGGCGATACAAACTCTGGGCACCACACTAGAATTTTTTTTTGATAAAGTGTCCATAGAGATGGCGCTGCAGCGGGCGGACTTAAACAAGACCTTAGAGAAAGCCACTCAGAATGCTACGGACATTATAGAACTTCAGCGCACCACCAAACATTTGCAGCAGCAGGTTCAGCAACTGACCCATCAGCAGAAGCCGGTGACCGCCCGGGTGGAAGACCAGGAAGGAAGGGCCCGCAGGAAAAATATACGCGTGGTGAGCGTGCCGGAGAAGATGGAAGGGCTAAACGTTGACTTATTCTTAGAAGATCTAATCCTTAACCACCTGAAGCCCTAACTCCTATCAAACTTTTTCGCCATTGAACGCGCACACAGGGCGCTGGTCCCACCACCGCGTCGCGGAGCTCCCCCGAGAACAATCATTGCACCGATCCTTAATATTAGGGATAGGGACGCCATCTTGCAAGCATCCCGCCAACATGGAGATCTTCGAATTGAAAACGCCACTATTAGACTCTTTCCCGATTTTACGCTCAAGGTCCAGCAAGAGCGCTGATCGTTTGATGGAGTAAAGAAAGAGCTTCACGATTGGGACATTAAATACATTATGTTCTTTCCGGCGCGTCTCAAGCTTCTAGCGAATGGGAAATCCTTCTTTTTCACATCCCCGGAAGACGTGCATGCCTGGTTGGAGGAGCAAGTACAACCATTGGGAGGCCCCAGGCCGGGAGGCAGCTGGAGGAACACAGCACCCCAATCTCCGACTTCTTCTGTGGGCTCCAATGGGAGAGAGCGGCGGCAGGATCAGGACTCTGAGTTTATCGGCTTTGCCAGACATGTTGTGAAGAGGCCGGGACTGTTGTGGTGTGATGGGCGCAGACGGAGAACACGTAACGTATAATGACTCTCCTGTGTATGAAACCACTGGGACATTGATGTGGTGGAGGGCATTGTCCTAAAGGATGGCCCCCAGGGGGGCGATGTAACATATACCGGATCTATTGGATTGAACTGTTCGTGACAATCGGGGGGAGGGGGGATCATCCATGTCTTTGGGTCAGAATCCTATATGTTAGGTATCATCCCCCGTCATAGGATATGGTGAGATGGCTAGCGTACAGTAGTGGTGGGCCAGATGAAACCCTCAGGTTGCTGATCTGGTTGTAGCATTCCCCCCCAAGGTTTTCATTGCAAGGGCTACAGGCGCTCTGCTTGTTGGGGGATGTCATGCCATGTTGGCCGGCGTAGCAGGGTAGCGAGGAGGGGGGGGGGGGAGTTCGGGGGCTGGGGGAGAAGGTTGACTGTTTGTTTTATGTATGTTTGACATTGCACTATATAACTGTTTTGGCTCCAACTGCACTATTGGTGGGCAGGCGGGGGGTGGGAGGTGGGGAGTATGGGCAGCCGTCCCTCATGATTTATTTGATAGATATCTACGATGCATACACCAAGGGTGCGACAAGTTAATATCTTGTCCTGGAACATTAATGGCCTGCAGAACAAGATTAAGCGCACCATGATACTTCAATACCTCCACAGACATGCCCCAGATATTGTCCTACTCCAGGAAACAAACCTGATAGGAAACCATTTCAAGCCCCTTAACAGATTTGGCTACTCACTGCGGGCTCATGCCGGTTTTACCACAGGCTCCAGAGGAGTGGGGATTCTCATAAAAAATTCCCTGCCGCTTATAATTGGGTGGCAATGGTTAGACCCCATAGGGCGCTATGCAGCACTGTCGGCACAATGGGAGGGCCGCACGCTGAACCTTTGTTCACTTTGCATTCCCCCAAAGCTGCACAGTACCACTCTCGCCGACATTGGGAAATTACTCTTAGATATGCCAACTGGGATACTGCTCGTAGGGGGGATATGAACGAGGTCATGTCTAAGGACATTGTTAGGTCACAGGCTATACCAACCAGGGGGGGATGTGTCACCTCCGGGATTTTGTGCATGCTATGGGCCTGGTGGATCTATGGAGGGTACATAGCTCCCACGTCCGGCAATACACACATATAGCCTCAGCTCACGGCTCAGGTTCCAGGATCGATTACATATTCACACAGACGGGACATATGGGCCTCTTCCAGGGTGGGTATCATAAGGCAAGGGGTTTATCTGACCACTCTCCGGTGGGAGTACAACTGCGAGGTCCAGAGCGAGAGTGGACTAACCCCCCCTGGCTTGACACATTTCTGTTCAAGGATCAGGAGTTTCAGGAGAAGTTCCGGGAGCGGGTGGACCAATATTTCGCAGAAAATGCGGGCTCAGTCAGATCTCATGGAATAGTGTGGGAGGCGTATAAGAACGTAGCCAGGGGCTTTGTACAGGCGGAGGTGGAAAAACTGCGCAAGGACAAATATGCACAAATTGACAGATTAGAGTTGGAGCTTCATGCCTTAGAGGATGCAAGGGGGGAAACTCAAGAGCAGGAACTAGTTCAGCGACACAGACTGCGGCTCCTAGAAAAAGAACTGAGGGATGTACTTGATGACCAGGCGAGATCGCGTGCCCTAGCCACCCAGAGGCGAGTGTATGATTTAGGGGACAAGGCCAATAAGATGGTAGCCTGGCTGGAGAAGAGGGATACGGAACATAACTGGGTGCCAGGGATTAAACTGATGGACAGGACTGTGCAGGACACGAGCAAGGGCATAAAAAGGAGTTTGTGCTCTATTATGAGACAGTATATCGGTCAAAAACTACCAGGCGAGAGCAGGACTGCCGGGATTTCCTGGCCCCCCCTACAGATGCTTACCTTGGATCAGGCGGATAAGGACATCTTGAAGTCCGATATTACAGTCAAAGAGGTGGAAGATGCCATGGGAGACTTACAAGTGGGGAAGGCGCCATGTCCTAATGGGTTCCCGGTGGAGGTGTTTGGGTGTGTCTCAAGTAGAATCACGCCCCACATGTTGCGAATGTTCACAGAGGCCAAACAGGTTGGGAAGCTTCCGAAGGATCTACGGTCAACAACGATTGTAGTCATTCATAAAGCCGGCAAACAGCAAGACATTTGCAGCTCATACAGGCCCATATTCCTTCTTAATTACAAAACAAAGGTTCTTGGGAAGATCCTGGCCACAAGACTGGGGGCCGTCGTTCAATCTCTGATCCACCCGGATCAGTCGGGCTTTATGCCTCATAGAAGCACACGGCTAAATCTGCAACGCCTGTTTGGTGTGTTGCAGGCGGCGTCTACACGGCCGGACATACCGGCGGCCCTACTATCCCTCGATGCCCATATGGCTTTCGATAGCATGGAGTGGCAGTACATATATGCGGTTTTGGAGAAACTGGGCTTTGGAGACAACTTTCGATCATGGGTGCGGCTGATGTATACCGAGCCACTTGTGAGGGTCCGACTCAATGGCGCTCTGTCAAGGGAATTCCAGCTGGGCCAGGGCACCAGGCAGGGCTGCCCACTTTCTCCGACCCTATTCGCCTTAGCGCTAGAACCGCTGGCACAGTGGATACGGGCGGACACCAGGGTGTGGGGCGTAGACCTGGGAGGAGTGCATATCGCTATATGCCGATGACGTTTTATTATGCGTGCAGCGACCGGCCGCCTCCATCCAGAGATTGATGGCAATTCTAAGCACGTTCGTTGAATACTCTGGATATCGCATCAACTGGGACAAGTCCTTAGATCATGTATTTGCGGGACTACAGCCGCAGTTAACTGAATACTGTAGGGGCCTGGTTTGGAAGGACATATTCCGATATCTGGGCATAAGGGTCTCAAAGTCGGACACAGAATTCCTACGCCTGAACGTGTCGGTGCAACTAGAGCTGCTACACGGGGATGTGGAGCATTGGAAGACCCTCCCGCTCTCATTGATTGTGCGCGCAGTTTTATTTAAAATGATGGCCCTTCCCTGGCTGATATATGTTTTGCAAAGTACGCCCTTTCCTGTCTAGGAACAGATTTTTAGAACAATTGAATCAGAGCAGCGCTCCTTACTATGGAGTGGGGGTTGCCCGAGAATAGCTCTTCGGAAGTTACCCATTAATTATAATGGGGTGACCCAGTGACCCTCAGAACCTGGGTATTACGTGATATGCAAAAAGTGGTTCTGTCGGATTGTACTCAATCTCTTTGATTTAAACAATTACTTGGCTCACAATTTTCTCATATGTACTTTTTTCATGAAAAACATAGAGATACTTTAAAGAAAATGCACACACCAAACGTTATTTTTCTTGTCCGCAAAGTTGTAATTATTCAATCACTTTGCAAAACATTTGTTCTTTTTTGGATATTTAAAAATCGGTTGTCCATATGCATTGAAAATATAATGACAATAAATAAGTGCTGCAGTGAATAAACGTGATCTGTGACTAATGGTGACTGTTATAGTGATACAGTTTCGTGAATAATGCAATTAGATACACTGGTCCAGCAATAACTTCAATTTACTCAAACAGTATTGTAAATCATATTTTTCTGTTGAGATGTAGTGAGGACCAATTGGTGGATTAGCGTCAACGTTTCGACCCAGCGGTATGGTACCGGTTTATTAGCAACCGTTTCAGGTCTTCATCAGGACAAAGGGGGGGACAACCTAAAATTAGATAAAAGGTGCCTGTTTTAGTGATGGGTGTGTGCATAACTCATCCAAAGAATGGAGAAGCATGGTGGGGCTCGCTCACCTTAAAGAAGGAGACTGAGGTGTTTTATTCATAACCTCTGTGGGATGATTGTTCTCTCTTTTATCGAGGCGTGGTATCTGTAGATTATTAATATCAATCAATACCAACTCTACACATGATTTAAAACAAGGGGAAGGGGGGTGGACATATGAGTTATCAGTTCACATACCTTCGTAAAAGAATAATAAGAGAGGTTATATCAGAGCTCTTATATATGGAGATTGCTGCCATAATTTGTCGCCACACTACATGGCACTAAAGGGACTGGTGGATTTAGTTACACGACAAGTAGATTTCTGAAGCAACCTTCCTCATGGACAAGTAGATATTTTATTAAATTCCAGACAATTGGTCAGAGTGCGCGTCACTTTCCTAGGGCAGACTGAGGAGGAGATATATGATAAATATAGGCTGAATGCGGCCACAATCTTAGATCTCACTGCTGAGTTAGACCCAATACTGCAGCGCCAGATGCGCAGGACACATGCCATACGCACTCATGTGCAGGTCCTGTGTTCCCTGCATCTCCTAGCTTCAGGAAACTTCCAGGGAGTAATTGCTGCAGCACTTTCACACTTTTTTTATCTGTTTCCTAAATGCCATGTCGCAGAGGATACAACACCACATTAGGTTCCCCACAGCACCACAGGAATTGCTGCAAACTAAATTAGATTTTTATCAGGTTGCACAATTCCCACACGTGATTGGTTGCATTGATGGTACGCATGTACCCAAATGTCCCCCCTCAGTGAATGAGTACATCTACAGAAACCACAAATCTTACCATTCACTGAACATCCAAGTAATCTGCAACTCGAAAACAATTATCACAGACATAGTGGCAAGGTACCCTGGCAGTGCACATGACGCATACATCTTCCGGTATAGTGGCATACACAGATGTCTTGCGGGTGAATTTGGAGAAGGAGATTTGCTTGGTAAAGAGATTTAATACTGTCTTGCACACCTGTCCACCATGGTGACCCATACCAGTGACTAATGTATATTTAATTTTCACATCCTGTAGGTGATAGTTTATACGCTGCGAGGTCTTTCATCCTCACTCCCTATCTGAATCCATCTACACAAAGGGAGCAGCAATATAATCAGGCACACATTGCGACCCGCAATGTGATTGAGAGTACATTTGGTGTACTCAAATCCAGGTTTCGCATCCTCCACAAAACTGGTGGGGCTTTACAGTATAGGCCGGAGTCATGCTGCAAAATTGTTGCAACATGTTCTATGTTGCACAACGTAGCCACTAATAGGGGCATTCTCCTGGAAGACTCTGATAGCGAGCCAGAACTTGACAACCAGCCAAGACAACCACCCCAAGCAGTATGCGGTCCAAATGCATCAGAGGGGAGACGGAGATGGGCAGAAATCATGCAACGTTACTTCTAAGGTGAGTAATGACAAAACAACAAAGACTTTGCTCAAAGATTTATTGTGCTAGTTTTGTGGATGTGTTGATGTACACATACCATGTGCAGTGTGGGTGCAGACAATTAAAAGCTGCAATTTCTGTGTGCACAAGATACACATTTCTGGTTACGGCACCAGATTGTAAGGTGTCCAAATGTCTATTTCCTCTGCCCATACACTCTTGTGGGCCATTCGGTAGGCTCAGCTACATCCCTCATTGTGCCTTCTGTGCTGGCATGACTCCTGGTACTGCGCCTCCTGCTATGTGCCACAGGTTCCAGTAGGCTGCTGAGGATGGAGTCCTCCTCCCTGTCCCCCCCTGTATGCATGATGTTTCCATTAGCTGCTGCTGTCTGTAGTCTTCACAACAGTGCTGACCTGGATGAGGCCCCGGCCACATCCCCGCGGCAGTGGCTCATCTCCACCTGCATGCAGAACGCATGCCTGTAACACTGAGCTGTTGTGGTACTCAGCCTACTTATTGCCCTTGTGTAATTGTGCATGCGTCCCATAGAATGGTGATGCCTCCTGCCATTTGAGACATGCTCAGCCTGGATGACCCTGCACATGTCTTCAATGGAGTATAGCCATTGATCCAAGTTGGGCCTGCGTTATGCGCATATTTTTTCACATCTTGGTCTCAAGCACACTGCAGGCAGGCGGGGAGAACGATCATTATCAGCCTAAGGATCATGGGCAGGCACTGCTCCGCTGTGTGCTCTCGGGCAGTCCCCCCCCCGGGAGACAGAATGTGCCTCTTAATAAGGCATACGTCGATGAGGCATTCAATTTGAAATATTTTACGACCTAGATGCGGCCCTGAGAAATAAGTGCTGGTGCTAAGTACCGGAAAGCACCGGCACACACTAAACACTGCCAGGGAGGGAACATCCTTCGAATATGCTAAACAGTGGCATGGAAAAGAGATGATTTGATTTGCCTAGAAGCGGTTTAAATAGAAGGAGGTCAGAGGTGGCTGGCTCATGGTGGAATTTATTGTACCAGCTGGGAGAGAAGGCGTACAGGATTTGAACGGGCTACTAGTCATGTGAGAACTGATGTGTTTGGGGTAGCGCCCGAACTGCTTAACCGGAGGGGCGGTTTAATTCCTTAAACATAGCAAAGTACGATTGTTTTGGTTAATATACCTTTCAGAAGGGAAGCAAACTGGTGGGGGCGATTAGTAACAGGATTTTAGGAGGAGGGGTTCTAAACAAAAACCCAACCTCATGGTCAACATAATTTTAACAGCTATGATTGGACATAGCGCTTGATGAGTAGTGGCATGGGATATTAATATATGAGTAAAACTTGACTTATCATTTACATATATATTTTTTGCATTACAGAGGGGTGCTGGTACTGTGTTTAGCACATCTGGGTAGACAGCTACGTTGGGGCAACACGCCCAATTGTAATGGGCTTGGGACAGGAATGTGTGTGATAATTTCTATTGCACACATAGATGTATATATTTATTGTTTTGCAGGAAACGTCCTCGTTAATGGGATGGATGGAACAGGAAATTCTGAGCAGATTATAAATACATAATTTGGAGATATGTTTTCAGTATCAGTAATTTTAAGGGTACTGGTTACTGGTGCTTGGGAGGTGGATTAGTGAATTGGATCAGACAGGACCCATGACATTAGAGGGGAGTGATGGGAGACTATTAATATATTCGACTTTGGGAGATGGAATTGAAGGGTTCTGACTAACTGCAAAAGCATAGAATTATTGTTATGATGGTACAAGGGAATTTTATACCCTTGGAACCAGGGAGGATTCGAAGATTGGATATGGGCAGGCATCACTGTTTAAGAATAGAGTTAATGTAATTATTGTGGGGACACTGATGAATTCTTGTTTTTGAAAAAGAGGAACACCAGTAATTTGTTCATTAATTTATTGTATTTTCTTTTAATTTACAGCCCTGATGATGTCCAAGTGTGAACGAAACGCGTTGGCTGATTGATGTGCTACTATATTGTGTGGATTTAATCATTTGAAAGGTTTTTGAAAAAAGCCACAGAGTTTGAAATTCATCAAAGACTGCCTAAGAGTCTTTTTTTGCACAAAACCATTACTTGAATATTAGATTTGTGAACATTTTGAATCGAGCCACTCCTTTCAGGATAGGTTATAAATTCTTGTTGATTAGTGGCCCAGTGGCAGTGGGACCATTAAAAGTTGAGCGTGGATGAACTACCTAATCGACTAACCAGTATTACACACCAGTACGCACACCTCCTAGCCCTCACTGCCTATCAAGTTGGATGAACTTGGAAGACAAGATCACACTTTACCTCAAAGCCAGGGAATACTTCTAATGGTGGTGCAAGCAGAAAAATCACCTTTTAGGAATGCCTTTTCATCAGGATGTTCCCTCTCAGCCAATAGTGACAGATGCCTCTCTGTTAGGTTGGGAAGCGCACATGGATCACCTACAAATCCAGGGAATATGTTCAACGAAGGAAAAAACTTGTCATGTCAACCTCTTTGAACTACAAGCTCTTCATTAGGTGTTGAAGTCTTTCCAGCCATCCTTCAAAACAGCACCCTTTCTTGTTCAGATAGACAACACAACATCAGTGTACTATATGAACAAATAAGGGGCGGACAAGGTCCAGAGCCTTGGCTTAAGAATCCCAAACAATATGTAATAGGTTGCTAGCCAGAGATCCGAGAATCACCGCAACTCATCTTCTGGGGGTACAGAATGTTCAAGCAGAATCCCTGAGCTGGTTTCTTAAAGAAAATCATGAGTGGGCTATACACAATAATGTTGTTCAAGAGATCTTCTGCATTTTATGTTATGTTATTAGTATTTTTAAAGCGCAAACTGCTACCCGAAGGTGTCCTGGTGCTGTCTACAAAACCTCTCAAAGGGACCTACCTATGAGACCACGGATTAAAGGCCAAAAAGCCAGGTTTTCAAGGCTTTCCCGAATGCCAGTAGATTGGTGCTATTTCTAAGATGAAATGGTAGGGCCTTCCATGCCTTGACTGCCCCTGCAAAAAAACTCCTACCTCCCCAGCTAGCTTTTTTTGAGCTATGGACTGTTACCAATTTTGCTCCATGTGGGGTTTTCCTCACATGATTTATTGACAACCCCAGAAAACAGAAAATGCCCCAAATCCACCTCGAGGTACTGTTAGTCAGAGATATTGGGAATACCCTATGGATCAACTGGTTTGGCAATTTCTCTCTGCTTTACCTCTGATTCCCTCTAATTCCATCAGTAATCTTCAAGCTGTTTTACTTGTAGGCCAGAACAATCTTGATAGTTCTGGTGTGATCCAGACAATGATGGTTCACAGACCTTCTGCAAATGTTTAAGCGTCCACACATGAGGCTTCCATATAGATTGGACCTGCTCATGAAATTCGGAGTCCAGATGGTTTATCCCATTCTCTCCTCTTTTAGTTTGCCAGCATGGCTCCTGAGCTTGTGAAATATGGACTTGGCCAAGATGGCAGACAGTTTATTTGCGGGTTTGTAAAGCGCTTAAATCGACTCCCAGTGGAGTATCTCTGCGCTTAGGAGCCAAGGACAAAAAGGAACAGAATATCAATGGTGGAACCTAGATCTGATTACTGAACAGCAGGGTTTTGAGTTGCTTTCTGAATTTTAAAAGCTCTGAGCACTGTCTGAGGGACAAAGGGAGTCTGTTCCATAGTGAGGGTCCCGTTATAGATAAAGCTTTACCGTCATGCCTGGCCTTTCTTGTACGGGGTATCACCAAAAGGAGTTGGTCGCTAGATCTGAGAGAGCGGGTCGGAATGTATGGGGTAAATTTCTTGTCCAGGTATGCGGGTCCTTGTCCGTTAAGACTTTTGTGTATTAAACACCATACTTTGAACTTCGTTCTCTGCCGGATTGAAAGCCAATGCAGTTGGTCCAGAAGAGGTTGAGATGCTGTTCTTGGGGGGACATTCAGGACTAAACGGGCCGCCGTATTCTGGATAACTTGGAGTTTACAAAATAACAATGGGAGAGACAGGGAAATTCAGGAACACTCTCTTGATCCCCGGTTTAATGCAAATAAACAAAAAAAGAGAGGTTGAAGTATCAAAAAGCCACGTAGATGGAGCGAAACAACTAGTGGAACTCACACCCTATTTGGGTGGAGAAGAAAGCCCTCACACACCGACCTAGTCAGTGTCATGCTTCATCATTGGGCCCCACCAAAGAGGCCGAGTGCCTCTTTGGTGTGCTGCGACGCCAGAAGACTGCGGAGCTGGTTGTGTGAAATGGGCGTGTTGTGAGGTTAACTTAAAATTAAAAGTGTCTAAAGGGTATCTACAAAAAAGTTTAATAAATGATCCCTAGGACACGGGTAAAAGGTTTATGTGTCTGAATTTAGTGCCAAAGGTAATGAATGGTTAAATCAGAATTAAATCAGTCAACATGTTTCAGCCTTAATGGATGGTTTCAATTTACCTAGGCATTCGTCAAGACAGAAATAAACCCCGGCGGTATGGACTCTCTAATCGTCCACCCTAACCTGGGGAAGTGAAAGTGAAAAACTAATAAAAAGTGATAAAGTGCATAAAAAAGTGGAAGAGCGGAATGCTCATTCCAAAAATACTCCTAGTTATGGAGTGTATCAGCACCTGCGGGACGAAAAACAAACAAACACACAAGACATACAAACAATTAGTTGTAGAGCTGTGCCATAACGTTTTTTGTCCATGGTGCTCCATATTAGTGGCATCGAATGTGTTCCCAAAATAGACGCTAGAATTAACACCATCCACACACCCTATAGGGATGATACCTCTAGCTCTGGGAAGTGAAGTGAAAAGAAGTGTTTACATTGAAAAGCACAAAATAGCTAGATAAGGGGTTAAAACACGATATGAGTGCTCCAAGGGATCAATGGACCAAAGGTCTGTGACCCCCAATGAAAGGTTTCATGAAAAACAACATATCTCACTTTAAAATATGGCGCTAACTGCACCATGGGTCTCGGGAGGGAGGTTGGAGCGTCCCTGGCACATCCTAAAAATGAAGAGAAAAGGCTAGAAATGCACAGAATCGGGTTAGACTTAGCTCGATAAAGTAGTTTTTGTCCGATCGTCCTGGTGTAGTTACTCACGCCCTCAGCACTCACAGCCCGCTTATACACCTAGTATTTCCTCAAACCGGACCCCGACGATGGGGAGCGGGGCTGGTAAATGAGTTTAAAAGCTTGTGTGACAGCCTCGGCGCTCTTCCGGGTGGGCGTGGTCTAGCGGGAGCGAGGCCATGGAGCTCGCCGCTCTGGTGCGAGGGGCGCGGTGTGTCGCCACAGACAGGCTTGAATTCTGTAACCAATAGGAGAGCGGACTCCTAAAACGTAAACACAGACAGAACAGCAAACGTGTTTCGAGATCGATATGAATGCAATGTTCTGACAGCATGTGTGTTTATGTTAATTGGATACAGATGGTGGGAAGGATGGAGTCAGATGAACTCGAGTAGATCACAAAATGGGAATAGTCAATGCTATGCTGGTCGAGTTCTAAAGTATGCATACTAGGTGCTGAGAGGGATTGTAATATCACACAATTTACAGGTACTTCAAAAGTTTTTGTCACTTATTTGGAAAATAAAAGTTTTTGTCACTTATTTGGAAAATAAACTTTCAGAGTCACATGGGCGGAACTCTAATGTCACACATTTTACAAATATTAAAGGTGTTTTAGTCACTAGGTTTAAGAGTGAGCTGGAGGATGACTGTACTGCAGATGGCGAACAGGTCTATGTGAAAGGGCAGGGAATATCAGCCCAAAACCGTATTCCATCGAATATCATCATTGAGCCCAATGAAGTTGGTACCTAGGCGGTACACCCAGCGCTGCTCCTTTACAAAGAGCCTGCTAGCGACATTTGTGGTGCCAGTGATTGTCTCGATTATAGTCCATTTCATATCGTTGGTGGTATGATTGGACTCCAAAAAATGCCGGCTCAGGTTTGTAGTTGCTTTTTTACATCTTATATTACTCCAGTGTTCACAAATACGCTGTTTCACTTTGCGTGTAGTCATGCCAACATAGCGTAAGGAACAGAGGCATGTGATTAGATACACCACATTGATTGAATTGCAGTTGGTATGTGCAGTCTGTGTCTGAGTTTAGCCAACACACCCTTGCTTGCGGAAAGTAGTAGGCCATTGCAATAGTCGATACGACTTAACACAAGTGCCTGTACCAGAGTTTTCCTGAAAGAATCTGGGAGCAGGGGAAAAACTTTGCGCAACAGGCTAATAGTGTGGAAGCAAGAGCCTATGACAAAGTTGCTGTGTTGTTTCAGCGATAATTCTTGGTCTAGCTTTATCCCTAGATTTTTAACGACCTGTTTGGGTTCTGGAGCCGATCCCAGGTCTTGTGGCCACTAGTCCGGAGTACACAGCATTTTGGCCTCCCCGAATAACATGACTTCTGTTTTGTTAACATTGCACTGGAGGCAGTTGAAGGACATCCATTGTGCTACAGCCTTCATGCCTGATGAAAAGGAGCGTATTACTTCAGTGGAGAGAGTTTTGAAAGGGAAGAGGAGCTGTGTGTCATCCGCATATGACACTGGAATGAAACCATACGTGCGCATCACTCTTGCCAGGGGTGCCATGTAGATGTTAAAAAGGGTTGGGCTCAAACAAGAGCCCTGTGGCACCCCTTTCGAAATCTCCACCTCCTCTGAACGGTAAGCACCCATGGTGACACTCTGGGTGCGATTAGTTAGGATGCTCCTTAGCCAGGCGAGGGCTTTGTTCTTTATTCCAATGTTAGCCAGCCGGTCAATTAAGATGGTATGTGACACGGTGTCGAACGCTGCCGACAGATCTAACAGTACCAGGATAACGGCATAGCCTTTGTCCTGGCACATGTGCAGATCGTCCGTGACTGATAGAAGGGTGGACTCAGTACTATGCTTTGGCCTGAACCCAGATTGAGAATAGTCCAGGCCACCAGCAAGTTCAATGTATTTAGACAGATGAGGTGAGGTGAGCATTTTCGAATCTCCATCCCTGCCACTCATTAGCACTGGTTAGTGCCCTTCCTGCCAGCCCTGAATCGTCCCCTAAGCCTTCTCTAACTGACAGCCACCAAGGGACACTAGAAGGGAGGCTGCAGACACCTTCTTCCATGGGGATCCAGCCTGCTAAAGGACGCCTGCGGGAGACGGGTGCTGCGCTTCGCGGCAAGATGGCGACTACAGGGCTGGACTGAGGCACTATGATTCTTTCTGTCCTACCTTTCAGGTCAGCATTGGGAGGGTCCCATATCCACAGCCCACTGTGCCTTCCGAAGATTGGGCTTCACAAGAGACCCCGCCGGGGGTGAGAGAGTGAATGGCCTCCAGGCCTGGCTGACTATGTGAGGCCGGGCGGCTGTGGGTTCCTAGCAGTCCCACTGCCCCTTTTATACTGGAGCAGGAGGAAGTTGTTGCTGGGGCTCTCCCCGCTACGGGTAGTGGAAACACGGTGGTGGTACGCCCCCGTGCTGGGACTTCTGTAAAGGCGATATAGACTGCCTAGAGATGGGCGGCCCCACTCCGCAACCTCGACCTAGGTTCCCCATGTGGCTCTCCTCTGACCCAATAGGCCCTTGAACTGCTAACCTAAGCTTACCCAAGTGGCTGCCAGCTCAATTGCTGTCTTTGTCCCCAGCCAGGGACTGGGCCCCATCGGACGGAACCCTGAGCGGGAACCTTGTGGGTAGCTCCACTACCTCTCTTGCAGCCTGTACCCACCTGCCACCCACAGGGTACCCCGCAGCCCCCCACATAAACTTCATGGCCGTACCCTGATTGCTGGCTGACTACTGGGTAGTGAGGGGGACCCCTAGTGACGGAGGGCCCACCGTGCTAGGCTCCTGGCCTAGAACCACTGACCTACTGCTCCTGGACAACTGCTGCATGTGATTTGAGTGATAGCACACCCTTGGCCGTTCCATCTAAAGGAGGGTCCCCTCCCCATACCCTGCACTGAAGGAGAGGACATTCAGGCCCCTCTCCCCCCTGGAGACTCCAGATGAGTTACAGGCCTTGCCTGGGCTGCATAGGACCTCGCTGCTACATCCGAGAGTTGTGGGATCTCGAGATCCGTGAGCTTCTTGCCCTTCTCCCAGTGGGTCCTTTACACCAAGGCCCTTATCCGCTAGTTCGTGGCTGACCGCTAGGCCACTTCGCTCCTTTAATCCCAGGGACCAAGAGCTGTACGTGGTCAGGCCTAAGCATGTGGAGAGACGCAGCCTTCACAACTCTCCATTGCCTGTACCCTACTGGGGCTCGATCTCAGAGGACCGGGTGAGGACCTGGCCTTCTGCGTGGGGTGACGCAGTGGGTTTGGTTTTTTTCCTGGGCCTAGAAAGATACTTTTCCTCTCCTCGCCCGGTTTGGGCCGGGCCTGCTTCATTCAAGTCCCTGAATGTTGCCTCCCTGCATGGCTAGTTACCTTGCTCCTGGACTGCCCCCTTACAGACATGCCATTCTGACACCCCTAGGGGCAAGCTAGCTAGAACTCCTTGCAAACTGCACTCTGCTGATAGTGGTTAAATTGGCACATGTGAATACACAGCCTGGGGCTGGCACTGTAGTATGAGGCAAAGAGGCGCCTAATTAAATGGAGCCAAGTTGGTCCTCTTAAGGCTTTGGGGGGCCCTGGCTCATGCACCCCCACCGGAAGATCACAGTTGACTGGATACCCTTTCCAACATCTTCCTTTTAGATGGTCACCACTATGTCCTCTGTCAGGGTGAAAAAAGACCGCTTCATTTGGAGCATGCTGACTAGGCCTGCTGAGGGAGCGGTGGGCCACAAGGCACCTACACCCAGTGCAGGTCATCTCCCGGATCCCGACTATATGGGGGAGCCATTGACCTGGTCTTTACCAAAGTGCTTATTCTTAGCACTTCAGAAAAATCTGCAAGTGGTGAAGTAGGAACTCTCAACTGACCTGTGTGAAGTTCGCCAGGACTGGGAGGAGATGGGAGATGTGGTCTCTGACCTGTAGCAACAAGAGTCCAGACAGGTAGAGGAGGTTGAGTGGTTGGATCAGGAAGTTCTCCGCCTAAAGGAACAACAACTCGACCTCCAAGCCCATGCGGAGGACTTAGAGAACTGCTTCTGGTATAATAAAATATACATAAAAGAGGTCTCAACCCATGCAGAAGGAACTTACTTAGGAGGGTATGCTGGAGCCCTATTCCTGCAATCTTTGGGGCCTCAACAGACACAGATATGAAGCTGGATTGTGTCCATCATGTGGGTCCGCCAAAAACAGATAAACCCCTCCTTTAGACATTTGGTTTGAGTTTAAGTTTTTCAGCTGAAGGAGAACATCCTGATCAAAGATCGAGAGACTCACCTGATCCAGTTCAGAGGGCATACTCCAAGATCTGGCGTCTATCACCCTTCAGATGTGCCAGGTTTTTCACCCCATTACTGCTCACCTGAGGGAGGCTGGAATATCGCAAAAGTGGGGCCACCCTTTCCAGATTATCTTTCGGCTCGACAGTAAGCAGTACCAACTAAGATACCTTACAGAAGTCTGCAAAGTGCTAGGCATTTACGATCCCTTGACAGATAACCATCAGCCCATTCCCAAGTCACATGACATTGAGCACCCCTGTGGCAGTGCACCAAAAGCTCCCCTGTTAACACATGGCCCGATTAAGAAACCATAGCTCTGGAGAGGCAAACCATCCTTAAAACAGTCAGAACATGCTGACGAGCCTGAAGTGCCCTTAAGCCAAGGTTCTCCTCTGTAGCGGGGTGAGATGATGGTGGGGACGGGGAATGGGGCTGTTTTTGACATGCACTGGTTTAGCAGTTTCCCCTCCTCAGGGACATCTTTTATTTTTGAGGACTTGGGGGAGCATGCCCCCTTCTGCCTGGCCCATGCCCAGCAACCTAGGCCATTCTTCTATGGACTTTTCTTGTTATTGGTTTTCTGTTTCTCTATTTGTTTTTCTGGGGTTGTTTGTGGGTTTTTACTGCTCCTCCATTCTGAGTCGACTGTGGGCTCTTCAATTGGTACCTCTTGGTCTTATTTTTGCTGGGGTTGTTTCGCCGCCACTGTAAGTCCTTCCCATCTGGTAAGAGAGTCCTTACAGCTGTCCATCTCTTTGCCCTGTCTTCAATGATCTTACGGTAATCAGCCTCAATGTAAAGGACTTAACAATCACACTAAACAGTCTGTTTGCCATCTATTTTGGAACAGGCTAGTGGTGACATATGCCAGCTACATCAGACCCACTTACTCTCTAAAGATGTACCCAGAATGCAGTCCTACTGGTTCCCACGCCAGCTTTGGTCTTCATGCCCTTTCTAAGAAAGTGGGGGATGCCATTCTTTTTTCACAAGGGTTCAGGGGGTAAATCCTATTCACAGCTGCAGAAGTAAAGGGATGCCTCTTCTGAGTCCGGATTAAATTGGACACCTTTCACTTCACCTTGGTGAACATCTATGCCCCTAACGAACACCAGGAATCTTTTATTATTAGTTCCCTGGCACCCGCCCTTCTTTCCCCTAATGCTGCGATTGTGATAGTGGGGTCGGGGGGGTTAACTTGTTTATGGACACCGACATAGAGTGCTCAGGATAGCACTCTGACCAAACAGGGGTCTTCTCTGCAACTGGCTTGCAGTAGAAGGCAGACTGCGGACTGAAAGTAGTCTGGTGACAGCTTCACCCATTGGCCAGAGATAATACGTTTTACTCAAGCAGATGGGTGACCCCGGAATATGTCTGGAGCTTGAAAAAGAGTGGCTCCTTCTTAAATGCTTTGAGCTGGAGAGGGCAGAATATGCCATGGTATGTCTTGAACCCAAATTTTACCTCGGAAGTAACCGTTGCGGGCATATGCTAGCACATCGCCTCTGTAGTCAAATCCAATCTGGGGTGGTGAAGGCGATACAGATTGGACCCTCTGCTCATGTCCACTCAGACGCAGAGATTTCCTTGGTCTTTCAAGCCTTCTATGGTTCTCTGCACTATTTCTGATGGCCCCAACGGGGACCCCTCGCATTATCTTCATGGGGTCATCCTTACTCGAGATAGAGGCTCTGGACCAACCCATTCAAATAGAGGTGGTCTCAGCCTTAAGCTGATGAAATCGCCGGGACCCAATTGCTTCAGTGCCCAATTCTATAAAAGCTTTCTGCCATGAACTAGCCCCCCTGCTCACCTCATCTACAATTCCTCTGCTGAGTCTGGCTCCACTCACAGACTCTCTTTTGGAGAATGTTATTTCGGTTAGATCCGACCCTTTTTGGGTCATACAGACCCATCGCACTCTTGAATATAGATGTCAAGCTATTCACCGGTCTCTTGGTGCATCACCTGATAGAGCCTGACTAGGTGGGATTCATTCCAGCATGCAATGCGGCGACAACACCAAGCGCCTCCTACATCTCCTTGACAAAATTCATAGATAACGGAAGGAAGTTCGGCTTCTATTCATTGATGCAGAGAAGGTGTTTGATTGGGTTCACTGGCCCTATAATTTTGAGACTTTGTGGAAATTCGACCTCTGTGATACATTTTTTAGATGAGCCTGTTGTGCCTACAGCACCCCAGAGCCTCAGTGAGGTTTGACGGTCGCTCGCCCCCTCCCTTTCTTATATTGAGGGGCACGTAACAAGGGTGCCCTTTGACCCCTCGTCTTTTCACTCTGTACATTGAGCAATTGGTGCAACGGTTACAAGACAATCCGGACATCGCCAGGATTCATTTCGGATGAGACAAACATCTCGTCAACCTTTACACTTATGATGTCATTTTGTCAATTACTGACCTACATTTCCTCTCACCTAGCGCTGGTTGAAGAGCTCCACCTGTTTGGGGAGACCTCGGGATTCAAAGTCAATCTGTAGAAATGCCAGATTTTGAACCTCTGTCACTCCCCCTCACAAAAAGATCTTTTGCTCCAGGTTTCCCTTTGAGTAAACAAAGGATTCTTTACCCTACTTGGGCATTAAACTGGCTCGGACTCTCTCCAAGACTCTAGATTATAATTATTCCACTCTTACCTCTTAGTTATGTGGGGGTCTGTCCTTCTAACAATGCCCTTCACTCCCTCCAACTGTACATTAATAAATTGTTGTTGGATGGTGGAAAACCTTGCCTTAGTCAGCAGGTGCTACACCACCAGAAACGCGACAGAGTGGAATCGCCGCTCTCTGCAAAGCACTGGTACTTCATGGACCAGGATGTCACCGGATCCAAAACATGGAAGGAAGTCTGGTTGCCACGTAAGTACAGGGCTTGAGGTCTTTACTGTTCACTAGTGACAAACTCAACGCTTAGGGTTTGGGATTCATTAGTGCTTAAGACTGGACTTATGACTTTTCTTTCCATAATGACTTCAAAACTAGCTAACCCTCATTTTGCCACAGGACAGTAACCAGAGAGATTTTGGTGATCACGCGATTGGGGGGCTTCAAACGTTTGGGATGCCTCTTTGATCTTTCTCCTGTATTGCACTCCAAAACACCCTCTACTCTCAAACACCCGCTACTGCTTTCTCGATCGGCTCCCTCTGCCTTTCTTTTGTAGCTTCATCAACTGTTATAGCCCCTCCACCCAGTCCCCCGCGCTATTCCACCCTCTTCCGATTCTAATTTTTTTATAAAAAATTGTTTTCAATTTCCCTTGCCCCTCCCTGTTGATTCACTCCCCCCAATTGCTCCTTCATTGCGCCTCACTCCTTTGCAGCCCGCATTCTGAAAAACACATTTGCACAAGTAAAATTCCTTAATTGACTAATCGAAATTTGCCTAGCTTACGTAACGGTAAGTTTCAATTCTATTAAGGACACGGAGGCGAGGATTATGCTATATCTTCCTTCGCTTTATTAACATAAAGAAACCACAGCAGCTTAGGAAAAGATATAATAAGAACAAAAAATGCTTTAAACATAAAGCATTGACGCAATGTTCAACAAAAATCAACAACAACTCCCAAGAGTCTCTTTGTTATAATCATAGTCCTCAGTCCTTTGTCACTGTTCATCATCCCTATATAACCGGACTTCCCATCATCTTCCTCCTCTTTCTTCGCGCAGATCACGCTTAAGCCTCATTGGTCCTGTTTAGCACCGTCGTTGCCTGTCAAAAAAGGAACAGCATCAGCGAGGTGGCCCAGGAGAAGGCGACAACAAGGCGAGGAGCATTCAGTGAACAACACAGTACAGACAATGTAAAGGAAAACGCTTTACTTACTGCCATACGGGTGGGTAGAGACACCACCGTAGTCTGGGTGGGATAATCCTCGCCTCCGTGTCCTTAATAGAATTGAAACTTACCGTTACGTAAGCTAGGCAAATTTCGATTCTATGTCAGGACCGGAGGCTTCAGATTATGCTAGTTTAAAGCTTACTTACCACCAACTGAGCTAAATCCACCACTGGCTTAAAATAAAACCTCTTGAAGGTGGAATCCGAGGACCAGTCCGCCGCTCGCATAAGGTCCTCCAGACGAGCACCCACCGAGAATGCCTTAGAGGCCATGGCCCCCCTGGCGGAGTGTGCTCCAAAGAGAGAAGTATTGATGCCCGCTTCCTGCATGACCCAACGCACCCACCGAGCGATAGTGGGGGAGGAGACAGCTTTGTGTGGCTTCCGCAGGGCAATCAACAACTGACGCTCGCCCGGAGGGCGCAGATCCAAGGTCAGGTCCTCATATGCTTTGAGGCATTGCACGACACACAACTTAGGAGTGTCAGTAAAGGCTGGATAAGAAATGGAACGCGACGACGTCTTAGTGCGTCGACCCACCGTAAAAGTAACCCCCTCCGGGGAAAAAATGCGTGCCGAAACATCCAGCGCGCGCACGTCCGAGACGCGCCTACAAGAGACCAGACATAACAACATGGCTAATTTCGCCGAAAGCTCCTTCAGAGACAGATAAGAATTCGCTGGCCACGATAGGAACAGGTTCAGAACCAAATTGACGTCCCAAAGGACGGAGTACCTGGGCTCTGGCGGCAGAGCGAGGCGAACCGCTCTCAGAAGCCGGCACACAAAAGGATGTTCCCCTACCGGATGGCCATCGATGTTATCATGGCCCGCAGAAATCGCCGACCGGATAGCATTGATCGTTCTATACGCCAAGCCCTTGTCGGCCAAATGAGCCAGGAAATTCAGCACGGGAACAAGGCCGGCGACCATGGGATCCAAATCCCTTCGTAAACACCAACGCATCCACTTAAGCCAAGCGGATCTGTAACGCTTCGTCGTACTATCGGCCCATGCTTTGGAGAGCAAGTGCTCAGCTGACCCCGAAAGGCCCGGGAGCGTCCAGCGTCTCCTGAGAGCCTCCACGCCACGAGGCGGAGAGTGTTCTGCATGACGAGAGGGTGAGGTTCCCGATCCGGGCTCGTCAGGAGCAGAGGAAACAGGGGGAGTAGGATTGGAAAACCCCAGGAAAGTTCCAGAAGAACCGGAAACCATACTTGAGACCTCCACAGCGGTGTAACCAACACCAGGTCCGCACCCTGGCGGCGTATTTGAGCCGCCGTTCGCATGATCATGGAGAACGGGGGAAACGCAAACGGCTGTTCCCGACTCCAATCCTGCAAGAACGCGTCCGTGGCCTCCGCCAGAGGGTCCGGCCTCCAGCTGTAAAACCGCGGCAGCTGGTGGTCGAGACGGGACGCGAAGAGGTCCACCGAGAAGGGGCCCCAAAGGGAGTGTAGCCACCGGAAGACTCCCGGATCCAGTTTCCACTGGCTGGCATCCCTGAGATGTCGAGAGTGCCAATCCGCTACCTGATTGGACTGGCCTGGCAGATACTCCGCCGTCACCGCAATGTGACGAGACAGGCAATAATCCCAGAAGTCCTTCGCTAAATCCGCCAATGCGCGGGACCGAGGACCTCCCAGGTGGTTCACATATCGGACCGCCGAAACATTGTCCATCCGTAGCAGGACACAAGCCTTGACCGAATCTTTGGTCCAACAGCGAACCGCGAAGGAGCCCGCAAGGAGCTCCAAACAATTGATATGCAATTGTTGTTCTCCTGACGACCAGGCGCCGCCTGTGGAAAAATCCCCGCACCGGGCGCCCCAGCCCGACCTGCTGGCGTCGGATTCTATGATTAAGTCCGGAGCCGACCCGAAGATCGCTCGCCCATTCCATGCCTCCATGTGAGACAGCCACCATGACATCTCCTCCTTCACTTCGTCCGTGAGGGGAACCCACTGATCGTAACACATCCCACGGCGCAAATGCTGCGCTTTCAGGCGCTGAAGAGCCCTGTAGTGCAGCGGGCCTGGGAAAATCGCCTGGATGGAGGACGACAGAAGACCCACCACCTTGGCGACATGGCGCAGTGACGTACGATCCCTCGCGATCGTCCGCCGAAGCAGGTGCCGTATCTTTGCGACCTTCCGGCTCGGCAGGCTCAAAACCGCCTGCACCGAGTCCACCACGAAACCCAAAAAGGTGATCTGCTGAGTGGGAACCAAGACTGACTTGGAGCCGTTGACGACGAACCCCAGTCTCTGAAGCAGGCCGACCGCTTGACGCAGCTGTCCTGCCAGCACCTCCGGGCACTGCCCCATGAGGAGGATGTCGTCTAAGTATACTATCATACGGACCCCCTGGCTTCTGAGAAACTCCACTACCGGGTGAAGGACCTTCGTGAAGCACCACGGGGCCGAAGAAAGGCCGAACGGCAGGGCGGTGAATTCGAACACCTGGCCGTCCCACAGGAATTGTAGGAAACGACGATGAGGGGGGTGTATGGGAACGACCAAGTAGGCATCCTTGAGATCCAGTCGCACCATCCAATCCCGAGGGAGGAGCACGTCCCGAAGGAGGTGGATCCCCTCCATCTTGAAGTGACGGTAGACCAACCACCCATTGAATTCCTTGAGATTGATCACAGGCCTCTTGCCCCCATCCGTCTTGTCTACCAAGAAGACGTTGCTGAGGAACCCATGCGGGTGGCGTGTTGATAGGCGGATGGCTCCCTTGCGCAGCAAGTCCGAGACCTCCCCGTCTATCAATCGCGCGTCGGAATCTGAGAAAACCATCGGGCGCGGGGGCCTCACCTGAGTTGGCTGGTCGTGAAACTCTATATGGAAACCTCTCACAGTTTGCAAAACCCAAGCATCGGCAGTGAGCAACTCCCACTCCCCGTAAAAGCTTGCCAGCCGCCCCCCAATCGGAACTTGATCCAAGCAAAGTACACTTACCGGGGGCATTCCCTTGTCCGGACTTCTTTTGGAATCCTCTTCCACCATAGCGTTGTCCCCTGGTGGGGTAGAAATTGGTGTAGTTGGCCGAGGTCTGGTACTGACCTCTTTCGGAGCCTTGTCCACGGTTGTTGGTCTGCTGACCACGGCCGATCGCGCGGCCCCTGCCGCGACCGGCCCCTCCAGAAAAACGCTGGTGGAACACCCTCTTGATGCTGGACTGGGCCTTGTCCAGCGACGTGAACGTGTTCACGAACTTTCCAAGCTCGCGGATGAAAGGCTCACCGAAGAGGCCACCCTGGGCCACGGCACCTGCCTCCGACGAGGCCAGGTCCCCCAGCTTCGGGTCCAGCTTAATAAGGAGCGACCGCCGCCGCTCCGTGGACAGGGCACAGTTGGCGTTGCCCAAGAAGACGATCACCCTCTGGGCCCAGTTGGAGAGCACCTCCGGTGAAATGGCGGTGCCATTCGCTCGAGCCTCCTCCGCCATATCGAGGATCTTCGTGGCGGGCCCGACCGCATCCAACAGCTTGTCCTGGCAGGCCCGCCAGGACCGATCGATCCCCTTCCCGGGGTCCTTCATGAATTTCGCCAGGAAGGTGGCCATCTTGGGGTCCAATTCTGGTGTCATGGCCACCTTCCCCTCCAAAGTAGGCCGAGGGCATTCCCCGCGCAGGCAACCCCTCGCCTCCTTCTCCAGGGGCTTGCGCAGCCGGCCCGCGACAAACTTCGCCACCGTCTCCCCCGGGGCCCAGGCCGCGGATCGGGGGTGGACGATCTCGTCCGGATCCAGCATGCCCGACTCGTCTCGGGGCATCTCCTTTCCTGAAGGCGTCGGGAGCCAAGAACGGGTCGACTCCCCGTTGTCATCCGTGTCCGGAGAGTCGTAGATCGGAGAGGCGGGCGCCGTCGACAGGTCGCCCGAAGTGCCAGGGTCTACCAAGGGTGTCGGGGGCACCGCCGTCGCCTTGGCCAGGAAGGCGTCACGAAGACGCTCGAAGGCGCCCTTATCCACGCCTTGGGCCTCCGATGAAGGCCCCTCACCCCGGGGTCTCTTCGGAGCGGGCGGCAACCCGCCGGACGTCCCCGGGAGCTCGGGGGACGGCGGCACCTGCGCCGCTGCCAGCTTGGCACACTCCTCCACGATGCGGGCCGAAAGGCGGTCCTCCATGGGCCCTACCACCTCCGTCACACAACGATAGATGGAGTTGTCCACCGCCTGATAAAACTCATCATCCTGCAGATAGGGGCAGGCCTCCTCATCATACTCCCCTTCCATCTCGGAACCAAGGGCAAATGCGGGGCACCCAAGAGGGCGGCAACCGAGAAAGTTCTCGAATGTGGGCAGGCCCAGCGGCTGCGATCACGTTTTGGGCCAGCTGACGTGGCAGGTGGGCTGCACCAACCCCCAAGCGCGCAGACCCTCCTCGCCGGGACCGGGTCTACGTACCCCTCAAGCGCGCTAGGCCACACACGAATAAAGGGGTGCACAGATCTCGCCCGAAGGCGATTCACGCGGTCAAAACCGCCATACGGACCCCAAAGGGCGTCAATTTTGTGAAAGTACCGACCCGGATCACCAGGTGTCAGAGGGGTACGCGAGGGTCGGCCCCTGCGCAAGCAGACCCCACGGCGTGGCTCCTCGTACCGCGGAGGCGCGCCGGAGGGTCGGCGAGGCGACAGGCCGCCCCCTTGCGGTCTATGTACACACCGCACACAAGTGGGAAAAAAGTCGCGTAGGAACGGTAGAACGTTCCCGCAACTAGGGGACTCTGAAAGGAAATAAACCATGCAAGGAGTCCCCAACGACCGCAAGACAATCAATCACAATAAAAGAAGACAAATAGAAAAAGCACTTATCTGGCTGCGGGAGCAGCGAAGAAAGAGGAGGAAGATGATGGGAAGTCCGGTTATATAGGGATGATGAACAGTGACAAAGGACTGTGGACTATGATTATAACAAAGAGACTCTTGGGAGTTGTTGTTGATTTTTGTTGAACATTGCGTCAATGCTTTATGTTTAAAGCATTTTTTGTTCTTATTATATCTTTTCCTAAGCTGCTGTGGTTTCTTTATGTTAATAAAGCGAAGGAAGATATAGCATAATCTGAAGCCTCCGGTCCTGACATAGAATCCAAGTGGCATCTTTCACCTTGTATCGGTAAGTAAAACAAAAACGTGCACCAGATTCATTTTGTAGGCACAGGCTTGCGTCATGACACCTGGATTCATTCACACTTTATCAAGCAGGCATGCCTACAGAATGATGCAGCTGCTAGCAGTGGCCGTGTCTTTGTGCCTTTACATTTTTTTCTCTATTTTATTTGCAACTGGGTCTTTAAGATGTGTGAACAAGGTGTATTTTATTGTGTCCTTTACTTCGGTCAACGTAGTAGTCCTTAGGCTATCTTCTACTCCATTCCATCAATCTAGTATTAAGGGCAATTTATAAAAATATTGTTTAGTACCTAGCAGACCATGTTGTGCCACTGGTACATATTTACTTTCTATACGGCCCAGAGCAGGATCATCCATTTCCAGGTCAGTTAACGCTGTCAATTTCCAATCTGCTTCTTCATATCTGCATTGTTAGGAATGTCCTATCCCTGGTCCTTCAGAGGACCCCTAACACTCACAAAATCCATTAATCTGGATCTGGGTACTTATGGTGAGGATGCTATTAACAACATGTGTTCAGCGAACAGTTGCCATTTGCATTTTATTTATCCTGTTCGTTCTAATGCCTTTTATTTTGTCACTTAATCCTGTTACACTCACTATCGTATAGATTCCAGAGTCAGGTCCCATAGTAATGGGATTTGATTTTGATTTGATTGATTTTACATTTTGTAAAGCACGGCGTATGCCCCCAAGGGCGTCTTGGTGCTGAAACAACCTAGAACCTAAAATTCCAACTGATTTAATTTGATCTAAACTTCTTAGTTTTTAAACAGCCAGGTTTTCAGCAGACTTCTGAACAACATCAGGGAGTTACTATCTTTAATTTCCAAGGGGAGGGAGTTCCATACCTTAGCAGTTTCGAGAATAAAACTCCCCCCCCCCCCCCAGCGTACCTGCTTGTACCTCGGGACTACCAATACGTTTGCCTGTGCTGATCTTAGGTTTCTCGAAGGAGAGTAATTCCTAAGATGTGTTCTTAGATAAAGAGGCCCTTTCCCCTGTAGTGCCTCAAATGCAAGACACTGAGCCTTAAATATAATTCTCTTCCCCACTGGCAACCAGTGGAGATCCGTGAGTCGGTTTGCTACTGGTTCATGTTTAGGGATATCTAGAATTAATCTCGCCGCTGCATTCTGCATTCGTTTGAGTCTAAGTAGGAGCTGAGCCTGAAGTCCCACGTATAAAGCGTTTCCGTAATCCAACCTGGAAATGGCTAATGCAGTGACCACCGTTTTTAAAGTATCCACCGGGATAAATGGCCGGACCTTCCTGATAATTTTTAAGATGCCCCAGAAAGTGGATGAACACTTGTTAATTTGACCTTCAAATGTCAGTCTTTGGTCAAATATTACCCCCAGATTTCTAACCTTTGAGACTGGTGCTGGGCAATCACCCAGATCAGCAGGCCACCACCTTGGGGACCAAAAGGAGGTGTTAGAACCTAGTAGCAAGACCTCTGTCTTGTCGCCATTCAATTTGAGGCAATTCTTCTGCATCCATGTGTTAATGTGGGATGAGATAACATCTCTAATTATTTCCTTTTGAATTTGTATGTTAAGCTAATATAAACTTTTATGATGAATCTGCTGGCTGTTTAGCCATATATTGCTTCTATTCCATGACAAAATATGTCCAAAGTTCATTCTTTTTAGGATGTATTTAGATAATGCCATGTTAGGCTGCTGCATGCTTTCTCGCTTTTCACGCTCTGCATGTTGTTTCTAATCAGTGTAATGTTTTTAGTACCTTTCCTCCCTTTATTATCAATGATTGATCAGGATCAACTAATTGTCACTTGACTTTACTCAGTTTAGTCACCCAGATTTTAGTCAGAATTCTGACCTAAGTTGATCAAGGAACCTGGTCTACATTTTAAAAATAATTTTGGATTTTTACCTGCTGGGGTTAGGTTATAAAATAGTGAGTGGAGATTTCATTGTATTAGGGAAAGCTCTGTTATTATTCATTAACCCCTTCGAAGCTAATGACGAGCTGGGCTCGTCATGGCGCTTACCTGCCGTGCGCGGATGACAAGGCCAGCTCGTCATGAATTATGGTGATTTTGGATATTCAGCGCAGGACGGGAAAACCCACAGCAGCAAAGGTGTTAACATAAATGTACTGTAACATAAAATACTCTTTATTAATTGAATGTTGATTCCATAATTTTATGAATTAATTAACTTCATAGCACATATTCACATAATAGGGATTCATTCAAATTCTCATTATTTCAAATTCATGATAAAGATCTTTGACATATCATCTTTAAAAGAATCCTGCTTGATATGCCAAACCGCCCACCAAGGAACCCAACTACCCCAGATGCATCCTCATCAACACCCACTCCGCCCGCAAACACACCGTCGAACTCTGGGACCTCCTCGACTCTACCTCCCCTGACGTCGCCTTACTGACAAAGACCTGGCTGAACCCTGCCTCCACACCCGACATCACCATTGCCAATCCGGAAGGATACAAGATCACATGCAGGGACCGCACCAACGGAACAGGAGGAGGAATCTCCATCGTCCAAAGGAACACGCTCAGAGTATCGACCAACACCGACGACAACCTCAGCCCCGCCGAACACATGCACTTCCAGATCCACACCGATCCCAACACCACCCCCAGAGGAACCAAAATCTACAGACCCCCCGGACCCCGACCACAGTTCAGCGACTCCATCGCCGACTTCGTCAGCACGCACGCCCTCGCCTCCACGGACTACATCCTCCTAGGAGACCTGAACTTTCATCTCGAGAACAACAACACCATCAACTCCACCGCCCTGCACAACAACCTCGCCAACCTCCGACCTAGACAGCTCGTAACAACACCCACCCACACTGCCGGCCACACGCTCGACCCCATCTTCACCGCAAGTCGAACCCCACTGGACCGACCACCACTACATACACTTCACCTTCAGGAAGCCCACCACGCACCACCGCACCCCTGCCCCGACGGAGCTGGAGCAAAGTCACCGAGGACCAGCTCACCACCACCCTCCTCCGACCCCGCCACCGCCACCCGCAACCTCAGATAATGGATCGACGACTGCGCCAGCACCCTCGCCCCGCTCAAGACACCCTCCAACAGCCACACCAGCAAGAAATCCACCTGGTTCACCGAACACCTCCAGGCCGCCAAAAGAATATGCTGAAAATTGGAGAAGAGCTGGCTCGGCGAACGATCACCGGACAGCTACACAGCCCACAAGAACGCCACCCACAGCCATCAGCAACTCATTAGAGCCGCCAAGAGGGCCTCATTCAAGGACCACCTTGACAACAATGCACACAATAGTAAGGAGCTCTTCAACATTGTGAAGGAACTCTCCAACCCAAACCCAAACTCGAACGCCAACGACATCCTGCCTTCACAAGACCTATGCGACTCACTGGCTACCTTCCACCGCAAGATCATCGACATCCATGACAGCTTCAACGCCACAACCGCACTAAGGACTACCGCCCCCATCACCACCACATGCACCAGCCATCTACTTTCCTGGACAAGCGTCAACGACAAGGACACCAGCGAGATCATGAAGAACATCCACTCCGGCTCACCGCTAGACCCATGCCCCCACTACATCTTCAACAAAGCCAGCTGTCGCGATCTCTCTCGCCACCACAGCCAGAAGAAAGAGACGTCGAATAGAGCGTCCTCTCCAGACGGACTACATGTCCCAGAGGGCAATGCGGCTTTGGAAGGCTGGAAAACGGACTGAGCCTATATAGGCTCCTCCCCTGCAGCAGGAAGGTGCTTGCCAATTGTTTTTGTAGTTTTGGTGATGGCGGATGGTATTGTCCCCGCCAGATGTATTGCCTAGAAGCCCAGCGCCGACGAAGAGCCTGCGAGGTCAGAGTGTTCAAGCCCAGCGCCGACGAAGAGCCTGCGAGGTCAGAGTGTTCAAGCCCAGCGCCGACGAAGAGCCTGCGAGGTCAGAGGAGAAGCTGTTTTCCTGCTGCAAGTCGCAAGTATTGTTAAGGAAGAACGGGCTTGTTCTTCTTTCTAAACCTTTTACTTTCTTGATTCCAAACCGCGCGGTGCGCATCCCTTGTTTCTTTATTGCACCAGAGTTTCCCGACTTGGAAAGTATTGATCCGTATTTTGTATACTTTCCTTTGATACATTGGCCATCTTATTTGTTCCCAAGCATTATTGAGGGCAAAACGAGACGGGCAAGAAACGCCCGTAACATAAAGTACCTTTCAGAGCCGGAGGGTAGAAGAGTCTCTCTGGAACCAATGTACTCTATTGAGGGAAGTGACTATAACTTTCCTTTACAAGTATCCAGTTATCTCGGATTCAGGCACAGCATAGGAACGTTGTACGAACCTTACAGTGTTGCCTTTGGTAAGTGTAGTAACCAAGGGGCAGGGGGTATTGACGATAGTCAGGTGAGGTACTCACTCCTGCTCTCTATCTCCCCACGCTGCAGTACGTTCCTCGACCGAGATCTTGCGGATAACTCAGACCAGACCCAGAAGAGAGTTCAGCGAACCCTGAATCTTCTATCACCATACCACCTCTCGGCTTCTTGTAGTACACGCTCAGAAAGTGGCTAGAACTTCACTGCTGGGTGTTGTGTTGGGACAAGTCGAGGGGACTTTCGTCCAATCGTCTCTGCTGGTCATTTGCATAAGGTTAGTGGCGCGCGTTAGTTCTTGAGCTGCTTACAATCATGACAGATTGTCAAGCCCAAGAATACTATCCAGCCCGGACGATGGATCCCGATGCTACCCTTGCTACATTATTGGACAGTTTCTCGGAATTGCGACAGGAGGTCCTTACCTCTCGTGCAGAGAACCAAGCATTATATCATGAGGTTTCCCAGATGCGCAAGGAGTTGTCGGATTTGGCACTTAAGGAACCAGGGGTGAGACCCTTACTCAAACCGGCCACATTGCCCCCACCTGTTTCGTCTCGACCAGGGGTTTTTTTTGTACCTACGTCTACTCCACCTACAACTACGGATGCCGTACCTACGGTTCAAATAATCCAGAACACTGGGATACCTCTTGCTCCCCCTGAGAGGTTTTACGGGGACCCTCGAAAATTCGAGACATTTCTTAATCTTAGCCGTCTTCATTTTTTGTGCAAGCCAGCGGTCTTTCAGGATGAAGCAGCAAAAACTGCTTTTATGATGTCGTACATGGGGGGAATGCGTCGAGTTGGACCATCCCCTTATTGGAACTCAATGACCCAGTGTTACATAGTTTTCCCGATTTTTGTCTTGAGTTGAGAAAACTATTCGACAGAAAGTCTCACATGTTAATTCTTGACCGTGAAATAATGACATTGAGACAGGGTTCGCAAGATCTTTTGTCTTATATTACTACCTTTAATCGCCTCCTAGTCGAAACAGACTGGCCTGTGGAGAAACGGATTTCCCTCTTTTATCAGGGTTTAAGAGGAGAATTGAAGGACGTGTTAGCCCAAGTGGTGCAATTACCAACAACTGTAACAGAGCTCATTGATCTGACCGTCCAGCTAGATCATCGCTTGCTAGAAAGAAAAGGGGATAGACATAGGGGAGAGAACCGAGTCTACTATCCTCTGGCAAGACAAAGAGTAGGAGGAGAAGAAAAAACTAAGGCACCAGAGGAGCCGGAACCTATGCAGATTGGAGGGATTAGAGGTCCCCTCACCACTAAAGTTAGGATAAAAGGAGACAACTTAAACTTTGTCTTTATTGTGGTAAAGGAGGGCATTTCATCAAGGAATGCTGAGCTCGGAATTACGTTCCAGGATGCGTTTCCCTTCCTCGAGTCCAGGCCACGATGAAGGCCGAAGACCAGTCGGAAAACTGAAGATCTCAAATCAGACGGAGGTCTCTGATTTGAGATGCCAGCCTTCCATGATCTCCCCTATTCTTGCTAACACCCTCCATCCAGCTGTGGCACATATGAATGTTAGTGTGTCTTTATGGATTACTTCTCGAGACAAATTACAGATTGATGCCCTCATGGACTCTGGGGCCACTGGAAATTACATCGACCAAGACTTTGCATTGCGGACGGGCATCCCTTGCGAAAAGAAGCTTAGACCCGAAACTGTGAAAGCGGTGGACGGCACAGTCCTTTCATCGGGCCCAGTGGTATATCACACCCATTCACTGTTGATGGCGTTCGGGGTGGATCATCAAGAACATATACAATTCGACCTGATTGACGCACCGCAATTCGTCTTATCCTGGGTATGCCATGACTCACCCTGCATGATCCTTTTGTGAGCTGGGCATCCCGTACCGTCAGTATGAACTCTCTCTATTGTAAGGAACATTGTAGAAACCAGGAGTTCCTTCCTATAGCTACTGAACCTTCACCAGCCACCTATTTGGCGAATGAATGCACCCTCAAGATGTTCTGTTGTGCCACGGTTCTTCCTGCTGAATACCTAGAGCACCACGCCTTATTTGACAAACAAAAGGCAGCCCAGTTACCACCCCATAGGGTCTATGACAGCCGTGTAGACCTGGTCCCGGGGGCTGCTATTCCCTTCAGCAAGGTGTATGCACTGACGGAAAAGGAAACCCAATATTTGAAAACCTATATTGAGGACAACTTGGCAACTGGGTTTATCAGACACTCAACCTCCCCTGCTTCCTCGCCGATGTTTTTCATCGCCAAGAAGGACTGTGATGAGCTAAGACCCTGCATAGACTACAGCGCCATCAACAAGGTGACAATAAAGAACCGTTATCCCCTCCCCCTGATTCCTGTCCTGAAGGATCAATTGAAGGGAGCATGTTACTTCACGAAGCTCGATCTCCAGGGAGCGTACCATCTTGTAAGAGTACAGAAAGGAGACGAGTGGAAGACGGCGTTCAGGACCAAATTCGGTCTTTTTGAATATAGGGTAATGCCCTTTGGTCTCTGCAACGCCCCGGACGCCTTTCAATTCTTCATGGACGAGGTACTAAGAGGGTGTCTGGAATCTTATTGCGTGGTCTACATCGACGATATTTTGATTTATTCATCATTCATCAACTATGTTAGAACATATCGCCCATGTGAAGACTGTGCTGGGAAAGCTCCAACAAAATTTGTTGTATGCTAAGTTGGAAAAGTGCCTTTTCCATGTCCAAGAAGTCGCCTTCTTGGGGTACATTATCGATGCCCAAAGGTTCAGGATGGACATGAGCAAGGTTGAAGCTATTCTTAACTGGAAGACTCCGCAGAACGTTAAGGCTGTGCAAAGTTCTTGGCTTTGCCAACTATTATCGGCGCTTTATTCAGGACTTTTCCAAGACCATACATCCCATCACAGCCCTCTTAAGAAAGAACGTACCCTTCATATGAGGAGCAGAAGCAGACATATCCTTTTGGCTCCTGAAGGAGAGGTTTACTCAAGCCCCCATTCTCAGACATCCGGATCCTCTGCTGCCATTCATCCTAGAGACCGACGTGTCCCAATTCGCCCTCGGAGGGGTCTTATCCCAACGGCATCCCACCACAGGGCAGCTCCACCCGGTGGCCTACTATTCGAGGAAACTTACACCCTGTGAGATGAACTACACCATCACTGATAAAGAGCTCCTTGCCATCAAAAGAGCATGTGAAGAGTGGCGACACTATCTCCTGGGGGCTCTACATACTGTTGAAATCATTACGGATCATCGGAACTTGTTGTTTCTGAAAACGGCTAAGGCTTTGACTCCACGGCAGCTTAGATGTTATGTTATGTTATGTTATAAAAGCTCTTCTATAGCTCACGGCTACTCACAAGAGTGTCCCGGCGCTTTGGCAAAGAGAGAAAGTCAGTACATAACACAGTGCTCTACGCAGGTGGCAAAGATATTACTGGGTGAAAAGCCACGTCTTCAGCTCTTTTCGAAAGGCGAGCAAATTGGACAATGATCGCACAGCAATTGGGAGCTCGTTCCAACAGCAAGGGGCCAGATAACGGAAAGAGCGGCCTCCAGTACGGGCTCGCTTGATTATAGGGACAATGGCTTTTGCTTGTTGTGCAGACCTCAAGGTTCTCTTTGGGACATAAAAAGCCATCCGTTTCCGGAGATACTTAGGGCCGATGTGATGAAGGGCTTAAAAGGCCAGAGTCAAGATTTTAAAAGTGACTCTCTTGGCAATGGGGAGCCAATGCAGTTTCTCAAGCAGCTCTGACGCACTGGCCCTTCGCGGCAGTCCAAAGATATCTCTAGCGGCCGAGTTTGAACTACACCATCACTGATAAAGAGCTCCTTGCCATCAAAAGAGCGTGAGAAGAGTGGCGACACTATCTCCTGGGGGCTCTACATACTGTTGAAATCATTACGGATCATCGGAACTTGTTGTTCCTGAAAACGGCTAAGGCTTTGACTCCACGGCAGCTTAGATGTTATGTTATGTTATGTTATAAAAGCTCTTCTATAGCTCACGGCTACTCACAAGAGTGTCCCGGCGCTTTGGCAAAGAGAGAAAGTCAGTACATAACACAGTGCTCTACGCAGGTGGCAAAGATATTACTGGGTGAAAAGCCACGTCTTCAGCTCTTTTCGAAAGGCGAGCAAATTGGACAATGATCGCACAGCAATTGGGAGCTCGTTCCAACAGCAAGGGGCCAGATAACGGAAAGAGCGGCCTCCAGTACGGGCTCGCTTGATTATAGGGACAATGGCTTTTGCTTGTTATGCAGACCTCAAGGTTCTCTTTGGGACATAAAAAGCCATCCGTTTCCGGAGATACTTAGGGCCGATGTGATGAAGGGCTTTAAAGGCCAGAGTCAAGATTTTAAAAGTGACTCTCTTGGCAATGGGGAGCCAATGCAGTTTCTCAAGCAGCTCTGACGCACTGGCCCTTCGCGGCAGTCCAAAGATATCTCTAGCGGCCGAGTTTTGCACAACCTGCAAACGAGCTAAGAGATATTTGGGGAGGCCTAGGTAAAGGGATCTTGCATAGTCAAGCCGCAAACCTATCAGGGCTTGAACTATGATTTTTTTATGTTGAAGAGATATTAGGGGGAGGAATTTTCGCATCATCTTCAACATGCCAAAGCATTTTCCAGTCAATCCTATGACTTGAGGTCTAAAAGAGAGATCTATATCGCATAGGATGCCCAAATGTTTGGCTTTTAACGAGATGGACCTTGTTCTTCTCCGACTTCGACTTTGTGATCAAATATAGACCTGGGTCACGTAATGGAAAAGCGGACGCTTTATCCCGTCTGGGAGAAGAGGAGACAGTTGAACCTGAGGAACCCCCTTATATCCTCAAGGAAGCAGAGTGTTCTACAACATCGATTGCCCTGATCACTTCTAAGGACTTTCTGGAAGATGTTAGAGTGGCACTATCTGATATTGATATCCCCTCCTGGATACAGGAGGCACCAGAACACCGACACACAGAAGACGACCTGGCATACCATTATCATGCGTTGTATATACCCCTGACTGCGTTACAACGACAGGTGTTGAAGTGGGCACACAATTCTGTATTGGGAGGACACATGGGCATATACAAAACCACAGCTAACGTGGAACGTTCCTTTTGGTGGAAGAGTGTACAAACTGATGTATAGGAATATGTCAAGAACTGTGCGATTTGTGCCCAGGGCAAATCAGTCCACACTAAACCATCGGGCTTACTCCATCCATTGCCCATCCCTCCTCAACCATGGCATACACCGTCTATGGATTTTATTGTGGAGATGCCTCCCTGCGTAAATCAGACGGTCATTTTGGTAGTAGTAGATCACCTCACAAAAATGGGACATTTTATTTCATTACCTGGTCTACCAACGTCTGTGGAGTTGGCTACGGTGTTCCTCCAACACATTGTGCGGGCGCATGGATTACCGAGTGTGCTGATAACTGATCGCGGTACGCAATTTACATCCCACTTTTGGAAGGCTCTCTGTGCCATCTTGCAGATTGACGCGCAACTATCAACCAGCTACCATCCCCAGACAGATGGTAAAACCGAACGGCTGAATTAGATATTAGAACAATACCTCCGCTGTTTTACCTTGCAAAATGCCACGGATTGGACCACCCTTTTTTGGTTAGCGGAATTTGCTTATAATAATGCTGTTCACACCACTTTGGGGTGTTCTCCCTTCTTCTGCCTTTACGGTTTCCATCCGAACATGCTTCCATTCGACTGGCCTGCGGAATCCTTGGTTCCTACCATACATGAGCATCATGCTCATTTAAGAGCCATCCTGATCGATGCTCGGAATAGTTTGGAGACCGCCCAAGCTGCTCACAAACTCATTGCTGATCGGAAGAGGTCAGAGGAGCCAGCTTATAAAGTAGGGGACAAGGTGTGGCTTTCCACACGTAACTTACATCTAAAAGGGGTTAACAAACTGAAGCCTAAATTTATCGGTCCATATGGGATCTGTGAAGTTGTGAATTCTGTAGCAATGAAGCTATCCCTGCCTGTTTCATGGTCTATCCATCCGGTGTTCCATGTGTCCCTCCTCCGACCCTGTCCGCTGAGTATGCGTTTGCCGAAGCGTCCTCAAGCTCTGGAGGTTGAAGGTCAGGAAGAGTATGAGGTTCAGAGGGTTTTGGATTCTCGTATGGTGCGTGGCAGGATCCAGTACCTGGTTGATTGGAAAGGGTATGGACCCGAGGATAGGACATGGGAACCCGTGGATCATTTGCATTGCCCGGAACTGGTCGCTCAATTCCACGAGCGGTGCCCTGGTAAGCCGGGTCGACCGCCGGGACGGCTGTCCTCGAGAGGGGGTACTGTCGCGATCTCTCTCGCCACCACAGCCAGAAGAAAGAGATGTCGAATAGAGCGTCCTCTCCAGACAGACTACATGTCCCAGAGGGCAATGCGGCTTTGGAAGGCTGGAAAACGGACTGAGCCTATATAGGCTCCTCCCCTGCAGCAGGAAGGTGCTTGACAATTGTTTTTGTAGTTTTGGTGATGGCGGATGGTATTGTCCCCGCCGGATGTATTGCCTAGAAGCCCAGCGCGACGAAGAGCCTGCGAGGTCAGAGTGTTCAAGCCCAGTGCCGATGAAGAGCCTGCGAGGTCAGAGTGTTCAAGCCCAGCGCCGACGAAGAGCCTGCGAGGTCAGAGGAGAAGCTGTTTTCCTGCTGCAAGTCGCAAGTATTGTTAAGGAAGAACGGGCTTGTTCTTCTTTCTAAACCTTTTACTTTCTTGATTCCAAACCACGCGGTGCGCATCCCTTGTTTCTTTATCGCACCAGAGTTTCCCGACTTGGAAAGTATTGATCCGTATTTTGTATACTTTCCTTTGATACATTGGCCATCTTATTTGTTCCCAAGAATTATTGAGGGCAAAACGAGACGGGCAAGAAACGCCCGTAACATAAAGTACCTTTCAGAGCCGGAGGGTAAAAGAGTCTCTCTGGAACCAACGTACTCTATTGAGGGAAGTGACTATAACTTTCCTTTACAAGTATCCAGTTATCTCGGATTCAGGCACAGCATAAGAACGTTGTACGAACCTTACAGTGTTGCCTTTGGTAAGTGTAGTAACCAAGGGGCAGGGGGTATTGACGATAGTCAGGTGAGGTACTCACTCCTGCTCTCTGTCTCCCCATGCTGCAGTACGTTCCTCGACCGAGATCTCGCGGATAACTCAGACCAGACCCAGAAGAGAGTACAGCGAACCCTGAATCTTCTATCACAATACCACCTCTCGGCCTTTTGTAGTACACGCTCAGAAAGTGGCTAGAATTTCACTGCTGGGTGTTGTGTTGGGACAAGTCGAGGGGACTTTCGTCCAATCGTCTCTACTGGTCATTTGCATAAGGTTAGTGGCGCGCGTTAGTTCTTGCGCTGCTTATAATCATGACACCAGCGCATCCATCGCACACCATCTCAGCAAGGCGATTAACATCTCATTTGAGACAGCAACCTGTCCGGAAAGCTGGAAAGACGCCTAGCTCAACGCCTTACTCAAGAAACCAAAGGCGGACCCCAAGGACCTCAAGACCTTCCGGCCCATCTCCCTGCTCCCATTTCCAGCTAAGGTCACAGAGAAAATCATCAACAAACAGCTGACCCGCTACCTCAAAGACAACAGCATCCTGGACCCATCCCAGTCCAGTTTCCAAAGCACCCACAGCACCCAAACCGCCCTCATCGCCACCACAGATGACATCAGGACCATCCTAGACAACGGAGAAACAGCAGCCCTAATCCTCCTGGAATTGTCAGCCGCCTTTGACACCGTCTGCCACCGCACCCATTGCACACGCCTACACGATGCCGGAATCCGAGGGAAGGCCCTGGACTGGACCACATCCTTCCTCTCCGGCAGAACTCAGAGCGTGCGCCTCCCCCACTTCCATCCACTCCAATGCCACCAAGATCATCCGTATTTAACAACAAGGGGTGGTGATGGACAGAGTTTCTGAATTAAGCAGAATACTCTCACCCAGTCAAGAGATCAGGGCTAGATCCAACACCGTTTTTTAGCTCACTGCACCATCCCAGCTCAGAACCTGGCTATATGCAAATTAGTCTGTTCCTATCCCAGTGCATGATGGGAACAGGGCAAACCAAACTACCAAGCCAATTCTTACACTGGGAAGGAAACAAGCTCCCGGGGACCGGTTTCTGGCATTTCAGCCGTCGTCGGCCCGGCTTGCTTGAATCCTGATGGTGCAATGAGCAAGGGACTCACATCTGAGTATACCCTTCCACGCTTAGGGTGGACAAAATATTTAACCACAAGGGGTGGTGATGGACAGAGTTTCTGAATTAAGCAGAATACTTTTTCTGAATCGTTTTTGGCCACTATAGATGTGGCAGGGCATACTCAGACATGAGTCCCTTGCTCACTGCACCATCAGGATTCAAGCAAGCCGGGCCGACGACGGCTGAAATGCCTGAAACCGGTCCCCGGAAGCTTGTCTCCTTTCTGGTGAAGAATTGGCTTCGTGGTTTGGTCTGCCCTGTTCCCATGATGCACTGGGCCAGGGACAGACCAATTTGCATATAGCCAGGTTCTGAGCTGGGATGGTGCAGTGAGCTAAATAACGGTGATGGATCAAGCCCTGATCTTTGGACTGGGTAAGAGTGGTCTGCTTAATTCAGACACTCTGTTCATCACCACCCCCTTTTCTGAATCACCAAGATCATCCGTGGCATACCACAGGGCTCGTCCCTCAGCCCGATGCTGTTCAATATCTACATGGCACCCTTCACCCACGTCGCCCGTCAACATGACCTCAACATCATCTCCTACGCTGACGACACCCAGCTGATCATCTCCCTCACCAAAGGCCCCCACACAGCCAAAACCAACCTCCACGAAGGAATGAAGGTCATCACCGACTGGATGAGGAACAGCCGACTGAAACTGAACTCGGACAAGACGAAGGTCCTCATCCTTGGGTCCACCCCTTCGGCCTGGGCGACCACACTGGGTACTGCTCCGACACCCACAGACCACGCATGCAAACTAGGGGTCATCCTCAAGTCCACCCTCACCATGACTAAGCAGGTCAACGCCGTCTCTTCTGCCAGCGTCAACATCCTCTGAATGCAACGTAGGATCTTCAAGTGGATCCCCACTGAAACAAGAAGAACAGTCACCCAGGCCCTCGTCACCAGCAGGCTGGACTACAGTAACCATAATAAACAATGAAAGGCCTGTCCCTCCTGACACTTTTATTTTTTATTTTTCAAGGGTTAAAGCGGTATCAAACTTTCATTACCACCAGCCTAATATCTGAGATGCTGAGATCAAGGAGTGCCAGTGATCCGGCGTGGAATACCCGACTGCAGCGGGTCTTCAGAGGGACACGTGATCCTTGAGGACACTGGTGTACCGATTGAGAGGGGTAGCAGGTATGAATGAGAGATGCTAACCCCAGGTGTGTTTTGAAAGAAAGTGGCAATTGAAGTGGGTAACCCCTATTTGCCCTGAAGAAGTTGCGAAAAATAAGTGCAACGAAACATGTTGGCGACTATGATTCACCTGTGACTTTGCTTGGTGTGAGTCATTTTTAAGTTGGAGGATTCACAGCCCAGAATAAATCTAGAGTGGCCAGTGAACTCTTCAATTTTAATGTGTGTGAGATTCACGTTTTCTTTTCTCACTAAGGGGGTTTTCTTTGATATACGTGCACAAGAGAACAGCAAGGGTCTATGTTGACTTGCTATGGTATAAACAATCAGCAGATTGTGGGGCTGATGTTGAGAAAAAGCACTGTTATATGTTGTTGGTCTTTTTCTGGTGTTCGTCTCCACTTCCCACTGTTTTGAGAGTGAGTCACCGATGATGATAATTGGGTATACTGGCAATTGTTAGCCAGAAAACCCCATTGGCGGTTCTTCCGTGAGGGGCTCACTCTCTTTTCCACATTTTTTTCCATTGAAAATTGTCGGGTGGGTGATGGTATCACAACAAATTTTATCTGTATCTTGTGTGTACCTTGCTAGCTTCTGACACATGCATGGGTATGAATAGCCAGAAGATATTAGGCTGGTGGTAATGAAAGTTTGATACCGCTTTAACCCTTGAAAAATAAAAAATAAAAGTGTCAGGAGGGACAGGCCTTTCATTGTTTATTATGGTTTGAGTGGGGGGAGGCCTGTACCCTCTTCTTCCCCCTGAGGCTCCAGTTAATTGGACATGGACTACAGTAACGCCCTCTACGCAGGTGCATCAGCCAAGCTTCTGAGATGGCTGCAATGCATCCAGAACACCTCGGCACGTCTGATCCTTGACATCCCCGCCACAGTCACATCACTCCCCACCAGAGAGACCTACACTGGCTGCCCGTCAACAAGAGGATAACCTTAAAGCTCCTCATCCACGCACACAAAGCCCTCCACGACATTGGCCCAGCGTACCTCAACAGACTACTCAGCTTCTACATCCCCACCCGCAAGCTCCGCTCTGCCGACCTCACCCTTGCTGCTGTCCCCCAATTCCGAAGAATGACAGACAGAGGCCAATCCTTCTCCCACCTCGCCGCCAAGACCTGGAACAACCTCCCCACCAACCGACGGCAGACCCAAGACCTACTGGCCTTCAGAAGACTACTCAAGACCTGGCTCTTCGATCAGTAGAAGCACCCAGAGCCTTGAGAAACTCACGGGTATGTGGTGCGCTTTACAAGTGTCCTGATCGATTGATTGATTGATTGATTGATATGCATCATTTTATGGTACTTACAATATCAACATGTGATTCATATTAAGTAAAAAATAACTTTCTATGTTCCTCTGTCCCTTTGCTGATTCAAATATCTAATACATCTAGGATTAGCTAATGCTTTAATTAACATTTCATGAATGTATACATTTGGCTAATGTTCCAGATGGGTATTTGTAATCTAAAGAGCAAATGTGGATCTCAATCAAACAAAGTACAAGTCCTCCTTAAGTAAGAAATCAAAATGCTATTGCACTAGTGGCACTCGAAAACTCTTTTTGAGATTCAACTTACTCAATAGGTTTAGTACTTCTAACTTGTTAGACTACTCCATCTATATAGTGTAGAGGTCATTAACTATTTGTTGCATTCAATTACACATTACTAGCTTTAATAATGCCCCCCCGGACTAAAATGAATTCAGTTCTAGAAAAGGCAACATATGGCACCTACTGCAAATGTCTTGGCACCCTATACATTCAATTCTACATTATTGTGCAAGAATAAAGTTCCTCAATTTCAAATGATTTCTCCACTATCTACATTCAAGTTATTAAGCTGCGAGACGAGCCTCGGAATGGCCGTTTTGTAAGCGTGCTCTGCCAGCCGGGTGAAAATCCTGTTGAAATCCTGCAATCGGAGGGGCGGTAGAGGTATAAAGCTTCCCCCACTGCACCGATTCCCACTTTGCTGCTACTTTTAGGAGCGAAGAGCATCGATTGCCAGGGGCACTGGAGATCGAGCTGAGCGGCGGCTGGATCAGCAGAGCCCAACCCTTGCGGAGGCTGGCTGTCCTGCAACACGAGCCAGTGGCTGCAGAGGGCCTCTGCACCTGAGGCGAACTGTGAGACGGCGAAGGGCAGAGCAGGTGATCGTGGGGGGCAGCTGCCCAAGCAACAAGCTCTGCAGGCACAAGGAATCCAACGGTGACATTGGGAGGCAGCGGCTCACCGAGGAAGTTGGGGAGGGCGGGCCTTGGGAGGCCGTCACCGCCATTTTGTGAATCTGAGCTGTGGCCAACCAAGGAAAAGACCAGAGGCGGTTGCTGCGATCGTAAGGCCTGCATTGCAGATGAGAGCGAAGGTCAGATAAATACAGATTGGGTGCTGTTTGATACGCACAGCTTTATCGAGGTGGATGGGGCCACTCTGCCTGCCCTGACACTATGAGACTGTGTCTCCATTATCCTACATGGGGGGTTACGTGCACACGCTGATGCATAATTGCGGAAGACTGTGTTGCTGAACTTAGGGACCCTAAAAGACACACATGTGGGACAATCGCTCCACCACTCTGTACCCCTGAATGTATATGACGAGGTGTCGGGCGGAGAGGAATAAGCACCAGTTAGGGGCCCCGGCCTGAACTGCGCGCAGCATGTCCTATTGCCCATGCTGCATACGACACATAGTGCATGGGATACTGGCACTGCTCACAGTGAGGCCTTGTCAGAGGTGTTTTTGCCAATTGATCTGCTGCAAGTAGCTCATCAGCGGGGCACGATTAGGAGCTAAGAAGTGTGTAGCTGCAAAGGAGGTGCCCTGCTTTTTGGAGCTGGATATGGCTTGCTGGTTTACGGCTGACAGTGTGGTGGTCAGCCATTCAGGAGTAGGAGTTTCGGGCTACGTGCTGACTGCTGGTTACCGGCGACATGGGCAAACCGGACACGAAGTAGCCCAAGCTGAACTTCGAGAACAAACACTCTACTAGACACACAGACCCAGACCCTGACACACAGAGCAACTCGCACCAAGAATCACAGGCTGATGATCAGGGGGAAGCTTTGAGGACACTAATGCTGGAAATGTGCTCCAGCTTGCAAAACATCGACACAAAGTTGGATACCCTGACCGCGCAGTTAGACTCTGTGAAAAAACAGGTGACCACCCACGAGACCAGATTGGACAGTCTTGAGAATAGGCACACATAATTCCATGAATTCCAGGTGGAAACCAGGGAACAATTGCTTCATATGGATAAGCTGCTGGGTGTTATTAGGGCCAAGAACGATGATTTGGTGGCGAGGTCTAGAAGAAATACCCTCCGAATTACCGGAATTCCAGAGACCACCGCTATTTCCAAAATGGAAGTCTTTGTTTCGGATCTCCTGCATGAGCTATTTGACCCTCACTTGTCCCCCGTCTTCGTGATTGAAAGAGCTCACAGGTCCCTGGGCCCGAGACCTCCTGTTGGTGGGATACCAAGGCCAATCCTGGCCAAACTACTGAACTATCAAGACAGGGACCTCATTTTGCACCTGGCAAGGGAGAAGAAACAGATTACTCACAAAGGTAATACTATATCCTTTTACCCTGACTTTACTCCGGCAGTGCAGGCAGCATGCAGGGAGTTTCTCCCAGTCAAGCGCATCCTCATGCAGGTGCAGATTCCTTACTCCCTGCTTTATCCAGCTAAATTGAAGGTCTCGCACGATGGCTCTGCTCACTACTTTACGGATGCGAAATCTGCTCTGAAGTTTGCCAAACATGTTGGCGGAAAGAGATCCAAGGACGCCGGTGCTGCTGGAGAATCCTCGACTGGCCGACTCAGTGACAATGATTGATTGATTACTCGCATTCTGCTTAGCTTATTTCTAAGCTGGTTATTTGCTGTGCTCTGCAATCCATTAGCTCCTCATACACGGTTGTCGGTGTTTGACAGCCCTGGGGCACGGTATGACTGATTATCCATGATTATTAGGTACCGCTGAATGCCTGTCCGCATTACTCCCAGCCACCCTGTGCAAGCAGGGTAGACCGCCGGCTTCACCTTGCCCTCATGGGAAGTCTCCCTGGAGTTCTGGACTTTTTGGTTCCGTCCAGAGGTGTCAGGGAACAACACCCGAAGACCCCGGAGTTCCACCTGTCTTGGTGCACAAATAAACAGAAACACGGGCTTCTCGATGGTGGCGTCAAAGACCAAAGGTTTATTACTGCAGGGACACAGAAGTCACAGAAACTACGCATGGGCAGTGTCTAGGAGCCTGTTCAATTTGTACAAAGAGGGTTGCTCCTTATATACTAAAATTTGAGCTTGAGGCAAATTCTTTACATGTAATACATTCCCAGAACCTTTGTGTCCTAAACAATAAATATTTGGCGTTACACAGGAACCGTCGATAATATCTGATGCCAAACATTACGAAGAGGGGTTTCCCACTAGTTCATCACAATCCCTTGTCAATATTGCATTCAAGAGCCGGACCGCCTCATCGTAAATTTCGTTACCTCCCCCTAATAAAGATTCAGAAAGAAAGGAACGGAGCCAGGTGTGGAAGATAGGAAAGTAGGATAAGGGATGTTTGTGGGTTGTAAATGGGCAAGGCTACCAGCTTCGGCCGCCTAATCGTGATCAGGCCAACGGACACGAGAACCAGTTCAGCAGGACTGGCCTCGGGCAGAGGAGGCAGCCTTTGTCGAGTCATGCAGCTACAGCGTGTTCTGTTCCAAGGTGCACGTGTCACTAGAGAGGTGAATCTCCGGCTAAGGCTACGTGTCCTTAATTGAAATGGAGTGATCAGAGGTTATTGCGTATGTGAGGGCAAGAAACACAAAATGGCTGCCATGATCTAAGATGGATGCCATGGGTAGATCAGAAATGTGTTTGTTACAGGAGTACTCTTGCTCGTAGCGTAGCGAAAACACCAGGATATGCTAAATGGATCATTTGCGGTTCGCTGATACCAATATTATGTATTTCCGACAATATTGAAAACACGGGTTCAAATCGTCACGGAACCTCAGACCCTCCTTTTGCCTTTACATAGGCAATTACTTAGTCTATGTCAGAGTCTAATTCTATGCTCATCAGGTCAGTGACATGTTGTTGTATCATCATCCTTTCTCGCGCCTTTTCTCCAAACGCAGGTGGTTTCCTAAAACAGGTTGCAGCACAAAGACTACACAGAGCAGGACCACACTGGATAATCAGTTAGCATGAGAATAGGAATACTAAGATGACACCAATGACCATCAGAACCTTCCATCCCCACGCTGATATCAGAGTCCAAAACCACTCCATGAAGTGTCAAATTGCTAAGGGCACCAGCAGTTTCGGTAATAGTAGATTCAACTACCCGTGTTAGCTGACGTATGTTTCTACTATTGGCCATAGGCCCCCAGAACGGAAGGAAACCTTTGAAGAAGTCTCCAGCTTCCTGACCAGCGGTATCTTCCTTGCTGAAGACACCTCTTGCTACTCTGGTCTTGTGATAATCAGATGAAGCAGTGTATGTTGGAGGCAATAATCGAGCAATATAACATGATCCTGAAAAGTCAGCAGGCAACCATGTATATGCTCTGTCTTGACAGATGAAGTAGGTACCCCTAGCAGTAAGAAAAGCAGGGGAAGAGTTAGACGGAAACACATAAGTCTCAACGCACTCACTCCTCCCTAGCTGAGCTCTCGGATTTCTCCCATTTCCTTGCAAACAGACCTGACCTCGGTGAGGTACGACCCAGATTGGAGTTGAGCTTCTCCGTTTGCTTTCTCCCAAACTAAGACGATAATCTGAAGAATTCCAACTCAAATATACTCGCAATTCGTCTCTAGGGTAAGATGGAGTATTATTGACGTCCTTGATCATGTCAATAATTCCCTGGACTAAAGCTTTGTTGGCAGAGTTATATTTAGTGGAACGTGGTGGACGCGGAGGATAGGTTTCAAGGGCATAAGCAAAGATGGTTTGAAGGGCCTGAAATGATCCATTATAGCTGAAAGGCAAAACCAGATAGGGAATACCTTTATCCATAGTGTGGGGTATCAAGCCACACACCCAGCACTCTGTAGTGTTAACTACCAGTTGGTGTTGGTGCAAGAGCTGTACAAAAGTGTTATTGATGAATTCTGAGCGTCGAGCTTGCTCATGTTCAGGAAACGAGTGAAAAGAGTGTATGGAAGAAACAGTAGAAGTAGCAGGATCAAGGGGAGGTACTGTAGTGACTGGCATAAAAATCAAACTCATACCAAAGACGATTCCACCCACCAACGTTATCAAAACAATCAAAAATGTAATGGCACATTGTATCAAAAAGCATTTGCTATGAAGGATTCTGTAAAGTCTATTTCTGCGAACATAAATCACATTTTCTCGTTGCAGCGCAGGAAGCTCCATCTTCTACAATCCGCTCGCGACCACTGATGATGTGTACGTAGGTGAAAATGCCTCTATCAGCCCTGGGAGTTCCCAGAACCAACAGAAAGATCGACCTTGTGTCAGACCCCCGCAGATTCAACTAGGCACACAGCCACGACCCTACGGCTACCCAGACGGCAAGGCAATTTTTAAAAACATTAAAACAATAGCAAACTTCCTGGCTGAAGGCAAAAGTTCAAAATTTCAAATATCACAATAGGCAGTTTCCTGCTTTATTTGTCCATATTACGAGATCGTAAGTTGTATCTCAGTTTTGCAGGAACTGTTTGATCGGAAAATAACGTATCATTAGTAGCTGTTGCAGTGTTCAGGTTCGCAGATGACAGAGTTTTTTCTGATGCAGAGGACAAATGTTCAGAGTTCAAAGGAGTCTTTTCAGGAGGAGAGTCAGAGTTTGAAGTGTCAGTTATCAATTCAGCATCACTAAAAGGGACAAACTTGGGTGTTTGCTCGCATTCAGAGGCACCAATTCCCTTCTTAACCCAGTCGTCGTAAGGAAGTGACAAAGGTACACATTTGACATGAGTTGCGTGTATCCAGTGCTTGCGTCCAGCCACACGAACAGCAGTTCTCATTGCAAGCAGCACCTGGAAGGGGCCGACAAACTTGGGTTGAAGGTTCTTCGTCCTCGCGAAATTTCGTACCACAACGTGGTCGCCGGGTTTCAGCTGATGCCCTGGACTCTCCGGAGGCTTTGGCAATGCATCGAAAACCTGTTGGTGAATAAGACTCAATTTAGCAGTCAAGTCGTGAAGGTAATCAATCAACATTGGATATTCTAGAGAACAAAATTCTTTCGGCCTAGGCACTCCCCAAACATTCGCAGGACGGCCAAAAACAATTTCGTATGGACTAAGCCCTACTCTAGAATGCACAGTTGCTCTTGTGGATAACAAAGCCAAGGGTAGTGCGTCTGGCCAGGATAAACCCGTGGATGCCTGTATTTTAGCAAGTTTTAGTTTGAGGGTGCCATTGTAACCCTCAACTAAACCAGCAGACTGGGGATGGTTTGCACTGTGAAACTTCTGTTTGATGCCCAAACCGGCACACACACTCTGCATAACTTTCCCTATAAACTCACTTCCGTTATCTGACCATACAATCCGTGGCATTCCATACCTAGGGAAATATTCTTTGAGAAGAATTTTGGCAGTTGATAGGGCAGTATTGTCCTTTAGTGGATATGCTTCGATCCATCTGGAAAATGCACAAACTACCACCAGGACGTATTTTAGATTATTACAACGATCCATGTGTATGAAATCTAGCTGAATTACCTCAAAGGGGCAGGAAGGAGGAGCGAAGTGACCAGCAGGGGTTGGGGTTCCCTTGCCAGGATTATGCATCAGGCATACCATACAATTTTTCACCACTCTCTCTGCACATTTACTAATCCCATCATTCTTCCAGACCGGAGCCAACATTTTACAGATTCCTTTAGAACTTATATGCGCTACTCCATGCGCCATTGTCACCACTGCAAGCACATACGCATCAGGCAACATCCAACGCTGTTGTTCCGACAAATCAATCCAACACCCACTCGAATCCAACTTGCCCGTACTTTTTTTCCATGCACGTTTTTCCTCCTCAGTTGCCTCTTTCTGAATCTCTTTCACACTTTCCACTGTATCCTCACACATCCCAGACTCAGAAATCCATCTTGCAGACGTAGCAACATACATTCTACTCATCATATCTCTAGCTGTCTGTTTAGCGGTCTCATCAGCAAAAGCATTCCCACGACCAACATCATCCGTGATTGCTTTATGAGCACTGCATTTCACAATCGCAACTTCAGTCGGCAAGGTTAGAGATTCCAACAAGTCGTTAACTAGCTGACCATGTTGAATCTTAGTCCCATGGGACGTAATGAAACCTCTTTCTTTCCACAAACGGCCAAAATTATGGGCCACGCCAAACGCGTACTGACTATCTGTAAACACATTCACTCTCTTTCCCTTAGCTAAAACACACGCTCTTGTTAGAGCTATTAATTCTGCAGCTTGGGCAGAATTCTGACTCACTCTTGCAGTCTCCACAATCGTACTCAAAGTCGTTACCGCATAGGCAGCAGTCACATCACCATTTTCCAATTTAAAGCATGACCCATCAACATACAACGTGCCATCTGGATCTGACAATGGAGTGTCTTTTAAATCAATTTGTCCTTTTGTCTCTTCCTCAGTTCTAAAACAGCAATCATGGGGCTCGGAATCACTCGACTCTTGATTAGTCGGCAACAATGTTGCTGGATTCAATACATTGCATCTTTTGATCTGAATATGACTTGCTAGCAGTGTCAGCTCGTAGCCAGATAATCTAGCACTGGTAAGGTGTTGTGTCTTGGTTCTGTTCATGAGTGTATCCACAGCATGAGGAACCATGACCACTAGCATGTTGTTCATCACCAAACCAGCAGATTGTCGAATGGAAGCCGCAGCTGCCGCTGTAGCTCTCAAACAACTAGGCAACGCTCTAGCTACCGGATCTAATGTTGATGAAAAATACGCACAAGGGCGTTGTTTATCACCAAATTTCTGTGTCAGAACACTCAACGCGCAACCTTCTCTCTCGTGAACATAGAGCGTGAATGGCTTGCTGTAATCGGGTGTACCCAATACAGGAGCTGAACAAAGTGCATTTCGTAACTCAGAAAAACTCTCCTGACATTCATCAGACCATGGCACCGGACTCGGAACATTTTTCCCAGTCAAAGCTACCAACGGTTTTGCTAAAAGAGAAAAATTTGGGATCCACTGCCTACAGTAAGAGGTAATACCTAAAAAGGCACGCACTTCTCTCTGCGTGCGAGGAACACTCATCTGCGTAATTGCTTTTATTCTCTCTGGGGTCAACTTCCTTCCCTCCTTTGACAAGAGATGACCTAGGTAGGTCACTTCTTGGCAGCAATATTGCATTTTCGAAGGTGATACCTTGTGATTCAAATTGGACAAATGATGCAATAACGAAATCGTAGCTGCTTTGCAAGTTTCCTTGTCATCGGCAGCCACTAGAAGATCGTCTACATACTGCACTAGAGCAGAACCTTGAGGAAGTACAAAAGAATCTAACTGACTTTTTAATGCCTGACTGTAAATGGACGGACTCTCACAATAGCCTTGTGGAGCGCGTTTAAACCTGAAGCTTCGACCTCCTAGACAGAAGCCGAAAATATCTCTGCTTTCTTCGGCTATCGGAATACTGAAAAAGGCATTTTTCAAGTCGATGACTGAAAACCATGTGGCTGTAGCAGGAATCAATGTTAACAAGGCAGTAATGTCTGGAACTACAGGGAACTGCGGGACCACAATCTTATTAACTTCTCTGAGATCAATGACAAACCTATATACTGGAGGCTTTGTAGGATCAGTTTGTTTCAAAATCGGTAATACAGGACTGTTACAGACATTTCCTCTAGTTTCTTCAACCACACCTTTCTTAATCAAATCTTGTACAATCAATAAAAGTGCACGTTCACCTTCACTAGATATTTTGTATTGAGGAATTCGTGGAAATTTCACATTTGCTTTCAAAGTGACTACATATGGCGGTATTTCCAAAAGGCCTACATCGTTAGGACCAGTCGCCCAAAGAGTATCAGGGAGTGAACGCAGCTCTGGCGGGAGTGCATCCATTGACAAATACATCGGAGAGGTGATTCTTTTACCCAATGTAAGCTGTACTCCTTCCGGAGAACAGTACAATGTCGCATATAGGCTTTTTAACAAGTCTAAACCAAGCAGATTTTCATTACAACCTGTCGTCAAAATCAGGGGTGCTTTCAATTGACACGGTCCAACAGAAATAGACAAAGGACCAGATATGGGGTTGTAAACAGGGGCGCCTGAAAAACCTACAGAAACATTTGTTAAGCCGGACAAAGGTGCGCCAGGGAGCTTCGCATGCATGATAGAACTTTTTGCTGCACCAGTATCCAACAGAAACGGTTCGACTACACCTGATGTTGCTACTGCGACATAAGGCCCACTCTGATCCACTGGAACTGATACTACTCCCTCTCTCTGTCCATGGCTGTCCTAGTACCCATTTTGCTGAAATCCCTCATCCACTTCACAATAGTCTTCAACATGATACTGTTGAGATCTATTTTGCTGGGCAGACTGTCCATTTCGTTGATCAAAGTGATTGGAAGGGCGATCATTCGTCTGTGGAGGCATAGCACCTCGTCCTCGACCTCTAGAATTCTGTACAAAACCACCACGACCTCTCTGAGCTGCTGCTGCATTATTTTGCGCTAAGACTGGACACTCATTTTTATAATGACCTTCTTTCTTACAGTACGCACACTGGTTCCACTGATATTGAGGTCTCGGTGAACTATAATCTGTCCTTTGATATGACCCTTGCTGCGTATTAGTCTGATTCATGCGAGGCGGATACGCCTGTTGCAAGAGAACTTTAGTCTTTAAATCTTTCGTTTTCTTATCTGATTTCTCTTTCTCCTCTTTATCCCTATTTTCATAATACTGTGCAGTTGCAAGTATTTGCGCAGTTGTAGAGACAGCCCACGCACTCTCGGAATCTTTTAATTTATTGTATAGCTCAGGTAACAAATTATGTACGAATTTATCGACAAACAGTCTCTGTCCTCCTTCTGTGCTCATATCCTGACCACTATGATCTACAAAAGTCTCTTCGAACCTCGTGAAAAAGTCGGAGACACTTTCGTCTTTCTTTTGCCTGCATGCGGACAACTTGTCCCAATTAACACGCAATGCGGGCATCAGAGTCTTCATTAAGTCGATTATCCTACCTGGAAGATTAGCAATTAGAGGTTCAGGTTTGGAACCACCTATTTGCTGACCATCCGCTGCAATAATAGCTGCCCAATCACCACCTAGGGCAACTGGATGATTCTCTTTACGAATCTTAGCCCAAATTGGTTGCGGAACTACATTCCCAAATAACATATCGATGTCCGCTAGATTCATTACACAGGCCTCAACTGTCTGCGCTAATTCCTTATAGTATCCAGCAGGATTCTTACGCGGGTCTGGCAAGGCCTGCTTTACTGCTAACACTTCGGCTCGCTTCCATGGAATGTGTATCCACACTCTCTGGAATTGCGCCGGAGCGGCTGCAATACCATTAATGGCATCAGCTTGCACAGCTTCGCGCCAAATTGGAGGAACCTCCCTCATTGGATATTGGCGAGTCTGCTTCGTACTACCTTTCTCTAAGTCTCTCGGTGAACGAAGTGATGGATCATTTCTATAACTTAAAATCAGTTCCATCGCTTCTTTTATATTTTGACCTACTATCATTCCTGCAGCAAACTCTTTCTGAACCTTAATTAAGTCTTCTAAATTCAATTCAGAGTCATCTTCTTCTAGTTCTTCACGTAAAAGAGAGCACATCTCGTCAAAAACATATCGTTGCGTTGGTTCATTCCATTGCGTAAATGTATCTAGTACATCTCTCGTGCTATATCTCCTACTCTTCGAAATCCATCTGAGAGCCGTGGAATCTAATATTCCCCGTTCCTCAGTACTTGGAAGCTGACTACTTCTTTGTACAGAGTCAGAAGTAGGAGTCTTAATTAAAGTTTTATAGAAAGGAGACAGAATATTAGAGACGGAATCAGTGATTCTTCGACGAACAGAAAGCGGAGTCAACATACTGGCAGATGCAGAGAACACAGTAGCAGTTGGAACAGATAGCGGGACAGTAGGAGTATCGAGGAAGATAGCTTGTGGACCAGTGGGTGTAAGCGATACAGGTATAGGTAAAGAAGTCGACAACCCAGGAAGAGGAGGTGCCGTAGGAACATTCACATTGACCACAGGAGGTACAGGAGCTTGATTCTGAGGGGCAGGAGCAGGAATACCAGGTTGTCCAGCAACCGGCAATTGAACATTTGGTACAGGTGGAGCCGTAGCACCTTGTGCATACGGTGGAGGTGACCGTAACAAGTAAGACAACAAAGGATCGTTTTCGGGGTCCTCCAGTATCTTAGTTGTTTTCGATGGCAAGGCAGGATAGCACTTGTCGATCGCTAAATTATGCTCTCTAATGGCCACCTCTATGGCTTTCTCAGACTCGTTGACTTGCAGGTTCTTAGCCGCTTGTTCTAAAGTCAACTCTTGCTCTTTCTGTTCTTTCTTCAACCTTTTAATCTCTCTCTGTTTAGATTCTTTTCGCCAGTAACGGAAAGAATCAAACATTGCCGGCCGGGCTTTCTTCCTAAACAATTTCGCTTCTAAATTATCAAGGATTTCGGGTTCAAAACTACCATGCAGTGGCCAACTGAGGACACCGTCCTTTTCCGTATAGCGGACCCACACCTCATTATAAGATATAGGACCCACACCATGCTTACAGTAAAGATCATATAAGGGAGTCCCAATCGGAGGAACCAGACATGAGTCCTCCAATCGTGAATCACTGTTGCAACCAAAACAAGACAACATACAATTTCTCCGACTTACCATTTTGCAATCCGGAACACAGAACGAACAAAACAAGAAACAAATATGTGCACCTGAACCAAGAACTTAGGCCTACCAAAAACGAACTGATGTATCGATACCCAAACTAAACCAAATAGATTATCGTAACCAGAACAACTAGTGATAATCTTACGAAACCAAACCAAACCAAGAACCAAAAAGGATTTTAACAACCCTCACGAAGTAACCAACTAGCAACCACTAAATACTTAACTGAGGCACTGAAGACGTCACCAAGGAGAAACCCGTCACGTTTCGCCATACTAAGGACTGCACCTCGGGTCCAAGACAGGGCGACGGTCAAGGCAACGGCCCACTGCAGCCGTCTTGAACGGGAACCCTCGTGGAAGAGAACTTCGGGCCACTTTTGCGATATGCCGGGATCGATGAAGTGGGGCGCCTCCCTCAGGAATCTTCACACGAAGCTTCTCGAACTCTTCAGGCTTTTGGACCGGTACCGAATGACTTTTTGGTTCCGTCCAGAGGTGTCAGGGAACAACACCCGAAGACCCCGGAGTTCCACCTGTCTTGGTGCACAAATAAACAGAAACACGGGCTTCTCGATGGTGGCGTCAAAGACCAAAGGTTTATTACTGCAGGGACACAGAAGTCACAGAAACTACGCATGGGCAGTGTCTAGGAGCCTGTTCAATTTGTACAAAGAGGGTTGCTCCTTATATACTAAAATTTGAGCTTGAGGCAAATTCTTTACATGTAATACATTCCCAGAACCTTTGTGTCCTAAACAATAAATATTTGGCGTTACACAGGAACCGTCGATAATATCTGATGCCAAACATTACGAAGAGGGGTTTCCCACTAGTTCATCACAATCCCTTGTCAATATTGCATTCAAGAGCCGGACCGCCTCATCGTAAATTTCGTTACCTCCCCCTAATAAAGATTCAGAAAGAAAGGAACTGAGCCAGGTGTGGAAGATAGGAAAGTAGGATAAGGGATGTTTGTGGGTTGTAAATGGGCAAGGCTACCAGCTTCGGCCGCCTAATCGTGATCAGGCCAACGGACACGAGAACCAGTTCAGCAGGACTGGCCTCGGGCAGAGGAGGCAGCCTTTGTCGAGTCATGCAGCCACAGCGTGTTCTGTTCCAAGGTGCACGTGTCACTAGAGAGGTGAATCTCCGGCTAAGGCTACGTGTCCTTAATTGAAATGGAGTGATCAGAGGTTATTGCGTATGTGAGGGCAAGAAACACAAAATGGCTGCCATGGTCTAAGATGGATGCCATGGGTAGATCAGAAATGTGTTTGTTACAGGAGTACTCTTGCTCGTAGCGTAGCGAAAACACCAGGATATGCTAAATGGATCATTTGCGGTTCGCTGATACCAATATTATGTATTTCTGACAATATTGAAAACACGGGTTCAAATCGTCACGGAACCTCATCCCTATATTATGTTTGATGCTTCCAAATTTAGAATTGAAAAGGGTATGCTACAACTTGATTGGGGGGTTGGAGTAGGAGGCAGGTGGGAGTTTGGGTTTGGTTATTTGGTTCTATGCCAGCATGCCAGTGCAGGGATATTTGGAGTGTTTCATTGGCTCAGGAGACGCCTGCACGGTTTAGGTGGCAAGGATGGGTGCATGCGCCTTTGGGATGACCACATTCTAGCGCATTGAATGTACTCACATGGAACATTAGGGGACTGAATGATGGCAGGAAGGCCAGACTTGTCCATGCGTATTTAGCTCGACACAATATTGACATATGCTGCCTGTAGGAAATGCCTAAATGTGAAACCATTGCACCGATTGCGTCACAATAGATGGGCGTAACACACTCATCTAATTACTCCAACTATGCACGGGGAGTGGCGGTGTTGGTTCGGAAAGGGGTGGACTGGCGAGAAGATACTGCATATATTGGCCCAGAGGGGAGGTGTATACTCCTACATGAAAGGCTAGGCGGAAGGGCAATAGTGTTAGTGGCTATATATGGTCCGAATGTTGACTCCTCTGAGTTTTTCCGAGATCTCTGGTCACGGATTCGAACAACTGGCTGCTGTTCAGTAATTTGGGGCGGAGACTTCAATGCCGTGCTGAATGATGAAGTTGATAGAAAGGACATTACATCCACAGGTCAGCACGGCACTACAAGATATTATGTTAGATGGGGATTTGCTGGATATTTGGCGAATTTGTCATCCGGGGCTCAGGGAGGGGAGTTGCATCTCAAGCCATCATAGCACCTGGTCCCGCTTGGACTATTGGCTGATTTTGCGTGACGTTGCTACCTGGACGCCGGAGGTGGCCCATTTGGCCCGCTCGCTGTCAGACCATGCCCCTTGTTTGCTCAAGCTGCGCTTGCTGGAATTGCTTCTGCGTGCTTTCACTTGGAGAGTACCCCCTCATGCGCTTCTAGACGAGGCCTTCAAGGAGGAAATCCGATCCAACATTTCTGAGTACTTTACTCTAAATACGGGATCGGTAGACACTAAAGCCTCGCTTTGGGAGTCCTTCAAAATAGTCATAAGAGGTCAATGCATCGCACAGCAAGCTGTGGTATTGAAGGCCATCAGGGGTAATATTGCTGCCTTGGAGGGACAGATACGGGAACTAGAGAAGCAATTCTATTCTATGAACGACTCCACTACAGCTGCACTTCTAAAGGCAAAACTATTGGAGTTTGCTGAGGAATCGTAGCGAGAGGTAACATTTTTGGGCACATATGCTGAGGCAAGAAGGTATGGCGAAGGTGATAGACCGGGCCATAACTGGCAGGCATGATTCGTCCATCCAGATCCACAGCATTTGTGCATGAGATTAACACAGCTAGTGGAGACACCTTTAGGGGCCAATCAGAGATCCTTAACGAGTTCTCAAACTTTTACTCGTCCTTGTACACCGCCACCCAGGTTTCAAGCCCAGAAGGCCTGCAAAACTTTTTAGACTCCATTGCCTTGGTGTGGTTTAAGAATACACATAGAGTTTACATGGACCTCCCCATCACGGTTGAGGACGTAGCCCAGGTCATTAAAAGTTTACCGCTTGATAAAGACCCTGGACCTGATGGCCTGACTACTGCTTTTTTCAAGACATATGCGGAAGAACTGCCCCCCAGATTGCTTGCAGTGTATGAGGAAGCATTGGAGGTGGGCGCTTTGCCACCGTCAATGAGGGAAGCCATAATCATAACGCTGTTGAAGCCCGAAAAGGCAGAAACGGAGGTTGACTCCTACAGGCCACTCTCCTTGATTAACGTAGGGTTAAGCTGTTGCCAAATAGATTGCAACCGCTCCTTCCAAGTATTGCGCTCCCGGACCAATCAGGGTTGATCCCTGGACAGTCGATTTCACACAACTTGTGTACACTGTTTTCGGTGTTACATTAACTTCACCCGGACGTACACGCTGCGGCCAACTTTTTGGACGGGACGAAAGCGTTTGATACGCTTGAGTGGCCGTACTTGTTCACAATACTAGCACACATGGGATTAAGCCCCCAGTTTATAAATCGTATAAAGTTATTGTATACGATGCCGCTAGCTCAGATCAGAGTCAATGGTTTGCTATCTAGCCCATTCCATATATCGCGTGGCACAAGACAGGGATGCCCCCTTTTGCCCCTGCTTTTTGCCATCTCCATGCAACCCCTGGCTGCCAGAATCCGACAGCATCATACGGCACGGGTATTGGTTTCAGTACGCGCAGCCTCCTGATTTTGCTTTATGCGGATGATGTGACCTTGTACATTATCAACCCAGAAGAAAATATGGATCCAATCCTCAGAGAATTAATCAGATTTAGTGGGCTAGCGGGTGTCTCCATTAATTGAATGAAATCAGTAATTTCCCCACTGACAGATGGTACTCCCATAGTGACATCTGAATTCCCACTGAGATGGGAGGCTGAGGCAGTCAAATATCTGGGGTTGTGGCTAAGCCACGATCTGCAGGAGATCTGGAACTTAAATGTTGGCAGGGCATACACGTGACTGGAGGGTAAAGTTGAACTTTGGTCTAGATTACCTTTATCCATTGCTGGGAAGATAGCGCTGACGAAAATGGTTATACTACAGAAGTTCCTCTATCTGTTTGTTAATGAACCAATTCCCCTTACACAACATTTTTTTCCACGCCTGAGATCACAACTGCGATTCCTGGTTTGGGCTGGAGGGCAGGCCAGGGTTTCCTTGGACCCATTGACTCTACCGTTGAGGCAAGGCGGGTTGGGTGCCCCTGATATGCAACTATATGCTCTATGCGCCCAGGTCCAATTCTTCCATTTCTGGATGCATCAGACTCCATATACACCTCATGTAGAGGTGGTGATTGACGCAGTGTCCCCAGTGCCGCTTGGGGTGGCGCTGTACCAAAAGTCACAGAGCCCTAGGGTAGATGTGGACACGGTAGGCACCCTGCGCTGGGCGTGGACTGCACTTCAAGAGAGAGCTAATTTCCCCACTGACAGATGGTACTCCCATAGTGACATCTGAATTCCCACTGAGATGGGAGGCTGAGGCAGTCAAATATCTGGGGTTGTGGCTAAGCCACGATCTGCAGGAGATCTGGAACTTAAATGTTGGCAGGGCATACACGTGACTGGAGGGTAAAGTTGAACTTTGGTCTAGATTACCTTTATCCATTGCTGTTAAGATAGCGCTGACGAAAATGGTTATACTGCAGAAGTTCCTCTATCTGTTTGTTAATGAACCAATTCCCCTTACACAACATTTTTTTCCACGCCTGAGATCACAACTGCGATTCCTGGTTTGGGCTGGAGGGCAGGCCAGGGTTTCCTTGGACCCATTGACTCTACCGTTGAGGCTAGGCGGGTTGGGTGCCCCTGATATGCAACTATATGCTCTATGCGCCCAGGTCCAATTCTTCCATTTCTGTATGCATCAGACTCCATATACACCTCATGTAGAGGTGGTGATTGACGCAGTGTCCCCAGTGCCGCTTGGGGTGGCGCTGTACCAAAAGTCACAGAGCCCTAGGGTAGATGTGGACACGGTAGGCACCCTGCGCTGGGCGTGGACTGCACTTCAAGAGAGAGCTAATATCCCTATCCTATATGCGCCATCCATACCTTTGGCGCTAAACCCCATGTTACCCTGAATTGAAGACGGAGCGAGTAAAACCCTGGTCAAAGATATGCACCTGTATACATTTGCTGATCTATATCCAAATGGTGAGTTTAGGCCCCCTCCTGCTGGAACTGAAGATCGCGCTGCGTCCTTTACAGAGATGTTTTTGAATCACAAGCTGAAAACTGCATGCCGTGAACTTTGGGCGGGATTTCCCAAGGCTCCCCCACCACTGCCAGCTTTAGAAATCAGCATCCCCACTCAAACTAGTTACGCGCTTGTATACCAGTTTGCAAAATCCTTACAACAGTGGAACAGCAAAATTGACCCCCAATTGACAGAAGAACAGTGGGAATTCTGTTGCAGGCAGCTGACTGAGCTTTCCCCTAATTATAGGCTACGCCTAATACATTTTAAATTTTTGCATAGGTATTACAGGACACCAATCGGCCTATACTGCATGAAGCTTAGGAAAGATGACAGATGTTGGCTCTGTGGGTATGCCCCTGCATCCTTTTTGCATATTGCATGGGACTGCCCACGGCTTACTGCATTTTGGCAGGTGGTCTTTACTGCGGTTAACCAGATCGTTGGCAGAACGGACGCTCCCTCCCCTGCATTGGGCCTTTTGGGCTATGTGAAAGACACCCACCAAAACAGGGCAAATTACATGGGCTTCTCCTGTTGTATACAAGAAAGCATGTTGCTGTCCGTTGGGGAGAAAGAGGGTGTCTGGTTTCGCAGATTGGCTGACTGATGTGACGTATGGCCACACACAACTTGGCATAGTTTGAGAACGAATGCCCCCGACTTCAAGACCACGTGATATATGGGAACCATTCCTAAGTTGGGCGCGAAATAGATCCGACTCCCCTGAGCCTAGTCCCAGTGCAGACGCCTAGTGCTATGTTATCTCGCGCTACTGGATGTGTTTACATTGTAATTGTAGAATTCCGCCATACTTGGCTCGGATAGTTTGGGTTTGGCTATATCCTGCTATTTGTTCACCACCGTTCATTCATGTGATCTTTAAATCTGCAATGGACTATACAAAAGATTGTGGCATATACATGGATGTATTGTTACCTGGATTTGCGCATGCTGTTCACCTGATGTATCATTCTATATGTGACGCTCCGATGTCTTGTACTATGAAACCTTTTGTATCAATGTCATAACTTGCTGGCTGGTTTCGGTTGGAACCCTTATTCCTATTGTTTGTACTTGCAATTTCAATAAAACTTTAATAATAAAAAAAATGATCAAGCTGCACTCTGTCGGTATTATGAAAGTCATGGGTTTCAAATGACACTGCAAGTGGAATTAATTGTACAAATTAATAATTGGTACTAAAATGTTACCCTCATGTTGAAAGGAATATCAATTTAGAAAACATGTTTTGTCTCTTAAAATGTCACCTAGACCAGCTGATGTATTTGTACTTCAACGTATGCATATGAGTTTACTAACTTTAAGGTAGATTTGTTAATATAACAGTTACAAACTTGTCTTTTTAATACCAAACACTAACATTTTCCTCTTTTATTTAGCTTGAGTCAGTTCTTTATAATAGGTAGGAAAATCTGAAGGCATTGTTGTAGCCTGACTGCTGTCTAGTCAATGAGAATTTGCTTTTTAATCAACATAAAGGGGGTCCTTAGTGGGTTACCACTCAGAAGCTAAGGTCCTAAACTAGATGAAGCCAGCTTGTCCCTAAGGGTGTGTGCTTATTTTACCGCTTACTTTTTTAGTAGTAGAACTTTATTGCATGATTAAAAGAAAACCGTTGCAAATACAAAATTTAAAATATCAAGAATGCGTTAAAAGAGGGAGTAGGTTGGTCCGATAGGAGTGGGGATAACCGGTGGATTCTGCCAAAATGTTATGCCGATGGAAGATCACAGGCCATGGGCCCCTCACAGAGTTTTCTAGCTCCAAAACAGCTGCTCTACAGGTTCTGATGGTTTTTGTATTCCAGAGGTGCTTTAGAAGGGCCTGTCTTTCGATCAGCAGTCTTGGACAGAGGCATGTGATGTGTATGATGTCTTCTTTGTGAGACCCACAAAGGCGGCATAAGTCTCGGCCGTGCTCTCTTTTCCATTTTGGCAAGTGTACCAGCAGGTTGATGACACCCAGTCTCAATTTTAAGAAACTTAGTTTCGTTCGTGCAGTGAAAGATACGGTTAAGTACTGCTGTGGGGTCAACAGGGTGTAAGATTGCAAAGTCAACCAACCATGACTTCTTTTTGCTAGACAAGCCTTATCTTCCACTATTGAAAGTTGTTTTGTGCTTATTTTCGCCAGCCGTTTGAATTCCTTCTGGCTTGCATTCATGCACCAGAGGTCATTAGGCATAGGTTTGTTAGGCTTTTTGCCCAATAGTCATGTCCTGCTCGCCATGAGTTCGTATCAAGACTTGCCCACAGGTGGTGTCCTAAGCTTCCTTCCTTCGATGACCTCAATTTGTGGCAGCACACGAGAAATGTCATGGCTCTAGCGAGTGATTGTTGGCAAATTCCCAGTTCCAACCTAATTTGGGCCGGTGATGTTTGGGTTGGTAACTTGAACACTGATCTATAGATCTTTGTGATGATTTTGTCCAGTTGGCCACTGTCCAACCCTTTTAGGACTTCACTGCCATAGGTTAAGGTTGGAATAGTTTTTGCCTGGGCGACCTGTATTGTCGGTGCGAAAGTTGGGCCTTGTAGTTTCTTTTGAATTGAACCAATTGCGAAAGCAAGTGCGGCCCCTTTCCTTTTTTGTTCCTCTAAGTAAGATTTGTATTTGTCATTATTGTTAAAAATGACTCCAAGGTACTTTTGACTTTTGGATTCTGTGATACTTTCCTTGTTCAGCGTCCAAGACAATTCCTTTGATTTCCCTGGGCGAGCCGCCAAGATTTTGGTCTTCTTCTTGTTGATCAGGAGCTCGTTCTTCTCCGAATATTCAGAGGTAGCGTCCAGGAGCCTTTGCATTCCGATCTTAGTTTTGCTGAGGAGAACCACGTCGTCAGCATATAAAAGGTTTGACAGCAGCAAGCCAGATACTTTGGGAGCATGAGAATTGACCTTATTAAGGGCTTCGGGAAGGTCGGATAGAAATAAGTTGAAAAGTGTCGGGGCCAGGACGCAACCCTGTTTTAAGCCTTTTTCCGTCAGAATTGGGCGGGATAATCGTGAGCCGTCCCCGATCTTGATCCTGACCCATGTATCCTGATGTAGGAGTTGTATCGCTCTTAGGAGGTCAGCCGGAATGTTTAGTCTGGACAGCTTCTGCCAGAGCTTAGCTCTGTTCACATTATCAAAGGCCGCTTGGAAGTCAATGAATCCCATATAGAGTGGGCAGGACCTGAACTTCGCTTGGTCAATCAGGCAGGAGAGGGTCAAGAGATTGACTGAGGTGCCAGTATTCCTTGTAAAGCCAGTTTGATTTGGAGGAATTACAGAGTTGTCATCTGCCCATGCTCTGAGTGAATTGAGCAACACTCCCGCAAAGTACTTTGCTTCATTGTCGATAAGGGCGATGAGGCGGTAATTCTTTGGGGAATTTTTGTCCCCTCCTTTGAAGATTGGTGCAAGGATTGATCCCCGCCAAGAGGCCGGTATGATGTTATTCTGCATGACTGAATTAAATAAGGTGCTTAGCTTCGCAGCCCAGAATGTTGCATCTTCCTTAAACAAGGCTTGTGGGATTCCTCCTGGACCTGGGGCACCGTCCTTCCGTCCCTTTTTGATCAATTTTTCAATTTCTCCCTTCTGAATTGTTGTAAGTTCAGGGCTGCTTGCGGTCGAGAAACTACCTTTTGTTGTTTCCGTTATTTTTTTTTTAGCATCATTAAAACATTCCTTCATTGGGGGATTTAAGATGTTCGGGTCAGGTGCCCAATCAGCCCCTTTTTGAGCCGCTTTGTCTTTTGAGGGGAAGCTCTGGTACGGAGAATTTGCTTCCCTGTGGTTGAAGTGATGCTGGAGGAAATCAACCCACTCTGACTCCAGTATACATGAGGAAGCAACTTTGGGTACGCCACCAGATATGCTATTGATTGTGCACCAAAACCTGGCGGAGTTGTTCGTTCTTATATCTTGCTGTAATTTGGCCCAGAACGAGTTCCATTGATTTCTGCGTAACTCACTTTTGACTTTCTTAAGGTGACTGCGGGCCTCTCTCAATTTCGTTATTTTTGTAGGATCAGTTGGATCAGTTTTTAATGCCCGCCATGTCCGATTCATGGATCTTGTTGCAGATTGAATATCACGATTCGAGCTGGGTGTCAGCTTTTGCACAGTCTGGTTTCCGAGCTTTATTGGTTTTGCATATTTGTCGGTGAGTTCGGTTGCAAATATTGACCAATTGGTTATTATGTCGTCCGGGCACCCACTTTGGCACTCGATAATTTGTTTGGCCTCTGTTGCTACTTGTTGGAAATTACTAAAGGAGCATTTAATTCGTTTTAAGTTGATTGTGAAGCTGTCGAATTGCAATGCTCTTTCTGCGTCGTGTTGCGTGAGACTAAGCCTCAGCAGTATTTCTTGGGGAGAGTGGTCACTTTCTGTTCTGCTCCCAAGACTGTAACCTGTTGTTTGCTGGAGGAGGGGAAGGCTGACAAAGGTATAATCAATTAATGAAGTGCCTTTTTTTGATAGATAGGAGAAGCGAGGAGGCTTATCTGTGGGAAAACGCCCATTGAGGGCTCTAAGGCCCAGGTTTTCAAGGTTGCCTTGTAGGGAACGTCCCTTTGGGTCGTCCTTATGCCATCCTGCCCGGTCCTGCGATGGTATCTCCCAGATGTTGTCATGTGAATTGGTGACCTCATTTTTTTGTAGATCCGACATTAACCACATGTTGAAGTCACCTGATAGTAGTATTTCTGCATCCAATCGAAGCACATGTTAGATGTGAAGACATCTAACATGGGCTTCGATTGGAATTCCACAGAGCATATTATCAAGCCCATTATCGCCGCTTTATCGGCCGTTTTCGGCCGATAAAGCGGCGATAATTTTAGTGCACAGGCTTGATAATATGCCCCTTTGTTTTACTTGTGTCTCATTTTTATGGTGGTTTTGGGCCAGGTGTTTTGGGGCTCCCATGGTGAATATTGGAGTTCTGAGCCTCACCTTTTTGTTATGGCCTCCTTTTATTTCCATAGTCTGCAGCTGTACTCGAAAACTCAAGTTTTAAGAATACAACAGGAGTGGTCATCTCGTAATTGGAGACGCAGCTATTATGTGACTAGATGCGCGGCTGTCACGTGATCGGAGAAGCAGTATATTTCAATTGCATCTTCTGTATCATTGACGCCTGGCTTAAGTTCCCCCCTTCTAGTGAAAAATATCTCTGACACTAGCTCCACACTTCTTGTTACCTGTTATCTCCTTTTGGGTCCCGTATTCCTAGCGGTCCGACAGACCATCTTTTACATGCACCGTGGATCCTCTTCTTCTAGCTCTACATGGCGCAAACAATGCATAAGACTGTAAACTCATCAGTTGTTCTTTGTTATGCCTCCCTTCTCTCCCTAGGTCAGTGCACTGTGCCTTAGTCTGCCTCAGTAGGGGCTGTGGCTTGCTTCCTTGACTTCCAGTTTTTATTTATTTATTTTTGACATTTATAAAGCGCACAAATGTCCTGGGGCGTCTCGGCCCTGCGGACCGCAAGCAAGATCTATGGACAGGGTTACTGATTGAACAGCCAAGTCTTTAGCCTCTTCCTAAAAAGAAGCAAGGACTGGCACTCTCTTATCTCCAAAGGGAGAGAGTTCCAGAGATTGGCTGCCGTGACGACAAAGCGTCTATCACCCCAGGATACGGTTTTTGTGCGTGGTACGATGAGCTGATGTGCCGGGGAGGGGCGAAGCAATCTATTTGGACGGTAGGAGGTCAGCTGATTTAGAAGAAACTGAGGGCCTATTTTACGTGAGGCTTTATAGGCAATACATAATGTCTTGAATTTTATATGATTCCTGACTGAGAGCCAGTGATATCTTTTAATTATGTGGGAGATTGGTTTAAACCTGGGTGTTCTGGACAGCAATCTGGCAGCCGCGTTTTGAACAGTCTGCAATTTATGGATTACCCTGCTTTGCGGGTTAGCAAACAACCCATTGCAGTAGTCTAAAGATGACATCACTAGTGTGCTGACCAGAGTTTTCCCAGCGTTTTCAGGGAGAAATGGAAGAATCTTCTTAATTAGTCGAAGTTTATAAAACACTGCCGATGCCGTCCGATTTCCGTGGGGTGCAAATGTCAGTCGGTCATCGAACAGAATGCCTAAGTTTCTCACCTTTGGAACTAGGTTGGGTGGAGATCCTAGTGAAGGTGGCCACCAGCAGCTGGACGAGGCAGGGGGTAGTTTGCCAAATATGATGACCTCCGTTTTTTCGGAGTTCAATTTGAGGCAATTACTGGCCATCCAGTCACTGATGGCCAGCATGCCCTGTTGACAGTTGGCTGCCACCCTTTCTCTGTTGTTATGAACCGCCAGTACCAGCTAGGTGTCATCAGCATATGAAGTAAGGCCCATCCCATATGTCTTAATGACCCTTGCTAGGTCCGACACATAGATATTAAATAGTGTCAGACTTAGGGATTAGCCCTGCGGTACCCCACATGGCAGTGTCAATTGGGCCGAATGGAAAGTGCCCAGAGTCACCGCCTGGGTGCGGTTAGAGAGAAAGGATGCCAGCAGTTCTTTTGCCATGTCTTGAATCCCCATTGCAGTGACACGGTTGATCAAGATGGTGTGATCGACGTGTCAAATGCCGCTGACAGGTCCAGCAATATAAGCGCCGCACCTCCTTGATCCATGATGGTTCTTATATCTTCTGAGGCTTTGATTAGAGCTGTTTCCGTACCGTGTGCTTTCCGGAACCCAAATTGGGTGTCATCTAGCAGTTGGTGATGTTCTATATATTTGGAAAGTTGTTTGTTCATCACCTTCTCCAACCCCTTAGCCAACTCCAACGACATCACCCCCTCTCAAGCCCTCTGCAACTCCCTAGCCTCATTCTTCCACAACAAAATTGCAGACATCCACAACAGCTTCGACAACCAACCCGGAGACCAACCCACCCAACCATTTGCTGAACACTCCCCCCCCGTGAACACCCTCAACGACTGGAACCCAATCTCTACTGAGGACACAATCCGCCTGATAAATTCCATCCACTCAGGCTCCCCCACAGACCCATGTCCTCATCACATCTTCAACAAAGCAGTCTCCGTCATAGCACCGCACCTACGAGACGTCATCAACTGCTCCTTCAACTCCGCCACCTTCCCGGAAAGCTGGAAACACGCTGAACTCACCGCCCTTCTGAAAAAACCCACAGCGGACCCCACCGAACTCAAAAATTACCGCCCCATTTCGCTCCTTCCATTCCCGGCCAAAGTCATTGAGAAAGCCGTCAACAACCAGCTCGCCGCTTTCCTCGAAGCCAACAAATCCCTCGACTCCTCACAATCTGGCTTCCGAGCAAAACACAGCACTGAGACCGCCCTCATCGCAGCAACAGACGACATTCGAACTCTATTGGACAATGGAGACACAGTCGCCCTCATCCTCCTCGACCTCTCGGCAGCATTCGACACAGTTTGTCACAGCACCCTGTTACAACGCCTCAATAACATCGGAATACAAGGAAAAGCACTTGAATGGATCACCTCGTTCCTCACCGGAAGAACCCAGAGAGTCCGCCTCCCACCATTCAAGTCCGAGGCTACTGAAGTCATCTGTGGCGTACCTCAAGGATCCTCACTCAGCCCCACCCTCTTCAACGTTTACATGAGCCCCCTCGCGGCCATCGCCCGCCAACACAACCTCAACATCATCTCTTACGCGGATGACACTCAACTAATCCTTTCTCTCACCAATGACCCCAGCACCGCCAAGACTAACCTACACAAAGGAATGAAAGAAGTTGCCGAATGGATGAAACAAAGCCGTCTGAAACTGAACTCAGACAAAACAGAAGTCCTCATCTTAGGTACATCCCCCTCTGCATGGGACGACTCTTGGTGGCCGGAAGCCCTTGGAAAAGCACCCATCCCGACAGACCACGCACGGAACCTAGGTGTCATCCTGGATTCTTCACTCTCAATGAACAGACAAGTCAGCGCCGTTACCTCATCCTGCTTCAACATTCTTCGCATGCTCAGAAAAACATTTCGCTGGATCCCCACCGAAACAAGGAAAACAGTCACCCATGCTCTAGTCACGAGCCGTCTAGACTACGGAAACACCCTCTACGCAGGTACGTCCGCTAAACTCCAGAAGAAACTCCAACGAATCCAAAACGCCTCAGCCAGGATCATATTAGACATCCCGCGCAACGAACACATCTCTGGCCACCTGAAAGACCTCCACTGGCTACCCGTCAATAAGAGAATCACCTTCCGACTGCTAACCCACGCACACAAATCACTCTATGACATCGGACCGGAATGCCTCAACTCACGACTATCCTTCTACACCCCCTCCCGCCAACTTCGCTCTTCCAGCCAAGCCCTCGCCACTGTACCTCGCATCAACAAGACCACCATGGGAGGCAGATCATTCTCTTACCTGGCTGCTAAAACATGGAACTCACTCCCCGCTTACCTTCGCCTCACCCAGAACCACCTAGCATTCAGAAAGCAACTTAAAACGTGGATATTTGACAAGTAAACCTCCTCCCATTTCTAAGCGCCTTGAGACCCTCTGGGTAGGTAGTGCGCTATATAAATTCTCTGACTTGACTTGACTTGACTTTGGACGGGAAAGGTAGGCTAGCTATATGCCTGTAATTCTTTGTCTCGTCGGGATCTAAGTGAGGTTTTTATAACAGAGGTTTTAGAATGGTCTGTTTCCATGTAATGGGGTAGATCCCTGTTGTAAACATAGTGTTACAGATATTTGCCAATACTGGAGCTATTAGGTCCATAATAGGGGCAAGATCTTAGGTGGACAGGGGTCAGTGGCTTACTCTTGTAAGCGCTGGGAACATCTCCTCCCTTTGTATACTCAGCCTGCTCAATGAGACTAGAAGACTGTGTTCTACTTCCCTCATTTCCTTTATGTCATTTTGTGGCTTGACATCCTGGACTTGTTTTCTTATGCTTTCCAATAGGAATATTTATGGAATTACTCCTACAGATTAATGGAAGTTCTGTGTTGTATTTCATGCATATTTATAACACGAGTGAGCATATTTATGAAGTTAGATAGATTGTACTTTCTGGGTGCGCCTATGATTGTAGATGATATTTACCACCATTGTGTTTTGTTTTTTCTAAAGGACGTATCACTCAAGAACATTACCCTGTTGCTTGTGACATTGACTGGTGTCCCTATACTGAGTACCTACCTTGAGCGAGCCAATTTACTTCAGGAAAATTCTTTCCTATTTCCTTTTCCTCCCTTTCACCTTAAGACTAACCGACCATGCCTGTTCCCCAGTCAATGTGGAGGATTAGTCCTGAGGTGAGAGGACAAACTATTTCCGTATCCGAGGTACCTGAAATTCAGGTGAGTGGGACCGCAACACCAGCATCCCCTAGATAACACTGAGGACGGTATGTATGGGGAACTAGGGGATGCCAGTGATTTGGACAACTCACGAGACGCTGGCATGGTCTCTCCCCCTACCTATAACTACGGAGGAGGGTGACTCATTTGCAATGCCAGTGTGAAGGGTGGCTGTGGTCTTGAACCTTACACTATCCTTTTGATGGCGATGCCTCTGCCGGGAGCTGCCCCAATTAATCCCTTACTCTCATTTAATGACACCATTAAAGATGTTCTTCTTGGGGCCTGGTAAGCTCTGCACAAGGGCTCATGTGCACAGGACAGTAGCCTGCTCCTGAGGACTCTAGTTTCTTTACCCAGGAGCCCACCCCAGAGAGCATGGTTGTCCAAGCTGTCTGCAGTCAATGCTGGTGCATTCCTAACACTCCACCAGATAGTAAATCCAAGAAATGGGATAACTTTGGGAAAAGGACGTTCACTTTCTCCAGCCTAAAACTGCATTTGGTGAACATTACATGCCTTTAACGGCCAATACACCCATACGATCTGGGATTTGATTGCGCAAGTGCTGCCCATGGTCTCAGATGAGGCCCAAGCCATACTCTCCTAACTTGTTGGGGACAATAGAGATGCAGAAAAGTTCACCATCAGCTATGTACTGGATATGAAAGATTCGCTGGCAGATTGAATGTGTCATTGGTGGCCCTTAGGCACCATGCCTGGCTGAGAACTACTGGCTTTTCGTGGGATGTCAAAGTCTTACTCATGGGCATGCCCTTTGATGGTTCTCGCCTTTTAGGTGACATGCTGACTCAAGGATAGCAGAGCAACAGCAAGGCCCTTAGGCCTATCCATGGCCCCTCACAAACCCCAATCCTTCTTCCGCCACTTTCATTGCTATGGAAAGGGAGATGTACCCAATCACGTTTAATCCCTCCCAGCCACCAAGGCCAACAGCCTTACCAGCATGTTCATGTCCAAGGAAACAGTTCCCACAGTCCTAGTTGGGCCACAGCCACCTAGTCAGAGGTCAAGCCAGTCCACCACTCCCCTGACAGCTGCAGCCTCCAAACCCCTTCAGTTTGCCCTCCTACCACCACGGGCATCCAGTGGGGGGCAGGACATGCCATCACCTGCACCACCAGAAGTCAATCATATCCAACAAGTGGGTTTTACAGATAGTCCTAATGGGTTACCCCATCCCCTCTATGGACACCCCCCAACTCATGCCACCCACTTCAGACAAGCTGACGGAGGAACATTTCCCCTTGCTCTGTCAGGAAGTGTTGGCTCTCTTAGCAAAGACAGCCATTGAGAGGGTGCTGGCATCAGAAGTATATTGCGGTTGCTATTCCAGCTACTTTCTGGTGCCTAAAAAGGACAGAGGTCTTCATCCTATCATGTACTTGTACCTTCTCAACTTCTCCCTGAAAAATAATGCTCACATTAGTTCAAGTCTTTTCTGCTCTGGATTTTTGAGACTAGGTAGTAGTGTTGGACTTAAAGGATGCATACTTCCACATCCCTGTTCTGCCTGCCCACAGGTGTAACCTGCAGTTCATGTTGGGCCAAGAGCACTTTCAGTTTACCATTCTACCTTTTGGGCTTGCCTGTGCCTTAAAGATGTTCACCAAGGTGATGGTGTTGGTTGCAGCACATCTGTGGCGGTCAGCGGTTACAGTCTTCCCCTACCTCGACAAATGGCTGTTAAAGGTGAGCTCACCTGAGGCGGTCATCTCCTATCTCCAGACTACAGCAGCCTCCAGCAGTTCCTGGGGTTCACTATCAATGTGCCGAAGTCACATCTGACTTCAGCTCATACACTCCCTTTCTTTGGTACTGTTCTGGACACAGTGCATTTTCAGGCCTATCCTCCCGAGCAGCGTGTCCAGGATATTCAAGCTATGATTTTAATGTTTCAACCTCTTTTGTGGATTTAGATGAGACTGACTCTGAGGCTGGTGTGCCTCATGGCCTCTTGCATCCTGCTAGTGACACATGTCTCTTGAAATATGCGGGATCTGCAGTTGAACCTGAAGGTCCAGTGGAAACAGCATCAGGAGAATCTCTCCCACATGGTCCAGGTCTCTGAGGGAACTGCAAAAGACCTGCAGTGGTGGCTGACAAACTGTGATTTGGTCTGCCTCAGAGCACTAGCCAGAGTTTACTGTAGTGACAGATGCGTCTCTTCTGGGCTGGGGTGGCCATCTGGGAGCGCTGGAGATCAGAAGACTCTAGTCTCCAGTGGAATCCCGACGCCACATCAACTTGCTGGAGCTTCATTGGCATTGATTGGCATTGAAAATCTTTCTTCCTTTGATAAGGGGGAAGGCTTGTGCAGGAGTTTACCAACTACACCACTGCCATGTTTTACAGCAACAAACAGGGCGGGTGGCGATGTGGACTTTTTGTTAAGAGGCCTTGCATCTATAGACATGGCTGAAATATCAATGCATTTTCCTGGTAATTCATCACCTGGCGGGCTCTCTGAACTCCAGGGCGGACAGGCTTAGCCGTTAATGCCTAGAGAATTATGAATGGCATGTGCATCCAGAAGTGGTGCAAGGTCTCTTTCTAGACCGGAAAGAGCTTTGGTTAGATCTGTTCTCTACCACTGAAAACGTGCAATGTTTGTAGTTCTGCACGCTGCAGTTTCCAAGTTTCCCGCTCAGATAAGCTTTTCGCCTCGATTGGAGCTCTGGTCTCTCTGTACATCTTTCTCCCAATACCACTGCTGGCCAGAGGTCTCCAAAAGAACAGGAACCACAAAGGGCCCAAGTCATTCTTGTGGCTCCATATTGGGCACGAATAGTCTGGTATCTAGACCTATTGAGTATGAGCTTCCGTTCTCCTGTCAGGCTACCTCTTCAGGAGGATCTTCTGTTGCAGCAACATGGTAGGGTCCTGCACCCAAATCTGCTCACCCTACGTCTTCATGCTTGGAGATTAGGCGGAAACAGTTGACAGCTTTCAACCTTGTGTGACACAGTATGCATCCAAGAGCATCGACCTTCTCTCAGCACCCCTTTTTCAGGTTTTACTATTTGTTCTGTTTTTGGCCCAGCAGGGCTCTGCTCTGGGCACAGTTAAGGTCTATTTATCAGCCATTTCTGCATTTTTGCATTTGCCAGACAGACCTTTTTTGTTCAAGTCACCTGTTGTTCCTAGGTTCCTCAAAGGTCTCCAACATATTTTCCTCCCAGGCCCCAATGGAACTTCAATTTGGTTCTGACTTTTTTGATGTGCATGCCTTTCAAGCCATTGCACAACTGTCCACTTTATTTGCTAACCATCAAGACATCTTTCTTAGTGGCCATAGCATCTGTTTGGGGGATCAGCAATCGTTTTACCTTGAGCACACAAAAGAGTTGAGTAGATATCAACTCTTTGTTGTTATGTAGGAGTCAAGAAATGGAAGGCCATGCATAAACGGACCATATCAGGATGGATAGTGGATAGTACACTGCATGAAGATCTGCTATGCATTGGTCAAAAAGCAATTCGCTGAGGGCCTGCGTGTTCCTTCCGCCAGAGCCTAGGCTTCAACCACTACTTTAGCTCACAGAGTCCCTGCCCTGGAGATCTGTCAGGCACCAATGTGGGCATCTCTGCACACGGTAACTACGCACTGGTTCCTGGAAAGTAAGGTCTGTTGTGACAGGAATTTTGCATGTTTGGTCCTGCAGGACTTTTTGGTTTAAATTCTGTTCCGCAGACCAATCTCTGGGAAGTATTGCTTGGGAATCTATTTTAAAGGGAAGGATTCCGCGGATAGAAGTCTCTAACAGATGAAAGAGTTTCTTACTTTCTGTAATACCTTATCTGGTAATGACTTTGTTTAGCCGCAGATTCCTTACCGACCTTCCCATCCTCCCTGCTCTGTAAACTGATTACACTGTAGGGTCAATCGTCTAAGGGCCTTAGACATCCATGCCAGCTTTTTAGTGTTCCTGGTGGCACTATGGTCGTGGCATGGAATGCCGCGAAATAAGACCTGACGTCAGTGTGTTGGAATGGCGCTTGTCAAGGCTCCGCACATGTCACTTCTGGTACTGACAATGCTAACAGGAAGCCAAAGAACGCCACCTACTGGCATTCAGGGGTTTGCTAAAAAAAAAAAATTCTGACTCTAATGGCTGGGGAATATTCTAAGGTAAGGAATGTGCAGCTAGATAGAGTCTCTATCACTTAGGGTTTTACGAAGGGTAAAGGTCTGTGATTGTTTTTAGAACGTAGTCTTTCTCTGCAGTGTCAGATGAATTTTGTGGGCAGAGAGTGTTAAGAAAACTAGTTACTTGCATTTGGTAATGTGCTTTCTGGATGATACTCTAACTGCACATTCCCACCTGTAAGAATATCCCCGCCCCAGACTGGATCTTGGTAGCTTTCCTAGGAATGCTCATGTGGGCCGATAAGTGGTAGCATGTGCTTCCCCTATGACTCCGTACCAAACTGGACAGTGGCGGCTCCTCCTCTAAGTTTCAAGAGGAAAACTAAAACGATAATAAAGTATGGTTATTATCATTTTAGTTTTCCTATTGCAAGTCAGTGGCTCTCAGTGTGGTGTGGGCTAGAGCAAGGGGAGGAATGCGCAAGACGGCTTGGTTGGCCCTCTTGGGCTGGCCAAACAGTCCTGCGCACTTAGCATCTTCCCCACCAGGCTGTAATGCACAACCTGGTGAATAACATGCCTAACCTCTTATTGCCTTTCTGAGCACTGATCCATGGCACTCAGACCAATCACAGCACTGCATTGCAGCGTTGTGATTAGCTCAGGGGAGCCTGGGAGCTTCCTATTGCTGGGACCGGAGACAGGTAGAAGAGAACGGAGGAGAGACGGCCCCCTGCCAGCCTGCCGTAGTGGGGTAAGTGTTTGATTTTTATTTTTCGTCCCTCTGTGCCCCCATACACCGCCCAACTAACCACGTGGGTCCGGTAGCAGCCGCTACTAAAACTTTAGGAGATAGAGACAATTTGTATATAGGCACCATTCCTGAGCAATAACAGCAGATTATTTGCCCCCATCTGCACCCTCAAATGTGCAACACCTCAAACAAATTGTAGGTGACAATGTGCTGAAATCTAGCTTGACACCTTGTTATGTTCAGTAGTTCAATCCACAGAACATGAAGATTAAAGTGCAGAGAGGAATCAGAGTATCCACCAGCAACAGCATTATGGAATACTTCTAACTGCAGAGTCTTCACCTTACAAAAGCTACCACAGCAGTATCCCCCGGAGGGACCAGGAAGTGGTCTCAAACTAAAATGTCTTGCAGGAATGATCAGGAATGAACAGGCAAAATGGCCATCTCATTGGATATAGCTGTCAAAGTAGTAGTGTATGATGAGCATGTGTACCACAGCTGCCATCACAGCATGTCAGATGGCCATAATGCTTGTTTCCAGTCCAGGGAGGATATCATCATACATTATTTTTGCTGGCAGTTATCTTAGAGATAGTAAACCAACACCCTACCAGCACAGCATACTTGGATCGCATGACATTGATTGTCTGGAAGCCCCTCAATGTATTTGTTTGTGCCAAAGGCTAAGGCTTTAGGTCCACTACCACAGGGAGAATAATTTATACAATTGATCCTGAGGATGTTTGCTGGTTTACCCTATTGAGCACAACAAGTTATTTGTGACTCTGCAAGGTTTCTGGAGTGGCAGGAGGCTAAATCCTCCAGATATTTGGCCAGAAAGTTACACGGGGCATAGAGTTGACCTGTTTCAATTTTAATGACTAAGAATGAGACTGTTTAATCAAGATAATGGAGAATCCGTAATCTGTTGCCCTAATTTGAGACCCTACCTGTTGTAACTTGGGCTGTGGGTCCCCCCGGAGGGGGTTTCTCTGCTGCTCTGCTTGCCCCCCTGCTTCTGCGGCTGTTGCCGCTCTCAGCACCACACCGCCAGCGAGGTCGCGCCAGAGGGGAAGGGAAGGGACTACATCTCCCTACACCCCCAGCGGCGAAAGGGAAATCACTGTCATCAGCCAGCGCCAGGAGGCGCTTAAAGCCCCAGGGGGAACTGCACAGCGCGAGACAAGTGCGGGCAGGGCCCGTCCACGCCCGTCCGCGACAGGAAGAGACAGGGCAGGGCCACCCCCCTAACACTTCGAACCGGACTCAGAAGGACATAAGGTACTGTTCGTGGGATGAGAACGGGAACTTTGCAAAACGGACTGGCTAATCCTTGCGCTGGTGTCTAGAGGGAGTACTAAATTTAAGTAGACCTGTTTGTTGTGATAAGGAAAGTATAATATGGGGAAAAGGAAAACCATGGAGGGAGGGACGGCAACCCTACCTACCAAAAAAGGGAAAAAGGCAAAAAAGGCGGCGCACGCAGCAGCCAACTGTGTGCTCACCAGAATTGAAGGCATTGTCGAGGAGTGTGAAGAAGTTTTAGCGGGGAACACTGACAGCAATAGAGTGGGTATTACTGATCCTACTGTCGAGTCCTTGCTCCAGGCTCGGAAAAGGGTGATCCTGCTATCTTTAACAAAAAATTAACTCCCAACGCTCCCGTTTGCGAGGTTCATGGACCAGCAGAAGGGCCAGCTGAGGTATCTCCCTTGAAGGAAGCCCCCAACAAAGAAGAAGTGGGTACTAATAATTTAGCTCCCCTGGGAGACAGTACTGTGGGAAGCATTGATTGTACAAATAGATTTGCGGTGCTAGAAAGGTTATCAGGGGATTTTGCAGATGATCTATTATGTGTAAATAGGGACATAGAGCCCCCAAACGATGCCCCCCGAATGTGTCCTAGTTGTGCTCATAATAACGCATTGATACTGCAACAAGTGGAAATGCTTGGAAGGGAGTTAGTTGTGATAAAAGAGATGATGGAAGAATTAATCAGAAAAGTGGATCTGACTAAGAGTATATCAGCCAGATTCATGAAGGTGAATTGCGCTCGCAAAGGGCCAGATTCTCAGAATCTGGCCCTTTGCGAGCGCAATATTTGCATTTGGGATTCATCATCCCAAATGCAAAAATCGGTAATAGCGATTTCGCAAATTTGCGAGGAATTACATTTAAGGAATCTCTATTTGAGATTCCTTAAATGTAATTCATCATCCATTTTCAAATTGCGAAATCGCAATTTCGGGCCGCTATTTACAGCGAGGTCAAACCTCGTGGTAAATAGCGAAAACTTAGAAAAATGCTTTTAAAAACATTTTTCTAAGTTTCATGTTGTACATACACATGTCCTTTGGACATGTGTGTGCGCAACACCAATGTAGATTTCGTTTCAGGGGTGCTACAGGGTGTCCTTTGGACACCCCTAGCACCCTTTAAATCGGTATCTTATTTGCGATTAGCAAATTGCTAATCGCAAATAAGGAATACTCCCCATTCATTCCTATGGGCCTTTTGGCCCATAGGAATGAATGGGGAGTTATTCCTTATGTGCGATTAGCAATTTGCTAATCGCAAATAAGGAATGTGTAGGAATCGCATTTTTTTTTGCGATTCCTACATGAATCCCGTTTTGCGACTCTGTAATAGCGATTCCTTATGAATCGCTATTAAAGACTCGCAAAACGGATCTTTGATGAATCAGGCTGTAAATTCCTTGCCCCTACCAACTGCCCAACCAAGCAAAGCACCTAGGGTGCAGTCAGTGTCTAATTCAGTGAAAGGGGTGGGGGGAGCAAGGATGGCTGGCAATATGTTGCAGGGGCCCTGCTCATTGCCTACTTCAACAAACTCTAATAGATCGAGTGTAGGAAACAGGAGGAGAAGCCAGGCCGTTGGAGCTAAGCATCAGGGACCATCCCTTACTAATCCAGACCATTAAAGCCCACCTACTGGGAGACACAAGCAACCAGGGTGGGTGCGCCCAGGATTAAGTAAGAATAGCTCCCCTGTAAGAAATCCAGCTACAATAGTCTATATGACTAAGGTCCCCAAATAACGTAGTCATTCTGGCTATTAAAGCGGTGAGTCCATCCACAATAAAGCAATACATTGGCTACGTCATGTGAGGGCCCGTAGGTCAATCATTAGGGAGGATATGGTAAGGGTAAAAAGGGCCTCCCTATACAGCTCCCGGACAGACTGCATTGAGCTACAGTTATCCAATGCAGAACTGGCGGAGAATCTAGTGGCCCTGGAATATCGCACCTCACGCCCCCCAAGCATTCAGATATCTAAATCAGGCGTTTGCCTATCTGGTCCACAGACAGGGAGCAGGCCGAATCAGACCTCAATATTGTCGATTGACTGGATAAAACCCACCATCGGCCCCCTATACTAGAAATACAAGAGGGGATGGAAGAGGGCGTGCCCCAAGAGTAGTTAGTGCAGATTCAAGTCCCCGCAGGGAGGATGGGAAGGGTGGGAGCAAGTACGATACTGTAGTTACTCCAGCAGCAAACCTGAGGGTGATACAACTCCTCTCATGGAATATATAGCAGGACTACAAAAAAAACTAGCTATACCTGAATGGAATGACTTTATTAATAAGTTTGACGTCTGCTTGTTTCAGGAGACCTGGAGTACGCTCCCTTTATACACATCTGGGTATTCCACATTTTACACCCTTGCAACAAGCTCTGGGAAGGGCCGTCCAGCAGGGGGCCTTCACATTTGGATTAAGATTGCACTGAATTGGGCCATTACTATACATAATTCTCAGTCAGAGGATATTCTACATCTTACTATCAAAGGTCATCAAAAGGGTAACAAGGTAGACTTATAGAATGTTTATGCAAGAGGGTCTATAGGTGCACAAATTTCCACCACAATAGCAGCCCTAGAGTCAGAAATAGCTAATAGCCCCCCTCTCTCCAATACCATTGTGGCTGGAGATCTTAACTGTACCTTCGAACCCCTTAGTAAGGAAGATTTCCTAGGAATTGGGGAGGAAGACATTAAATGGTCTATACCTACTCTGACGCTGGTACCTATTAAAAAATGGTCCCCAAGGGCAATACAGATCAATGCCCTAACTCTAGAACACAACCTGAGAGCTGTAAACGGTAGGACAGGTTCCGACCCAGACGGGGCCAATACTTTTAATAGGCTTAGTGGCCCGTCACATATAGATTATATACTGCTGGACACTCGCCTCTGGGGAGATTTACTTGATATTGAGGTAACACAGTCCCAGGACAGTGATCACAATCCCTTATGCATGAAATTAAGGTGGGGAATGAATAATGGAAATATAACTAAGGTCCCGTTAAAGCAAACTCAGAAGGTCGTGCCCTCGAACTGTAACCGTCGGTTGAAATGGCATAGGGTTAAATGTCAGGAAGAAAAATTAAGCAACATCAGTGAGCACATAGTACTGAAGATTGTTGAGTTGGCACAGTTTGAGGGAGCTACAGAATACCTTCAGGGCCACTCCTTCGCTAAATTTTATAATAACATACTTGAGAGACTGGGCCAGTGTTTTATTATTCAGGACAATAGTACACAGAAACAGCCCTTAGTAAAATCAAGTAACCTTTGGTATACGGACCAATGTAGGGGAAAGAGGAAGGCACTCACCTTAGCTCTGCATAAAAGACCCGTCATTAGTAAGAGCGGCCAGAAAGGATTACGCTAGATCAATAGCGCTAGCAAAACGCAATTGGGAGGAGCAACACTGGCTAGACCTTAAATCTGCATCCCAGAGGAAAGACTCAACCTTATTCTGGGATTTAATTAATAATGCTCAGAGAAGGGGAGCTGATCCTAATACTAACCACGTAACGGAACAACAATGGTATTCCCATTTTCATGATCTGGATTGTGGAGCAGGAGAGCCTCGCCCCCTACCATTTGTGCCTGTTGGTGATGGTCTAGAATTGCAGGTTCCTGAAGAACCCTTTTCCATTACTGAGGGGAAAAACGGCTATTAAAAATGTAGCCCCGAGAAAGGCGGCAGGCCTTGACGGGCTTCCTTGGACCTGCTTCTACATGACCCTGAGATGTGGGCTAACTTCATCTCCCTAATAATGAATCTGATTGCTGGGGGTCACCCAGTTCCAGATTCATGGAAGGGAGTAGAAATAGTAACAGTGTAAAAAAAAGGTGCGAGGGATGACCCTGCCAACTACAGGCCGATTAGTCTTATTGACGTGATCCAGAAGGTGTTTGGCAGGGTCATCCTCTCTAGGGTAGGGTCGTGGATAGAAGAAGAGAATATTCTTTCCCACTTCCAAGCGGGTTTTAGGCGGAAGGTGGGCACGATGGACCAGGTATTCAGATTTTTTACAGTTAGAAAAAAAAGGTGGTGAGGTATTACCAGCGCATAGGCCAAGCAGCATACAATGTAAGAGAAATTATTTTAGTGTGGCATCAAGGGAACCAAAGATAGCTACCACCCACAGCTGTCAGAAGACAGCAATTACAAAGTAATTGTTGTCACAGAAGAACAAACATGAAGGATTCCCTGAGCACAAACAAATCCACGTATCTGTAAGTATTGCAGATGATATCTATTTAAAAAAATCAATGTCCATATCTGTGCATCCAAGTTGTGAAAAGTCCTTATTTTTATTTTCTCAGTCCATAGATGTTCATGAAGACTTGTGGATACAGCAGTACAGTCTTGATACACAACAGCCAAACGCCAACACGTGTTTCATCAAGGGACATCACCCAATGACTTCTTCACGGCTGTAACAATAGATTTGTACCCAGTTATATTTCCCAAAAAAGGAAGATTGGGGAGCTACGTTTAAACACAAAATACCTCCACCAAGGGGTAATGAAAAAGTGCTAACCAAAGACAAAGTCATTCCAAAGAGAAAGTGAAAAAATGAGTAGGAAAAGGAAAAAGAGAGTCACAATACACAAAAGAGAGGGAATCACCCTAAAATCAACCGTCATAGTCAGGTCATTAGGTGTAAATAGTGAAATAGCTAGAAAAAAGATTTCGCTGTGTGTTAAAAAACAAGTGCTTAATACCGATATCTCTCATAAGATAAGCATTAACTCACCCTAGAAATTGTTCTCACTCTTAATGGCATGGACCCAGGCTCATAACAAGAACCTATATCGTATAATTCTCTATAAAAGAATTTAAAAAACACAATCCAGGTCACTCATATTTATGTATCATTTTAAGTACTCAGTTCTGCGACAATCACTAAATTCAGTTTAATAATTGTACTCTCTTACCATTCAGTTGGTATTACAACTCTCCCAATAATCACGGTCTTCCTTAATATACAGTTACACCAGGCACTATTGGCCTTCCCTCTGTAGAACCACCATATAATATCTGAAAAAGTGAAACCGAGCAAGAAAGTCTGTCACTATACCAAATAACGAATCGTATATTTATACAACTATTTGTATTAAATACTATAGATATTCCATGTCAAACTGGTGACTTGGATTATTACAACATTAACGTTGTGTCAGATGGTGTAAAAAATACCCACAATTGTACGAACATTACCTGTGTCAAAAGAATACTTTGCAACCTACTAGTTTAAAAGCTGACCCGAGCACACCGAGCAACCATGCAAACAATTAAACTGGCGAGTCGTATCATTATGTCATTCTCGCCATATCAAGTAATGCGGATTGTACCCCTGACAGCCACGCGTTCCGTCACTCACACTGGCGGGTTCTATCCTTAGGGCATTATCGCCTTTGATGGGTAGTGTGGATAGTACCCCGATATTGTCTATGTCAGTAACCCACGACAACCCTCTCTTGGCACTCACCTCGGGTTCCCGAGCAAACGCGTGTACCCGGTCCTCTTTCCAATGCGGCATGTAACGCCAGCGCCATGTTGGATAAGTTATTTATTTCGGAACTTAGGACATATCGAAAACGGACTTTGTTAGCATTAGCAGACGATACAGCCAGTGTTTTGTATAAAACGGACGATTCTAATAATACACAGAGATAGTGATAAAAGTAATTATTACGTTTTGAAGATCACTGCAATTCATTCATAATGCAGTATATTATAGATAACATAAAGCCGAAGATAAGTTTATATCGAAACATATTAGCCACAAGGCCGAAATAAACAGGCCGATTGCTCGGTACCACGGGCACCATATTGTGATGGTCTGATTTCAGTTGTATAACTAGGTAATGATGTATATCACTTTAGTTATGCTGCTATTGTATTAAAAATACCTTAACCTAAATACAGAACAAATAGCTCTGTTATATTTAATTATCGTTACCCATATACCAGTCAGATTGCTCAACCTAAAACGAGCCCTTTATTATTCTGGGTACGTCTAAGAAGGACACCGGAATTGAAAAACTACGCGGCAGTCCTGGATGAATTAATCAAACTTAACACTGGTTATAAGATCAAGTGGTCAAGTAATCTCAGGCAGCTGGTTTTAAAACTAGGGATGAGTGAAATTTGGGACAGCCAGTGCCCACCACCAAAACAAACAATGAAAAATATATATAGGGACTGGGTACAGGAGGAGGAGTTACGTAGCTCTAAATGGGGGATCCTTACAGAACAATTTTTGGAGCATAAATCTGTTAGGAGGCTCGAACCATTTCTTGATTTCATCCAAAAGCCCAGCGATAGATCGCTTTACTTAAAATTGAGGTTCGGGATCCTCCCGATTAATGAAACTATAGCAGGTTGGAAAAAGACGGGATCCCCATAAGATCCTGCCTGGGTGCTCAGCTCCGATTGAGTCTTTGGCCCAGTTTTTCTTTGCATGTAAAGCATACAGGGTTGCAAGGAAAATATGGCTGAAACCAATCTGTAAAGAACTGGGTCATAGGTGCCACAGGATGGCCCTACGTATTTTAACTACTGACATTCATCCCTGGTCTGTGGGGTAGCAAAGTACCTAGGTAGTGCCTGGCAGACACGTTCAAGGCTGATAAAGCAAATTTCCCCTTAGAAGTCTGTGCGCTTACTTGATTAAGGCATTTTTAGCATTTTTTCACTGATATTCTGCTTCTTGTTTTACTGTATATACACTTTTTTAATTGTATTTATTACTCTGTACTTTGGTTGTATTTATAATGGATTGCTGCTTTTTTTCCTTTTAATGTATAAAGATTACATACTTTTATGATACATTTTTTATTGAATAAAGTACATACAACAACAATGGAAAATCCAAGTGATATAAGCATGGGAACATTTTGGAGAAAGTGTTGCTGGCTAATATTTTAGATGGTACCTTGAGGAATACACAGGATTAAGCAGCAGATAATGTTGGAGAATTATGCCATTTTGGTATGTTACCATGTAGGAAATGCTCCGGTGACATATAGAGATAAACTCAAAACCTTACTATTTTTTAAATGTATTTATATTTTCCACGAAAGAAAAAAAAAGGAAACAAGAAAAACAAAACACAGCAGTGTGTAGTTGGTTCATGCACAAACCTTACAAATAAAACATTTTTCGGGTCAAGACTTCCTGGGGTGCTGGAAAGAGCCGCATCTGACATTAGACCCCTCTACCTAGTATCTTAACCAGTGTATTCACATCACCTCTAGGGGCTACCCGCTAAGTAGTCACGATCTGTCTGCAAACCCACAGAGGTTAGTGCTAGAAAGTATAATTTTTATGGTTGCCATATATCTAGTGGTTGTGATCTCCGGGGTTGCAGCTGGGCATACTCTTCACTGTTCATATTACAATAGGACATGCTAAATAACCAATCCTTCACCTTAGGTGAGTACTGTTGGAAATGGCCCTTCTTGCAGGGTCATCCCTAAACTTTTTGCCTGCCTCTTGTATTTTTTCTGACCTGTTGTTGTTGGTTTTATGACTCTGGGCACTTTACCACTGCTGATCAGTGCTAAAGTGCAAATGGTCTCCCTGTGTAAATATGACTGTGAATTGGTATATCCCTGATTGGCTTGTTTGGTTTACCTGTTAGTCTCTAGTGGTGTGGCCTGTGTGTGCCCAGGGCTGGTAACCCAAATGCTGCTGGTGGGCCTGCAGCGCTGGTTTGCGCCACCCACAGAAGCAGCTTGTAAAGTGTACCTCAGACCTGCCACTGCAGTGTCTGTGTGCAGTCCAGAACTGCCATCTCTGCTGTGAAGTGCCCACACTTCACAGCCCCTGAACCTTCCCTTGGCATCATATCAGTCACCCCTATGGCAGGGTGCATTGTGTGTGTGTAAGGTAAGACATGGCTTGATATGTGTAGCATATCCTGGGAGCGAATTCCACTCCATTTCATTTTTCACTACTGCATGGCTACCTGTTCTCCATAGGCTAGAATGGGCAGTCTGACTATTACATATTATAGTCCTAACTGACTCAGGGAACATAGTAGAAATTCGAGTTTAGTTTGCTTGAACTCAGAATAATAAAATACATATTTTAGCAAAGTTGGTTTTAAAATTCTGTGTTTGAAAATACCACTTTTAGAAAGTAGCTATGTTCTTGCCTAAGCCTTTCAGTGTGCTCTGCTGTTATGTATATTGACTCTCTGGGTTTAGAGCGACAAGGCAGGCTGAGTCAGACCTGGGTTGAATAGAGAGATCTGCATTGAGTACTGGGGAGGGGTAGCTCCTTGACCTGAATAGGGCTGTGCCTGGCAAGGTGAATGCTGGCTCCACCTCCTACTGTGTGTCTGATGGCAGACCCCCTCTTTCTGAAGGGAAGGATGCAGCCTGGTAAAAAAAATGCTCCAGGTCTGAGCAGAACTGGTTTTGGCTGGGTTCAGTGACAAGTGACTTTTTAGAACAAAGACTTTTGGGGTGTAAATACCTGTGCCTAAACCCCTACAATTTGTATTGCTCCTGGATGTCAAGAAGAACCTCTTTCCGTTTCACTGAAGGACTTTGCAGGAGAGGACTGTCCTTGTGCTTGTGTGCTATTTCTTGGATTGGCCTGCAGTAGTTCCCCCTGGACTTGGAAGAAGAGGGAAAAGGACTTTTGAGAGAACTTTTATTTTGCTAAAGCAATCACCCAAAGGCTAGAAGAGAGCTAGCCTCCTGCTGGAGTCACAGGCACACCTGACTCCCCCACCAGCCTCCTGATTCCTCCCAGCGAGGAAGGTGAGCCCCCTGTGAATTCCAGGGCCTCTAGTTCTACTCCAGAGAAGAGAGTGCTGAAATCGTCGCTAACGCCTGTTTGCAAGCCGCAACAACTGAAGAGCGTCAGAAAAATCACTGCGCTGCTGCCGCTGAGTGCTCGCAAACCAAGAATCATCGCATTGCACGCTTACGGGCCCCAAAGTGCTTGCTACCCCCAAAGATCTTTACATTGCACGTTTGCGGGACACCGAGTGCTCGCTAACCCCGGATCATCGCATTGAGATCATCGCATCGTAGTGTGGGCACCGTGCGCCACCATTTTCCTCGCATCGTGCCCGGAGTGTCGCTCCCTCACGGAGCGCCATTTCTTCTCATCGCAACAAGGTCGCACACGCAGCAGTGAGGAAAATCATCGCTACAGCTCGTTTGCAACATTTTGTTGGTTTTGCTAGGAAATCCAGGTACTTTGTAAGTGAAAGGGTCGCAGAGACCACTGCCTTGAACTGAACTCCTATTTGCACACTCTAAACTATTTTTACAGCATTTCAAGAATAATCCTATTTTACAGTATTGTGGCCTTTTTAACGTTATTGGTCTTGTGTTAAGTCTATATATAAAGATACTTATTTTTTATAACGACTTATGTGCTGAAATGAGACCTACCTTTTACATAGATGACCTGTTGACATACATTCTAGAGGAGCTAAGGGGGTTCTGTGAGGAGAGAGGCTTAGCTGTGAGTGGGGAGGAGACTCAGCTATCCTTGCAGACATCCCTGAGGCTTTGGCAACAAGACAGATGGAGATTCTTGGAGTCCCAGTACACCTACCAAGAGGGCAGTTGGTCTGAGTGTGGCTCTGGAGAGTCGGAAGAGGATGGAGAAAGTGTTATGGAATATCTCATAGGTAGGGAGTCCCTTGCTGAGTCTAGTGCCTATGGTAGTGACCGATTCCCTTCATGGTCCCCAGAGGAGTTGGTGGACAGGTGGGAGGGTCCCATAGGTAGGGAGTCCCTTGCTGGGGTCAGTGCCCAGGGTAGGGCCCAATCCCCTTCATTGTTGGACAGACAGGGGGAGAGGGAGCACCAGCTGGAATTAGAGAGACTCCAAAGGGAGTTTTCCCAGCTGGAAGCACACCTAGCGCAGATTGCAGAAAGGAGAAGTTAGCTCTGGAGGGAAGGTTATCCCCTGAGCGCAGTGTTAATTGTCTGGATTCACCAGTGTGGTGGCAGCAAAGTTGAGTTATGTAGTAATGACAGTGTAGTACACCCACCCAGAGATGTGACACCTGACTCGAAGGAGGGGGGTTGATCTACACCAGGGGATTCAAGGATATGAGGTAGCTCCATTGGTGTGCAGTGTCCCTGAGGTGGATTGGGGAACTAGCACAGGGGGCCATAGTTCTAGTGAGGGGAGGGACACCCTACCGACTCTAGATTTGAGGTGCAGGGAGAGGGGTTCCCCGTGGCTGAAGTCCTGGTGTATGAGTGTGAGGACCGCCCAGAAAAGTGTGGGTTGAGTGATAGAGACAGGCATGTAATGTCTCGCCAATTTCAGGAGAGTGGTGTGGGGCACGTGTGTGAGGCACTGAATTGTGAGGTGAAGGCTAGCCCCAAAGTGCTTGCTACCCCCAAAGATCATCGCATCACACGTTTGCGGGTCGCCGAGTACTCGCTAACATCGAGCTCATTGCATCGCAGTGCGGGTGCTGTGCGTCTGCCATTTTCCTCGCATCACGCCCGGAGCGTCGCTGCCTCGCGGAGCGCCATTTCTTCTCATCTCAACAGGGTCGCACACGCAGCAGGCTCAGCGCATCATCCCTTGCATACGCAGACCGGCGCATCATCCTCCCTGGCAGTAAGGATTCAACACATCACCGGCCTCGCGTGAGGATAAACATTGCTACAGCTCGTTTGCGACATTTTGTTGGTTTTGCTACGAAATCCAGGTACTTTTTAAGTAAAAGGGTCGCAGAGACCACTGCCTTAAACAGAACTCCTATTTGCACACTTTTGCTATTTTTACAGCATTTCAAGAATAATCCTATTTTACAGTATTGTGGCTTTTTTACCATTATTGGTCTTGTGTTAAGTCTATGTATAAAGATACTTATTTTTTATAACTACTTGTGTGGTGTCCCTTTGTAGTGTTCCTTACTGTGTTACTGTGTATGATCATAAATGCTTTACACACTGCCTCTGAGATAAGCCTAGCTGCTCGTGCTACATTACCACAGGGTTGAGCAGGGGTTATCAAAGGGTGTAGCCCCCTTACTCTAACTTAGGAAGAAGGGTCCCTACTTCGACAGTAGCCAGCCATTGCCAACTAGAGGCCCCCATTTCTAACAAGTACTTGCTACCCCATTTCAGAGCAACTTTTCTTTTCGCTAACAGCAGCGCTAATGCACAAAAGAGGCAATCTGATCTAGGGAGATCCTTTTTGTATCCCAATAATGCCATTACTGGAGAGGGTGGGATGGGGATTTCTGACATTTGTGATAACTCGCTAAACACCTCTATCCAGAATCTAGCGACCCGCATGTCCATGTCATGTGTGCAAAGTCGGCCATCGGTGAAGTGCACTTAGGGCAGGTGTGGGTGCGAGTCAGGTCCATGCGATGCACTCTAGCTGGTGTAATATATGCATGTCTTATGTACTTAAAATGCAATATTTTATGTTTGTGATTGAAGGAGACCTTGCGCGTTTGTTCGGAGTAATAACCCCAAATGTCATCGGTATAGTTCTCCTAAGTCCCCTTCCCACGTTGCTCGTGTCTTGTCATCTGTGTGGGGGAGTAGCACAATTACGGATATATACATTTTAGACATTAAGTGCACCTCCTCAGTGTCCCTAATAAGTAGGGTCAATGGTGGAAATTTCGGAGTTTCTATTGGATAACTAGGTAATTGCGATCTAAGGGCTCTTTGCAATCTGCAAAGCGTGCATTGATCCATGAAGGTGGCCTCTCTAGAGCGTCCGTCCTCTGTTCTGGAGAATATATGGCCGTCCGAAAACAGGTCCCCAAATGTGTTCAGGTTATACTTGTGCGCTGTATCACTCTTTCCCTGGTAATGGGAGCCAAAAGGTTTCCAGGTAGTGGAAGCGATGGAGAGTAAAGAAGCTGCATCCCCATAGTCGGGATCAATTGTTTCCAGCTCAGCTAGTCGTTGACAGCGTTTGAAGATCTTGCGGGTCCCTGGCTGGACCTTTTTTGAAATGTATTTTTTTTAACACAGAATTTGATTAAGTTTTCAGTTATGCTACAGTTCGTGTTACAGCGTTATAAATCACAAAATAGTCTATGTACATACTTAGCGACACATTTGCGTACACCTTAAGAACTTGTCTGACAGTAAATCTATAAGGATGTCCGTTACAAGGTATAGATGTATATATACACTCTATGTGGGTGGAATCACCCATGAGTACGTTGTATATATGTATAGACCAGTCTACACACATAATTTTGATTATAGTATCAACTATTTTATAATAAAAGCAGAAATCTGTGATATAAAGAAGAAAAAGAAAAAAACAACAACAAAAAATAAATAAAAACCCACAATCAAGAACTATGCTATTATAAACTTTGTGTCTGTTCAGATTGACAGCAAGGGGGGGGCAGAGGAGGGGAGGCTCCTGGAAGAGGAAGGAAGGATGGGAGGAAGGTGGAGGGGAATGAAGGAAACATTTTCAGAAGTATATTAATCATCAATGACATCCACATATTGCGTCTTAAAAAGTTCCAACATTTGTAACTCATTCCAAAGATATTGGTTTCTTCCTTAACCCTCTGTACTCTTCACGTTGCAATGCCTCCCTCTCAGCAGTAGCCCATTTTATAACTTCCTCCCGCCATTTCCCTGTGCGTGGGGCCGTGGCTGATTTCCATTGTTGTGTGAGAAGCCGTTTGGCTAGCATGAGAATGAGACTTATAAAACGGCGCAACACTTTAGCCTTTTTAGGAAGGGGAAAGAGCCCGAGGAGACAGGCCTCAGGGGTGTTCCAAGTGGTATGTGAGGCCTTGGAGAACCTCCATCCAGAAGTCCACAAGGGCGGAGCAGGTCCAAGACATATGAATAAAGTCTGCCTCTGTGGTGCAGCAACGTGGACACTCCAATGTGGAATTGGGGAACATGCGATGTATCACCAGTGGTGTAAGATAGGCCCTATGCAGGACAAACAGCTGGATCGTTTTTAATCGTGCATTACGGTAGTCAAGGTTACTGAGAAAGAGGGGTCCCAGTTACACAAAGGAAAATTAGTTTACAACCAAATAAAGTCAATTATAAAGACAACCAGGTCATTCTGCTAACATTGTTTATTATTATTAGCAATGTAGCTAAGCCACTTATTCAGGCAACTATTGTAGACAAAGCATTTATATTAATGCGTACAGTGCCCTGAAAAAAGGGGGAAGGGAAGTGCGGAGTGAGTGTAGGAAGGGGTAAAGTGACATAAAAACAAAGCCAAAAAGGCCACAATTAATCGAGGATTCATGTACTAATTACAAATAACAAAGAAGAAAATCCAATATTGATAATACAAACTACAATGCTTCATGAATATAATTAATAGTATCATTGTGGGACTGAAGCTGAGAAACAAGAAAAAACAGTCGACGTTTCGACCCCTAGTCCTTTCTCAGTAATCTACATACCCAGGTCCCAGTGACTTTAATAGGTCAACCCCCCTCTCTGTAACTGGGGTAGTCAAGGATCTGTGACCATTCTCTATCAGTGAAGTTCCTGGGCACCTCCGTCTCCCATCGTTGATGAAGAGTCAGTAAGGAAACTCCTAGGTGGGGCTGCAGACCCCGATACAACCATCGGACCAGATGACTACCCTGTCCCATTATGTGTATTGATTGCAATAATCCGAAGGTCGGAGGTTCCCTCTGATCCAATGACCAGTATCCAAGCACATAATGTGTGACCACAGCATGTATTAAAAATAGGGTAGGAGGAGCTGAATATGCTTGTACAAATTCTTCATGCGGCATTAAGGTCCCGTCCAGAAATAAATCTCCTACAGTTTTCACACTAGATGCCACCCATCCCTGTAGGCTTGTGTCAGATAGAACTCCTTGTGCTGTGGGTAAGCCACAAAGAGGTATATTCAGGGCATATGGAACTAATATATCAGCATACTTCAGCTCCAATTTCCAATAGTGGAGTGCAATATATTAAAGAAATGGAGGATCTTTCATTCTTATCACTCCAGGGCATAATAAGGATTGGAGCGTCCCAGCACGCAAGCGAGCGGGCGAATAACTGATTTCAAATAAATTATGACCAGCTAACCAATAAGCCAACAATTGTAATTGGGCCTTTATAGAATGGGCTTTAAAATCTGGCGCACCCATGCCGCCCTTAGTGCTTGGTAGCTGTAGTATGGCAAGAGCCAATCTATGACCGCCCTGTCCCCAAATTAAGGAAGTCAATAATTTATCCAGTGCTTTATAAATCAAAGAAGGAAGTGCTTTCGGGAGATTTGCAAATTCATACAGTAGTTTAGGGAGCATAACCATCTTAGAGACAGCCACACGTCCTGCAGTAGTTAAAGGTAAGGTATTCCAAAACACCACTTGGGACTTGGGATTTGAGGTTATTAAGTGCTCGGACAACATTTCCATCAACTGTGTCTGCTGTAGTTCTGTAAATATCAATACTTAATGTAACAGGTTTTACCCTAAACTGCATTAGACCGAATTGTAGTGTAGGGAGTGTGTATGTGTCATAAAAGGAAAAGGCCACTGATTTAGAAGCATTAAGGTACAACCCGGAATTTTGCCAAATTGTTCAAACAGTGAGGCAATAGGTGCCATATCTACATGTAAATCTGCAAAGTACAGCAACATGTTGTCTGCATATGCCGAGACAGACCCAATGGGATGCCATATGGTGCCATTATGTGTCGCAGTTGTTGTACCAGGTGTTCTAAAGCAAGCACGAACAGCAAGGGCGATAGCGGGCAACCTTGCTGCGTACCCTGATACACATTATACGTTGCAGAAATATTGGTGCCAGTCTTGGCCCTCGCCGTACAACTAGTATAAAGGAGCTTAACCCATTTAATAAAATCTGGGTGAATTCCATATTTAACCTGAGTGATCAGCATATACGACAAGCTTAAAGAATCAAATGCTTGACGTACATCTAAAGAGAGCCATCCTGCGTGAGGGGAGCTAGTGCGGGCAGAATGTAGAAGGGCACAAAGGCGACGTATGTTCAAGGAGGTACTGCGTTTAGGCACAAATCCACATTGGTCGGTATGAATTAGAGTGGGGAGTAAGGAGAGCAGTCGTGCCGCCAATAACTTACTAAGAATTTTATACTCCGTATGAAAGATTGATAGGGGCCTATATGCTGAGATATCCGTAGGAGTTTTATTAGGCTTCAACAGAGAGGTCACTATCGCCTCCCTGGTTGTAGGGGGCAAGGCACCCGCATCCAAACCGGTGGTGTACAGTTAAATCAGTTTAGGGACCATGGACGCTGTTAAGGTAGCATTAAATTCAATGGCGATCCCATCCAAACCCAGGGTTTTGTTACAAGCAATTCCTTGTATAGCACTGCGGATTTCAGGAGCGGACAGAGGGGTTGCTAAATCCACAGCCTGGGGTGGCGTGAGGATGGCAAGTACTACCACCTCCAATAGTGTAGTGAGTACGTCCGTGGCAACGAGAAGGGGGCAGCATACAGGGTTGTGTAATAATCAAAAAAAAATCCATTAATATCCACTTGTGTGGTAAGCAATTCATGGTGGTCATTATGTATGGCCAAAATAGGTGTAGACGAGGGTTGCGGCCTAATTACTTGGTTAATAGTGTACCAGATCTGTCCGAGTCAGCATGAGTATGCAGTGTATATGCATGCAAATCTATTACCCTCAAGCGTTCCAGTAAATCTGCATATCTGATCCTAGCTTCCTGGATGTCCAGCTCTTTCCCAACATCAGACTGAGCAGCTATTTCTAGCGCCTGCAATAAACTCTTGTGGTCTGTAAGATCACATATAGCTTCATGCTGAATCCCTTCCACCGTCCCCATGGAGACTCCTCGGATTATTACTTTGAATGCCTCCAGTTCAACAATCCTAGAGGAAGCCATACCCTTGTTGTCTGTAAAATAAGTGGTAATGGTGGTGCCTAAAGTATCCCGGTAAACTGGGTCTTCTAGCTGTAGTGGTTGCAGGCACCACGTGGGAATAGGCACAGGAATGCGACCCCAGTTAAGTACCAGCTCCAGAGGATTATGATAGGAGATGGCTTTACCTAAATATGTTGTATGCGCTAACATAGAGAACAGGTCCGGGGAGCAGAGGAAATGATCCAAACTTGTGTGCAAGGAGTGCGGGTTGGTCTAAAATTCAAGCATACCACTGTGTTGCATCCTCCATACATCTAACAGTCCCCATCCTTTCTTCCAATTAACTAAATTAGTTGCATGTTTAGTGGCAGCTACGTTGGACAAAGGGGGATGTGACCTATCAAGATCAACATCGAGCACAGCATTAAAATCCCCTCCCAATATCCATGGGTATTGGGCCCAGTCTGACAGGGCTCGTGAGAGGCGGGAAAAGATTGCATCTTGTTCAGTATTGGACACGTAAATTGACCCTAAGACCACCCTGGTGCTGTCCACAGTACCTTGTAGAAGTACATATCTCCCCTGATCATCAATCCTACAATCCATCAGTGAAAAAGGGACTCCTGCTCGCCGCCAACTCGCCGCTCCACGGGAGAAGGCAGAATAGATAGTACCATAATATTGTCCGCTCCATCATCCCTGTGCCTTGGCAAGCTCAAAAGAAGTTAAGTGTGTTTCTTGGAGACATACAATGTGTGCTCGACGGCGGTGTAATTGAGCAATCATCCGATGTCGCTTCTGTACAGAACCCATTCCTCATATATTCCAGGAGATGAAAGTATATGATTTTGCTACAGACATAGCATCCAAACACATGTCCCATCCCTCAGTCACCCCACATACATCCACCTTCAACATCGCCTAGAGCATCAAAAACAGATCAATAGCGTAAACAAAACAAAAACAGCCATCCAATATAGGGTCCAACGATTAAACTTCGGTCAACCAAACTGTGTGCAAACAAAGCACATAACACACTGAAGAAGAAAAAAGGCTTCACACCAGTGGGGTGGGCTGCTTACTGTAAATTCGTAAAATTCAGTTATAAAACGTACATTAACCCAGAACAGGCCGAGCCAGGGACCACATCATGAAAGCATACCAAGCAGCCTTCTAAGGAGCTGACCATTTCGTGAGTAGAATACAACACATGTGATATAGCATAAAATGTCAATGTAAAGATCAGTGTTTGCAATTGGGACGGACAATTACCAAGAGATCAAAGTGAAACATCTTTCCATATATCACAGGACATAACATATTTACATCACTTAATCAGCCAATGGATTGTTGCTAAGCTGTGTAGACACTGACGGGAATAACACCATACTGCCCCCAGAGTCCGAGTCCAAGGGTACTGATGGACTGGTGCTAATAGGTGCACCGGCGTTCGCAATGCTGAGGCCGAGCGGAGGGCCGTCCGTCTGCTTTCCAGCGCTGATTGCTGCGAAGGAGTATTTGGCACAGTACTCTGTGTAGTGAGCCCCTCCCTCTACAGCGCGGGTGTTAGGTTCGGTGCTCTCCCCAATGCACAGGAGCAGAATGTTGCAAGTTTCTTCAGTCACACACATATAGTAGCGTGTAACCGATAAAACCCAGAGGGGGAAAGGGGATGGGACAGAGAAGAGACAGCCACACCGCGTCTTCAGCTTCAAACGACTCCTATTCTTCTACTTCTTCTGGCTTGACAGGTAGGTTTTTAACTGTAAATGCATTAACTCATTAATACACACACACTCCTGCAATTTCAAATTTTTGTGTCACCTCCTGTTAACCTACCCTGTTTTGATGTGACCTATGCTTCTCTTCTATCTGGTGGTCTTATATGACTTCAGTAAGCTGTGAACTAAATGTAAAATGTATTCATTTTTTTCTCATCTAGTATTCCTAATAAAAACTCTTTTACTCTATGTTTGGTCGCTTTCTCACCAATTAAATGCATAGTTGAATTATAAACTGGATTCTGGATGGTAAGTGTATCTTTCTTTGTAATTATCCTTCTTCACCTTAATGTCTGTATTAATATTTGATTCAATATCCTCTGTAATTATCTTACTCTTTTTGAAACTAATATTCCCCTTGAAGTCACCTCACTTCAAGACTGATGCAATAACATAACCTTTCTATCTCATTTTTTCCTCAAAAAACTCAATGTCTAACTTCGTTTATATTCAGTACACTAAGAGCCTAGATTCGTCTCCTAGCGGACTTGTGCTGACTCTGAAAGCCTTCTTACTGTGAACTGTACCGTTTTGACAGGGAGCATGCTCAGCACACTTCAAGGATTGGCTGAATCCGCATAACTGCAGTTTTTACTTCTTCTCACACTGCGCATGCACAACTCCAAAAAATAACAGAACGGTCTTACTTGCACTAGGGTTCCTCTCTATCTTCTTCCCTGCTATGAAATATTTGAAAATGCCAGTGCAATGAAGTTTTCCCTAACCAACTTTGAAACTCTTGCTTCAAGACGTCCAACTCTCCTACAACATTCGGTGAAGTGCGCCAAAAAGCGGGCACGGCACCCGAAGCTAGATTATTGCTGCTGAACGCTAGAGCGCAAACCTGCTGCTCGGACCATGGACTCCCGGCGGCCATCTTGGAAACGGTAACTTCCGTGAATTTGTTTTGTCTGCGAACCATCTTTCTTTTTAACCCAGTCTTGTGGACTATTGCGCTTACAGAGAGCCTTTTAACGTTATGAGAACTGATATTCCTGACAGTACCCTCCCTCAAAGTACTTCCTCTCTGCTTGGGCTTGTTTGGGAATCTTTTATGAAATTCTCTAGTTAGTCGAGGGGAGTGAACATCTGAAGGCAATTCCCAAGATCTTTCCTAGGTCCATAGCCCTTCCAGTACAACAAATAGTACAATCGTCCTTTCTGAATTTTAACATCTAAAATTTGCTGCACCTCAAACTCTTCTCCTTTCTCAGTTTGGATTGGCTTTGGGGGTTTGTTGATCTGAAAATCATTCAACACCTTCTTTAATAAGGAGACGTGAAATACCGGATGAACTCGCAATCCCTTAAGCAACCGCAACTGATAGTTCAATGCACTTAATTTTTTCTCAATCAGGTAGGGACCTACACATCTTGGCTGTAATTGTCTAACTCCTTTAAGCATAAGATTCTTTGTGTTCAACCAAACCTTATCTCCTGCTTGTAATTCTGGTTCTTTCTGTCTCTTTTTGTCTGCATAAAATGTGTAACTTTCTTTTGACTTAGTTAAGTTCTCTGTGGCTGAACTATGTACTTGTGTCATGTGTTTAACTAAATCTGTTACTGCTAGAACATCAATCTCCTAAAAACTTAAAGACTGATTGGGATGCCTTCCAGTGTTTAGGAAAAATGGGGAGTAACCAGTGGAAACATTTTTTGCATTGTTATGCGCAAACTCTGCTGCCCACAAGTAATCTGGCTAATCACCCTCCTGATCCAATAAACACAATCTAAGGTACTGCTCTAATTCCTGATTGGTTCGTTCCATTTGGCCATCTGTCTCTGGGTGATAACTAGTCGTGTACCTGGTTTCGATGTTTAGTTTTTTAGTGAAGACCTTCCAAAAATGGGATAAGAATTGGGAACCCCTGTCTGATATTAAAATCTTTGGAACACCATGGGCTCGAACAATTGTTTAACTAAATGTACATGCCAGAGTCTTTGCTGTGGGCAACCCCTTTAATGGTACAATATGGGCCTTCTTAGTAAAGGCGTCTACACATACCAGTATTGTATCAAACCCTTGACTAGAAGGTAGGTCGACTATTAAATCCAATGTTACTGTATGCCTCGGGTAAGGTGGGGTTGGCAAGGGTTGCAGTAACCCTTTGGGAGCTTGCCGCTCTGGTTTTCCCCTTGAGCAGACCTCACATGTGGTCACATACTGACATACACCTTTAGTCATGTCTGGCCACCAAAAACGTTGTCTCACTAAATCTTCAGACTTGGAAATTCCTTTATGACCTGCCAAAATGCTATCATGACTTTCTTTCACTGCCTTTTGCTGCATTTCGGGCGTGGGCAAAGAGAGAGCTCCATTGTGATACAGTAATCCTTTTCGAATGTCTCATCTCAAATCTTCCTTCACCCAGTTCTCCATTTCTTCAAAGGTCATTAAATTCTGGTTTCTTCCTTCCAGAGACTCTTGCAAAACTGCTCTAATAACCTTTTCAGCTGGTATAATTGATTGATCTTTGACTTCCTCCAACACTCCCTTGGTACCCATTCTGGACAAGGCGTCAGCCTTACCATTTTGCGCACTGGGTCGATAAGTAATGACAAAGTCATAATCAGCAAAGTACAAGGACCAACGTAATTGTCTAGGTCTCAATGTTCTGGCCGACTTCAAAAATTTCAAATTTCTATGGGGAGTATAAACTGTGACCACATGTCTAGCACCCATTAAATAGTGTCTCCACTCGTTGAATGCATCTTTGATGGACACTACCTCCTTCTCCATTATAGTATAGTTAACTTCAGCTGCGGTCAATTTTTTCGAACGGAAAGCCACGGGGTGCAGTTGTCCTGTAGTCTTATGTCTTTGAGACAACACTCCTCCCAATGCCAGATTGGAAGCATCTGTTTCCACAAAGAAAGGCTCGGATGGATCAGGTTGAAGCAAAATTGGCACTGAAGTGAAATCTCTTTTTAGTTGGGTGAATGATTCCTCTGCTTCTTTTGTCCATTCGAACCTGACACCCTTCTTAAGTAATCTGGTTAAAGGAATCAACTTCTGGGAGAAATTTTGAATAAATCTCCTATAGAAATTAATGAATCCAATGAAGCTTTGAATTTCTTTCACCAACTTTGGAGATTCCCATCCTATTACTCCCTTGATCTTATTTCCATCCATGGTTATCACGTTTGGTGAAAGCACAAAACTCAGAAACTCCACTGTAGAGACTTTAAATGCACATTTCTCTAATTCAACCAATAGACTGTTTTCTCTCAATTTCAACAGGACCTTCTTAACATGTTCTTCATGTTCTTCTACAGTGTCTGAGTGAATTAGAATGTCATCAATGTATATGATTGCGTTCAGATCAATGAATTCTTTCAACACATCACTGATAAAATGCTGAAAGGCGGCTGGGGCATTGCATAAGCCATAGGACATTATTTGATATTCAAAGAGCCCATGCTTGGTTCTAAACACCGTTTTCCATTCATCTCCTTCAAAATTCTGACAAGATGGTAAGCCCCTCTCAGATCCAATTAGGTATAGACTCCTACTCCCTTCACCTGATCTAATAGGACTGATATTGATGGCAAAGGGTATCGATTCTTAATTGTTATCTGATTGATAGCCCTATAATCTATGCACGTTCTTAATTCTCCGCTCTTCTTCGGGATAAAAAACAGTGGAGAAGAGACTGGGGATTGAGACGGTCTAATGAATCCAGTTTCTAGGTTCTTTTGTATATACTCCTTACGATGTTGATCTTCTCATCCGTCAAAGCATAGATCCTACTGCATGGGAGATTGGATCCTGGTTCCAATTCAATTTTACAATCAAATTCTCTATGTGGAGGAAGCTTTGCAACTTCCACTTCACTAAAAACATCTTGGAACTATGTATACTCTTCTGGTAATTTTTAAGTATTTATCACACAAATTGTAGCCTCTCTTTCACTGAAATGAAACGCTGGAGTTTTCTCATGGTCTCTCTTACATTCTTTATGACAATTCTCCTTACAATATTCTGAGTTCATGATTATCGATCAAGCTCCCCAATCGATTGTAGGATTATGTTCCATAAGCCATGGCAGTCCCAATATTAATTAAAACTGCGGGGCATCTATTAGGTTGAATTGTAAGGTTTCCAGATGCCCATCTTCTGATTCAAACTCCACTGGTTCTGTATGACTCACAATGGGTCCCGATGAAAGATTAGTTCCATCGACTGTTCGAACTGCTTCACTTGTTTCCTTCTTGATTGCCCACAGACCAATCTTCTCAGCGAACTTCAAATCGCAAAAATTGCCTGTGGCTCCTGGATCTACCATAACAGTTACTTGTTCAAAATTTTCTTCCTGAAGCGTAAAGTCTTCATCATAACCAAATGCGGAGCTGCAGGTATTGCCAAGGTATGTGTTTCTGAAGCTCTCTCAGATTCAGCAACCACCAGTCCAACTCCACTTACTGGTGGTGCTAGGTGTTTTCCGACGGTGTTTGTTTGGGTTTCTTAGAACAATTACGAACGAAATGTCCAGTGCCTCCACAATAGAGGAATTGCTTGTTTACCCTTAGTCTTTCCTTTTCTTCTTTAGAGAGGGGTCCTCGAATTGTTACAATTTGCATGGGTTCTCCTCCACGGGTTGATTCATTTTCCTTGGTGCCTTCTATTCTTGCTCGATCAAATCTGGCCACACTTGGACGATAATCTCACTTTCTCTCTCCTCTTCTTTCATTTTGGCAGAAGTCAATTTCTAAAACCAAATCAATTGTTGCCGAAATCTACCGGGGTCTATTGGGCACTTGTGCCAAGGCATCTTTCAATTCATCTTTTAATCCGCGATAGAACACTGCTGCTCGTTTGTTCTCTGGTCATTCCATTTCTACTACCAACTTAGTAAACTGGGCTAAATAAGCAATCAGATCTCGAGTGCCCTGTTTAATTTCAAATAACTAATTGTCAGTTACTTGTGAGACTCTTCGTCTGTCAAAGATTTGAAGAAATTCCTTTTTTTTTTTTTTTTTAAATGTTTTATTTTTGTTGTTGCTGTCACATGTTATACAGTAACGTACATTAGATCTTGGTGCAGCGTCAACATTCAGCTGCCATAATCATTAGAGCAACTTTTCCTTTTTAATATTTTACCCCCCCAACTGCAACTTGCTACTTTCAGGGTGACTCCACGATTCTTAGCAATGGTCTATATCAACATCAGAGTGCCCAAATGCAACTACCAGGTCTCGGTTCAGATATACAGTTCAGTATGTTCATCTGTGGGCAAGTGTCCAGGGTTCTGTAGCATTCATTGTCTCCACATTTCACTTCCCCCTCCCTCCCATCAATCCAGACCTTCGTCATCCTCTGAGCTGTCCCCATCCTCTTCCTCGGGCAGGGGCTCACAGAGGTCTCCCCTATACTTGTTCCAGGGTGACCAAATCCCGTTCCATTTCCGAGGATTATGTCTCTGCTGATATACTGCCCGCTCGGTCAGCATAATCATATCCATATTTCTGCACCACTGCGCCAGTGTCGGCGTTTCTTGTGCCCCCCAGTTTTTCGCGATGTCACGTTTCGCCAACATTACACCTATGACCACCCACCTCTTCGCATGCAGTGAAAGATCTGTTGGGCCCCACACATTCAGGAGACAGATCCTGGGGTCTGGTGCAAACGGGTTCTGTAGGGCCTGACCGATCGTGCGCGTGACACGTCGCCAGTAATCCTGTATACGTGGACACGTCCATATAGTGTGGTATAGCGTACCCTCCTCCCCGCAGCTTCTCAGGCAGTGTGGGTGTTCTGCTCTATGTATTTTATACAGTGTCGTGCGGGTGTAGTAGACCCTGTGTAGCACTTTGAACTGGATCAATCTGAATCGAGTGGAAATACCCGCCTCCCTGGGCGAAGCCAGGGCTGCGTTCCAGTCTGCTTCATCTAGGTCCCCTATCTCGTCCTCCCAGTACTCCTTCAGCTTCCCTAGGGGGTCCGGCAGGTTATTCATGAGTTTCCGATAAGTGAGGGAGGTTGCCCCGGCCTCCATGTAGTCCGTAAGCAGTCGGTCCTCTAACGGAGCCGACTCCGGAAGCGTCGCACCAGTTTCTAGCACCGACAGGAGTGCGTGCCTGATTTGTATGTACCTGTATGTTTCGGTCTCCGCAAGGTGGTATTGTTCCCTTAGGGCCGTGAAGGAGAGCACACCCTCCCTGGTCCACAGATCGCCCACCGTGGAGATCCCAATGGTGTCCCATTGGTCGAACCCCCTGGAGCTGCGCAGGTTACCGAGGGCCTTGGCGTCCCATAGTGGCGTGAGCCCGGTGATCACTCCCTCCCATCCCAGCCGTCTCTGAGCTTTGTGCCATAAGGCTACAGTGTGTTTGGTAGGCCCCTCTAACTTCCTCACCATCCCTTTGTTATAGAGTGGGGCTAGCAGGGTGGACAAGCCTAGTTGGTGTCTATCCGCCCTGAACGCTGGGTCGTCTTGCGCTGCGTGGATCCATTGGTTAATCACCTTAAGGTGAGCCGCCCAGTAATATAGTTCAAGGTTGGGGAGGGCTATCCCACCGCTGTACCAGTCTCTGGCTAGTTTCAACTGTGCGACCCGGGCCGGTTTGTCTCCCCACAGAAGAGTGGACAGTTGGGCCGAGACGTGGCGGAAGAACGACACGGGAACCACTGCCGGCGTGTTTTCCAGAACATAAAGGAAGCGAGGGAGCGCCAGCATCTTGAAGAGTGCCGCTCTACCTAGCAGTGTTAAGGGGAGATTTTTCCAAAGGCGCACATCAGTCTTCAATTTGTCCAGCTGGGGCTTAAGATTCAGGTCAAGGAAGGTCGAGTGCTCCCTTGTAATCCGTATCCCTAGGTATTTGAAGGCGACACGTTCCACGAGTAATTGGCAGTCTCAGGCAGTGTTGGAAGGTCGCCCTTTATCATATATATCACGGATTTGGACCAATTGAGCTTATAGCCCGAGGCCGTACCGTGGCTTTCACATAGTGCTAGTAAGACCGGGATACCGTTCGTGAGGTCCGTGAGGTAGACGAGCATGTCGTCGGCATATAGGGAAACCCTATCCTCGCCTCCACCTTCCCATTGTATACCTTTCAGCAGCTGGGTGGTTCTGAGGATCGTGGCCAGGGGTTCTAGCACTAAGGCGAACAGCAGTGGCGAGAGTGGGCACCCCTGTCTCGTGCCCCTTGCCAACGGAAACTCCCTCGATATGTGTCCGTTTGCGGTTACTCTAGCCATGGGTTCGGCGTATAGCAGTCTGACCCACGATATGAACGTTGGGCCGATACCAGTGTGTTCCAGGACTGCAAAGAGATAGCGCCACTCCACCATATCAAATGCCATTTTGGCATCCAGCGACAGTACCGCTGCCGCTTCCTCCAACTGCGGGGCTCGGGCTAATACCCCATGCAGCCGTCGCAAGTTCAGCGCCGTACTGCGGTGTGGCATAAAGCCCGATTGGTCCGGGTGTATAAGGTGCGCCAGATGGGGGAGTAGCCTGGTGGCCAACAGTTTCGCCAGGATTTTACTCTCGGCGTTAAGGAGGGAGATCGGGCGATAGGATTCGCACTCCTCAGGGGGTTTGCCAGGCTTAGGTATTGCGACTATTGTGGCCGTGCGCTGATCAGGGGGCAATCGTCCCCGTCCCCGGCACTCCTGAAACATATCGAGCAATGGTGCGGACAGTGTCTCGGACATGAGTTTGTACCATTCTATTGGCACGCCATTGGGGCCCAGTGCTTTCCCGGGGTGTAGTGCTGTTATGGCTGCCTGTAGTTCTTCCTCCGTCAGATCGGAGTCGAGCTCGTCCCGTTGGTCTGGGGAGAGAGTGCGGGTCGGCACTCCCACAAGGGAGCTTTCTGCCATTTCCCGTGTGACCTCATAGTCAGGGGAGTATACGGAGTGGAAATGGTCAGCTAGTAGTTCCACTATTTGTGCCGGACAGGTATGTACCTCACCCTGAGAGTCCCTCAATTGCAATATCGCCCGTTGGCCTCCCCGCGCCCTTTCCAACCATGCCAGGAGCTTCCCAGCCTTATCGCCTATGTCGTACACCCTGCTCGCCGTTGCAGACATATTGTCTCGCACTCTGCGGCGCAGATAGTCGGAGTGACTCTGCTGGGCCAGTCGGAGTGTGTGCTGGGTGTCTCCAGTCGGGTTCCCCTCGTGTTCTCGTGTTGCCTTATCTAGTTGTACCTCTAGGTCTGTAAGTTCCTGACGTTGTGTGCGTCTGTGCTGTGCGATAACCGAGATTGCCTGCCCGCGGAGGACTGTCTTGTAGGCCTCCCACAGAACAGTAGGCGACTCCACCGACCCCACGTTCTCTGCAAGGTAAGACCGTGTACTTTTCTTCAAGGCCCTGGACACGCCCGGTTCTTTAAGGTAACCCGGGTATATAGGGTAAAGTCGTCTGTGGGATTTTCTCTGACTGGACAGAGTCAGTGTAAGCGGGGAGTGGTCAGAGATCCCTCTCGGCCTAATTTGGGAGTCAGTGAAAGTGAGGAGACCCCCCCCTAACGTCAGGAAATAGTCTATCCGCGACAGGCTGTCATGGACTGTTGAATGGTATGTATATTGCCTATCATCTGGGTGTAGCCGCCTCCACACATCCACTAAACCCTGCGCTTCCATGAAGTCATGAAATTTGGAGGGCCCTGGTGTACGCATGCGCGTCGGGTGGCGGTCTAGGGAGTCTTGTGCCACTGCATTGAAATCCCCCCCCATAATAAGATCCCCTTCAGGAAGATCTAACAGGAATTTCCCTAGTTCCGGAAAAGCTATGTTGTGTAGCGCTGGTGGGACGTAGACCGAGACCACATTCAGTGGCTTCCCCTCCCACTGGCCGTGTATCGCTGCAAAACGCCCCTGTGTGTCTGTTGCCGTTGATTGGACTATGAACCTGGATGAGCGATGAATTAATATCCCGGAGCCCCGGGACCCCTTTGTGAATCCAGAGTGTACTATCATGCTATAGCCTTTTCTGTCTAGGGCCTTTGTAGCTGTGCCGGTGAGGTGCGTCTCTTGTAGTAGGACCAGGGCGGGGTGCAGCCTCTTTATACTCTGCAGGACCAGCCCTCGTTTAACCTTGTCGCCCAGGCCCCTTACGTTCCAGGACATGAGGAGTAGCGGGGACGTCTGCCCTACATTAGTGTCCTCCCCCATTCTGTGTGAGTGTACGTCCTGTGAATTTACGCTCGGGGACGACCATGAGGTCCGTGCAGTGCCCCTGTGTGTTGCATTGTGACAATACCATCCTATACTCGTGTGCCCCATTGTAGCTATCCTGCCCCTGTGTAGAAACTAAAAACCAAAACCCCCTCCTACCCCCAACTCCCCCCTCCCTGCCCCCCTGCTCAACGGACTCAGAACTGCCCGTCCCCCCAACTCAGCAGAGTGCCTGATCCCGCCCCATAACATAGTACTTGCTCGCTGGGGTGAAGGTTTCTCCGTGGTCAGCGGCTCCCTTCTTCAGCTGCGGAGGCCTTTCCACCCAGTGTCCAAGGCGGCGTTGCCTGCTCATATCATCTTCCGTTCAGTCGGACCTGGCCGTGACTTATTGGTCCCCGTCTGCATTGTCCTCCTGACGGTCGGATAAAGGGGAATGTATCTCTAGATCTTCGTCGGTGGCTTGTGAGTTCTGTCGGGAGCCAGCTGTACGGTGTTTGTTCTGTCTATTTGAGCGACGAGGGCCCGCCGCTCTCCACCCCTCCAGCCAATCCTGCGCCACCTCCGGGGATTCAAAGAACCAAGTCTTGTTGTCCGCTACGACCCGAAGCTTGGCCGGGAAGAGCATCGAGTATGGGATTTCTCTGGCTCTGAGTTCTTTTTTGACCTCAAAAAAGGTTCGCCTCCTCCGTGCCACTTCGGCCGTGTAATCAGGAAAGAATGCCAGCGTCGCGTTCTGGATCTTAATGGGGGGCGAGTTCCTCGCCGCTTGTAGGATGGCGTCCCGGTCCCTGAAATTGAAGAGCCTCGCTATGATCGGTCTGAAAAAAAAACAAAAAAAAAAAAATGATCGGTCTGGGGTTAGCTCCTGTCTTGTGGCGTCCCCCCGGTACCCGGTGCGCCCTTTCCACTGTGAAAAAGGCGGAGAGTCCTTTGGGCTTCAAGGTGTCTTTGATCAAACTCTCCACATATAGGTCCATCGCCCTCGTGTCTTCCGATTCTGGCACACCAATAATACAGATGTTGTTCCGCCTCGAGCGCCCTTCCTGGTCATCGAGCTTGTCGCGTAGTTCTCTGTTCTCCTTCGAGAGGCGTTCCATACCAATCTGGAGTTCCGAGACGTCCTCGACCAGGGACTTGGTCACAACCTCCATATTGTTCACTTTCTCTGTCATTTTATGGAAGTCCGCCCTTATAAGTGTGATCTCGGCCGAGATCGACCCCACCGTGGCCTGTACCTGCGTGAGGGCCCGCATGACGTCATCAATGGTCGCTTTCTTGCCTCCGGTCACTTCGGTTGTCTTACTCGCCTGTGCTTTGGCGTCCTGTGAGGGGGAGGGGGAGCCGGGTTTGTCATACGCAAAGCGGTCCAGGCGTGATTGTGTCGCCCCTCCTTTATGCCCCTTGCCAGCCATCCTGGATTCTCCTGGGCCAAGCTATCTTCCTCTGTCGGCTGCCGGGGGTCTTCCCTGGGCTCCCGCTGTGGTTATGGGGGTAAGAGTGGTCCCCGTGAGGTGTTCCAGTGATTGTGCGGATCTGAACGGGCCTCCGGTGTGTGGTGGCCGGCCGGGTCACGGATTCATTGACGGGGCACGCAACCGAATGTCGCCGCCCTGGAGGACTCTCTCTGTCCCCTTCCAGCACCGCTTACCGCGATCCTGGCTCGGCGGAGCTTCGTGCCCGGGCCCCTGATGGCGATGGGGGGCCGGGTTGTTCCCAGATAGGACTTTCTGTGGCGAGGACGGGTGCCCCGCGCCGATGCTCTGCTGGTTCTTGGGCGGGAATGCCCTCGGGTCTGTTGCGCCTTGCCAGGCTCTCCGATCGGCCAGGGGGGGGGCCGCCGTGCAGACACTGAGGCAGCGCGGTTCCGCCGCTGCCAGACTCTGTGCTCTGGCCGCCGCTGCTGAAGATGGCGGCGTCAGCTCCCCCCGTCGTCGCTCCGGGCGCCGGAGTCCGTCCTCACCGAGCGTCCCCCTCACCTCAGCTGAGCCTCCCGACAGGCAAACCGGCTCCCCGCGGTCCGGTGACGGATGCTGGAAGGCTTGGTCTCCGAATACCTCGGCGCTCTCCGTGGTCGGGTGTTTCCGGCGGATGGCTGCCTGGCCCAGGCCACTTCCCGTCGGTGTGCCGCTCACTGTGCCTCCCGGTCCGGAGGTCGCCCACAGGCCCGCTCGGGGCACTGACCGTAACTGTTGTTCCCGACCTCGGATTGAGGTCCAGCGAATTCGAACTGCCGCCGCCTGGTCCTGGGCTTCGCTGCCTTCCCGCCTGGGAAGTTTTGTTACCGGATAGGTGTACGGATTGGATTGGGAGCCGCCTTAAACACGGAGCTCTCCTTCTAGGCTGCCGCCATCATCGGCTGCTAGCCACGCCCCCCCAAGAAATTCCTTTTTGAATTCATCCAAATTGTACAAGATAGGATCATTTCTGGTCCCCAAAGGCAGAGACCAAGACGCCCAATCCCCGCTTAAATAAGACAGGATAAATGCCACTCAAGACTGCCGGACGGCACATAAAGTGTAAAGTACATTGTGTCAGGAACACTTGAGACTTCTGTGGATCTCCATTGAAACGTTCTGATGGTGCCAAAGGGATTACAGGGGACAATGAATGAATGACTTGTGTAGTTATCCTAGGTTGGGGAACTGATGCATCATTGGGGTTCCCATCAGGGAAGACTGAATATTTTAAACTGGGATTGGACACTAGTTTACTCACTTGTATGGTCAAATCTGTAGTCTCTTTTCTTAACTCCCTATTCTCTTCTCTGACTGTGATCAATTCCCTTTGTATTCCTTCTAAGCTGTCTCCTAACTTTTTTAAGTCCAGACATTCCACCATTCTGCTCGGGTGCTAAATAAAACGAGGGCACTTCACTCTGTCAGGTTCGGTGCACTTACAATGCACAGGAACAGAATGTCACAAGTTCCCAATGCCTCACCAAATTCCTCAGTCACACGCATATAGTAGAGTGTAACCAATAAAACCTCAAGGGGCAAAGGGGATGGGACAGAGAAGAGACAGCCACACCGCGTCTGATTCTTTCTTCAGCTTCAGACCCCTCCTATTCTTCTGCTTCTTCTGAACTTGACACGTAGGTTTTAACTGGAAATGAAATACCTCATTTATACATAGATACTCCTGCAATTTGAATTTTTTGTGTCACCTCCTGTTAACCTACCCTGTCTTGATGTGACATATGCTTCTCTTCTATCTAATGGTCTTATATGACCTCAGTTTTCTGTGAACTAAATGTAAAATGTATTAATTTTTTTTCTCATCTATTATTCCTATTCAAAACTCTTGTAATATATGTTTGGTAGATTTCTCACCAATTAAATGCACAGCTGCAGTATAAACTGGATTCTGGATGGTAAGTGTATCTTTCTTTGTAATTACCCTTCTTCACCTTAATGTCTGTATGAATATTTTATTCAATATCCTCTGTAATTATCTTACTCTTTTTGAAACTAATATTCTCCTTGAAGTTACCTCACTCCAAGACTGCTGCAATAACATAACCTTTCTACCTCTTTTTTTCCTCCAAAAACTCAATGTCTAACTTACTTTATATTCAGTACACTAAGAGCCTAGGTTCGTCTCCTAGCGGACTTGTGCTGACTCTGAAAGCCTTCTTACCGTGAACTGTACCGTTTTGACAGGGAGCATGCTCAGCACTCTTCAAGGATTGGCTGAATGCGCATGACTGCAGTTTTGACATCTTCTCACACTGTGCATGCACAACTCCAAAACATAACAGAACGGTCTTACTTGCACTAGGGTTCCTCTCTATCTTCTTCTCCGCTATGAACTATTTGATCGCCGCCAGAACCCCCCCGTCCAGCTATCATGCTGCTACAGATTATCCCTCATATGAAGTACTAACCAGGACCACTCGCATTGAACTACTGAATTAACCATCTATTATCTCTCACGGAAAACGAAACCATTTGGGTAACGCTGTGCGTAATGCTTACTAAGGAGCCATCCTGAACAATCACGAGGCTTTGTGATTGTAATCAATTTCCAAGACAAACATGACATATTATTTTCTGTCCTGATGATGATGCAAGTATTGTGTAATTGCATCGAAACGTCGTCGACCTAAATGCACCATATGTTGATTTGACTTCATAATTTCTGAACAACAATGGGTTGCTGTGATTGTAAACTAGTCTGGATTACCAAGGATTGAGTACAGACCGCTTTTGAGCGTTTCTACATAATTGTTTGTGTCACTTGTTTTGTCCTTGTCTCTTGTGGGTCACAGGCTGTGCCCACTTTTGTATAACTGTCATTTATACGGAGTAACTTGAAAAATTGCATAATTAAAAAACCTGTCCGGCTGGGCAGAGGTCATATATACTATTAAGTATATGTCTATTATTTATTTGATCCTCAATGTCTAGGGTCCCCTGTTCTGTAAAATAGTCTACTGCCCAAGGACCCTAGTGTGATTCCTTTTGGGTTTCCCTTGTCGTGTCAAAACATTTGAAAATGCCAGCACGACAAAGTTTTCCCTAACTAACTTCGCGATGCTTGCTTCAAGACGTCCAACTCTCCTACAACATTCGGTGAAGTGCGCCACAAAGCGGGCACGGCACCTGGAGCTGAATGATTGATGCTCAGACCATGGACTCCGGTGGCCATCTTGGAAACGGTAACTGCCGTAAATTTGTTTTGTCTGCGAACCATCTTTCTTTTTAACCCAGTCTTGTGGACAATTGCGCTTACAGAGAGCCTTTTAACGTTATGAGGCCTGATATTCCTGACAGCGGGAGACGCTGTGGCTTCGGCTGTAACTGTGTAGGGCGTATAGCACAGGCAGTGTCCGGGAAGTTCATATCCAACCACTCCCATGCACTGTCTGGGGTCTCAAAGAAGCAGGCATGTTGATTATGAATAATTTTGAGTTTAGCAGGGAACAAAAGAGCAAATGTTAACCCTGCAGTGCGGGCACGGGCCTTGACCTCCATGAACGAGAAACGCAGGTGTTGGACTGTCAGTGTATAGGCCGAAAAAATTGATATTTTGGTATTATCAAAGAGAATAGGGCCACCTTCTTGTATTATTTGTAATATATGATCACAAGCCCTGTAATTGAGGATTCTGGCCAATAGCAGTCTAGGATTAGCACCAGGGATAGGTTTGCGCATAGGTACTCTGTGGGCCCACTCTACCGTGAAGTGTGCCGATAGGCCGGTGGGGGCCACTCTGGTCTGCAACCACTCTTCAATGGAGGTCATAGGGTGTTGACCCTGTGCTTTCTCCGGCAGTCCAACTATACAGAGGCTGTTGCGCCTGGCCCTACACTCTGCATCATCAGCCCGGGCCTGCAAGGACTGTTGCTGCAGGCGTCGAATGTGTGCATCATGCCCCTCCACCTGAGGCTGCAGTGCTAGAACTGAGTGGTCAATATCTTTCACTTTATCCGCCAGCTTTTTATGATCATCCTTTAGCAGATTCAATTCAGTGGAGATAGTACCAATTTGTTGCGCTATAGTGGCACGAGATTCACTGATCTCCTGGAGTATCACATCCAGTTTGTCAACGGGAGGAAGAGTAGTGACCCCCTCATCAGTCCAAGAGGATTGTATAGAGGATGTCTCAGAAGATGGGGAGCCAGCCTGCTCCGAGTCTGGCACTGCTTTTGTTTTGTTTCTGCCCATGACTGATCTCAGCCACAATCCCAGCACCTCAACAAGGGGATCCACTATGAGCACCAGGAGGTCCGTTTCTGCTGAGGTACCATAGAGATCACAGGACACTCAGGGCCAATAGGCAAGGACGAATATGGATAAAAAGCTGAGGTCAACGCCCATCACTGTATTGACTTCCAGCAAGGACCACCAGCAAGGACCACCAGCCCCCGTTCGGTATTTCAATGCACTATATGTTGAGGACAGCACGCAGAAAAGAATGTGGGACTAGAGCCCCTAGTCAATATGCAGTATTCGGGCCCATACAGGCCTACAGCAGGGGAAAGCAGCCGCTCTATAAGAACCCCAGCGATCTTATCAATGTTCAACAACTGCACCATAGGCCAAGCGTTATCCAGGGGGTCACTGAGAGGAGTTCAGGCACTATGGTCTTTAGCCACCCCAAGCCACCGCCTCTAGCTCAGGGTCAGCCTCCAATGTAGTAGTATGCGCTTGCCAGGTAAGTCAGAGCCCACTCCAACCATATGACGATCCCCACAATGCGTAATCCTGGTTCCACAATATTGTGCCCGGTCGGGGAGAGAGGTGTTGATGCAGACTGGCTATAATCTAGGTCTCACCAGCATTAGAACTGATCATCACGTAGTCTTCCGTAGAAGAGCTCAGATCTGGCACGGCAAGCACACCCCCGCACACCACCAACGGGCAGTCTGGTGGTGAGGGGTGGCACTCACCGCACGACAATGAAGCTCCCGGAGGCTCAAGCGTCCCTCCACCGCACACAGGTCCATCCAGGGAAGCACTTCTGCAGTGCGGCCAGCCCAGTCCCACCGAAGGAAGGGCAGCAGCTCTAGAGGGGGCCGCAGGTTTGTCCATGTGTCTCCTGTGGTCTCCCGACTTAACCTGTCATCCGCCAAAAGGCACAGCAAATCACCACCGGATGCCCGATCACTGTCAGGTCCACAGAACCTCAGGCTCGAATCCGGTGCCTCAAGTAAATAAGCATGCCGTTGTCAGGTTCCAGTCGGCTGGGCAGGTTTCAGTGTAGCTCGCTGCTCCAGAGGCCACTCCCACTCTGCAAGCCCGCTGCGAATCTGGAGATCTCAGTGGGTCGCACTCAGTGTGCGAAGCAACCTCGCTTCTCTGGATAGTGGCAACATGGTCCTGCCACCGTCCGCCGCTGCTCTTGAGGTCACCAATCTGTATGCCACAAAGGGGTAACAGGATAATGTACGGATTTTGGCACCCTTGGCCCGGAGCTCGTTGCTTATGCGACCGACATCATGGGTTGCAAACCATGCCCCCGTCCCTGGCTAGACCTACTTGTAACAGTGCGGACAGCGGGGTGGGGTAAGAAAGATCAGCTTCTGGGCGAAGGTAGGGCACCCGAGCGTTGGCCTTAAACCAGTGTCTTGAAAAATTGCTTTGGATGACCACATAATGAATACAGAAGTTGGGAACCCCGACCCAGCCCTCTCATACAGTTGTGTCAGAACCTCCCAGTTGATTCCAGGCTGTTTCCCCCCCACACCAACCGAATTAGAAGTGTACGAAGGGTGGCAAAAAAGGACTTTTTTAAGGGTATCTTTATGTTCTGAAACAAATACAAAAATTGCGGTAGTACCACCATTTTTATTAGGGCTATTATTCCTGCCATTGCTTGAAGGTCCCTTTTCTCAGTCAGCCGCTATGTTGTGTCTCTGTCCTTGAAATTTAGAAGTCGGGCCATAATCAGACGAGGGGGACAGCCCGGGTTTGGACGTGGTCCCAGAGTGTGGTGAGCACTTTCTATTACAGAAGTGAAAGTGAAGGACTCTCGGCCAAACAAGTCTGTTAGAAGTCTCTCCACGAATTCATCCAGGTGGCCCGTATTTGTGGATTCTGGAAGCCCAAGTATACAAATGTTATTCCGTCTTCCACTGGCTTCCAACTCTTCATTATTGATGGCTATACTTTTAAGTACTCATTCCATCCTTTTCTATCTTCTTGCTGGTCTGAGCTGTGCCATCTTCTAGGTCTGATATTCTGCCCTCCGTGCCCTCCCGGAAGCCCGCACGAAGCTCTGCTAATAGTGCACCGTTCCCTGGGCTGTCTTGAGGTGGTGCAGTGGCGTCCCCTCCCTTTGCCATGACCGTACCTGTTGATTCCGATCCTCCATCTAACTTCTCAAATGGGAGCTTCTTCTACCACGGCTGTTACATTCTCTGTATATACTTTTAGTATTTCCCATGTAATTGTAATGACATTGTGTACTTTTAATTATGGCACATGCCATGCAGTTGTTGTTACATCATATTAGAACTGTTGCTTTGACATTCTTACCTTGGTCTTGGCAACAGCAGTACTGTGCTCCTTTTATTAAAACAGACTTTTAACTTCTTTGGACTTCAAGATCTAGTTTTATTGATAACTTTACATTGGGGACAAGGGACCCTGTACCTGCTACATTCTGGAGCACAGGAGCGGTACTATTTCTTTTGGGATTGGACTCTGACTTAAACGCATAGTTTGGAAATAAATGCAATATTATTGATATGGATGAACTACTTATTTTATTCATCATTGTTCTTTTCTGAGATTTTAGGGTGGTTATTTACCTTTGATATTGAATTTTCTTTTTTTTATTTGTTTTTATTGAAACCATAAGCAGGGCATATTACAAGCAAATGGCATCCAGATTGGGCATTATGGATTGCAATAGACAGCAGTGACAACACACATATTGTTAATACATGACGTAGCATAGTTATCCTTGTTGACACTTTTCGGGAACCCGCCGCCCCTTCCCTCCCCTCATTCCGACTCATCATCCCTGTCCTGCATGGGTGGTTCACAGAGAAAGCCTCTGAATTTGTTCCAAGCACCCCACACTTTCTCCCATTTTCGGGGGCATCCACGGTGCATGTATACCACTCTTTCCGCCATCATAGCCGCATCCATATCCTTGCACCATTCTCCAAGTGTTGGCCCCTCCACGGACCCCCACTTTCTGGCAATATTACATTTGGCACACATTGCACACAGTGTAACCCAATCTTGAGCAGAGTGGGAAAGATCATTCGGCTCCCATACATTCGGTAGGCAACATTTCGTTTCCGGGACAACCAACACCTCTACCACCTGTGACAGTGTTCGCATGACTTTGACCCAGTACGCTGCAATCTGGGGGCATTTGCATATAGTGTGAAAAAAGGTTCCCACCTCCCCACAGTTTCTCAAGCAAAAAAAGTGTGTGGCCCTCCCTATGGTGTGGAGGGTAACTCTGGTGTAGTACACGCGATGAAGTATCTTTAGCTGCACTAACTGGAGTCTCAAAGGTATGGCTACTTCCCATGGGGATGACAGCGCCGCCTGCCAGTCCGCATTGTCGATCTCACCCAAGTCAGCGGACCATTTGCGCTTAAGTGTCAGCGTCGGGTCTGGCATGTTATTGATTAGTTTACGATAAGTGAATGAGGTCGCCTTTTTGGGCATGTGCTCAATCAGTAGACTGTCATCTAAAGGGGTGGCCTCCGGTATATTGGTGCCAGGTGAGAGAACCGAGCCAAGTGCATGACTGATCTATATGTACCGAAACCTCTCGGTGGGTGCCAGCTCATATTGGGTCCTAAGCTGTTTAAACGACACCATTGCACCCTTCTTCCATAAATCCCCCACCGTGGAGATACCTATCAAGTCCCATGCCCGGAATCCCTTGCTGTTTTGAAGTCGCCCCAGCTGTTATGTTGACCAGAGTGGAGTCATTTGAGTGATAGTACCTTTGCATTTGAGACGCACCTGCGCAGCATACCAGATGCCAGTTGTGTGTGCCGTCGGTCCAACGAGGGAGGAAGATATGCCCTTATCATATAGTGCGGAGAGAATTCCTGCTTCCCCCAGCCCCTGCCTGTCTGCTTGGAACGCTGGTTCCGTCTGAGTCATGTGTAACCATTGATTAATTATCTTCAATTGGGCTGCCCAATAATATAACTGAATATCTGGAAGAGCTATTCCGCTGTCGTACCAGCCCCGAATCAGCTTTCCCCGTGCTATGCGTGCCGGTTTGCTTTCCCAGAGCAGGCCGAGACAACAGCCTCTATCTTCTTGAAATACTTTAGTGGAACGGGAAACGGGGTGTTCTCTAATACATATAAAAAACTTGGGAACGTCATCATTTTAAAAAGGGCTGCCTTGCCCAGTAGAGTCAGCGGCAGGTCATGCCAGTGTTCTACATCGCGCCCAAACCGCTCAAGGGGGGGGGCATCAGATTTTTGGGGAGAAATTCCTCTGATCTGGGTGTCACCCAAATATTTAAAGGAGTCCTATGTGATTTTGAGTGGGCAGTCTACCGGGAGCAGTGGGGGCGGTACTCGCAGGATAAATAATACCGATTTGGATCCATTGATGGTGTACCCCGACCGAAGATTTTGCAAATGTTCAAAAGTGATAAAATAGAGCGTCTGGGGGAGATCAGGTATAGGAGCACATCATCTGCATACAAAAAGATGCAGTATTCCCAGGTTATTGTCCATTTAAGTCCCCGAATCATAGGGTCTCATCGAATCCAAGCTGCCAATGGCTCCAGTGCCAGAGCAATCAGCAACGGAGACAGCGGACAGCCCTGGCGTGTGCCTCGCGCCAGTGGGAAGTCTCTGGAGAAATGCCCATTCGCCGATACGTGTGCCAGAGGGTGCGAGTATAACAAGTGCACCCATGAACAAAATTTGGGGCAGAAGCCTAGATATTGGAGGACGGCAAATAAATAAGGCCATTCCACCATGTTGAATGCCATCCGAGCATCGAGGGAGAGGATAATTGCTGGTTCTTGAAGATATGGCATGTGTGCTAGCCCTGCCTGTACTCTTCTGAGGTTAAGTGCAGTGTTCCTATTGGGCATGAACCCGAACTGGTCCGGGTGAACCAGGGTCTCAAGGGGAGGGGTCAGGCGTATGGCAATCAGTTTAGCAAGAATTTTAGCTTCAGCATTGAGCAAAGATATCTGTTGGTACAAGGAGCAATCGTCCGGGGGTTTACCAGGCTTCGAGACCGCAACTATCCTAACAATTCGTTGATCGCGTGGTAGCTCCCCTGCCTTCAAACTGTCTGAGAACATTTTTAAAAGATGTGAGGTAGTTAGATCAGATGTTCTTTTATAAAGTTCAATGGGTATTCCATTGGGTCCCACAGCTTTTCCAGACTTCAGGGAATGGATGGCAGTCTGCTGTTCCTCAATCGTGAAGTCGTCTTCCATTGAGAGAGCCTCTTCCACTGACAGAGCAGGCATTTTGATATCTTTTGATATTGAATTTTGAGCATTATTAATATTTTCTGGATTTGACTTCTACTAATCTGGAATTCATGGTATCTACATGAATAATCTGTTTATAATATTCTTCACCGCTCTTTTCTGGACCTTCTAACTTATTCCTGGACCGGTATTCTAATTTTGAACAATTTGAGCATTTTTTTGTGAATTTGTATCGTTCGAGTCATCGTTACCTGCTCGTGATCATCCTCGTGTTTGGTTTTGTAAGTCACGCTGTTCGCCCGATGCGCACGTTACCATAGACACCTTTGTTGATGTTCTACTTCCACCGACTGAGGAAAAGATGTGGGAGTCATTGGTAGCACGCAGCGCGATTTCAACATCGCTTCTACGTCGCGTCAACGTCATCACGCTCTGCGGCCATATTTGTTTCTGTTTCCATGGAAACGACCAGCAACAATTCGCCGATGCGCACGGCAGCGCATCAAGTTTAATTCCCGTGATCCTCAACCACGGTTTCAATATTTTGCCGATGTGCACAGCAGCACTTCAATCTTTATTTATATTGCCGATGTGCAGGGCAACTCATTGAGTCTTGGCACATCGCATTTGTGTACAGCGCCATATAGCACTACAACATTCAGCTGAGGAAGATTGATAGCATATTTTCATCACAAGAATACTACACCATTGTGCACATCACTGATGCACACAGCCTGTATGGTATTTACTGTTGAACTGTTTTATTATACAATTAGTATTATTAAGTCCAATGTTCTCCTTTTCTTCTCCTTTATACTAAACTCATAGCAAGTATTTATTACTACATGTAGTATTTTATTTATTTAGTGTGTATTTTCTTTTTTATTTTGTTTTCATCAACATGCAATTCGACCCAAGTACAAAGTTTTTACAAGCTAAAGGTGAACCTCCAATTCCATGGTCTAGATGGAAGGAGTCATTTTTGACTTATTTAAAAGCAATTGATGGGGAAAGAATGGGCAATGAGAGGGAAAAGTGTCTTATTACATTGTCTTGGCTCTGAAGGTCAAGCTATATTTAGAACCCCACCTGTTGCAAGTGGAGATTTTGGCACTTTTGATGAAGCACTTATGTGTATTGAAACTCGTTTTAAACCTACAACTAGTATAGCGCTCAATGGGTGTAAATTCTATACTAGAGCTCAGAGAGAGGGTGAAACATTTGAGGATTTTTTAACTGCTCTCAGGAGTCTTGTAATTTTGTGTAATTTTGGCAATCTTGCTGATGAAATGATCAGGGACCAAATTATTGTAAATGTAAGGAGTTAAAAAACCCAAGAACAGTTGTGGATTTTAGGAAATCCTAATTTGAATGACACAATTTCCACTGCAATGGCTTTCGAGAAATCTGATAAATGGAGGAAGACTATTGAAGAGGTAAATGCTACAGGCGACAGTAGCAAAAGTATCAATGAAGTATGTGTTGTTAAAAAAATGTTTACCAAGTCTCCTCACCAGTATAATAGAGATATGTAAAATATTGTTTGCTAAAGGTGTGGAAGTACTAATCACGTAGCGTCATTTAAATTTTGTCCTGCCATAGGAAAAGAATGTATCAAATGTGGTAGAATTGGACATTTTGCTAAGGCATGCAAGGATGATCGTAGAAGGACTGTTGATGCTCATAGAAGTGTAGGCTCCAAATGTAATGATGTTTCCGTTGTAAGAAGTGCTAACTATTCTGATGAAGACCTGAATATGGTAAAAGTTATGGTTGTGTTTCTTGTTGATGTGTGTTCTTTAGAGGAGATTTTAAGTTCACCGAAGTGTAGTGCTAAATTTTTGAATGAGGATTAAGATCTTATGGCAGATTCTGGTTCACCATAGACCATTATAACTGAAAGTTATTTTGAAGAAAATTTTGGCAAAGTCTTGTCTGTTAAGGATGTTTCTAGTCCTGATATTGTGGCTCAGAGCTTTGACGGTTCTACTATTGACCTGGCAGGGTATGTTGCTTCAGGAGTTGAATTTAAAGGAAGGTCAGCTTTCATTGAAATATATGTTGCTAGAAAAGGTGTAAATGTTTTAGGATGGCGAAATCAATGGAGACTAGGAATCATTCTTAATCCACGTAATAAAGAGCCTGTTATGGTAATAGAGGGGAGTAATATTGTTGGAGTCATGAGTGTAGGTGTTGTTCCAGTTCTGGTTCAAAAAAGGTTTCCTGAGGTGTTTTCTGACACATTAGGGAAACTCAAGGGCTTCACTCATGAAATTAAATTAAAAAAGGGGCTCTCCTGTCAAACAAAAACTTAGGAATGTGCCCATTAATGTGAGAGATGAATTAGGGAAACTTTTGAGAGATATGCTGGATGAAGGAGTGATTGAAGAGGTGGAATCATCAGAATGGGTTTCTCCGATTGTTTTGGCACGTAAATCTGATAATTCATTGAGACTGTGTGTTGATCTTCGTGCAGTTAATGCTAACATTTTGATTGATTGTCATCCCTTACCAAACATTAATGAGGTTGTGAGCATGTTGGGAGGGGCCAAAGTTTTCCCCACTTTGGACCTTAGGTCGGCCTATCATCAAATTGAGATAGCCAAAGAATCTCGCCACTTGACTGCTTTTATCACGCCACAAGGTTTTTTCCAATTCAAGAGGATGCCTTTCAGACCAGCTTCTGCGGCGTCTGCATTTCAGAGATCCATGTGCCATCTGTTCAAACAAATGGAGTTGTGTGTAAAATGTTTTCAAGATGACATTTTAAGCTATTCACCAGATGAAGCAACTCATTCGGAACATCTTAAAAGAGTATGTAGGATTCTCAAGGATTTTGGACTCACACTAAAGAAGACCAAATGTACATTTTTCCAAGAATCTGTTGAGTATTTAGGACATACACTTTACAAGGAGGGTGTTGTTCCCAAAAGGTCACTTGTTGATGCTATACTTAGAGCACCCTCCCCTGACTCTAAAGAGAAGCTTCTTTCCTTTTCAGGACCTTGCGAGTATTATAGTTTATTCATAAAAGATTTTGCTTTAAAAATAAAATGAGAACTAACGAGGAAAAATGTTGAATTTGTGTCGGGAGAAAACCAACAAAAAGCGTTTGAAAACATTAAGGCAGAAATGGTTGCTACACCGTCTCTTAAACCCTTTTGTGTTGGGAAAACATGCATACTTACCATAGATGCCAGTCTGTATGAACTAGGATGTGTGTTGTCGCAGCATTCTGGGGAGGATGAATGGAATGTGGCTTTCGCCTCACGCACGTTGAGTTTGACAGAGAGATAATATGCTGTCATCGAAAGAGAGTTGCAAGCGTGTCTATGGGGTGTGGAGCATTTTAGGAATTACATTTGGGGTGCACAATTTATTCTCAAAACGGATCATAAACCTTTGATTACTATTTTAGCTCCAGGTGGTGGTCTTAACGCCACTGCAAGAATAGCTAGGTTAATGTCGGGTTTACAAGAATATACATTTATTGTTAAATATGTTCCAGGAAAAGTGAATGTCACAGCAGATTGTTTATCTCGTCTTCCCTGTGATGGTAACAACAATTCATGTAAAGAGGAAATTGTTGCTAGCATTTCTGAGGTATTATCAGACAGATTTGGTGCTATTTCTGAAGAATTGTGGAAGAAAAGTATGAGAGAAGATTAACTTTTACAGCAAGTTGTTAATTATACCTGTGTTGGTTGGCCTTCTAAGAAGGACAATTCTGATGAGTTTTTTCCATTTTGGAAAGTTTCTGATGAGATTTTTGTAGACAGAGATTTTATTTACAGACAAGGAAAATGCATTCCACCTGTTTCTTTATGTGACACCATTTTAACTATGAGTCAAGAAAGGTATGTCATCCATGAACAGGCTTATCAGATCATTCTTTTGGTGGCCTGGATTAGACAGGTATGTGGATAGGATGGTTAGAGAATGTCCTGAATGTGTGTGCAGTGAGAAATCTCTCAAGTGTAATCCGGCCCGCTCATTCCAGTCAAGTGGCCTGATTATCCGTGGCAGAAGGTTGGTTTAGACATTGCTGGCCCTTTTAACTTTCCACCACAGGATTGCTGGTTTGCCATTGTCATGGTGGATTATCATTCTAAATGGCCTGAGGTAAAGTTAGTTCCACGTGTTACCACCAGTAGTGTTGTCTTATTTTAGAAAGAAGTTTTTGCCAGGGAAGGTAGTCCTGAGGTTATTATATCGGACAATGGTGTACAGTTGAAATCGTATGAGACGATGGAGTTTTTAAAATTGCATAATAGTCTGCATATTACCACATCTCTTTATGAACCTCAAGGGAATGGTCAAGTGGAGAGGTTCAATAGGGTTCTCAAGCAAGACATACTTTGGGCACGGAATGTTGGTGCAGATTGGAAAGACAAATTAAGGGAGAAATTATGGTTATACTGTATAACTCCCCATTCAACAACCGAAGTTTCACTGTTCCGTTTGCCCAAGGGTAGAGATCCAGTTTCTAAATTGTGCCCTTGGTGGTTTAAGAAAGTTGTCAGAGTTCAGACTTCTGAATAAGATAAAGTAGGGTAGAAGAAAAGCAACTAAAGAGTAAGAACATTTATGATCTTCGAATGGAGGTTACGATACCTACATTTGTTGTTGGAGATTTTGTTAGGATACGGAAACCTGGAATTCTTCTTAAGCATGATACAAAATTTAGCAGACCCATGAAAATTCTCAAAGTCAATGATAATAGTGTGTTCACTCAAGATGGACAAGTTTGGAATGTGAGCAGTGTTTCTAAATGTTCTATGATTCATTCTTAATGTTTCTAAGGAAGGAGATGTGTTACATTCTCTGTATATACTTTTAGTATTTCCCATTTAATTGTATATGGCCCTTTTAATGACACTGTGTACTTTTAATTATGGCACATGCCATGCAGCTGTTGTTACATCATATTAAAACTGTTGCTTTGACATTCTTACCTTGATCTTGTCAACAGCAGTACTGTGCTTCTTTTATTAAAACAGACTTTTAACTTCTTTGGACTTCAAGATCTATTTTTATTGATAACTTTATGTCTGTGCTTGAAATTTAGAAGTCGGGCCATAATCGGACGAGGGGGAAGCCCGGGTTTGGATGTGGTCCCAGAGTGCGGTGAGCTCTTTCTATTACAGAAGTGGAAGTGAAGGACTCTCGGCCAAACAAGTCTGTTAGAAGTCTTTCCACGAACTCATCCATGCCGCTCGTATTTGTGGATTCCGGAAGCCCAAGTATACAAATGGTATTCCGTCTTCCTCAGGCTTCTAACTCTTCATTCTTGAAGGCTATACTTTTAAGTACTCATTCCATCCTTTTCTATCTTCTTGATGGCCTGAGCTGAGCCATCTTCTAGGTCTGATATTCTGCCCTCTGTGATGTCTAACCTGCCCTCGTGTTGATAAAGCCTGGCTCCCATCTTGTCTAGTCTACCATCTAGTGCATCAAAACTGGTATCCAGTGCCTGGAAGCCCCCACGAAGCTCTGCTAATAGTGCATCATTCCCTGGGCCGGCTTGAGGTGGTGCAGTGGCGTCCCCTCTCTCCGCCATGACCGCACCTGTTGATTCCGATCCTCCACCCAACTTCTAAAATGGGAGCCTCTTCTACCATGGATCGCTCTTTCCCATGGCCTTCCAATGTAGACCCCTCAGCGTGGGTTAGATATGTTTTGTGCTCCAGGCTGTAAGTGTCACCTTTGGCGGGGTACGTCCTGTAGTTCACCTCATTATTGAGTGTTACAGTAACTGGCAGTTGTGGGGCATCTCAACCTGTGGCTGTTGTCAATTATAAGATCTGTGGCAACCTAGTATGCCTTGTCAGGAGAAGCGGGTATGTGGACTAGTGTGTGGGGCTCAGCACAGTTTCCATGGAGGTTGGGGATGCGGCAGCAGATGGCATGGGTGAACCAGTACTTTTCCTTCTCTTCTCAGCGGGCCACAGGGACCAGATGCAGCGAGCGTTAGCCGGGGCCAATGAACCCTCTGCTTCCTTGCGTGAATCTGCACGGCATCCGGCCCCTCTTTGCCCGAACTGTGATAATCTCAGCCTTCCGGGAACACTTGTTTCTGGAGGCAGAGCTCCCGGCTGAGACGGTGCTCCTCTTCTGCTTCTGGGGGGGTCTCGATGGGGTGAAGTCCTGAGTCTCTTGCTGGGATGACGTGTGCGGCTGGAAATCGATGTCCCCACTTCCTCGCAACAACTAGGCCTCGTTACGTAGGTTCCTGATCGGCGAGCTGGGGTTCCTGAATCTTGTCGTTCGTTCTACCGCTGGGCAGCCCCTCACATCTGGGTTGCAGCAGTTGCTGTTGTGCTGGGTTTTTCACATTCTGCCGCGGTAAAGCGAGTTTTTCGCCAGGGACTCTGTGGATCTCCAAGCTATGTGGCCGTCTTGGTCCGCTGCTCGGCCACGCCCCCAACTCAAAACCTTACTTGATAGCTTATGTAAGACAGGTTTCATTAAACTTTTGAGTTCTCTCTGTGGTTGTAGCCTCTGGTTAGATCTACAAAGTGTTTTGTAGATTTGAGATTATGCATTAATTTCGGAGTTTGAACGGGGCTATATATCGATGGGCAGCCACGCTTTGTCTAAGTTGCATGCAATTGTAGCGCCACTTGATGGCACATTGTTTTTCCTAACTTTAGATATGGCAAATTCATACCATTATAAATGGCACTTGATGAGGATTCTAAGGGGCATGTGTTCAAGCCCCTATCGCCACCACAATGTCACTATTACCAACGTTGTGGTGAGCATAGTGGCTGCTCCTTATTTGCAAGGCACCATTAAGCCACTTAACGTGGCTTAACGCTGCCTTGTAAATAAAGCGACCATCACAACCCCTTTTGTACCGCCTTGTAAATAAGGCCCCCTTTCACGCTATGGTAGTGTGAAAAGGAGGGGAAGTGGGTATTGCGGTGGGTGTTCCACTGCAACACCTATTCATTTTGATGCTGCCCCTATGTACAAGGGTGGCATAAATAGGATGCAGCGCCAAAATTAAGACCAGGTAAATCCTGGTCTTAAATTGGCGAAACGAGAAGAAATGCATTTTTTTCCCTCGTTTTTGCTTTTTCCATGTGTGCTGCCTTGTGCAGCACTATTGGAAAAAGCAAATTGCCATGGCTTGTTTATGTACAGGGAGGTGTCCCTTCCTGTACATTAACAACCTTTTTTTTAAAAATGCCATTTTGTCACTTTCATGTGTACTGCATGAAGCAGCACACATGAAAGTTACAGAATGGCATTTTAGGATTGTTTATGTGCAGGAAGGGGCACCTTCCTACACGTAAAAAATCCTCCTCTGCACGCAGCCACCCTTGCAAGGTGCAAGGGTGCCTACGTTGGTGCTAAATTGCTAAACTTAGCGCCATCGCTGAGGGAAACGCAAGGCTGCACCACATTCTTGTAAATATAGTTCAGCCTTGGGTTTCAGAAGAGAGAGGCGTTAAGCCAGGAAGGCTAAAGCCTCTCTCCCCCACTTCATTGTACATATGGCCCTAAATATCTAACGGCCTTAGCATCGGGTGTTAGAATGGTGGGCTGAGTGACAGCTGAGGTCTTTGCTGAATTTCTGGGTTAAGTGTTTTATTGGGAAGGTATATCAAGAAAACAACATTAAAGGGGGAGGAGGCCAGATTGAAGCAGCTCTGCTAACAAATCCCCTGAATTTAAATTCATCAGCTTCCCAGACGTGGATAACTCTTCGATCTGCCACAAGAAGCCATGTGATATATAAAAAAATCTGAGACGCAGCGCAGAAGTCCCTAGAATACTGAAACTGGACACCTGTGATTATGTCAAGCAATACTTACCTCAAAGGGGTGTGCTCTTAATTTAGTTTAGATTAATTAAATAATTCTAGGCAGTGCACAACAGGCAGATAGGGAAAATGCTTGGTCCTTCCCTCTCCCATTAGATGTTTTTGTTTTGTTACTGATGAAGGCTGTAACTGTTCTGGTCAGTGTCGTAGTACTAAATTCTGAGTGCCATAGCGTTCCTCTTCATTTACAACTAAGTTTCTGGCCTGTGACAGTGACCCATTGTGTGAGGGCTCTTGAGGGAAACCTAAATGTTGTATCGAATTTTAGGTGGAAGAAAGAAATGATTTGCACTGTGTCCATTGTTGGACCAAGCTTGTTAGGGGTATGTTAAGTTAACCACATGGACCATGCATGCCAATCACTCAATTATGGACGGACACCCAAAACCACTCACAGGTGTTGGAATAACATGATACAATAAGGGAGGTCACATTGTGGAATGTCAAAACAATTAATTGTGTGGTTAAGCGGCAAAGAATCTGGGTGTACCATAAACTAAGAAAAACACATAGTTATGCTACAGGAAACTCCCTTATTAGTGAAGGAATATGAGAAACTTAGTTAGAAATGAGGAGGAATGATGTGGTGCTCAGAATTTAGTACTACGTCTCATGGGTATTACTAATGGTGTCTTCTGATGGCCAGATCTAGAGTTTGGCAGACAATCAATCAATCAATAAATCACAGACATTTATAGAGCGCACTACTTACCCGGAGGGTCTCAAGGCGCTTGGGGGGGGGAGTGCTGTTTAGGGACAGCCACTGTTGGTTTTGATGGCCAGCCACCAAACTTTAAGAAGCATTCTGTTTTACAAAAATAATCCTGCCCGAATATGTTTCTGAAAAACAAAGAACTATGACCCGACACTGAGGGAGTGTTTTTCCTCTGGGTGGATGGGTCACTGATTATTTTTGTCTGTCCCTCAGTGGCAGTGATGGAGTGATGGACCGATGAAAAAGAACATTGCAACATCCAGCCTTTTAAGGGCGGGTGGTGTAATGCTCCTCCTCATATGGACCTCGCTCAGTAAGGCCGTCAGAGGAAGCTTCCCTTCAACTGAATCGACGGGGTCTCTGTCGACAGAAAGCTGGCGGTCTTTCCTACCCTAGGTAGGATGTGTGGACATCAGCTTGGCGGACTCTGTCGTTTTATAGGTTGAGCCTGGGAAGTGCAGGTGTTGCTCTGTGAGGCATGCTGTATTAGATTACCCACCATCTGCTGATCCACCGCCACCCCAGAGGGTCCTTGCCGAATAATCCCATCCTAACCTAGATTCTCTTTCTAGGTGCCTTGCGGGCTCGACTAACCGAGACCTGACCCCCCAGCCCAAGATCACTGCTTCATCCTTGCTTCATCCTTGATCGCCTGGGCCCACCACTACTGGACGACTGACTTCCCCTTCTTGTCAGCGCTCCCTGACTTCAGGTATGCCATTGCGTCCACTAGTCTCCCCTGTCCCTGTCCTCCACCCTAGACCAATCGTCCTACTCACGAACCGTAAATGCATGTACCCTGACACCGCCAACACTGTTAGATCCTTTGATTAATCTGGCTTTCTTTCAACGTAAACGGCCCGATCACCCGGCTCACACTCGTACCCTTATTTAAGCCACCCGTCTTCCATGCCCGATCTCCTGAACTCAATTGTTTCCCCATGCAGCACTCCAATTCAACGGCAACCCTGTCCTGAAGAGGATCCCGAATCATAGAGGATCGAAACGCCGTCGACAAACACAGCGCGATTTCACGGCGCACAATCAATAGGCTCATAACTGTGCCGAACTTGAACATTTTAACTCTGTACACTCAATGTATAGCCTATGTGTGATTGCTTTTTATCACTTTGCGCCGACCACGCTGTTCACCACGTTCACTTGCGTCGTCACTTTCACTTTGTTATCACGTTGTCACCAAGTGCCAATTGGGTTGCTCCATGAATGTCTTTCATGTACAGTGCTGCTATCTAACTGTGCTTCCCATTTCCAGAAAAACTGGTGATTAATAACCTTTTCACAAATGTACTGAGACTCCTTGTATTCCTTCCTTGTAATGCGTATTGTATGCAATTTTCTAACTGTCTTTGCTACTGTTACCTAGTGGGACATTGTTTACTATATATATGTATTAGATTAGCGGCTTGAAGCTCCATCCACTCTACTTGTTATGTTATAGAAAAATGTTAAAGTGCACATATACAATCAGGTCTCTTGGCGCTGGTTTACGAAGTCACCGGTTGTGAAAATCCGTGTCTAACTGTAAGCTTGTGTCTTTGGGCCCGATGTAGGTCGCCAATTACCGGTCGGTAACAGACGATTTCGGCCACTACCGACCGGTATTTGGGATTTGACATGTAGGTAGGCTTGATTTACAGAATTAGGTATATTTACTGATTCAGTACATTTACCGATTCTGTAAAATACCGAATCGGTAAATTTCCCGAATCGGTAAATACAGATGTAGGTGGCACTGAAAACAGTGCCACAGGCCATTACCGATTTGTTATTTACCATGTAATACTATTACATGGTAAATAACGAATTCCAGTGTACATGCACATCTGTGCATGTACACTTGTGCCATGTGGCACACAGACATGTCCTAAGGGCATGCATGTGTGTCACATGGCACACAAGGCAAAATCAGAGGTACAACAGGGTTTCAAAGTGACACCCTTTCACCCTTGCAAAATCAGTAATTTTACTGAATCGGTATTTACCGATTCGGTAATTGACATTGATTTCTATGGGCCTGTAGGCCCATAGGAATCAATGGCAATGGCAATTTTTACCGAATAATACAGATTCGGTAAAAATTACCGAATTTTTACCTACATCTGATTTACCGAATCTAGAATATCGAATCGGTAAAATTCGGTATTCTAGAGTCGGTAAATCAGATTTACCTACATCTGGGCCTTTGTCCTTTGTTAGTCCCTCCTTAGTACGGCTTTGTAATCATATGTAACCTCCCATTAGGACTGGCCCTTTTACTTCGGTTGTTACATGGTCTGTGTTATTCAGTGGTAGAAGTGGGCGGGATCGGAAGGGCACGGTGTGCCCTTACTATTTAAATTTAACACAGTCCGGTCCCCTACTTCTGTATTTTAAAAATGCGTCCCGTGACGGCAGACAATGGTCCGAATTTAATCAATATTGCGTAATCTTCCAGCCTGTGTTTTGCACATTAAGGAAGGCGTCTGCAGTTGCCACAACCTCCTCCCTCTTCTCCTCTGTATCTGGGGCAGGGGCCTGGAAAACAACACTGTAGGATTAACCAGCACACGAAAACGGCAACCTTTGGTGGCCACTAGAGTGTGATTTACACCTAATTTAGCAAAGAGGCCCCCTGCCTGCCCCCACTGTGACCTATACAATAGTCACATCAGGATGCATTTTAGGCATCACACTTGACCTCATCTGCCCTTTATTTTCGGGCTCACACAGACTGACGACGCCACAAAGAAAGGAAAAGCACCCCAGTGTAGAATTCCTGGCAGACTATGCCCAAACGTAGGTGCTTTAAAAAACAATCATTTACAATGCAACAGGTCTCGCATTTTCTAAACTTTGACCTATTGGTATTGTAAATGACAATACCTTATTGCAGGTTTTTTTAAACATGAATAAAATGCATTGTCATTTACAATGCCAATAGCTCAAAATCTCGCGAATGCGAGACCTATTGCATTGCAAATGCTTGTTAAAGTTTGTTTGATAAAACTGCAAGTTATGGATTATTTGGGGACAAGGTCAACCAAATTACTACTCAATCCAGTTCATTTTTGCTGGCTACTAGAAGTATGTGATTGTGCTGGTGTGGTGATTTCCCTCTTAATTATGAATATGCTGCACTTGCATAATATACAGCTGTGACCCAAAACAATTTTGTTTCTAGCTCGAGCTGATGTGAGAATCGTAAGAGAAAGCACCCAATGTGGTGCTGCAAAGTGTTAGACATATTGGAAAGCTTAACCAAGCAACCTTAGTTAATGATTGCAGCATTCGGATTATATTACCCTGGTACTACCAAGGCGAAATTTACACCCTGGCAGTATTCATTAGTGTTGAAATAACAGCATGGGAAACTAATAATGTCACAGGATGCACTGTGTTATACCGCATAATTTCTCATTTTAATTTAGACAAGTATGCTTTATAACCCGAAACTCCTTAGCCCTTCTACGCTGGTGTATCACTATAAGTCAGATGAGTGAAATCTTCTGCTGTCCTTCTGGGACACGCACTGCTTTCCTAATGCATCTTTGTTGCGGTTTGCGACACTCAGTCACCCTCACTTCCTTAGGGAGACCAGCAATAGCCGGTAATCAAATATATTTAAAGGTGGGCCCGCTAGGGAATAATGGTAACTAGTCCAGCTGCATTAGTATAAGCAATAAATGCATTCTGGGATCTGTAGTGCTAATATTACCATTGCAACTTGGGTCTGCTTGTAAGTCTTTAGAGCAGGGGTACTCATAGTACGGCCCGTAGGCCTCTGGCGGCCCGGCAAGCCTTCCCTGGCGGCCCGCGGACCTTGCAGACATCATACCCGAGTTTTTTTTGTTTTTTTATGAGTCTCTGCAACCAGAGCGTGACTCAGACTCTGCTGCTTTGTGGGGGCTAGGCGATTCCCGCCATAGTCAGAGTGGGGCTGTAGGGGCGCTGAGAGGTGAACAAAGCCTCATTAACATGCTAATGGTCTTTTAAAGACCTGTGAAGTGCTTGGGTGCGGCTGTGTGTGTGCGCCTGGAAGCTGTCACAGCCCGGGCACACACAGGCAGGGTGAGGAGGGAGAGCGAGGGAGGGAGGGAGAGCAAGCGAGGGAGTGAGGGAGAGGGAGGGAGGGAGAGCAAATGAGGGAGCGAAGGAGAGGGAGGGAGAGCAAGCAAGGGAGGGAGGAAGAGCAAGCAAGGCTGGGAGGGAGAGCAAGCAAGGGAGGGAGGCAGAGCAAGCGGGGGAGAGCGAGTGAGGAAGAGTGAGGGGGGAGGGAGAGTGAGGGAGGGAGAGCGAGGGAGGGAGAGCAAGCGAGGGAGGGAGGGAGAGCAAACAAGGGAGGAAGGGAGGGAGAGCAAGCAAGGAAGGAAGGGAGAGCAAGTGAGGGAGAGCGAGGGAGTGAGGGAGAGCGAGGGAGGGAGAGCAAGGAAGGGAGAGCAAGGGAGGGAGGGAGAGCAAGCTAGCAAGGGAGGGAGGGAGAGCAAGCAAGGGAGAGCAAGCGAGGGAGAGGGAGGGAGAGCAAGCGAGGGAGAGCAAGGGAGGGAGAAAAAGGGAGGGAGGGAGAGTGAGGGAGAGAGAGTGTTGGAGAGCGAGGGAGGGAGAGCAGGCGAGGGAGGGAGGGAGAGCGAGGGAGAACACGTGAGGAAGGGAGAGCAAGCGAGGGAGGGAGGGAGAGCAAGCAAGGGAGAGCAAGCGAGGGAGGGAGAGCAAGCAAGGGAGAGCAAGGGAGAGAGAGCGAGGGAGCGAGGGAGAGCAAGAGAGGGTCCGAGGGAGAGGGAGAGCGAGGGAGGGAGAGCAAGCGAGGGAGAGCGAGGGAGCGAGGGAGGGAGGGAGAGCGAGGGTGTGAGGGAGGGCGAGGGAGGGAGAGCAAGCGAGGTAGAGCGATGGAGGGAGAGCAAAGGAGGGAGAGCAAGGGAGGGAGGGAGAGCAAGAGAGAGCAAGCGAGGGAGAGAGAGCAAGCGAGGGAGAGAGGGAGGGACAGGAGAGTAAGCGAGGGAGAGCAAGCGAGGGAGAGCAAGCCAGCGAGGGAGGGAGAGCAAGCGAGGGAGGGAGGGAGAGCGAGGGAGGGAGAGCGAGGGAGCGAGGGAGAGCAAGGGAAGGAGGGAGAGTGAGGGAGGGAGGGAGAGCGAGGGAGGGAGAGCGAGGGAGGCAGCACCAGGGAGGGAATGGGAGGGAGAGCGAGGGAGGGCGGGAGAGCAAGCGACGGAGGGAGGGGGAGGGAGGGAGAGCAAGCGAGGGAGCAAGGGAGAGTGAGAGAGAGGGAGCAAAGGAGGGAGGGAGCGTGAGGGAGGGAGAGCAAGGGAGGGAGGGAGAGCCGAGAGAGGGATCAAGGGTGGGAGGGAGAGCGAGGGTGGGAGGGAGAGCGAGGGAGGGAGGGAGAGCGAGGGAGGGAGGGAGAGCAAGGCAGGAGGGAGAGCAAGGGAGGGAGAGCGAGGGAGGGAGAGCGAGGGAGGGAGAGCGAGGGAGAGTGAGAGAGAGAGATAGGGAGCAAGGGAGAGCGAGGGAGGGAGAGGGAGGGAGGGAGAGAGAGCTAGGGAGGGAGAGCGAGGGAGGGAGAGTGAGGGAGGGAGAGCGAGGGAGGGAGAGCTATGGAGGGAGGGAGAGCGATGGATGGAGGGAGTGCAATGAAGGGAGGGAGAGCGAGGGAGGGAGAGCAAGGGACGGAGAGCGAGGGAGGGAGAGGGAGGGAGAGCGAGGGAGGCAGAGCGAGGGAGGGAGGGAGAGCAAGCGAGGGAGAGCGAGGGAGGGAGAGCAAGGGAGGGAGAGCAAGGGAGGGAGAGCAAGGGAGGGAGGGAGAGCAAGGGAGGGAGGGAGAGCGAGGGAGAGCAAGCCAGGGAGGGAGAGCAAGCAAGGGAGAGAGGGAGGGAGAGCAAGCAAGGGAGAGCAAGCGAGGGAGAGCAAGCGAGGGAGGGAGGGAGAGCGAGGGAGGGAGGGCGAGGGAGGGAGGGCAAGGGAGCGAGGGAGAGCGAGGGAGGGAGAGCAAGCAAGGGAGAGTGAGGGAGCGAGGGGAGGAGAGGGAGGGAGAGTGAGGGAGAGCGAGTGAGGGAGGGAGGGGGAAGGAGGGAGAGCAAGCGAGGGAGCAAGGGAGAGCAAGAGAGAGGGAGCGAGGGAGAGCGAGGGAGGAAGAGGGAGGGAGGGAGAGAGAGCTAGGGAGGGAGAGCGAGGGAGAGTGAGGGAGGGAGAGCTATGGAGGGAGGGAGAGCAAGGGAGGGAGAGATAGTGAGGGAGGGAGAGCAAGCGAGGGAGAGCGAGGGAGGGAGGGAGAGCAAACAAGGGAGAGCGAGGGAGAGCAAGCGAGGGAGACAGAGCGAGGGATAGCAAGCAAGGGAAGGAGAGAGAGGGAGACCTCAGAGAGAGGGAGACCTCAGAGTGAGGGAGAGGGAAGGAGAGAGAGGGAGACAGAGGGAATGAGGGAGAGGGAAGGAGACAGAGGGAAGGAGGGAGAGGGAGGGAGAGGAAAATAGGTGAGGGAGAGGGAAACAGAGAGAGAGGGAGAGGGAAGAAGAGAGAGGGAGACAGAGGGAAGGAGGGAGAGCGAAGGAGAGAGAGGGAGACAGAGGGAAGGAGGGAGAGCGAAGGAGAGAGAGGGGATGCTGCAGCGCTTGCCCGCAGGCACGCCTTGCAGGCTGTGTGGCTGATAGAGTGTGATCCATGTTTTGATCCCATGTGGGAAGTGCTTACTTATCATGCATGGTGACCATGGAGGTGCAGTTACCCAGGGAATAATGGTAACTAGTCCAGCTGCATTAGTATAAGCAATAAATGCATTCTGGGATCTGTAGTGCTAATATTACCATTGCAACTTGGGTCTGCTTGTAAGTGTGTAGAGCAGGGGTACTCATAGTACGGCCCGTGGGCCTCTGGCGGCCCGGCAAGCCTTCCCTGGCGGCCCGCGGACCTTGCAGACATCATACCCGAGTTTTTTTTTTTTTTTAAGAGTCTCTGCAACCAGAGCGCGACTCAGACTCTGCTGCTTTGTGGGGTCCGGGCGATTCCCGCCATAGTCAGAGTGGGGCTGTAGGGGCGCTGATAGGTGAACAAAGCCTCATTAACATGCTAATGGTCTTTAAAAGACCTGTGAAGTGCTTGGGTGCGGCTGTGGGTGTGCGCCTGGAAGCTGTCACAGCCCCGGCACACACAGGCAGGGTGAGGAGGGAGAGCGAGGGAGGGTCCGAGGGAGAGGGAGAGCGAGGGAGGGAGAGCAAGCGAGGGAGAGCGAGGGAGCGAGGGAGGGAGGGAGAGCGAGGGTGTGAGGGAGGGCGAGGGAGGGAGAGCAAGCGAGGTAGAGCGAGGGAGGGAGAGCAAAGGAGGGAGAGCAAGGGAGGGAGGGAGAGCAAGAGAGAGCAAGCGAGGGAGAGAGAGCAAGCGAGGGAGAGAGGGAGGGACGGGAGAGTAAGCGAGGGAGAGCAAGCGAGGGAGAGCAAGCCAGCGAGGGAGGGAGAGCAAGCGAGGGAGGGAGGGAGAGCGAGGGAGGGAGAGCGAGGGAGCGAGGGAGAGCAAGGGAAGGAGGGAGAGTGAGGGAGGGAGGGAGAGCGAGGGAGGGAGAGCGAGGGAGGCAGCACCAGGGAGGGAATGGGAGGGAGAGCGAGGGAGGGCGGGAGAGCAAGCGACGGAGGGAGGGGGAGGGAGGGAGAGCAAGCGAGGGAGCAAGGGAGAGTGAGAGAGAGGGAGCAAGGGAGGGAGGGAGCGTGAGGGAGGGAGAGCAAGGGAGGGAGGGAGAGCCGAGAGAGGGAACAAGGGTGGGAGGGAGAGCGAGGGAGGGAGGGAGAGCGAGGGAGGGAGGGAGAGCAAGGCAGGAGGGAGAGCAAGGGAGGGAGAGCGAGGGAGGGAGAGCGAGGGAGGGAGAGCGAGGGAGAGTGAGAGAGAGAGATAGGGAGCAAGGGAGAGCGAGGGAGGGAGAGGGAGGGAGGGAGGGAGAGAGAGCTAGGGAGGGAGAGCGAGGGAGGGAGAGTGAGGGAGGGAGAGCGAGGGAGGGAGAGCTATGGAGGGAGGGAGAGCGATGGATGGAGGGAGTGCAATGGAGGGAGGGAGAGCGAGGGAGGGAGAGCAAGGGACGGAGAGCGAGGGAGGGAGAGGGAGGGAGAGCGAGGGAGGCAGAGCGAGGGAGGGAGGGAGAGCAAGCGAGGGAGAGCGAGGGAGGGAGAGCAAGGGAGGGAGAGCAAGGGAGGGAGAGCAAGGGAGGGAGGGAGAGCAAGGGAGGGAGGGAGAGCGAGGGAGAGCAAGCAAGGGAGGGAGAGCAAGCAAGGGAGAGAGGGAGGGAGAGCAAGCAAGGGAGAGCAAGCGAGGGAGAGCAAGCGAGGGAGGGAGGGAGAGCGAGGGAGGGAGGGCGAGGGAGGGAGGGCAAGGGAGCGAGGGAGAGCGAGGGAGGGAGAGCAAGCAAGGGAGAGTGAGGGAGCGAGGGGAGGAGAGGGAGGGAGAGTGAGGGAGAGCAAGCGAGGGAGCAAGGGAGAGCAAGAGAGAGGGAGCGAGGGAGAGCGAGGGAGGAAGAGGGAGGGAGGGAGAGAGAGCTAGGGAGGGAGAGCGAGGGAGAGTGAGGGAGGGAGAGCGATGGAGGGAGGGAGAGCAAGGGAGGGAGAGATAGTGAGGGAGGGAGAGCAAGCGAGGGAGAGCGAGGGAGGGAGGGAGAGCAAACAAGGGAGAGCGAGGGAGAGCAAGCGAGGGAGACAGAGCGAGGGATAGCAAGCAAGGGAAGGAGAGAGAGGGAGACCTCAGAGAGAGGGAGACCTCAGAGTGAGGGAGAGGGAAGGAGAGAGAGGGAGACAGAGGGAATGAGGGAGAGGGAAGGAGACAGAGGGAAGGAGGGAGAGGGAGGGAGAGGAAAATAGGTGAGGGAGAGGGAAACAGAGAGAGAGGGAGAGGGAAGAAGAGAGAGCGAGACAGAGGGAAGGAGGGAGAGCGAAGGAGAGAGAGGGAGACAGAGGGAAGGAGGGAGAGCGAAGGAGAGAGAGGGGGTGCTGCAGCGCTTGCCCGCAGGCACGCCTTGCAGGCTGTGTGGCTGATAGAGTGTGATCCATGTTTTGATCCCATGTGGGAAGTGCTTACTTATCATGCATGGTGACCATGGAGGTGCAGTTACCCAGGGAATAATGGTAACTAGTCCAGCTGCATTAGTATAAGCAATAAATGCATTCTGGGATCTGTAGTGCTAATATTACCATTGCAACTTGGGTCTGCTTGTAAGTCTGTAGAGCAGGGGTACTCATAGTACGGCCCGTGGGCCTCTGGCGGCCCGGCAAGCCTTCCCTGGCAGCCCGCGGACCTTGCAGACATCATACCCGAGTTTTTTTTTTTATTTAAGAGTCTCTGCAACCAGAGCGCGACTCAGACTCTGCTGCTTTGTGGGGTCCGGGCGATTCCTGCCATAGTCAGAGTGGGGCTGTAGGGGCGCTGATAGGTGAACAAAGCCTCATTAATATGCTAATGGTCTTTAAAAGACCTGTGAAGTGCTTGGGTGCGGCTGTGTGTGTGCGCCTGGAAGCTGTCACAGCCCGGGCACACACAGGCAGGGTGAGGAGGGAGAGCAAGGGAGGGAGGGAGAGCAAGCAAGGGAGTGAGGGAGAGGGAGGGAGGGAGAGCAAGCGAGGGAGCAAAGGAGAGGGAGGGAGGGAGAGCAAGCAAGGGAGGGAGGAAGAGCAAGCAAGGCTGGGAGGGAGAGCAAGCAATGGAGGGAGGCAGAGCAAGCGAGGGAGAGTGAGTGAGGGAGAGTGAGGAGGGAGGGAGAGTGAGGGAGGGAGAGCGAGGGAGGGAGAGCAAGCGAGGGAGGGAGGGAGAGCAAACAAGGGAGGAAGGGAGGGACAGCAAGCAAGGAAGGAAGGGAGAGCAAGTGAGGGAGAGTGAGGGAGGGAGGGAGAGCAAGTGAGGGAGAGCAAGGGAGGGAGAGCAAGGGAGGGAGGGAGAGCAAGCAAGCAAGGGAGAGCAAGCGAGGGGGAGGGAGGGAGAGCAAGCGAGGGAGAGCAGGGGAGGGAGAAAAAGGGAGGGAGGGAGAGTGAGGGAGAGAGAGTGTGGGAGAGCGAGGGAGGGAGAGCAGGCGAGGGAGGAAGGGAGAGCGAAGGAGAACATGTGAGGGAGGGAGAGCAAGCAAGGGAGAGAGAGCAAGCAAGGGAGAGCAAGCGAGGGAGGGAGAGCAAGCAAGGGAGAGCAAGGGAGGGAGAGCGAGGGAGCGAGGGAGAGCAAGAGAGGGTCCGAGGGAGAGGGAGAGCAAGGGAGGGAGGGAGAGCAAGCGAGGGAGAGCGAGGGAGCGAGGGAGGGAGAGGGAGGGAGGGAGAGCGAGGGTGTGAGGGCGGGCGAGGGAGGGAGGGAGAGCAAGCGAGGTAGAGCGAGGGAGGGAGAGCAAAGGAGGGAGAGCAAGGGAGGGAGGGAGAGCGAGAAAGAGCAAGCGAGGGAGAGAGAGCAAGCGAGGGAGAGAGGGAGGGAGGGAGAGTGAGCGAGGGAGGTCAAGTGAGGGAGAGCAAGCCAGCGAGGGAGGGAGAGCGAGGGAGGGAGAGCGAGGGAGGGAGAGCGAGGGAGCGAGGGAGAGCGAGGGAAGGAGGGAGAGAGAGGGAGGGAGAGCGACGGAGGGAGAGCGAAGGAGGCAGCACCAGGGAGGGAGAGGGAGGGAGAGCGAGGGAGGGCGGGAGAGCAAGTGACGGAGGGAGGGGGAGGGAGGGAGAGCAAGCGAGGGAGCAAAGGAGAGTGAGAGAGAGGGAGCAAGGGAGGGAGGAAGCATGAGGGAGGGAGAGCAAGGGAGGGAGGGAAAGCCGAGAGAGGGAACAAGGGTGGGAGGGAGCGTGAGGGAGGGAGAGCAAGGGAGGGAGGGAGAGCGAGGGAGGGAGGGAGAGCAAGGCAGGAGGGAGAGCAAGGGAGGGAGAGCGAGGGAGGAAGAGCGAGGGAGGGAGAGCGAGGGAGAGTGAGAGAGAGGGAGCAAGGGAGAGCGAGGGAGGGAGAGGGAGGTAGGGAGAGAGAGCTAGGGAGGGAGAGCGAGGGAGGGGGAGTGAGGGAGGGAGAGCGAGGGAGGGAGAGCTAAGGAGGGAGGGAGAGCGATGGATGGAGGGAGTGCGATAGAGGGAGGGAGAGCGAGGGAGGGAGAGCAAGGGAAGGAGAGCGAGGGAGGGAGAGGGAGGGAGGGAGAGCGAGGGAGGGAGAGCGAGGGAGGGAGGGAGAGCAAGCGAGGGAGAGCGAGGGAGGGAGAGCAAGGGAGGGAGAGCAAGGGAGGGAGGGAGGGAGGGAGAGCAGGGGAGGGAGGGAGAGCAAGGGAGAGCGAGCAAGCGAGGGAGGGAGGGAGAGCGAGGGAGGGAGAGCAAGGGAGCGAGGGAGAGCGAGGGAGGGAGGGAGAGCAAGCGAGGGAGAGTGAGGGAGCGAGGGAGGGAGAGGGAGGGAGAGTGAGGGAGAGCGAGCGAGGGAGGGAGGGGGAAGGAGGGAGAGCAAGCGAGGGAGCAAGGGAGAGCAAGAGAGAGCGAGCGAGGGAGAGCGAGGGAGGAAGAGGGAGGGAGGGAGAGAGAGCTAGGGAGGGAGAGCGAGGGAGAGTGAGGGAGGGAGAGCGATGGAGGGAGGGAGAGCAATGTAGGGAGGGAGAGCGATAGAGGGAGGGAGAGCGAGGGAGGGAGCGCGAGGGAGGGAGGGAGAGTGAGGGAGGGAGAGGTAGTGAGGGAGGGAGAGCGAGGGAGAGCAAGCGAGGGAGGGAGGGACAGCAAACAAGGGAGAGCGAGGGAGAGCAAGCGAGGGAGACAGAGCGAGGGATAGCAAGCGAGGGAAGGAGAGAGAGGGAGACCTCAGAGAGAGGGAGACCTCAGAGTGAGGGAGAGGGATGGAGAGAGAGGGAGACAGAGGGAATGAGGGAGAGGGAGGGAGAGGGAAATAGGTGAGGGAGAGGGAAACAGAGAGAGAGGGAGAGGGAAGGAGAGAGAGGGAGACAGAGGGAAGGAGGGAGAGCGAAGGAGAGAGAGGGAGACAGAGGGAAGGAGGGAGAGGGAAGGAGAGAGAGGGGTGCTGCAGCGCTTGCACGCAGGCACGCCTTGAAGGCTGTGTGGCTGATAGAGTGTGATCCATGTTTTGATCCCATGTGGGAAGTGCTTACTTATCATGCATGATGACCATGGAGGTGCAGTTACCCAGTTATGAGACGCAGGATTTAGCAGTGTGTCTAATCGATCGAACAATGAGAGAACAGTAGATTAGCCAGTGCCTGTTTTTATTCTGATGGTAAGAGTTTTGTTGTCATGAGGCAAATCCGGACTACACAAATCACCATATAAAGAAACAAGAACAAGGCTTAATATTGAGCGGTTGTTATACCTGTGTTTTTGACTGTTAGCATCCACCTTTGTACGATTTTACTAACATTTCACACTTCGCATTGGGGCCTTCTTCCATTTTACTGCCACTACGTTTTCTATATAAGGGCTCAGAAGAAAATGCTGTTTGATAGATACATAATGAATTATTGGCTGGCTATATTTGGACCAGGAATGCACTGTAATCCCTCACCCAGTTCTTGCAATATCCCGCTAGTGTTCTGAGAAACGCGGGCTGTATCAGCAATTCTATTACAAAGCCCGAGCGGAACTTGTGCCCGGTCCTCGTGGCTTTAGGTCCTGTCAGGACAACCAGCTCCTCTGGCTGGCGTTTTGCAGTCTACTCTTCACTCTCTTGGTTTTCATTGCCTGGAAGCAGGGGCGGCTCTTGCTTCTGCCCTAATCTGTGACTTCAAATCTTCATAACCTGGTTGTTGTGATATTGTTATCTCTTTTCGCTCTTTTCTTAAAGTAAAAAAAAACAGAAAAAGCGCGCGGGGTCCATGAAGCGGGCACCGCGCTTAGCATGCAAGTTAGAGTGGCATGGCGCTCTGTAAGAAACGTACCCACCATTGTGGGTGCGAGGAAAACACAAAATAGTGCTCACTCACCCCGCAGACCATGTAACAAGCTAAGGAAAAGGTCCAGTCCTTAAGGGCGGTAACAAATGCAGACTAGGTGGTACCAAGGAGGGACTAACAAGCTTATTTGCGAATCAGAAGCCAGCGTTAATGAAGGACAATGACACAAAGCCAATGATAAATATGGGCGGAGAGTGGGCGGGGCTTCCAGTACATACTCTGATACTCTGATAGACATTTAATGTCTTGTCAACTGTTTTCCTTATTTTATTTAATAAATGTCTACTGATGCTCTGTCTGTGTTCATGGATGTGCTCTTCTTAAAAATACCGTTGACCTTCTTTAAGAATATAACCTAAAAGCAGCCTGACGTGTCTAGTTCTGTGCCACCCGAGCACCAGAGCCACTTGTGTACCCCATCCAGGGTGGGACTTTTGGGACTGTGAAAAAAATAGGTCCAGGCACCAAGACAGCACTGGCGTTCTGGGCATCGTGCTGGAGGCTGGAGGAGTGTGACACTGGTTGTGTTACTGGGAGCTGCAAAACTGGCCCCCCGTAACAAACCCAGCAGAACTATCCAGCACAAATTCTCACTTCTCACCCTCAAAAACGCATAAATCATTGCAGAGTTCCTTGTAAATCCAACAGTTTTCATGCAACAATAAAAGTCAAGATTGATGTCTCTGGTAGTTTATCTTCCTGTTGGAGAGAGATCAGAGTATTGTCTATTGCAATTTTTGACTCATCTACTGTAGCGCCAAAGATTAATATGCCTGCTGCAAAGAACGTGTACCATACAGATCACAGAACTGTATTTAATGTGTGTAGCTCAGTGGGTTACTGCTTTTGTCACAGAGATCTTTTAGTTAATTTTAGTGCATAACTTACAATTGTAATAAGTCTAGCGTCTTGAGCTATGCCTTGCCATCAAAGAGCTGCATGAGAACTGCGTGGTTCAGGTTTGGAAGTTGTGTTTTTTCCCCAGTCTATCATTATCCTAATACTGCTAAAATGGGTTTGTTTGGGTAGAATACATTATTATTAGTAAATCCAACCACTGTTACGTTTTGAATCCTGGGTTTTTGCTTCTCCAGATCTTTAAAAATGCCTGCCAGAATTGTTGGCATGTGACTCCTACACCTTGAAGTTCTTTTTGTCTTGTATGACATTTTCTGAACACTAATTTACACACATATGACTCATTGTCTCTGTATGTGTGCATGATGTAAAGTGCTCCAAGTCCCTATACTGGTATGAGAGTGCTATAAAACAAATGAAATACATGTGAGAGGGGGGCTATGGAGAGATGATGGGCAGTGTTGGAGGGTGATAGTGCCCCATTTAACAAATTAGATATCTAAACAAGCATTGGCAAAGCCAATAGGTCTTGCTTTTGGAAACTCTTATGTTTGTGATTTTTAGCGCTTTACAGCATCACTAACATACTATTGTGTCACCCTAAAAAATTAAGTTGGATGTATCCTTCACTTCCCGAATGAAAATATAATTTAGTATTTTACTCTCAAGAGCTCTCAAAAGTTTTTTGTGGGTAGGAGTGTTATATCAACTCATAGGAGTCTTAGGGGGAATAGAGGAACAGGCCGCCCCCCACTCAAAATGTATCAGAACAAAGAAGGCCTGTCCCACCAAACACTTCTATTAGTTAGGCTGCAGGTACTTCAAGGGTGTGTTTATAACCTTATCACTACCCCTTCCCTTCTGAATCGAGGCTCTTCGTTCCTGCGCAAGTGTCACTCTTTGTTGCAGTACAAACAAGGTAAGGTCAAAAATTGACAAGATACCATCACCAAAACACAAAAAATGTGGAGAGAGAGAGTGAGCACCTCACGGTAGAACCACCAAAGGGGTTATCTGGCTAGCAAATGCCAGTGTACCCACTTATCATCATCGGTTGCTCACTCTCGTATAAGTGGAAAGAAAAAGACGGACACGTGGAAGGAAAGGACACACAACATGTACTCGTCCTATTCCTCCTAAACAGATAAATCAAGATCGATTCCTTGCCCCAGCGATTAAAGAATCGCAATCGCTGTTTTAAGTGTACCTAATCACCATTACCCCTGTGAGACAAAGAAATAGTGCATCTCACACATTAAAATTGCAGAACTCACTGACCACTCCTGTCTTTATTCTGGGTTGTGAGCGCTCCAAATTAAAATGCCCCACATTGAACCAACTTTCATGTGAGACTATATCGCCAACATGTTTCGTTGCTATACTCTGAGCAACTTCATCAGGGCAAGTAGGGGTCCAGCGTTTTTAAGATTCCACTTATATTTAGTTAAACCTGTGATGGTAGAGAATAACAAGCGAAGACAAATTAAAACATATTATGAGCCCATAGGTACTGGCCCTGAAAAGCATGACCAGATGAATGTCACAAGTTAAAAGAGTCACAGAGTGTGGCACGTGGATCGTTTTAACATAATCACCTGAGGGTTGCATATCAACTGCATACCTGCTACCTTACTCAGATGGACCTCCTTGTCCCCAAGATCACGTATTCAAAACGAAACCCGCCACTTGTCAAGGTTTCTGTAATGACATATGTACAAACATCGGGGTAAGGAAACACATAATATAATTCATACCCTTTTCACTACTAAAAGGTGCATCGTGCTGTCTCTCCCAATGTGCCGATATGGTTTCAAGCTTGCGAGCACAAGATGCATATCACCCTCATGCTACATCATATTGCTGAAAAAGTAACCGAACTCAAACACTGCGTTATGTATAAACACGATCATGTCGCATTCACACACTGCCTGCACCCATCGGGTGCGTAATCAATGGCAACAAGCATCACCACCCAACCCCGGGGGGGAGTCAGTTCTCAATACTGCCGATAACGCTCGCAGCGGGGAAAGTAAACGATCGTGCTAGCTCCGTAAGTAGTTTCAGCTTACCCCGGCCGGCAACACACACTCCGTCACTCAGCCACAGCTCACTGCTTACGCGGACATGCCGTTAAGTATACTAAAGCGCCTCCGCTATTCTACGCCATGTGTTGCCCATAGTCACGTGTAAGAAAGGATAGGTGGAGCCAACGTGACTTCTACGGTGGCTATCTTTGAGTAGACCCAGTTCCACCAAACAATTGTGTTCCTGAATCGTAAACACTATTACGGTTATACTATAATAGGATTTAATCTCGCCCACGGATAGTGTGACCCACTCCACCATGAACTAAGTGTATTCTCGAATTGTCATAGGCCAGTACATCACTCTATGGCAAAATAGGAATTCAAGGTCTATTTCCTAAGTATTTGCCACTATCTATAGTACACGAAAACACTCCTAGGGCCACAGTATATGGAAAATATAATTTAGTATTTTACTCTCAAGAGCTCTCAAAAGTTTTTTGTGGGTAGGAGTGTTAGCCAAGCCGGGCAGTTCAAAAGGTATCCTTTGCAGGACACTTGAATACATAATGTCGATGTTTGAGCAGAGAGCTGAGCAAGACACACTCGAGAAACGCCATTCCGCGGGAGTTGGACGTCGGGGCGAATTGCTGTTGCCTGCCCTGCCCCAGCCCCTCCTGCTCGGTGCACGGTTCCCGGGAGACGCGGAGGTGACCAGCAACCATTGGGGACGTGGCCAAGCGGCCAGGCGGCTGCCTTTGAGAGGTACTTCCCACGGCTGCAGAGCCACGCCACTCAAAGAGCTAGCGTTTTAATTTTCAGCAGGAGCTATTGAAGCTGCTGAAGCCCTCGTCGCTGCTGCCTCACGGAAGACCGCTGTAGCGCCCGAGGAAGCAGTGACCAGCAGAAGCCCCTCGCACCCGGGCACCCCCTGCCTAGCCACCTTCATCCACACCTGTGTGGAGCTCACCCTCGGCGCTCGGTCCGTCTGGTTCCACATCACTCTGCTCCGCAGGTGTTGCAGTTCACGGGAGGAGCTCAGTGCCACGACGGGAGCCTCGCTTGGGAGCCGGCAAGCAGGTGAGCGGTGCAGCGCTGGGAGGGAGCTCCAAAGTGCAAGAAGTGAACGGCTCGCTGGAAGCTAGCTGAGTTTTAGCCAGAATCACAGCTCTCCCACCGCTGCTCACTCGACGAAAAAACCTCAGACATTTTAAGGTTGCTGACACCCTAAAGGATCTCTCGCAACTCAAGGAGGACAGTGGAAGCGGGGGGGGGGGGGGGCTCGACGTTACTATAAATTAGCAACTTGCTCCCGAGTCCTCACCCTACGCAAGCAGCCACTTCCCTTTGACAGCAAAGCCCGGCCAAGCAGCAGCTCTGCCCTACCCTTATCTCCTCGCCCACACACCGCCCCAGCTGCCCACAGCCACTCTTTCATTTAGTCTAGCGGCAACAAGGCGAGGCAACACTAGGAGGTCACCCAACCAGGTGATCCATTGGCCATGGGGGTCAAAAGGAAGGGTCGCCAGGCGCTGTCTCCGGAGAAAAGTCCAACAATTCAACCACCAACCTGCAAGACAACAAGGAAGACCAGAAGCAAATCATTAACTGTTAGTCCAAATGAAAGGGCCCAAGAGGCAGCCCAAAGAGGGACAATCACAAACTTTTTCACGAAAAGGGATCCCCCCAACAACATTCACGGCTCTGGCCTTAGCCAAACAACCACCCCTGGCACCCCAGACCCCGCTCAAGACCCAGCTCAAGACAACAGCATATCTAATCACAGTAGACGAACATCGAATCTTGATTGCACTCCCAATGTAGCACCGCCTTTTTGTGAGGAACTTAGTTTCGCCCAGGATCAGGCCAGTAGACAGGATACTTCAGTTCATGGTCAATCACACCTAAAGTCAATCGCAGGACCACTCTGCGACAGCTCTTCTCCCCGGTCCGCTATCGAGACACAGGACACCATAATCAACAAGATCACGGCCACAGTCCAGACCGGCAGCGGCCGTTCCACATCAACAATAGCTCAGATCCACCAGCCAAAAACCCAGGGCTTATCTTTTCAGAACCCGGGTCCTAGCACTGCACAGCACGATCAAGAACACGTGCACAAGAATCTTAATCCAACGTTCACTCAACCGGATTCCCCTGTTCCATCGCCGCCACCCGCAGAGGAGCTCTTGGGCTCCTTTCTTCACAATCTTGAGCAAAAGCTAGAAAGAACTCTCGAATTAACCCCCATTCCACCTTGGCCCCAAGAATCTCTTTGGGCAACTAAAAAGAAAACGCGGAACCCTGACCGCAATATCGGCATAGATACGACCCTGGACAATTCACCCCAGTTGGAGTCAAGCAGCACCACCAACAAAGCTCTTCTGTGGCAATCCACTAAGATGGAACTACAGACCTTCTGCAGGCAATAGCTGGGCGATTAGCCGATATAGGCTTCAAGGTGGAGGCTCTGGCCAATAGGATCTCCCAGCTCGAGGGTCCCAACAGGGGGGCCGGCGCCTGCCATTGCTCAGAACTCATCGAGAAGTGGGCCTCCCTGCCAGAGGTACAAGCCGAAATCATGGAAATAGCGAAAGGAAGAACGGCGGCACCCAAGTCGAATGATAAAGAGAAGGGGGCAAAGCATAACAGCCATACCCCGAAGGCGAAACAATCACCAAGGGCCCGTATGGGGAAGAAAGACACAGCTGATAACGGCAAAAGCGCAGGACATTCAACCACAAAGCCATCAAACAGCTTACCAGAACCTATAACCGTTGATTGTCTCAATCACAGGGACAGTGAAGAAATCAAAACAGCTGGGCCAGACGACTCACCAGGCTTAATAGACACACAGAAGTCCCCACTGTCACGAAGAGCAAAAAAGAAGCTAAAAAAACAGCAGAAAAAATTAAAGTTAAAAGTTAGACAACCACAGGTTTTGAAGCCCAAGCATCAACCAACAAACGAGGGGACAAAAGCCAAAGCGACCCAGCTGTATCCAATATTTACAGACAAAAATTGGGGCTTAAGGCCCATTCAGGCCACCCCACCAAAGGGAGAGCAACACAATCAACCTATATCAGTAGGCTCCCCCAGCCTAAAGGAAGAAAAGCCACCAGCAACGCAAACTAGCTCTACGGCAAATCAGTCAGTGGCCGAAAAAAAACTACCAGCCCCAACATGGCCTCAACGGCCAACTCTGTCAACATTCGTGCCCCAAGGCGCCACCTTGCATCCACCCCAAACAAGTCCCCAGCTCTCAACCAGGACAAATGACTACCAAAATAAGAGGTTGCAAGGAGGCACGCCCCCAACCCCCCAAGGGAGTCACATTTCTGTGCCCCCTCTTGTCGAACCAACCACAAAAAAGGGCGGTGGGGCCCAAAACTTAAATGGACTCGCAGTCTACGAGGTGGTCTTCACTCCAAGATTCCCCAGCGCAGGACATCATGATATCTTGAACCGGAGCAACCTCCTACGTCTTTTTAAACACCTGGACACCCTGGACAAGATACAATCAGGGGACATAGACTGGGTGAAATTCGAGAGTTTGAAGGGGGACTCACATGGTGATTCCACAGTGGTGGGACTGAAGAACAAAGAAATACAGCAAGCCATCAAACAAAACTCCGCTTTACTCGCAGAGTGGGGCATCGAAGTTCAGTCATTATCACCTCCAAAATACCCATTCGTCCTGGCCCCTGACAGCGGGAGAAAGGTCACCCAATCAGTCCTAAAAGGGACAACTAGCTTGGTCCCCCCAAACAACAGGCAGACGGGCCTAGAGCACACACCGGAATCAGAATACTGTATGAAAACAATCAACGAATCATACATAACATTTTCCCCCTCCCTGAGCAAAAGGGACCAGGAAGCAAGATGACGCAGCACTCCTAGCTGTCAGAACACTCAGCAATCCAGTAGGGATGCCAGGATTGACACCACTGCAAAACCAGAACTTACAGTAATCTCCTGGAACATAGCAGGGGTTAGTAAAATCAGCAACAATGAGAATTTGAAGCAGTTTCTGGAATGTGGGGACCTAATCTGTCTCCAAGAAACCTGGGCCTTGACCTCCACCCCCCTGGCAGGGTATTATGAGTTCCAAGTACCAGCAACGAAAAAGAACCTTTTCGGCCGCCCAGCAGGTGGACTATCGATATTCATAAAACATGCGTGCGCATTCGATGCCTCCCATATCCACGTGAACACGGTCGGTCTACAAGCGCTACTGATAAGGGGTCTGAGCCTCACTAGTCTACCAATTCATCTGCTTATATTAAACTGCTACATCAACCCCGCACAGTCTCTTATGAAAGACCACCTGGAGGCTCTGGCATCCAATTTGGAGGACTTGTTAACCAAATACAATACACACCAGGTCATTTTAGCAGGGGACTTTAACTTAAAAGACCTAGATAACTTGGAAACCCTTCCTCGAGGCTCAGGAAGGGCGGCTCCCCTGCGCGATCTCTTTCACAGCTACAAACTGTCATCTACTCATACGCAGAAAAAATTGGGTTCAAGAACCTGGCAGCCACATCCCACTTTTCGAAATCTGTCCAGAATTGACTACATCCTGATAAGTGGGACACTGGCGGATAGAATGACTGATTATGAAGTCGTGAACCGACAGGACAGCGACCATAGGCCATTAAAAGCATCATTCCAGCTGGTCATACCGGCCGCCACTCCCTATCATACCATTGGAGAGTCAAGCGGAGAGGAGAAACACACTGCCCTGCGGAGAATCAAGTGGACAGACAAGACAGAGGGAAAACTTCAATCATGGCTATGTCAGATACAGCAAGGAAGACTGCCCGCACTTGGTCACCCCACTACAGGATGGGTGCAAATCATCGAGGACCTACAAAATAAACTCGGTAACCCCAAATCACATAATCCTACAACAAAAGTGCACTTCAAGAATCGGAGAAATTGCCCCCAGGATATCCGGGAACTTAAACAACTTCTGCGCAAGGCTTGCACAGTAAAGAAAAGAAGCGGCCACCAAGCAGAAGGGCCCTCAATATCGGAATTGAGGACCTCCCTAAGGAAGAAGTTATGGGAACTAAAAAAAACGGACACGGAAAGTAAATGGCTAAAAGTCTTTCTTCTTCTCAAACAAAAGAACCCCGCCCGACTCTGGAGCTTCATCAATCAGCTGAGCAACCGAGGGCCAACGAGGGAAAACGGAGTAGCCGAAAAAGTTTGGATCCAATACGTGAAACAGCTATACGAATCTGCCTCCAGCCAGGATCCCCCGACAGTGGATATGGTGGAGCTAACCGAGAAAGTTCAACAGCCTTGCCTCCAGTTAGAAATAGCCACCCTAACCCCAAAAAACAACGTAAGGTGTAATAGCCCACCGGCCGCCGCCCTCACAACTACACCAACCTGAGCGAACACCAGACAGGTCATCAATTCCATCAAGCGGATGAGGAATGACGGCGCGCCGGGGCCCAACGGGATCCCAGCACCAGTGTTTAAACAGGCAGCAGAGTTCTGGGCGACACTCTTAACTCCACTCTTTAGCTACGCCTACTACACCACAATAATCCCCGACTCCTGGAGGGGCTCCATACTGTTTCCGATCTTCAAAAAAGGCGACCGCTCCGAGCCTTCGAATTATAGGCTCATTGCCTTGCTTGACTTGGAGGCCAAGGCATATGCACTCCTTTTACTCACCGATCTGGAAAAATGGGCCGAAGAGGAAAAAATAATACCAACATATCAGACTGGTTTCAGGGCCAAGGCCTCTACAATGGACAATGTCTTGGCGTTAGCACATCTTTCAGCCAAGGCAACCCAGAAGAACCATCCCCCACTATTCTGCTGCTTTGTGGACTACAGTACAGCATTTGACAAAGTGGACAGAAAACGCCTTTGGTGGAAGTTAGAAAAATGGGGGATAACATCGAAACTTTTGAAGGCTATAATGGCACTTTATGAGGCCACCTGGGTGCGGGTCAAAACAAGCTCACACACAGTCACTCGTAAAATATCTACAGCAAATGGGCTGAAGCAAGGGTGCGTGCTGGCCCCCCTCCTATTTAATCTATACACTGCGGATTTGGGAGAGGCTCTAAAAGGTGCCAGTTTAGTAGCACCCAGACTAGGAAACACAAGGCTACCACTTTTACAGTACGCCGACGACACAGCCATTATGGATCATACGAGGATAGGCTTGCAAAGAGCTCTAACGGCCTTAAACAGTTTCAACGTTGCCAACAGCCTGACGGTCAATAAAGGAAAAACCAAGGTCATCATCTTCGGATCGTTCCGTCACAAACGGCACGCTCAGTGGCAGCTGGGGAACGCTCAAATACACTCAGTGGCCTCTTATAATTATCTGGGGGTTTGGTTTTCGGAACGGGCAAAAGCAAATGTCCATCTCAATCATCTGGCCTCAAAAGCTAATAAGGTAACACACCTGTTAAGACAACTAAACCGGAACCTGATCAGCCCCTCTGCTAGCCCAATCTTGATAGCTCTGAAGGCAAAACTTCTGCCCGCAATCTCTTACGGGCACTTGGCATTCCCAGGGAAGTTGGATGCACTCCTCTCCTCTGCCCAAATTAAGGCGTACAAGTCGGTGTTACACATCCCAAGGTCCGCCACGAGAACTAGGTTGAGACTGGAGCTTGGCCTTGCAAGGCCAGACGTGATTGGCCAGGGGGAGCTCATCAAACTGTACCTAAGGATATTAAAGGCCCCGGCCAACTCCTTAAAATACCATCTGCGCCCCATCTTTGAAGATCCAGCATCGACATGGCACATTAGGCTGGGAAAAGCAACTAAAGCCCTTAAGTTAGTAGAAGAAAATCTACAGCGGCAGGACATCCCGCTGAACTTTTGGAAGAGAGCTATCAATAAACAAGTGAATGAAATCTCCTTTGAACTTGATCACAGATCCATCCGTCGAAGCTCCAACTTGGAATCCCTAAACAACTCCTATACGGTGGGCAAAGCACAACCATATCTAAGCGAGGCCATTACAACACATGCCCGAAGTAAAATTCTATCCATGAGGCTGGTCACGCTCGGGATAGCTGATTTCAACCCAGCCTGGTTCCAAAAAGGGGCCCCAACATCCTGCAGGCTTTGCACATACAAGAGGGAATCCTGGTTGCACCTTCTTTGCTGCTGTCCTCATTTCAAGAGCGAACGTCGGCGACTGCTGCGCCCGATCTGTCTCAATCAGAGCATTACAACATGCTCAGAAGCATCAGCCCTGTGCCTGTCAACGACCAATACCATGTTCCTAGCGCGATCAGCGAAATTTGTTCATCAAATTAGTATAGCACTAAAAACTCATAATGAGAGTACCTCCCCCTAACTCAGGATACTCACCACAACAAGTACTGATATGAGCTGAACAGACCAGTTGTTCCACCGAAAAAGTCACCAGCTCGCCATTGCAACCAACAACGCAAAGTCTTACCCGTACCAATATAAATGCTGGGAACCCTTAATTAACGAGACTAAGACTGCGGGAGTTGCACTCCTCTGTACCCATACTGCTTTCCCCTATATACCATTATCCTAATTAGCATAGGTATACCTCTTTACTCTTTATTTTATTTAGAAGGATATTTTTAGAATTATTGATCTTTGTACTTACTCTTTTACTGTAAAGATTTTAATTAATTGTGCAGTCAATAAAACCTTTGAAACCTTTGACTAACATAAATGTGGAGCAGACCTTGTGTGTTTCCGTGAGTCAGATCAGATTCTCCTGAAGAGTCCCTTAATCTTATGAGCCCTACTTATCCCTTTTCTTACTGTCCACGAGTGCAACAAAGGCACACCTGTGTTCAGAAGGAACCCTGTATTCATGTCCTCAGTGTTTGAGGCAAAAAAAACTCATTGATTTCTGAACGAGTGTAAAAGCTTTAAGGTAACCATGTCATTCCTGCTTATATTTTGCATGCTTTACATGATTTTGCATTAGTGTTTTCTTTTTCCATTATGTTGTTGTTTTTTTCAGACTGTGCATACTATGAATTGAGTCACATCCAAGTGTTTATACCTGGGCACAATTGGGTTGTAACTGAAGGCAGTGCAAGTTTCTCTAAGTGGAACAGAAAGGTGTTCAGGGGGAGAGGATGTGGCACTATGGCCAGAGCTACCGAATTTGAAACGGGGGAACCAGGATCAGGCTCATGACCAGACTACTCTCTTGAGGGAGCATATTCCCCTACTAGGCCTTAGAAGGCCTCGTTGGACAATAGAAGCCCTAGTCTCTTAGTATCAGCAGGTGAACCCTACTGGAGGCCAGTGTGGGTTAAACTTGAAGGCTCCACTACAATCCATACTGAAGTTCACCTCCAGTCTTGCGGGCAGGCCTACGAAGAAGCACACCTTAGATAAACATAGACTTTGTCACTGAGGTCACAGGACCCTTTAGGCCAGTCCGCCTCACCCATTGGTGCCTCCATTGGCCTTGTTCCAGCAGTAGTAGTGAAACTCACCAGGGATCGGCAACGCAGGATTTTTATGCACACCAAACTAAGGGGCATATTTATGAGGACCTTCCATCCTGTTTGCACCACGGAACGTGGAAAATGCATGATGCAAATCTCTAAGTCATATTTATGAAGCCACTGATAGCCACTTTGCATGGCTTTGAATGGTTTCATAAATATGGAGTAATGCAACACAGCAGAAATCGCTGCTTTGCCTTCCTCTGCACAAGGGACACATTGCAGTTGGTGTTCCCAATGCAACTCCCATGGTTTTTGAAGCATTCCCAGATTTACAAGGACTTGTTAACCTGGGAATGTATCAAAATATTACGGCTCCCCAAGGGAAGCACAACAATGAGAAATATCTTTATTTCTCCCAGTAGTTTCTCTTCCTATATGTGCAGCACACATGGAAAGAGGAAAAAGCCTCTCAGGATTGTTTTTTCCTGCACAAAAACAATCCTGCATGCAACAGGGTGCCTGTGTTGCGTTCTAATCTAGGACCCTGATCGGCAATGTGACCTTATGCCCCTATACGGCTATAAATCCATTTATTCCCTATATTGGCATAACCGATCAAATGCAATATTCAGAAACTCGTCTCTGGCCTCACACGAACAGAGCCACATTTCAGAATCGCTTCCTCTGCCACTTCCTTTGCAGCCAATTAGTGCAATGACATAGCAGAAGTTACTATCTAAGATTCCTAGATTAACACTCCGAGTTCTTCAACAAGATAAAAACTCAGCACCCTGGGAAAGCCCCGCTTGCTGTTTTGATTAGTAATAGAACTCTAATGAGCACTGATAGACGATCACTTCCTAGTGACATCTTTATTGACGTCTTATGTCCAAAAACTTACGACAAACAAGGCACCTTTCAGGTATAAATATTACCAACGTTGCCTTAAGCAAACGCTGCTGATGTTGCTGCTGTTTTCGCTGAAGCTGAAGCTGTCTCGCTGAAGAAGCTGCTGATGTTGCTGCTGTTTCCGCTGGAGCTGAAGCTGTCTCACTGAAGAAGCTGCTGATGTTGCTGCTGTTTTCGCTGAAGCTGAAGAAGCTGCTGTTATGCTGATGATACCATAGCTGCTATCGCTACTGCTATCGCTGCTAACTAGCGAACGATGGTGTGGTGAACTTAGGAGCCGAACAGACGTCCCCTGCAAGAGCCCAGCAGATGCAAGCTGCCCGCGGACGCTGCCCCTCCTCCTCCTCCTCGACGCGCTGAGAGAGACGCTGTCTTTTCTCTTGCTGAGAAATCCAGCTCCGGCGTTTCCAGCCTACCCTTGCGGGTGACTGGGATATCGAGTCCCTGAAGGAGATACCAGACCTCCATCATTCTATTCCAGAGATATGGTGTTGACTAAACCCTTGGAGAGAATCCTTGAAGCAAACCTTGGCAAAACCAACTTAACTTAAAGCTACTTACTTACTCCCCTCCCAAGTATTAGGCTTAGGTCAGGTACACTGGGGTAGGCGTAGTTAGAAGCACCAGTTGAGTATTTTAGCCTAATGTATATATGAATGTATATATGTTTTATTCATTTTAAACCATTGTATGGCTAAGAAACCATATCAATGCTTTTACAGTATTATTTCGTAATACTCATCTTACTGTACGTACTTTTTATAATACCAAGTCTTGCAATTGTGGCAATTCATTTCTCTTGTACGAGAAGAAAGACTGTTCAATAAATGTTACCCTTTATTGACAACGCCCGTCTCTCTATTCTCTACATATTGTGAAAGTAATCTGCACAACAACTGACTGAGTAAAATAACTGTCTATTGTTCACACGACTCTAGAGATTGACTCTTATCTGAGGAGCAAAGTTGTCATGTTGCACGGTTGTTGGAAAACTGAATCCCTTCTTGTCTGTACCAGGGAAGCTGATCACTTCCTATTCAGTCAAGAAAGTTTCCAGTGACCTCTGAGCTAGTTGGTAACAAACCCAATTAAGTTTAGCATAGTCAGTAGAGGCCTGGAAGATCCGCACTTCTACGTCGATACTACTGTTTATGTTATTCCAATGCGCAGGGCCTATTGGGAAAATAGGAACTACACTACATGGCGCCCAAAGGTTTGGTAAGGCGATAAACTAACGCAAGACGTTAGAGTAACTCAGTCGTGCATTTTTCACACAGACCCCTTTCTCCCGTAAATACTCCAATAGACGTTTGGAGTGGGTGAAAGGTTAAAATCCGCCCGACCTTAGTAGGAAGAGATTCCTATGTAAAGCTCTGGTTTATTCAACGTTGAAGGATACAGTGTTCCAAAACATTGTGCACCTAATCTTTGTCTCCTTGGAGACCTACTCTGCAAAAAACCTTCCTGACAATAAAATGTCAGACAGTGAAGAAGAAAGGGAAGCAGCTAGACTGGCAACCCTACTAATAGAGGAAGACACGAGTCTCCTACAGACTGAACCGGATGCAATAATCATCCCGGTCAATTTAAGAAAATCTATAACTTTAAAACTTATAGAAAACGGACTGACACCACAAGGTGGTACAGGGATTTTCGTGATAGAGGCACACGAATATCGGCAGACAGAGGTATTCTATTCATGGATAAACTTTCCAGCGGCAAACGCTAGAACAAAAGAGTTTCACTATTACAAAATAGAGAAACCACCGGATGAGCACGCTCCTTTTGAGGAGATTGAAATCCCATTAAAATACCAAGAACATTTACTGTGGTTTAAAGGCGCCCTAAAACATAATGATCATATTACCAGGCTCGGTCCACTAGGTAGACTAGGAGCAACGTGGCCGGTTCTAGCCAGCTACACACCACATCCGGACATTGCAAAAATTTCAAAAGAAGAGCTGTTAGTACAGCTAAAAACATTAATTAAAATACATAGGCAATTAGTCCAATATGTAATGCGGACTGCAACAGTCCAACTAGCTGTTAATATACCACAGCTGCCCCCTCATCAGGGGAACACTAATAAAATTACACCACAGAACATACAATCATGTCTTGGTAAAACACCCATAAAACGGGAACACATTTCTTTCTGGTTAGCGCAGAAAATCACTCAAATAGAGGCAGTATTTCCGGATACTACCCCTGTTGAGAAACACAGAATCTTGACCATCTGCCTTCCAATGGGGGTCGCACCACACGTGGAGGAATGTGACACTTGGGGTACAGTCTTTGCTTCCATTTACACAAAAACACATGGTGTTCCGTCTATGGCGGTAATACCAGAAGTGCTAAAACAGATTCAGAATGAATACGGTCCAGAACCCGCTTTAACTCTTGGTATGAAATTACTGAAAGACTTCAAGCAGGTCTCGGCTATATTACTAGCCAACATTAAAGAGAAGCAGCATCTGTGGCGATCCGCCAGAAGTTGAAGGAAACAGATATAACAGATCAACCAATTGAGCTTGCCAGAATCATAGAGAAATGCTATAAAGAATTAGGTAGAGACAGCTTGGGTGGAAAACCAGTTAAGCCCCAACTGCTCGAAAATCCTGAAAAATGATTTATTAAAAATAATTCAAACACTCCTAAAAAGAGCTGGGATGGAAATAAACAATCCACTCCCAAGGAAAAAGTTTTCCAGTCCAGAGGAAGGTCTCCTCGACGGAGGGAAAGAACTCCGACTCGAGATACCAGTCTCCCCAGAGGGAGCCCTCTGAGAAAAGATATAACCTTAGAAATAGGGATCATTTGAAAAAACCTGATAGATATCAAAGTATTTATACACGTCCTTCTCGATCTTTTTCGCAGAAATCGGAAAGAAGAGGACGGTCAGACCCAGGAGAGCACACCAAGTCCAAAGACAAGGAACCTGCTCAGAGTAAAAAATCTCAATTTCCAAAAAAGAAGGTAGCCAGTATTAGAGTAATCGAACATGCCGAGAATACTGAGGACACAGTTGAAAAACGGGGAGTGGGCACAGACAATGTTAGACAGTGCAGCAGAAATCAGTGTAGCCCGCAAGATCTTGATGAGTCATCTGGAGACAGTGGACACGAATGAATACATTCAGGTTGAAACTGCCGACACCAGACTTAGTGAGCCCCATAAAATATACGAAATAACATTGCGTATAGAGGGTGATAAGACTAGGAAAATAAGGGGTCTATTTTGGGATAAACTCTCAAAAGGCTATGATATTCTGTTAGCTGAAAAAGATTGACCCCCAGAGTGTGTCAGGGAGTGCCCTCGTGGCAAAGAAATGATTATGCCTGCCTTCTCGAATCACATTCCTATTCACAAAAAATATACATATGCAAGGAAATGGGCAGTAGCCCACACTCCAGCATTATATAAAAATCATGTAGGATGGGATGAGGTCTCACCTCCTCACAAAATCCAATTAAAAAGTGAACCAACTGCACAAAGGCAGTATCCCATTAAGCAAGAAGCTAAAAAACAAGTCAGGGAGATCTTAGATCAACTTGAATACCAGGGGATGATTGAAACAGGCACCTCTCAAATGAACAATCCTTTGTTTCCTGTCCCCAAGCCAGACAATTCATATCGTCTAGTTTTGGATTACAGACACCTTAATGCATGTTGCAAAACTTTTGCAGTACAAAATTCGCATAGTGCAACCCTAATGAATAACATAGTTAGGAAAAAATATAAAAGGACATTAGACATATCTAATGGTTTCTTTTGTCAAAACATTGCACCAGAAAGCAGGTATTTGACCGCTTTCTCCGTAATGGGGTCTCAGAAAAATTTCTGTAGGCTCCCACAGGGGTTCAAGAACAGCCCAGGACTATTCTCAGCTAGAGTAACAGAGTTACTAAAAATATATGATGATGAGGCATTATCTTACGTAGATGATATCTATCTCACAGATGACGACTTGGATACTCACTTGAAAAGAGTGAACACCATTATACTTGGGTTCGCAGCAGAGGGTTACAAATTCAACTTTAAAAAGTCCCGAATTGCCCATCTGACAGTATTATTTTTAGGATACGAATTATCAAGTGAAGGAAAAAGCCTAGCGGACAACTTCTTAGAGAAGTGCGCTGTACTCCAAGCTCCAAAAACGCTGAAGGATTTACAATCGATTCTAGGCTTTCTGAATTTCAGAAGAACTTACATTCTAAATTACGCAGAGAGGGTTAAACCTCTCTACGAACTAATCAAACCTGATTTTAAACAAATCACTTGGACTAAAATACACACAGAAATTTTGAGATCACTGCAAACAGACATGTTAGCAAAAACAAAATTAGATACACGTGACACCACACGCGATCTTGTAATCCGAGTCATCCCAGGAAGATGCGGATTCACGTACCTGACCTCTAATGAGGGAGAAAAGGTACCAATAGCTTACAAATCACATTTGTACACAAAGGCTGAAATAAAATTCAGTTCAACTGAGAAAATTCTAACTGCGGTTCAGACTGCTGTAGCAAAAGAAAGGCCCCTAACACAAGGCAAACGAATAATAATCGTTACACCCATACCAGCTTTAGAAGCGGTAACTAAAGCAAGCATTCCTAATGCTAAAGCTTTGCATCCAAGATGGATCCAGTGGGTTAATTCTCTTGCTGCAACAGACGTAGTTTATGAATTTGATCCAGGAATTCTTACAATATGAATATGAATGTCCTCTGCCAATTGAAAACCTGCCTCTAGAAGACTACGGGAGTATTATATATACTGACAGATCAGCCCAACCCGCAGTTGGGGGCAAACAAGCTTACAGTGCTGCATGCGCGATTGTTAAAGGTCGTTGGCACAAAGGAAAATTTAGACCTATGGTCACTAAAACACAATCTCTAGGAGATTGCTCAGCTCAACGAGCTGAATTGGTAGCATTTAAGATGGCGCTAGAAAATACCGATCGCAAATTCCCCACACTAATAGTGTGCGATTCTTATTATTGCGTACAATCTTATAATGAATACTTGCAGAATTGGGTGGAAAATGGTTTCAAAGATGCAAAAGGTGGCACAATAAAGCATAAAATGCTTTGGGAACAAGTAGTTCTTTTACAGAAAGAACTACTAAAGACTCACGTGATACACACTCTGAGTCATCAACGTGATGGCGTTCACGTTGCAGGGAATTCATTGGCTGATGAAGCCGCGAAGGCAGCTGTGCAAACGGCTTCCGTAGCTGTGATTACTCGGTCACAAACAAAAATAGACAGCGATATTCTACAAGCTGTCAGTGCGTCAGTAAAAGATGATAAGAAAACACTCCCAAAAGGCTTTCCAGAAAAGTACTTATATTCAACAGATACGAATAATGTTCCTTTTGCTCGAATCCCTGGAGTGGGGGATAGAGTAATTCAAAACATGGAACACAGGTTAGGACTAATCAAAGCGGCATACAAAGGGCTTGCTTCTGCACACGCTGGCGTTTCCGCAACAACATCACTATTAAAACAGAGATATTGGTGGCTGCGCATGAGAATACAAACTAAAAAGTATGTATTAGAATGCGAAATATGCCAAAGGATGGAAGTATCAACAGTAAAACGACCAGCGCAGACACCCCTTCTCATCTCGGATAAACCATTTGCATGTGTTTACCTGGACCACTGTGGTCCCCTGCAAAGGGATGGCAACTATAAATATAGCATGGTAACAGTGGATTCCTGTACGAGGTTCATATGGATGTGGCCCCAGCGCTCGGCTGATGCCAGAATGGTTATGGGACACCCCCGCGCCGCACGGCCACCAGCTGCTGCGTGTGTTTCCCTTTGCCTGCCTTCTGCCTCGCCGCCGGCCTCGCTGACGCCTTGGTCGCTCCCCTCTGGTTTTCGCCAGTTGTTTTGCCCTAAATTTGTGCTTGTTTCCTTTGTGCCGTCTGATCGTTTATTTAGCTGTTTTCCATTGTTTTGCCCGTCATTTGTGCCTGTATTTCCTTGTGCCGTAACATCGTTTTCCTTTCTGTTTTGCCTTTTATTTTGCCCTCCATTTGTGCCTGTTAATTTAATTGTAACCTCTGTGCCGTGTCCAGTTTCCTTCCTGTTTGCCCGCCTACCTCGCCGCCCTCCGCTCTCCCTCCCCGCTTCCCGCCACCGCCATTGGCCCCGCCCCTTTTCTCTTCTGTTCCCTCCCCGCTCCCGCCTCCCAGCTGCTCCGCCCACCCGCGCACTTCGCCTTAAATGGCGACCGTGCGAACGCGCAGCGGTCACGCGCAGCGGGCGCGCCGATTGTGCGCCGAAGGCGCGCCAAAGGTAAGCCCGTCTGCGCCCGTCCGCGACCGGATCGCGACCAGCGCCAGGACCCCAGGCCCACGAAGACCCCGACCGACCCGCCTGACGTACTCCGCCGCCACCCTCATCGCACTCAACACCGGCCGACTCCCAGAATGCCATCAAGCCACTCCACGACGCACCCACGGACCTTTCAGCTGCCACGCCTGCAAATTCACCTGCATCCGGACCTGCCTCACACCAGCACCCGCCAAGTCGAACGCCAGCAGCACCCACCTCAAGTGCATCCTGCTCAACACCCGCTCCGTCCACAGACACGCCATCGAACTCTGGAACCTTCTAGACGCCACAGCCCCTGACGTTGCCTTCCTCACGGAGAACTGGATGAACGCCTCTTCAGCTCCCGACATCGCCATCGCTATCCCAGAGGGCTACAAGATCGTCCGGAGGGACCGCAACGCCAACCAGATGGGAGGAGGCATCGCCATCATCCACAGGAACACCATCCGTCTCACGACCAGCACCGACAACACCCTGACCACCGCCGAACACCTGCATTTCCAGATCCACACCAGCCCGAACACCACCCTCAGAGGCACCCTGATCTACGCACACAATTCAGCAAGGACATCGCCGACTTCGTCAGCCCGCATGCCCTCCCCTCCGCTGACTACATTCTCCTGGAGGACCTCAACTTCCATCTGGAGAACAACAACGACCGCAACACCAGCACCCTGCTCGACAACCTCGCCAATCTTGGACTCAAGCAACTGGTGTCCACCCCCACACACCTCGCCGGACACACACTGGACGCAGTCTTCTCCTCCAGCCCAGACAACGACTTCAGCCACGCCACTGAGCTTCAATGGACGGACCACAGCTGCGTCCACTTCACCTTCAAGAGAACAACGACCCACCACCACCAGCAACAGGCCGCCCGCAGAAGCTGGAACAAGATCACAGCAGACCAGCTCGCCACCTCCCTGAGCCAGCACCCTCCTGCCAGCTCAGCGAACCCCAGCCAGGCCGCCGACAACCTCACGAAGTGGATCAGCAACTGCGCGGACGAGCTCGCCTCGCTGAGGACCCCTCCCAGCAGACCCGGCAGCAAGAAAGCCCCGTGGTTCACCGACGAACTCAAGAGCTCCAAGAAGAACTGCCGAGCCCTCGAGAAAGTCTGGAGAAGGGAACCTACACCGGACAACAGGACCTCCCTCAAGCTTGCCACCCGGAAGCACCACCAGCTGATCCGCGCCGCCAAGAAAACAGCATTCAAGGACCGGTTGGACAACAACGCACACAACTGCAAGGAGCTCTTCAACATCGTGAAAGAGCTCTCCAACCCCAGCGCAGGAAACAACGACATCACCCCATCGCAAGACCTCTGCAACTCCCTCGCTTCATACTTCCACAACAAGATCGCGGACATACACAACAGCTTCAACAACCAACCAACGCACACCATGACCGAACAACCACCCCCCACCACCACCCTCCACGCCTGGACCCCGATCAGCACCGAAGACACCATCCGCACAATGAACTCCATCCACTCCGGATCACCGACCGACCCCTGCCCTCACCACGTCTTCAACAAGGCCGACGCTGTCATCGCACCCCACCTGCGGGACATCATCAACACCTCCTTCGACACCGCCACCTTCCCTGAGAGCTGGAAACACGCCGAACTCAGCGCTCTCCTCAAGAAACCAACAGCGGACCCCACCGAACTCAAGAACTACCGCCCCATCTCGCTCCTCCCGTTTCCAGCCAAAGTCATCGAGAAGACCGTCAACAAGCAGATGGCCGCCTTCCTCGAGACGAACGGATCCCTCGACCCCTCACAGTCCGGCTTCCGAGCCAATCACAGCACCGAGACCGCCCTCATCGCCGCCACCGATGACATCCGAGCCCTGATGGACAATGGAGAAACAGCGGCCCTCATCCTCCTAGACCTCTCCGCGGCATTCGACACTGTCTGCCACCGCACCCTAGTACAGCGCCTCAGCAACGTCGGAATCCAGGACAAGGCGCTGGAATGGATCATCTCCTTCTTCGACGGAAGAACACAGAGAGTCCGCCTACCACCGTACAAGTCAGAGGCCTCCGAAGTCATCTGCGGCGTCCCTCAAGGGTCATCTCTGAGCCCCACCCTCTTCAACGTCTACATGAGCCCCCTCGCGGCCATCGTACGCAAACACAACCTCAGCATAATCTCCTACGCCGACGACACCCAGCTGATCCTCTCCCTGACCAACGACCCCGCCTCCGCCAGAGCCAACCTGCACGAAGGGATGAAAGAGGTAGCCGAGTGGATGACGACCAGCCGCCTGAAACTGAACTCTGACAAGACGGAGGTCCTCATCCTGGGCTCTTCACCCTCCGCCTGGGACGACTCCTGGTGGCCTCCCGCCCTGGGCACCGCACCCAAACCGACAGACCATGCACGCAACCTGGGCTTCATCCTGGACTCCTCCCTCTCCATGACCAGGCAAGTCAACAACGTCTCCTCGGCGTGCTTCAACATCCTACGCATGCTACGGAAGATCTTCTGGTGGATCCCCACAGAGACCAGGAAGACCGTCACCCAGGCCCTCGTCACCAGCCGACTGGACTACGGCAACGCCCTCTACGCCGGTACCACCGCCAAGCTCCAGAAGAGACTCCAGCGGATCCAGAACGCCTCAGCCAGACTCATCCTCGACATCCCACGAACCAGCCACATCACCGGACATCTAAGAGACCTTCACTGGCTCCCCGTCAACAAAAGAATCACCTTCCGCCTCCTCACCCACGCACACAAAGCCCTACACGACCAGGGCCCGAGCTACCTCAACAGCCGAATCAACTTCTACGCTCCCAAACGCCACCTCCGATCAGCCAACCACGCCCTCGCCGCCGTCCCCCGCATCCGTAGAGCGACTACGGGAGGAAGGTCCTTCTCCTACCTGGCCGCCAAGACCTGGAACTCCCTCCCGACCGACCTGCGCCTGACCCAAGACCACCTCTCCTTCAGGAAGAAGCTGAAGACCTGGCTGTTCGAGCAGTAGCGGCCCCACCCCCAGCGCCTTGAGACCCTACGGGTAGGTAGCGCGCTATATAAGTGTCACTGATTGATTGATTGAAAAGATCTGCGAGTCTTTATCGGCGCATACGCAATTGCCATGTTCCATTCTGACCAGGGTCCTGCTTTTGGCTCTCGAGCTTATAAGGAGGCCATGGCCAGCATGGGAGTTGGGTTGCGGTATTCTTGTCCGTCACACCCCGAAGGGAATAGGGTGGTAGAAAGAAAAAAACGGGACATAAAGCAATCTATAACAGCGAAGGTATTAGGTTCAGGCGCTGGGTGGGTCAAACATTTAATAAGTGTCCAGATCAGTCTTAATAATTTGCCAAGAAATTCTCTAAAAGGTTTCAACCCATACGAACTATTGTTTGGAACTAGAATGAGAGTTCAGGAACTAGATAGTCAAGTATCAGTGGTACAAGAAAAGACAACAGCCTTTGACATCAAAGATCGTTTGGCTGCTTTAGAGGACTTGAACGAAACAAGAAAATCCTTAAGCAACATAAAGTTAAAGCAACAGCCAGATACCACTGACGAGGCACGACAAGCAGCAGCCCCAGCAAGGCCTGTCTGGATTCCAAAGATTGGGGATCTAGTCAGAGAAAAAATAGCGGTGAAGAAGGAATTTGGGCCTTCTTACAGAAAAGCAGTACCTGTCTTGGCAGTCACCGGAACAAGATCAGTAGTACTACCGCCCCTTGCTGGTAAAAAGGAGAACAGAGTTGTATCTATCGACCTAGTAAAACCACAAGCATGTGGCCTATAATCAACAGTAGGCCCAGTGGACTCCCGAGAAACAACAGAATACCCAAACTTGCAACAATCCAAGAGGTTCAAACTGAAAGACTAATCACATTCGATCAGCCTGCAGTGTACAGAGAAGGACTATGCAATAATGCCATGGAACTCGTGCCTCTTGAGACACAGATTGAAACAGTTCGTCAAGAAACACCAGTCTACAATGATGTGGCATCAGAAAGTGCTACCGAAAGACAAATTGAAAAAACAATCCCAACAATTGACAGAACTGCCTCTGGTTATTTCATCGACTTCGACAACTTTTCCGAGGATCAAAGCAACCCCGAAGTGATGCCCGAAACAAAAAAGACTTTTAAAGAAAAAGCAACAGAACTCTTTCATCAACTGAAGGAAATCTACCTTATTTCTCCATGGTTAGAGTTCTGGTTTGGTCTAGGTGTATTTTTCCTCCTGCTTTGGCTCATCATGGTACTTTGTTTGGGAAAATTCATTGAGGGAAAATACAGGACAATGGACACAGCAAGTCAGAACATCAACTTAGTCCTCAAACCACACAGATCATCCCACGTGAAGAAAAGAGAACTGTCAACAGTAAATGTCACAGCCATTCCAATACCCGGTGGGGTAGTATGGGAGAAAACTAACTATGAGATCTATGGTCCGGTCGAGATCCTGAAGTATCCTCATCAACTAAAGATTTCCTTAAGTGACTTTGTAAAACCTAGTACATTCTCTGATGATTGGGACTTTGACAGTATTAATAACATGATGTCTGATTTAGTAATGTCAGCTATATTCACAGATCATGATTATTTACAAGGTTCGTCTAGTTATGAACAGATGTTCTGTTTTACACATTATGGCGATCATTATTTGCATAAATCTGCACAGCCTAGAAATGTTTTTAAGTATAATCAATGGGAACATTGTGCTACACCACCTAAAAGCAGTTCTAAAACGTTCTTTGAGAAATTCAAGTACTTCTCAGGGTTTAACACCAGTGATGCAGAAACGTTTTATTACAAACTGTTAGATAAAACGAATGAAAACAATGCTGACAAACACTAAATTGATATATTCAGAAGCATTTTATGAAAAAATGATGACATTTGGTTTTGATTATTGGAAAAATAACATTGAAACAAAAACCATTTGGGGTACGAAAGAGTGGCAGGTACAAGGCCTAGAAGCACTATTCAGAACCTGCATGATATCAGAACAAATGATGTTTTTAAATGACACAATTCACCAAACATCCTGTCTTGGCCTAGCTAAGATCAAAGACCTAAACAAACCATCTATTCCAAAACCAATACCTGAAAATGTAACGACAGATATTGAGATAGACGTAACTAAAATATTACATTTTAACAGAACACATCCTGATTGGAAGAAGTGGTTAATCTGGCCTACTGACACAAACAACTGTCAAGATAGATTCCTGAATAAAACACAGGGGTTAAAAATGACCAGACAAGACCCCAGATACTCCAAGAGACAACATCCAGGGATAGTAACAACATACAGTGTAGGGAAACTCTGCCTCGAATGGCTAGGATCATCCACACTGGCTGAAATTAAGCAACACTTGTCTTTACTTAAAGATGGTGCTGATTTGCGCGATTTCATTCTTGGACCACACAAACAGCGTCAAAAGCGTTTCATAGCGACCTGTATATATGCTGCATACAACGAGGCTTGGAAAGTCACACAAATTGAAACAGCTGAAAAAATATGAGAAATTGATCGTATTAATTTGGAAAAATCACTTTCTGTAGTGGACAATGGGTTAATGACTCTGTCCTCCAGAATATATTCGTTGGACAATATTGTATCCTCTGCCTTTGATATAATAGACAGAGACTTGCTAATGTTACAGCATGGCCAGTCACAATTACGTTCTATTGTACAATTAGGCTTGACGTTGCAAAATCTTCGTTCAGGCTATGTGCCTTGGCGTTTAATCAACACAACGTCATTGTTTTCCATTTTTAACCTTACTGATAAACAAATCAGCTTGGCACAGAAAGGAGCAGACTATACAATCCTGAGCATCGAAAAACTTGAGAGATTACCATTGACAATGTCAGAGAGTCCTGTCATTGAATGGATAATACACGGGATTATCACAATTCCGATAACAACTTTCCGATTTAAAAAGTGCCTTGAATACAGACCTACTGGCCAGTATGAACAATTAGGTAAAGGATATGTTAAGTCAGCATGGAAATTACCATACACACATTCATGCTATAGTGACAGCGACAAAAATGTATTTCTTAGAGGTGAAAACTGTAAACGTTCACTAAGCGGTATACTTTTGTGTCAGGGTATTAATTTACATGGAGCCTGTGAAGGTAATTCTAACAACCTTTCATGCCACCAGCTTGTCACACCTGCAAAGCAGATAGAGCCTTTCTTTATGCAACTCGCAAATGGGAGTTACATTCTAAGAACGGATCACAGATGTTGTGGCCTTTTGCCAGGGAAAGCGTATCTCGTAGGCGTAACTTCCATGGTCAAATGCTGTATGCAAGCATTGTTCCCGAGCGGCCCTGGAGACATAGAGACTCCCATCTGGCCTTGTCTGCATTTCTCTTCTATACGAATTGATACTTTAAGCAAAATGAAGTCTGTGCTTTTGCAGACAACAGTGCCCATCACGTCATCAAAAGAGACGTATGATCTCCTAGTTGCAAGGACAGCTATGGAGGTTCATGACCTTTTATCAACAAATTGCCCCGTGCATTTTGTAGAAATGTTGAGCCAACTTCTTAACATGTCTAGTGCCACAGGCGTCCCAGGCATATTTAAGACGGTTTTTACGGGACTGCTAACACCATTTCAAGCAATCCTGGGAATCGTTCCAAATTTTGTACATTCAGTCTTTGGCGGTATACCCCTATTTTTGGGACTTGTAGCAGGGATTTTATTTTTGACCCTCCTGCTCCGATATGGCAAGCCACAGCTCAGACATGACTCCTATGGGAATGGAAGAAACAATCCTAGCAGTGCGCTACCGGGACAGAATAACTAGAGTCCTTGGATTGGCCAGGCTGAGAGATCTAAACATGACCTGGTTCCTTTCATTCAGACCGATATGGCAAAACTGCATCTTACCTGTACTACGATGTATGCTATGCGGAGATGAGTGCGTGTTGGACACCTGTCTTGCACTTCCATCAGCTGTACCAATGGATATCGATACTTTGCTCAGTCCGATAACGGCTCACGCATTGTGTTGTCCCCAGCGGCTACCAATCCTGATGACGGCATTCGTTGAGACTCCTGTACTACGATCAGGTGGTAACAGTGGAGCGAGTGACAAAAGCAACATCACCCAGGTACGACCTTCTGTGAGCATTGCTGATCCACCCTTTGATGATAGCAATCATTCTCACACCTGCCAAGTTACAGCACTATCGAATTTGGTCGAGCTGTCACCTGATTTTGTAGACCAATTCTTTGAGAGCCTGTCTGATGTGATGTTCTCACCTGAACAGAAACAATAACTTTAGAGAAGCATTCCGACACACAGCGTTCCCATGAACTCTGAATTCGGCCTTCAGTTTTGAACAACAAAAACTGCTAAAAGCGTTGGAACTCTATTTTCCCCGTTCAAGCAATAATTCTTTTGAATTGAACACTTTTTAATATTCACCGTTTTCTGGCACGAAAAATTATTTGCTTAAAGTAGAACTATTCATAGAGAACAGAAGCTTGTACTTCTATTTTTAGATACATCTAGAGACATAATAACTCTACACTAGCCTCTAGCACATTTTACTGCAATGCATTTATATGTGATGAAATTATCTCGCCCTTCTTTTCTGTATTCAGAGATATTTCATATGTAATTCTTGTTGCAAAATCGTTCATTGATTTCATATGCTATAATTTTGAATGATTTCTATGCTTCAAAAACGTACAGTACCTACATTTTCACGTATTACAAATACCCCTATTTCAAATGCATATATGTATTTTGGGGTGGGCAATGTTACACATGCATCTTATTGCTCTAGTTTTAGTAATTTGATGGACATGAATTCGTGGAGTGGGTGTTGCGTTCTAATCTAGGACCCTGATCAATAATGTGACCTTATGCCCCTATACGGCTATAAATCCATTTATTCCCTATATTGGCATAACCGATCAAATGCAATATTCAGAAACTCGTCTCTGGCCTCACACGTACAGAGCCACATTTCAGAATCGCTTCCTCTGCCACTTCCTTTGCAGCCAATTAGTGCAATGACATAGCAGAAGTTACTATCTAAGATTCCTAGATTAACACTCCGAGTTCTTCAACAAGATTAAAACTCAGCACCCTGGGAAAGCCCCGCTTGCTATGTTTTGATTAGTAATAGAACTCTAATGAGCACTGATAGACGATCACTTCCTAGTGACATCTTTATTGACGTCTTATGTCCAAAAACTTACGTCAAACGAGGCACCTTTCAGGTATAAATATTACCAACGTTGCCTTAAGCAAACGCTGTTGATGTTGCTGCTGTTTTCGCTGAAGCTGTCTCGCTGAAGAAGCTGCTGATGTTGCTGCTGTTTTCCCTGAAGCTGAAGCTGTCTGCTGAAGAAGCTGCTGTTATGCTGATGATACCATAGCTTCTATCGCTACTGCTATCGCTGCTAACTAGCGAGCGATGGTGTGGTGAACTTAGGAGCTGAACAGCCGTCCCCTGCAAGAGCCCAGCAGATGCAAGCTGCCCGCGGATGCTGCCCCTCCTCCTCCTCCTCGACGCGCTGAGAGCGATGCTGTCTTTTCTCTTGCTGAGAAATCCAGCTCCGGCATTTCCAGCCTACCCTTGCGGGTGACTGGGATATCGAGTCCCTGAAGGAGATACCAGACCTCCATCATTCTATTCCAGAGGTATGGTGTTGACTAAACCCTTAGAGAGAATCCTTGAAGCAAACCTTGGCAAAACCAACTTAACTTAAAGCTACTTACTTACTCCCCCCCCAAGTATTAGGCTTAGGTCAGGTACACTGGGGTAGGCGTAGTTAGAAGCACCAGTTGAGTATTTTAGCCTAATGTATATATGAATGTATATATGTTTTATTCATTTTAAACCATTGTATGGCTAAGAAACCATATCAATGCTTTTACAGTATTATTTCGTAATACTCATCTTAATGTACGTACTTTTTATAATAACAAGTCTTGCAATTGTGGCAATTCATTTCTCTTGTACGCGAAGAAAGACTGTTCAATAAATGTTACCCTTTATTGACAACGCCCGTCTCTCTATTCTCTACATATTGTGAAAGTAATCTGCACAACAACTGACTGAGTAAAATAACTGTCTATTGTTCACACGACTCTAGAGATTGACTCTTATCTGAGGAGCAAAGTTGTCATGTTGCACGGTTGTTGGAAAACTGAATCCCTTCTTGTCTGTACCAGGGAAGCTGATCACTTCCTATTCAGTCAAGAAAGTTTCCAGTGACCTCTGAGCTATTTGGTAACAAACCCAATTAAGTTTAGCATAGTCAGTAGAGGCCTGGAAGATCCGCACTTCTACGTCGATACTACTGTTTATGTTATTCCAATGCGCAGGGCCTATTGGGAAAATAGGAACTACACTACACCTGCATTGGCCCCAGGCTGACGAAGTGGAGCCAGCACTGGAGGATAGGACAGAAATGGACCATATTGGATAAATACGGTGCATTCCTGCCCTTTCTCTGTGATGCAGGGCAGCATAGCAAAATAACTTGCTGCGCTGCCCCACGCTACCATTACCGTATATATACCTCTAAGTTCGCAAACTTCACTATCTCCTTCATGCACAAGTACTTTTAACATGTGCAGCCTGCTTTGGGGCCACTGCAATTATGCAGCAATGGAGGACAACATTATGTTGCAGTGTTGACTACATTATGCAGCAAAGAAAGGCCGCAGAGTAATGTGTGGGACATATTCTGATACTTTATTATTTTGACTTTTTTACACATACCATAGTCTCTGCAAAGCTTTTGCCTCATTAATACCAGTTAAACATACAAGTGTAGCAGTGAGAACGGTGACCAGTCAACCTTTGGAAAGGGCATTCTGCTTCACAGCAACACAAGTCATGTATTTTGAACGGTGTGAGCTACAAAAATGTTACTGTTCAAACCATCAGATTATGCAGTCGATGGTTTATTATGTGGCAAATATGGCAGAGCTTTAATTATGTGGAAAACGTTTGCAAACTAGGATATTTTGCCATTCATGTTTGAACTTCCTCATCCGGTCTCTGTTGGGTGGTATTTCTAGGAACCTACAGTGCTTGGGGAGAGACAGAGGAGGAAGATGTCTAATAGTGATTGCAGAGGATAGTAGTTTGAAGGTGAGAAAATAACTGATTGAGATAATCCGAGGAACACCACCTATTCTGACTCTCCCACTGTTTGAGTCTCAGAATTTCAGAATTGATACATTTGCAATTCTCATTGCTAACTAACTTGAGTAGTAATTACACAAACTACTAATATAATATTCTCATTCATCTGATATTACTTAGAGCATCTGCAAAACCAACAGGTATGGGTTGTTTTAGGTGTATATATATTAATTTTTGAGTGCTATTTCTAGATACAATAACAAGAAACCAGGAAGCATCTAATGCTGGCATCATGACATGTTGAGTGAAGCACATAAGAAAAGTAGAACATTTTGCATTGACCAAGGGGCACAGAATGATGTAATCAACAGTGTTTCCCAACATGTGGTGCCTCCTGGCATAGAATTTAAACTCACATTTTATGTTCAGAAATGGTTAGAAAAAGGTAGGAGAAGTGCTGATGAAAGAAACTGCATGGCTCGGAAACAAATGGTATCTGGTTCTACTTATAAGCGCCTTTGGGACATTCTGTGATTGAAAACTTATCCCACATTGTAAATCTATTTTAATGTCATTAACTCATACATTAAACTTCAAATAAACGTGTATCCATTGGTTGTATTAAATAACGTTATAAGCTGTGACTTGTCAGTAAAATGCCAAACATACAAAAAACTGGTATGTTTTGCTCTTTTTAGCCACACCTCTGACTCCGCCCACTGACCCATTCCTCTAGTTATTCCCGCCTCCTGGTACTCCTCCCACAGTACCCCTACTTATTTTTTACCACTTCGACCAGTGGTGTTATTTGGTCTGTAAGCACTATTTTTTCTAATGAGTTTCTCTTACTGCAGGAATGATATGCTTTTCTGCAACTTGCACTTTCCAAGCAGTCGAGGACAATGGTGGCCTCTTCTTTCAATTTGGCTTTTTGAGTAAGGAATTATCTTGAGGGAGGGCACCAGGTCTGGATTGTCTTCAATCAGTACATCTATTTTTATTATGCTTTGACTGTACCCAAGTTAGACCTCAAAGAGAGTGGGCGTGCCCATGCCGTTATTGTGTGTGCAAGTTTGCCTGACTTTTGGCGACCTCCTCCTGCGTGATGCATGTATTCTTATAACTTTTCTATTGAAGCCCAGACATGAGTGGAAAAGTGGGATTTTCACTCTAGAATCAGTATAATATTTCTAGAATCCCGCCACAGGTCGACTAGACCTTTTTACCTGTCATAGAGTGTAGAAGGCAATCTATCAATAACATCGTAATGTCAGGAAGAACTTTCCCCATCCGTTTCCCCGAAGAACCACTGACAAAAAGTCAAATTTAAAGATTTATTATAAAGCCAAAAGCAGTTGTGTATATAAACACCTCAGTAAAAGATTCAGTAGATATACGGGCACTAATACAAACATAATCCTACGGAAGAGTCTCAGTCGACTAAGAAACAACACCAGTATAATTTCCAAAACCACTAGACTTGCAAGGATTGCTATAATCTGGGTCTTGGTAGGCATCGAAGAAAAGAAGAAATACATCCAGAGTAATCTGTCCCTACACTATACTAAGTGACATCCTACTTAACAGAGTTCCTTCCTAACAAAGGTGTCAGCCGTGATGACTTCCAAAGAAGTTCACCCACTCAGTTCAGACTTTGTCTAAGAACTCATCTCGCATAGCAAAGCTCTCTGCCTACCCAGCATCTTTCTTCGCCCTCGTGCACATCTGCTCTGGTCTCCTCCCGGGGTGCTGTCCCTAATACGAAACCCACAATTTGGACGACACGCCCTAAGGGACGCCCCTCTCAGAGTATTAATTTTCAAAGTAACTTCATTACGACATCTTCATCCTTGTTCGTTGAAAAACGGCCTTGGGTCCCAGAGTCGTCTCCTCTTGAAGTTGCTTCCCTGAAATTCCGCAGCCACTCCTCCAGGTCTGGAACTACCATCCTAACACTCATACACAATGGGCCCTTCTCTACTATCTCTGGTTAACCTTGCACCTGCAAAGGAACACACATAAATCGATTCACAGTAACATGCTACTTGCAATTAATTCTCTAAAGCAACCTTCTAGGAAAAGACATTTCCATGATTTAATGTTAAAAGAAACATTCTTAGTTCGGCCTACACAATCCTCTCTCCCCACTTGGGCCTCTGCACGTTTTCGAGATGTCACCCTCTAACATTGGCAAAACAGTTTTGTTCATTAGGTCTACATCATTATAGCAAAAAGAAAGAATACATTTTCTAACTAAACACTTCTATGCCGTTACATGAAATACAATAGTGAATTTCTAAACATGCATTTAAATACATCAATGCCTATTTGAGCATCCTTTAACTGAATTAGTATTACACTACAAACACATTTCTAAGTTAACATGACATTAGTTTTCTCATAAGCGCTTTTCGTTATAGCTATATAAGTTCTAGCACATGGGTTCATAGCTTTGTGCCACATTTAAACATGATTATACCCCTCTATATATGCGGGTGCTGATTCCTCATGAATATGGTGCACCCCTAAAATTTCTAACACAGGTTTGCGCTCTCTCATGAGCAATCCCACTGAGGGCACGTGTTTATTTATTGACCTGTGCAGGGCGGCAGCGCAGCTGCTGTGAGTGCCCCTCGCCCATTCTCCACATATATTTCATGACGCTCATTATCGCAGCCTGCCATTCCTTCCGTTTCCTTCCTCCCCGCGTCCATCTGCAGGGCAGAAAATTAGCGCCTTGTCACTTGAAGGCTCCTCTCATGTTGCTATCTCTTGATCTGTGTCCATAGAGTCTGGAACCCGATCCTTTCTGCCTCTTCCTTGTTTGGCTTCTCAGGTTCCCTCTTCTCTTTTGTTATTCATGCTCTTTATCTGCTGCAGGTTGTTGCAGTCCTCTTGCTGACTATACTGTAGCTTGTGTCGCTGCCATTCACACCTCGGCCTTGGCACAGCTCAGGTGTTAAATCTGCCACAACATTTCAGAGGCTGCGCCTTTTGTTCAGTGTTGCACATTTCACATCTGTTTTTCACCGCTAGGTGCCGCTTGCACCTCGTTTCACCAGCTGTGGGGTGAGTTCATTATGTGTGGCCTGAGAATCATAAAATATTTTGCGCTGTTTCAAGTTTGAAAATTTAGCCAGTACAAGGAATGTGTACACCAAAAGTACTACTTTTAATGTGGAATTATGTTTAGTTAGCCCCGAAAAAGTATTGTTGAGGGAACTTATGTATGGCTGAGGCAGACAAAAGTAATACAATTAACTGTATTTACATAGCACTGTATACTATTTGTTTGGTATGTAGGCAGCGATTACGTACATTTCTACCCAAATCAGTGGTACTAATTTTATCGATCTCCAAAGGATGAAAGATTGAATTTGAAGCCTGTAATTAGTATTATTTAGAGTTTTACTTAGCGCTAGCTAGACTTGAAGGTATAAGAGTGCTTTACATGTTATGTGATCACGTTTTTAGGTCTCGCCTAGCGTTCACTGCGTATGCGGTGCTCGCTTTGCGAGGCATATTGTAGTAGGGTAGGTCTTTCAATGGCTAGCATCATCGTCCATGGTAAACGCTGGCTTCAGATTGATAATGAGGCTCCTTAGTCCCTCCTTATTGCCGCCTTGTCTCCTTTTGGGACCGCACATCGGGACTGGATCTTTGACTTGCAGCTTTACATGGTCTTCTTCATTAGATGATAGGCACTACGTTTTTTCAGTCGCCTTTGGCTAGGGCGGCCGTGTGTTTATTTTTGTATCGCTATGCAAATATAAACAAGGGGCTGCCTTTCGCAATGCCGAAAGCTTGTTTATTTTCTTCTTAGGGCGGGAAACTTTCACTTGTATGTGGAGACTGCACCTCACTTTGTGCGCATTTAGCGGCTGGCACCGGATGCATTCCTAGCAGTGTTAAAACAGTTTGCAGCGGGTGCTTAATATTATGCTAATCTTTCTGCCAACACAAGAAAACCAAAATACCCTTTTGGAGTGAGTAGCGAGTACAGTGTAGATGTGCCTGGAGATGCTATGCATCGCCTCACTACAAGCCCAGAGGAGTTTACTACATCAGTATCAGTCTTAAAAACTATAAAATCAGGTATTTCCATAACGCAAGCTTGCACTGTGACATGCATCTCACGGATTCACATTTTAAGACACAGCTGATGCCTGAGACGCACCTCTTTAAGACTGTGAGATCTGCGTGTACACCAGGGAGTGTACTGTAAACAGGAAAGCGCTCGTCCGAAGAATCTCTGCCCCACGCTGCCTAAAGGTAGAATTCTCTTTTTATGAATTCTATGGACTTTGGTTGTCGGCAAGGACTCCGATTACAGAGCGGCAGTGGATGATGTCCCTGGAGGGAGATGGTTAATAGCTACAGCCATTAGCACAAGGCATTGGTCGTGGCTGTGTTCATGGCAAATGGTTGTGGATTAGAGCTCTGTTACAACCTTGTAACCGAACAAAATAGATGCGGGCTGTGGTGTCCTGAATATTCCTGTGCCTCACATTCTTCATGTTGTGCAATGTGGGGTGCGTTGCCAGTCCCTGGGTTGGAACTGCTTGTGTGGCAGATAGGCTGTTTCTCTGCCTGGATGGAGTCTCTGCAACTTTGTGTCTTGAATAAAGCTTCCTTCAACTCATCATTTGTGTCTCCTGCTGTCCTTACTGTGGAGACCTACTTCTACATTTTGGCGACGAGGATTGGCTCAAGGTGTTTCTTGATGCTAAGAAATCCCTCATCACAGATTTTAGACCAAACAAATGCATTCCCCTTCTTTAACAGTGAACTTAGACACAAGGATTTCCCAGCAAATTTCTGAACAAATTTGTGATAGAACTCAGCCATACCAAGGAATTCGATTAGCTCCTCCTTATTTGAAGCAGCTCGCAGACTGACAAGGTTTAGGCTTTATACCCGCAGAAGACAGAGAATGACCAAGGTGCTCTATTTCCTTTACATCAAAGTTACACTTGTCTGCTCTAAGAGTGAGACCTGCATCATTTAATCTTTCCAAAACAGACTTAAGCCTTGTGTCATGTTGCTCCAGATCCACCCCAAAGATGAGCATGTCATCTTGGTACACCTTGACACCATGGAGCCTCTAAGAATGCCCTCCATTGCCCTCTAAAACACTGACGCTGCAGAAATGAGACCAAAAGACATTCTCAGAAACTTAAACGTGCCAAAAGGTGTGACAAAGGCCGTCAAATCTTGGGAAGCAGAGTGAAGCTTGACCTGGTGGTAAGCGGCGGTAAGGTCTAGGGAAGAGAAGTGTTTTGCCCCTTCAAGTGAACACAACATCTCAGTTATGATGGGCAAAGGGTAGTGGTCAACAATGACAGCTCTATTAAGCTCTCTTACGTCCACACATAACCGGGCCTCTACATTGGCCTTGCCAGCCGTCACAACTGAAGAGACCCACTCTGTTGCTTCGACTGTTGAATTATGCCTTTGGCTAAAAGTTTGTCCAACTCTGTTTTCATGCTCTCCCTAACGATTAGAGGAACATACTTGACATTGGCATTTTTAGGAATGGCATCAGACTTGAATCTTATGCGATGCACATAGTTTTTTAAACAGCCAAGATCACTCGCAAAAACAGAAGGAAATTCCTTGATCCAATCATGATTAGGGTCATTCACAACCCTGACAGGAGGTATTTCTATCAAACAAACGAAGGGCATTCATTGGGTCAAGAAACACATGCAAGTCTCTCTGATGTAACCAACTTATAAGCGAATCACCCTTCATTGAAACATAAACCTTTCCATGAATAACCCTTCCCTTGAAGTCAATTGTACCCCAAAAAGAAATACGTAATTGTACAGATACTCCATCATATCCTTTTGGTCTAATGTCTGGTTTTAAAAGAGTAACATTGCCCAAAAGATTGCATTCATAAAAGTTCTTGGTAGCCAGTGTGATCTTGGCCCCAAAGTCAAAGAGCTACCTGACTGGAGCATCGTTGACCAAAACAAGTTCTTGTGGACCATCGCTTGCATCACATGCCACTTGAAGGATCTCAATTTCTTCCAGATCTTCCTCATAAAAGTCAACTTCACTGCCTTTTTCATGTTCTTTGTTTGTTCGACAGCATTTAGAGACTTGCCCTTTTTCCCGCGTGCTTTACAAATAGCTTTCCATCCCGTATACCCTTTAAAATTAGCCAAGTGACCAGGGTTAGCACGTCTGAAACACTTTCCTTGAAAGATTTTAGGGATGAGTACCTTTTGGGTGGGAAATGGTTTATTTCTCTTCCAGGGGATCTTTATCAATAGTCATAAGCACTAGAATATTCCCGCCCATGCGGGGGACCCGAGAAACACAATCATATATGTGATCCACTTATATGTATCCCCATATATATATACATATATATATATAATAAAAAAGCATATGCAGCCTAACACACGCTAGAGCTGAATAATGCTGTACGGACTCCCCATTATATAATAAAAGAATACATTAGAAACAGGGAAAAACAACAGCAGAGCATGCTTTAATGCTTAGCAGTCATCACAAACTCTCACATAGGACTGAAAACATATACAGCTCCCAGGCTGCATTGCAGAAACATAGCCTAAATAGGCTGAAAAGCTAACTCATAGCAACATAGGGATAAACTGGCACCGTGCCTTTAAGGCAGTCATGACCCCCAGCTTCCCATCATGCCTTATGGGTGACAGTTTGGTCAGTTGTTCTTTCCGGCTCCTTCAGTAAGGATCCTGGTTACACAGCTCCACTTCTTTCTGATTTTAGTCAGAAATAATCTTCACTTTTTTGAAAATTCTTGACTTACTTCGACGTCTTTCATCTCTTTTTTTGACAGTTTTGGGCATTTTTTCCTCTCAAAATGCCATCTCTTTTTGACCCCTGCCCTTCTTGTGGAAAAAAGAAGGCCCGGTCAGACTCTCATGAGGTCTGTACTCTTTGTTTGCCTAAGGACAATGACCCTAAGGCTTGTCCTCATTGCCAGACCCTGTCCAAAAGGACTTTAAAGGACAGAGAAAGGATCTGTCTTTATGGGCTGGCCGAAAAGTCTTCTAGAGGCAGGTCACCGGTGAAGAAGGGCTCCAAGAGGGCGAGATCTCCATCCAGAAGCAAGGTCCCTCGCCCTTCTACTTCAGCGTCGGGCTCGGCGCTGAAAAATCTACCACCGGTGGGTCATTTGTCCAAGAAAAGACCATTGACGGCGGGCTCACCGTCGAGAAGACATCGTCATTCAGGTATGTCGTCGAATCGTGATTCTCCGCCATCGTCAACCCGGCGACGATCGGCTTCGAGGAGCAGAAGCTCTCCGCCGTCGTCAACCCGGCAACGATCGGCGTCGAGGAGTAGAAGTCCCCCACCGTCGTCAGCTAGATGTTCGGCGTCGAGGGCAGGTACCCTCGTCAGTCCATCGACGATCGGTATCGAGGAAGAGCAGCCCTCTGCCGTCTTGGCGACGATCGGCGTCAAGGAAGAAGAGCCCTCCACCGTCGTCAACACGATGACGACCGGTGGCGAGGAGCAGAGGCCCTTCATCTTCATCTGCACGAAGATATTCGGCGGCGAGGAGCAGGACACCTCCGCTGCCGTCGGCTCATCGACGTTCGACGTCGAGACAACGGGATGTTCAGGCGTCGCCTGCAAGGGACACGACGTTGAGGAACAGGGAAGCGTCATCGAGACCGGGTCCAACAACAGACTGAAGATCGACGTCGAGAAGGAGGTCCATGTCGGCGTCGAGAGGCGCACGCCCGTCGTCAAGACCCACTTCAGTGAGGTCTGGAGAAGGATCGGTGGTTCTAGTAACAGAATCCGCGTCACGCCATTCTTCAAGACATCCTCCAATGAGGTCTGCCTCTCCAAAAAGTTGTTCAAGCAGACTAAGGGCCAGATGTAGGTCGGTCGGTAACGGCCGAAAATCGGTATTTTCGGCCGTTAACGACCGGTATTTCAGAAATGGTATGTAGGGGCATTATTTTACAGAATCGGTAAATTTACCGATTCGGTAAATTTACCGATTCTGTAAAATACCGAATCGGTATTTTTACCGATTCGGTAAATCTCAGATGTAGGTGGGACTCTTCTGAGTCCCAAAGGCCCTACAAATTCGGTATTTTAACACCCAATCCAATTGGGTGTTAAAATACCGAATTCAGGTGTGCATGCACTTGTGTGCATGTACACCTAGCCATGTGACAGACAGACATGCCCTTAGGGCATGTCTGTGTGCCACATGGCGCACATGCCTATTTTTGGGGTGCCAGAGGGTGTCAAAGTGACACCCCCTGCACCCTTGCAAAAGTCTGTATTCACCGATTCGGTAATTACCGAATCAGTATTTCCCATTCATTCCTATGGGCTTCACAGCCCATAGGAATCAATAGGGAATACCGATTCGGTAATTACCGAATCGGTAAATACCGAATTCTAACGATTCGGTATTTCCACATCTGGAAATACCTACATCTCCCCCCTTCATATTTACCGACTCTGAAATACCGAATCGGTAAAATTCGGTATTTCAGAGTCGGTAAATATGATTTAACTACATCTGGCCCTAAGTCATCGGTCTCCTCCACAGCACAGGGAGGCTTTCCCTGCTGGGCACTTGTCTCCAAGATGGCTCCTTACCCTGCATCACTGGAGTAAAGATAGAGGAGCAGCACAGGGGATGCAAGAATACGCCAGTCCTCTTCATAGGTCACCTCTACAGAGATTGGTGCAGGAAGTGGACAGATCGCATTCGCCCAGATGTGAGGAGCGGACGGGCAGATCACGGGAGCGTAGACATCGTTCCCATCACAAAAGAAGAAGGTCACCTACGTGGTCTTCTTCCACCCGATCCTCGAAGAGGGACTATTCTCCCACTCTACCGAACAGCCCTTTGTCGAGAGTGTCTCCAATAGATGACAACAACACCTACCATGATGTGCTTCAGAGAGGGGCTCAGAAGCTGCACATTGAGCAGCATCTCTTCTGTTACTTCCCCTGGTTCCTGGCCTTTAGGAACCCGTGATGGACATTTTTCTGACACCAGCTGCGATTAAGGCCGCACCGGCTAGGATTCAAAAGAAATACAAGCCGGCCTCCACAGACCCTGTGTTCTTGAAGACAGATCCACCTGCGGACTCTGTTATAATTGTGGCAGCAAGAAAAACTCATGCTGTGGCTGCGTCTTCATCGGTCCCGCCCGATAAATAAAGTAGGTCCCAGGACTCTTGGGGACATAAGGTTTGCTGTTCTGCAGCATCATCACTAAAGGACTTCAGTGCAGCAGCCTTATTAGATCGCTATGACAGGGCCTTGTGGGAATCCTTGGACCGCTTTGAAGAGAAGTTGCTAAAAGAGGATCAAAAGGACTTTGAGGAGGTCATCACAATGAGGAAAATTAAATTTTGGTCATGTTGTGTTCCCTAGCGTGTACCCCACCGACTCCATGTACCAGCTTAAAGTGCATGTAACTTCCCTCCTGTGCCAGCTATGAAGACGCAAATACATTTGCGTCCAACGTTAACTTGTCCTCTTTCAGATCCACCATAAATGGATTATATAGTCCGTTCCTAAGTATGCTATGCCACCGTCTTTTTGTAGTACACTTTTCGTATTTTTCCTGCTCTAGCAAGAGTAGGCCCTGAATTCCTGCCATCTGAACCTCTTTTGTGGCTCCTGACTCTGCCCAGGCTACCTTTGTACCCGTGAACTCTGTCCTACTTTCAGCGCGGCCCCTCGCGCTCAGCTCAAGCCTGCTTTCTGCCAAGACTGACTATAACCTTCGAGTTATCTGTTCCGCTCCCCGAGAATACATTCCTGCCTACTAGATCCTGTAAACATCCCCTCCAGCTGCAGAGCCAAAGGGCCGACCTGTCTTAATGCAAGTAATTCATAGCCTCTGTTGCCATGCTTCCATGGAAGGCCCCGTGCCCCACGCTTCACATGTAGACACTCAGGCGCTTATACACGCATCCACAGTTAGCATAGAATAGCTTCTGCCCTAGAGACCTTTCCGCCCAGATAGTATAGTTCCTAAACATCAGATATCAGATATGATAGAAGTACAAGTTGATCTGACATGCCAGACTTCTGTCTCTTTCCGTCAGTGTGAATGTCAAGTCCCCTGCACCCCGTCAATTACACGTCATCCAGCTGCGCGCGCACACAAGCTTCCGATTTCTGCTGACATTGCAACATTCTGTTAGCACCACCCCTTGGTGCCACCCACTTGCGTCACCTATCAGTGACGTTTCTAGCACACACCTCTAGTTCACGCCTAGTTTACGCCTCTTGATGATGTACTAGTACCACGTGTATACTGTTATCTTGTCTTCTCTCAGCTGTTACGCCTCTTACATTGATTCTTATGGTATAAATCAAGTATATAAGCTATGTATTGTCAATAAACGAGAGCGCTCTATCCCTTCTGACACCCCTGTGGTGGTCAGAACATGATATCCTGATTCCTTTATGAGGAATAAAACCCTTAGAAACTCTAACACCACGGACTCTGTTTTTTTTCATTCTGATTGAGTTATTATTGATTAAGTACTTACCTGCATAGAAATTAGGAGAGTAAATTAATTATTTACGTCATTTTGGCGCCCGAACAGGGACTCCTCCCCCACCTCACGCGCCGGTTGGCGCGTTGCATACTGTGTCCCCTGCCATCAGTTAGATGGAACACACGTGTACTGGCAGGATTTCCTGCATCTCCCTCTGACCCACGGAGGTGACGAAGACTGCGACCAGTGCCCAGACGAGGCGGTGAGGAGTGCGGAGGATCCCGACCAGAGCCCAGCCGAAAGAAGCAAGGTCCGAGGTGTGAAGAGGCCCACCAGTTTTCCGAAGTTTTCCGAAGTTTTCCGAAGTTTTCCGAAGTACCGAGTCGAGTCCAGTCGAGTTTTCCGAGGCCTTCTGTTTTCCGTGCTTCCCGGTGAGTACCATTGCTGGGTCGTATCTAGACGGGTTTGGGTACGCAAGTCCGGTCTGCACTGTTTTTAGGCAGTGTATCTGTACTGTTTAGCAGTATATCTAGTATTCCGAATTTCTGCACTGTTACACCAGTGTATCCGTACTGTTGAGCAGTACATCCAGTATAGGGGGGTAGTCATCTATGTCTTCAATGTTTTTATGTGATTAATGTTGTGGTATGAATGTGACTGTTTAAACGTGTATTATTGTGTTTCTCGTATAATATAGCTGTCAAGAGTATTAAGGAATAAAGATCTAGCATTCAGTAATAAGTAAGCAAGATGCCGTTTTTCAACAAGTTAAAACAGATAGGAACTAGGAAAGGGTTACTGGAGGAAGAAATTCCTATCCCCCCTAGGGACACTCCAGGCAATTTTATGTATCAGAAACATGGCATAGATGCCATATTATATCTAGATTTATGGGCCGATTACACCAAACACCTAGACGAAAGGCACAGATGGCCTGTTACCGGAACGTGGGATGCCGAGTGCATCATGAGGGTAGAAGAAGCATTATGGAAAAAGAAAGCTAGACAATCCCAGAAGGACGCCATAGAATTTTGGCGTAAGGAATCACGTAAGCGTGCTGACAAAGCACTCCGTAGAGAAGACAGACTTAAAGAATCAGATAAAGACCAAGAAAACGAATTAGTTACTGAAGGGATCCGAGTAAAAACAGAACAAATAGACCGTGCCCGAAATAATCTTGTAAACGGTATGTATCTTGCAGCAGATGGCACATCTGAAACCCAATCAGAAACACCGAAAAACTTACCGACACCATTAGTTCCAACTAAAGTAATGCATAAAACTACTAAAGACATATTCCTAAATTCATATCTAGAGGATGTAGTACCAGCTTACACCAATCTGCCTGTTCGTGCCCTGCCTACTGACAGGGATGGGGGTGGCACTACGCCCCCAGATCCGGTTCCGCCTGTACCGCGACAGACCTCCCCCGCTCCGCCAGCTCCGCCACTCCCCGTACTTAAGACAGACCTACCGAAACCAGTCCTACCTGATCTTACTAAACGACAAATTCAAGTTCAAATACAGACTCCGCGGAGAGATAATGCCCAAGCATCCGCCTCAGGAGGTGCGACTGCGGGTCTTCAGACCCCGCCACCGACACACAGATTAAATTTAAGGGACACGCAGAATCCTTTCCAGTCTCCCCACTTATCCCGCCTTGACGCATTCAAAGAGAAGATGTCAGTTTGCAGATATGATCCAGTACCCGGAAAAGATGATTTAATGATATTAGCATCACTACGATTAAGATCTGCCACCGATAGCTTGCTATGCTATGTAGGAATGCAGGAACTTCTCGACAGACTATATAAGTTCATACAGACAGGGAAAGACCCCGACAGTGTCAAAGCTGCCATGCATAAACAGAAAGTTGACACTCAAGCACAGATATTACGATTTTTCATAAATTGTGTAATAAGAGAACGAGACAGGCCCGGGACAGATCAAAGTGAATTAGACGCATTAAACAAGTGGGGTCAAAATATAGCCGAAGGAAAGCATGATAAGGGGGCTTGCATAGCCAGTATGTCCCAGAAAATTAGAAAGGCAGTATTGACTGCACACCAGGAAGAGAATGATAAAGCTTCCTCCGAGGAGGAAGAAGAACATGAAACACCAGGAAGGTCTACAGATACTATAGCATATGTAGGTAGGGGAGCCTACCTTAGGAAAGGTGTCCGTCCAGAAAGCAAGAGAGTCTTTCTCTCTGAGTTAACAAATCCGAATTCTTCTGAACATCAGTTCCAGGAAACTGATAAAAGGCTTCGAGACCGAATGGGGTACCATGTACTCAATTCTATGGATGAACAGGAATTAGCCCGGTCAGCTGTATTATGGGCCGAAAACCCAGACATGTATAATGATGACACGTTAGTGCAGACATTCTTGAACCTTTCCCCGGAAGAGCAGAAAATAGCAGGTGAATATATGATTCAGCACCTCCTCATCAAGTTCAGAAACCATCATTCTGATCCAGGTCCCTTACACGAAACATTAGAAGCACTACTCATGGATAGATGGAGAGGTTTCAGTACCAAATTAATACAAATAATTCTAGAACAACGACATAAATATAACACCTTCATAAGCTCTGAATATGTTCCCGCCCCGCCTCCAGAAAGGAAAACGTACCACATGCAATGCGGTGGTGGCATTGAAAGTCAGAACCCCTTACGAGAAGTACACCCAGTTATGGGTGCGGACCAACGCTTGAAGCGTGTGTATGTTCACACACCACTGACTAAGTTAGAACTGTTAGAAATGAAGAAATTAGTTCCGTGCCATGATAAAGACCCTGCAGGTTTTCACAGAGAGCTCAAAGACATGTTACTGATGGGAGATTACACGTATGATGATATTATGAAAATGTTAAAAGTACTGTTGCCCACGGGCATTTACGAGAAATTAAAGGAGAAAGATTGGGAGGTGGGAGAGTCAAAGATAGCATGGGCAGAAATAGAAGACGAAGAAAGCAAACGAGTCCCAGGGTTAGGCCTTGGGGATAAGACTAAAGCATTACCAGGGTTAATAGTACAGGTTTTGCCAAGATTATTGACAACAAGAAAGGAAGATTGGGACGCAATCTCGTCCTGTAAACAGAAACAAGATGAAGATACTAGTGACTTTTATTCAAGATTCGAGAAATGTTTCATTATCAATAGTGGTCTAAAAACTAGTAGCGAGTCGTATCCACACCTTTTTGTAACAAAATTAGTCGAGAACGCCCTACCATTAGTTAAAAATAGAGTGTACAAAGTTGAAAGTACTTGGCAGGCAAATACGCCATCCCAGATGTTACAAATGTTACAATATCACCAGAACAGAATTAGGGAAGAACAAGATCAGGAACAGAAACGTATGAAAGACACGAAAATGAAAATGTTAGTAGCTCAGACGGTCCCAGCCGACGGTCATAGGAAAGGTGGGGCCCAGACCAATCATTCTGCCGCTCCCGTTAAAGGGACATGTAATTATTGCAAGCAGCCAGGTCACTACGTACATGAATGTCCAGTCCTGAAACATAACATCGAGACAGGTAAAACTAAAGAAAGACCGCGTCCGCCTAGACACGAACAGGGTCATCAACAGACCTCACAGAACGAACAGCCAATGCAGAATACACAGCCTATGCATGATCAGTCCCATACAGTACAGACAGTAGCAGTACCGCAGCCACAACATGCCCAGACACAGCCCATTGCCGCAACTCGGCAAGTCTCACAACAAATGTACCAGTATGCCCAGTCAGCATATCCAGATTATCCCCGATACACATGAAACAGCCTAGGGAGGGAAAGTGATTTGCCTCTTATTGAAATTCCTGTAGATCAAGAAGGTCCTTATGTACACAGTCACGTATTAGGAAAAGACAGAAAGTTTTTAATTGACACAGGGGCAAGTCGCACTACAATCAGTCACAATGAAGTCCCAGGGGCACCCCTCTCAGGCTCACAGAATGTTTCCCTTGGTTTTTCAGGACAGCCTATTGTAAACGAAGTATCAGAACCAGTTCCATTAGCTGTGGGTCCATTATCTCGAGTTACAGATTTGTTACTTACGAAATCATGTCCAGAAAATCTGTTAGGAATTAAAACACTGAAGGCTCTAGGAGCTATAATATGCTGTTCCCCGGAAGGAGTCAGACTCTTTCTACGGGATTTCAAGGGTCATTATGTGTTACGTGACTTTGATGTCAGATTGAAAAATGTACCAGATCACTTATGGGCAAAAGGCCCAGCTGATGTAGGTTGTATGCATATCACTCCATACCGTGTAACACTCAAGGCAGGAGTTGTTCTACCCAGAATCAGACAATACAAGTTACCACCCGATGCTGTAGTGGCTTTACTGAAAATAATTGAAGAGCTTATTGCACAGGGAGTGGTCGTAGAGACCGACTCCAATATCTGTAATTCACCCATCATTCCAATTCTTAAACGTACAGACCGCAATGCACCGCCAGTATATCGGCTGGTGATTGATCTCCGAGAGCTGAATAAATGTATTGTACCACAGTATCCTGTGGTCCCCGATATCTCCTCCCTATTGACTGCTATTGATTCAGAAGCAACGTTCTTTACTGTAATCGATCTCAAGAACGCTTTCTTCAGTGTACCTATTGACCCGGAGAGCCAATATCTCTTCGGATTCAGTTTAAATGGACGAAGTTTCAAATTTTCCCGCGCACCTCAAGGATTTACAGAAAGCCCCAGCATCTATAGTCAAGCACTGAAAAGACAACTAGATTGTATTCAAATGCCAGTTAATACCGCTTTACTGCAATACGTCGATGATCTATTGATCACCGCACGAAGTGAGCCCGAATGTGAACAAGCATCTCTGACAGTTTTGCATTTCCTAGCCGACAAGGGACACAAGGTGTCTCCTCCGAAGCTACAATTCTGTGTTCAGCAAGTTGTGTACTTGGGTCACTTGCTGTCCAAAGTGGGGAGACAGCTCACTCCCGATCGCATTCAGTTAATTGTAAACATGCCACGACCCCAGACACAAAAGGAAGTGCGGGCCTTCATAGGCCTCACCTCGTACTGCAGACAATGGATTCCTCAATATGCATTTCTAGCTAAACCACTCATCCAGTTAACGACGCAGGAGGTAGCAACTTCCATTGCCCTCCCTTGGACTCAGGAACACACACAAGCCTTTGAGGAATTAAAGAAAGCTTTATGCCAAGCACCAGTTTTAGCAACACCATGTTACAGCAAACCGTTTACACTTTTTGTTACAGAACGTGACGGTACAGCATTGTCTGTCCTCACTCAAGATCAAGCAGGTTCACATAAGCCTTGCGCTTATTTTTCAAGTACATTGGATTCAGTAGCCCAGGCACTCCCTGCGTGCTTAAAATCAGTAGCAGCAACAGCGTTAGCAATCAGACAAAGCGATTCAATTGTTCTAGGTCATCAGTTAACAGTACAAGTTCCACATTCTGTAGAGGTTCTGTTAAACAGAACCCAGACTCAACACTTGACTATAGCACGACTGACAGGTTACGAATTGACATTATTCCAGCCACACATAGAAATCAGACGCTGCAGTATCTTGAACCCAGAAACACTGTTACCTACAGTTATGACAGATCCAGCTCCACATGATTGCATAGAGATCATTAATGCAGTAACAAAACCCCGACGAGATTTAACAGATGTTCCATTGACAAATCCAGACCTGACACTTTATGTGGATGGTTCATGTATGAGAACAAGTACAGGAGAGTTAGTGGCCGCGTATGCAGTGACCACTGAAACTGAAGTTAAAGAAACACATCGTATTGATACACTGTCTGCTCAAGCAGCAGAGCTCATCGCTCTGACCCGAGCCTGTATTCTAGCCAAGAATAGAAATGTTAACATATACACAGATTCCCGTTATGCGTTCGGAGTCGTACACGACTTCGGCATGCTCTGGCAAGAAAGAGGTTTTCTGACCTCTCATGGCACAAAGATACAACATGGTCCACTCATTCAAGCACTGTTAGAAGCAATACATCTGCCTTCAGCCATATCCGTCATGAAGTGTAAAGCACATACTAAAGTCACAGATTCTGTTTCCCAGGGTAACGACCTGGCAGATCAGACAGCAAAACATACAGCACTAACTCACACTCAGACAACTGACACGACAAAGACAACAGACCCGACAAACTGTATGACAGTCAGAGATCCCACACTAGATGTTATTGACATTCAGACACATGCTACTCCAGAAGAAATAGAGAAATGGATCGAACTAGGAGGGATCCAGACAGATCAAGGTTGGATGACGAAGGGAAAATCTACATGGTTTCTCCCTGACTCTATGGTTCAAGTCATGATAAATACAGCACATAGTCCTGCACATCTAGGAGAGAAAGCAATGTTAGACAGTTTACAAAATCTCTGGAACAATAAACACTTACGAGCAGCAGCAAAACAGAAAGTGCGTACTTGCATGATCTGTTGTCAGTTCAATCCAGGTAAAAGCGTCCCTGTAGAGCAAGGTGGATTTCATCCTCCCGATCACCCTTTTGAAGTCCTCCAGATGGATTATATCCAGATGGACCGTTGTCGAGGATTTAAATATGTTCTCGTAGTTGTCTGTGCTCTGTCCCGCTGGACCGAAGCATACCCAGTCCCAGATTACACTGCTCCGACCACTGCCAAGCAGTTGGTTCGTGAATTCTTCCCACGATACGGCCTGCCTCGTGTCGTGTACTCAGATAACGGTCAGCCATTCTCGTCTGCCTTAATGAAAGAAGTTTCCTTGTTACTGGGATACCAGTGGAAGTTCCATTGTGTCCGACACCCAGAAGCCGCAGGCCTTGTTGAGAGGCATAACCAGACATTAAAGATCCGCCTTGCCAAAATATGTCAGGAAAAAGGGGTCGACTGGATAGTCGCCCTGCCAGTGGCACTATTCTATATGAGAATGGTCGCCCATTCAAGATCAGGGCTATCTCCGTACGAGGTGGTCTTTGGCAGACCACCGAATATGTGGGGGACGCCCATTCCTAAAAAGATTACTGATGTTGATTCTAATATGTTGACAGATTACCTTGCCTCCTTGATGTCTGCACTCCAATCATGTCGTTCACAGGTTGCCGCAGCCTTCCCTGACAACACTGATGTAAAGCCGCATGACGTCCGTCCCGGCGATACTGTCCTCGTCCGCAATTTCGACAGAAAAAGTCCGCTGGAACCCCGCTGGAAGTCTCCGAAGACCGTTCTTCTAACAACAAGGACGGCGGTGAAGATCGAGGGAAGAAAGGGGTGGGTACACACGAGTCATATAAAAAAGTTTGCTGGACTGAAACCTGACTCAGACTCGTCCACCCCCACCAAAGACTGTGATAAAAAAGACTTTACCGAATCTAAACGAGAAAAGACTCCTCAAGAACAATATCGCATGAAATTACGATCTAGCAAGTCAGACAGTTTAATTGTTTAAGTCCTCCCCTAGGTGAATCGGTTAAATAGTTTCTGACATGTATCCCCTAGATCGAGTTAGAGAGAGAGAAGCAAAGAAACGTACATATTGCAAATCACTTCGTAGTCACTGCATAGTGACACTAATAATAATGTTTATTTTCAGTATTTTAATTATTATTGCTAGCATCCTATTGCCTATCTATTACCCTATTTTCAGGCGTGAACAATCTGCTTACAATGTATCTGCTGAACACACTTTTAGTGAGTGACCTCCTCACGAGCTTTCCTACAGACTTGCGCTGCGCAACAATACATTCATTAGTATGTTACATCATTCTCATCAAACTAACAATGCTACAAATTGCTGGATATGTGGCCGACTCCCTCCCTACCAGAATTACAAGGGAGCTCTGCCTCTCTTTCCGTATCCGTTCACTCACAATGGCTCCTGCGGAGCATGGTTTAAAATAATTAATTCTTTAGATCCCGACATTGCTGTTTTCGATGGGGGTTGGGTTTGGGGAAACCTGAACTTGGTCCTACTAGACGTCTGTTACCCAGATAAGGAGGGACTCCCCACTAGAATAGGAACTGATCTAGAAAATGAAGTGTATGGATTAGGTAATTATTCAATTAGCCTTATGATTCTCACTGTCGAATCCGAAGCCACACCAGTTCTACCCATTATGTCAGTACTGCCAGTCACTGGTGAATTATGTATCAAGAAGAAAGGTTCAGTACACTTAGGTCATAGTAAATGCACTACTGTGGTCAAATTCAGTGATGATGGAAAATCATCTTTCAAAGCTATCAGTCATTCTTACTTTGTTTGTGGTCATACCGCATACATTCGTCTACCTCCAGATTGGGATGGTACCTGTTACATTGCATTCCTCCTGCCACCTGTTTTTCTAGCTCCTCCTGATTATCATAGAAATACCAATCTAGTAAAGAATAGACCCAGAAGAGATGTCCCACTTGTCGACTACACAGAAACGGCATGGGAACAGTACACTGACTTTAATAAAGGATTCTTTTTCTTTTTAGGCCCTGTCCAGAATAGTAAATTAATACGCAGATTAACTAGAACACTTGAAGCCGTAGTAAACGAAACTACCTCCGCCTTAGGTAACTTAACAGAAGAGCAGTCCGCTATGCGAGTTGTTGTCCTTCAGAACCGTCTTGTAATTGACGTCATCTTGGCAGATAGAGGTGGAGCCTGTAAGGTCATCGGGTCAAGTTGCTGTGTTTTCATTCCACAAAATGCACCATCTGTATATGAAGCTATCACCCGTCTCCATAAAATTGCAAATCAGATACATCAGAATCCAGGCACCTGGACTTGGTCCGGTTGGTTCTGGACAACGTTAACAGCTTGGGGATGGAAGATCCTATCCTTCCTAGGCATTGGCCTAGTCCTAGTATTCAGTTGCTGCCTGTGCCTGCAGTGTGGGCCAGCGATTTGTGGACTGTGTGCCACCTCTTGTATTGAACATTCCAGTTTTCACTCAAAACGTAACCGAAAGAAAGAAGAACAAATGATGTTACAAGAACAGACTGATCGATTCATGAGGATCGATATTTCATGAAGGGTCCGTAGGGAACAAGGAGGGAATGAGGAAAATTAAATTTTGGTCATGTTGTGTTCCCTAGCGTGTACCCCACCGACTCCATGTACCAGCTTAAAGTGCATGTAACTTCCCTCCTGTGCCAGCTATGAAGACGCAAATACATTTGCGTCCAACGTTAACTTGTCCTCTTTCAGATCCACCATAAATGGATTATATAGTCCGTTCCTAAGTATGCTATGCCACCGTCTTTTTGTAGTACACTTTTCGTATTTTTCCTGCTCTAGCAAGAGTAGGCCCTGAATTCCTGCCATCTGAACCTCTTTTGTGGCTCCTGACTCTGCCCAGGCTACCTTTGTACCCGTGAACTCTGTCCTACTTTCAGCGCGGCCCCTCGCGCTCAGCTCAAGCCTGCTTTCTGCCAAGACTGACTATAACCTTCGAGTTATCTGTTCCGCTCCCCGAGAATACATACCTGCCTACTAGATCCTGTAAACATCCCCTCCAGCTGCAGAGCCAAAGGGCCGACCTGTCTTAATGCAAGTAATTCATAGCCTCTGTTGCCATGCTTCCATGGAAGGCCCCGTGCCCCACGCTTCACATGTAGACACTCAGGCGCTTATACACGCATCCACAGTTAGCATAGAATAGCTTCTGCCCTAGAGACCTTTCCGCCCAGATAGTATAGTTCCTAAACATCAGATATCAGATATGATAGAAGTACAAGTTGATCTGACATGCCAGACTTCTGTCTCTTTCCGTCAGTGTGAATGTCAAGTCCCCTGCACCCCGTCAATTACACGTCATGCAGCTGCGCGCGCACACAAGCTTCCGATTTCTGCTGACATTGCAACATTCTGTTAGCACCACCCCTTGGTGCCACCCACTTGCGTCACCTATCAGTGACGTTTCTAGCACACACCTCTAGTTCACGCCTAGTTTACGCCTCTTGATGATGTACTAGTACCACGTGTATACTGTTATCTTGTCTTCTCTCAGCTGTTACGCCTCTTACATTGATTCTTATGGTATAAATCAAGTATATAAGCTATGTATTGTCAATAAACGAGAGCGCTCTATCCCTTCTGACACCCCTGTGGTGGTCAGAACATGATATCCTGATTCCTTTATGAGGAATAAAACCCTTAGAAACTCTAACACCACGGACTCTGTTTTTTTTCATTCTGATTGAGTTATTATTGATTAAGTACTTACCTGCATAGAAATTAGGAGAGTAAATTAATTATTTACGTCAACAGAAGGGTCGCTTTTTGCCAACCAAGTGATCAGCACGGCAGCGGATGGTGCTACACTGTCGGCGCACTCATATGCCCATGGGATTTGCGCCAGGAGATCCTCCTGGTTGAGACTGACAGCTCTCAAACCAGAAGCCCAGCAGAGAGTCCTGAATCTCCCTTTTTCCACCTCCTCCCTGTTTGGCACTCATACAGATGAGGAAATGGGTAGAATGAAGGCAGAGCTCGACACCCTCAAAGCTGTTGGATTGGAGAAGAAGAAGGAGTTTAAGCGTCGGTACAGACCCAACCAACGCAAGGGCTACCAACAGAGTGTTGAAGCCCCTCAATGGTCCCAGAGTAAGCGCTAAGGCAAGTTGCAGTATCAAGGTTGTAAATCCAACAGAGGTAGAGAAGGTCACCAGCAGCAGTCCTCTAACGCGGCCAGGACGGCAGGGAAGCAATGAGCAGGAGCTTCCTCTAGCGCCGTTGCACACTCCAGTGGGAGGAAGTGCTTCACATCATCTGGAAGAGTGGTGCAGCATAACAAAAGATCGTTGGGTGCTAAGTATACTGCGCAATGGATAAACACTACATTTTCGTGTGCTTCCAAAGGACATTCCTCCGAAAGATCTGCGAAAAAAGGCCATAGAAAAAAGTTCCTCCCGCGCAGCGAGGGAAAGGAGTCTACTCCAGGTACTTTCTTGTGCCCAAAAAAGATCAGGCTCTCCACACCACTGGAGTCAAGCTATCCAGGCTGAATGAAGGCTGATAGCCAGAAACCGGTCCTTGGATGCATAGATTCCGGTCTGCGAAAGACATGGCTTGGTAGTTCGGACTGGACTGTTCCCATGGGGCACAGGGTCTGAGCTGATTTGCATATAGCCAGTGTCTAACCCAGGGTGGTGTGGAGTGCAAAAAAACGATGGATTTAGGCCCAGATCCTTGTACTGGGGTGAATGTATGACATTGTTCTACATCCTGTCCATCAACTGTGTTTTTTGCAATTTTCACCCCGAGTGTGCTGGGTATACTCAGACGTGAGTCCCAGGCTCTCCACACCACTGGAGTCAAGCTATCCAGGCTGAATGAAGGCTGATAGCCAGAAACCGGTCCTTGGATGCATAGATTCCGGTCTGGGAAAGACATGGCTTGGTAGTTCGGACTGGACTGTTCCCATGGGGCACAGGGTCAGAGCTGATTTGCATATAGCCAGTGTCTAACCCAGGGTGGTGTGGAGTGCAAAAAAACGATGGATTTAGGCCCAGATCCTTGTACTGGGGTGAATGTATGACATTGTTCTACATTCTGTCCATCAACTGTGTTTTTTGCAATTTTCACCCCAAGTGTGCTGGGTATACTCAGAGGTGAGTCCCAGGCTCTCCACATCACTGGAGTCAAGCTATCCAGGCTGAATGAAGGCTGATAGCCAGAAACCGGTCCTTGGATGCTTGATTCCGGTCTGGGAAAGACATGGCTTGGTAATTCGGACTGGACTGTTCCCATGGGGCACAGGGTCAGAGCTGATTTGCATATAGCCAGTGTCTAATCCAGGGTGGTGTGGAGTGCAAAAAAACGATGGATTTAGGCCCAGATCCTTGTACTGGGGTGAATGTATGACATTGTTCTACATTCTGTCCATCAACTGTGTTTTGCAATTTTCACCCCGAGTGTGCTGGGTATACTCAGACGTGAGTCCCAGGCTCTCCACACCACTGGAGTCAAGCTATCCAGGCTGAATGAAGGCTGATAGCCAGAAACCGGTCCTTGGATGCTTGATTCCGGTCTGGGAAAGACATGGCTTGGTAGTTCGGACTGGACTGTTCCCATGGGGCATAGGGTCAGAGCTGATTTGCATATAGCCAGTGTCTAACCCAGGGTGGTGTGGAGTGCAAAAAAACGATGGATTTAGGCTCAGATCCTTGTACTGGGGTGAATGTATGACATTGTTCTATATTCTGTCCATCAACTGTGTTTTTTGCAATTTTCACCCCGAGTGTGCTGGGTATACTCAGACGTGAGTCCCAGGCTGTCCACACCACTGGAGTCAAGCTATCCAGGCTGAATGAAGGCTGATAGCCAGAAACCGGTCCTTGGATGCTTGATTCCGGTCTGGGAAAGACATGGCTTGGTAGTTCGGACTGGACTGTTCCCATGGGGCACAGGGTCAGAGCTGATTTGCATATAGCCAGTGTCTAACCCAGGGTGGTGTGGAGTGCAAAAAAACGATGGATTTAGGCCCAGATCCTTGTACTGGGGTGAATGTATGACATTGTTCTACATTCTGTCCATCAACTGTGCTTTTTGCAATTTTCACCCCGAGTGTGCTGGGTATACTCAGACGTGAGTCCCAGGCTCTCCACACCACTGGAGTCAAGCTATCCAGGCTGAATGAAGGCTGATAGCCAGAAACCGGTCCTTGGATGCTTGATTCCGGTCTGGGAAAGACATGGCTTGGTAATTCGGACTGGACTGTTCCCATGGGGCACAGGGTCAGAGCTGATTTGCATATAGCCAGTGTCTAACCCAGGGTGGTGTGGAGTGCAAAAAAACGATGGATTTAGGCCCAGATCCTTGTACTGGGGTGAATGTATGACATTGTTCTACATTCTGTCCATCAACTGTGTTTTTTGCAATTTTCACCCCGAGTGTGCTGGGTATACTCAGACGTGAGTCCCAGGCTCTCCACACCACTGGAGTCAAGCTATCCAGGCTGAATGAAGGCTGATAGCCAGAAACCGGTCCTTGGATGCTTGATTCCGGTCTGGGAAAGACATGGCTTGGTAGTTCAGACTGGACTGTTCCCATGGGGCACAGGGTCAGAGCTGATTTGCATATAGCCAGTGTCTAACCCAGGGTGGTGTGGAGTGCAAAAAAACGATGGATTTAGGCCCAGATCCTTGTACTGGGGTGAATGTATGACATTGTTCTACATTCTGTCCATCAACTGTGTTTTTTGCAATTTTCACCCCAAGTGTGCTGGGTATACTCAGAGGTGAGTCCCAGGCTCTCCACATCACTGGAGTCAAGCTATCCAGGCTGAATGAAGGCTGATAGCCAGAAACCGGTCCTTGGATGCTTGATTCCGGTCTGGGAAAGACATGGCTTGGTAATTCGGACTGGACTGTTCCCATGGGGCACAGGGTCAGAGCTGATTTGCATATAGCCAGTGTCTAACCCAGGGTGGTGTGGAGTGCAAAAAAACGATGGATTTAGGCCCAGATCCTTGTACTGGGGTGAATGTATGACATTGTTCTACATTCTGTCCATCAACTGTGTTTTTTGCAATTTTCACCCCGAGTGTGCTGGGTATACTCAGACGTGAGTCCCAGGCTCTCCACACCACTGGAGTCAAGCTATCCAGGCTGAATGAAGGCTGATAGCCAGAAACCGGTCCTTGGATGCTTGATTCCGGTCTGGGAAAGACATGGCTTGGTAGTTCAGACTGGACTGTTCCCATGGGGCACAGGGTCAGAGCTGATTTGCATATAGCCAGTGTCTAACCCAGGGTGGTGTGGAGTGCAAAAAAACGATGGATTTAGGCCCAGATCCTTGTACTGGGGTGAATGTATGACATTGTTCTACATTCTGTCCATCAACTGTGTTTTTTGCAATTTTCACCCCGAGTGTGCTGGGTATACTCAGACGTGAGTCCCAGGCTCTCCACACCACTGGAGTCAAGCTATCCAGGCTGAATGAAGGCTGATAGCCAGAAACCGGTCCTTGGATGCTTGATTCCGGTCTGGGAAAGACATGGCTTGGTAGTTCGGACTGGACTGTTCCCATGGGGCACAGGGTCAGAGCTGATTTGCATATAGCCAGTGTCTAACCCAGGGTGGTGTGGAGTGCAAAAAAACGATGGATTTAGGCTCAGATCCTTGTACTGGGGTGAATGTATGACATTGTTCTATATTCTGTCCATCAACTGTGTTTTTTGCAATTTTCACCCCGAGTGTGCTGGGTATACTCAGACGTGAGTCCCAGGCTCTCCACACCACTGGAGTCAAGCTATCCAGGCTGAATGAAGGCTGATAGCCAGAAACCGGTCCTTGGATGCTTGATTCCGGTCTGGGAAAGACATGGCTTGGTAGTTCGGACTGGACAGTTCCCATGGGGCACAGGGTCAGAGCTGATTTGCATATAGCCAGTGTCTAACCCAGGGTGGTGTGGAGTGCAAAAAAACAATGGATTTAGGCCCAGATCCTTGTACTGGGGTGAATGTATGACATTGTTCTACATTCTGTCCATCAACTGTGTTTTTTGCAATTTTCACCCCGAGTGTGCCGGGTATACTCAGACGTGAGTCCCAGGCTCTCCACACCACTGGAGTCAAGCTATCCAGGCTGAATGAAGGCTGATAGCCAGAAACCGGTCCTTGGATGCTTGATTTCGGTCTGGGAAAGACATGGCTTGGTAGTTCGGACTGGACTGTTCCCATGGGGCACAGGGTCAGAGCTGATTTGCATATAGCCAGTGTCTAACCCAGGGTGGTGTGGAGTGCAAAAAAACGATGGATTTAGGCCCAGATCCTTGTACTGGGGTGAATGTATGACATTGTTCTACATTCTGTCCATCAACTGTGTTTTTTGCAATTTTCACCCCGAGTGTGCTGGGTATACTCAGACGTGAGTCCCAGGCTCTCCACACCACTGGAGTCAAGCTATCCAGGCTGAATGAAGGCTGATAGCCAGAAACCGGTCCTTTGATGCTTGATTCCGGTCTGGGAAAGACATGGCTTGGTAGTTCGGACTGGACTGTTCCCATGGGGCACAGGGTCAGAGCTGATTTGCATATAGCCAGTGTCTAACCCAGGGTGGTGTGGAGTGCAAAAAAACGATGGATTTAGGCCCAGATCCTTGTACTGGGTTGAATGTATGACATTGTTCTACATTCTGTCCATCAACTGTGTTTTTTGCAAAAAAGATCAGGAGCACAAGTTCAGACCTATCCTGGACCTTCGCTTGCTGAACAAAGTCATTGTGAAGGAGAAGATTTGCATGTTGGCTCTTCATCAAATATGTCTACATCTACGGTGGACCTCCAAGATGCGTACTTCCATATACCTATCATTCCACGTCATCACAGATACCTTCAATTCGTGGTCGGCGACAAGCACTATCAGTACAAGGTCTTGCCCTTCGGACTGAAATCTGCCCCACGAGTCTTTACCAAGTGCATGACAGTGGTGGCGGCCGCCCTATCCAAAAAAGGTCTGTTCGTCTACCCTTCTTAGATGATTGGCTCCTCAAAAGGCCATTGCCTCAAAAAGTAAGGAAGAATTTCCAAGTCTGTCTAAATCTGCTCCACAGACTGGGTCTTCATGTGAACATGGAGAAGTCAGTCGATCAGCCTACCCAGACAATCCATTATTTGGGATCAACTCTGGACTCAAACAAAGGAAGTCCTTCGGAGGAGAGACTTTCCGCAATGCAGCAGAAATTCAAAGCTCTGCTTCAGACAGATCGCCCAGCAGTCCGACAGGTGGCATCTCTGCTGGGGTCAATGGT